>NC_136059.1:509537638-510140887 GCF_964261635.1 Lissotriton helveticus
TTTCGAAGTCACTGATGGGGCTCCCAAACTTAGTGGACCAATTTTCGAGAGGCTGCGAAGAACAGGGCCTGGAAATAAATCACCTAAAACCGAAATTTATGGTTTTTAATCACCACAAGTCCTTTAACAGAAGTATAAAACGGGGCTCAACTGTGCTAGAGGAAGTTAAACAATTCGACTATCTGGGGTGATGTTTTTTAACACACTATCGGGGTCACCTCAAAAACAAAAAAGCCAATTTTCACTATAACACGTGGGATCGGCCTTATGTAAAAAGCTAAAAAAGCCAAGCTTCAGACCACTGATCCCAGTCACCCAAGTCATCAGGCAAATAGACTAGGGGCAGCGATGTACGGCTCAGAGCGATGGGAGCATGTACATGTATCTGCCATTGAGAAGGTTGAAAATAATTTAATTAGATCAATAATAGAACTTCCTCGAAATGCACCACTGACACCCATTAGCCTAGACTTAGGAATGAGGAGAATTTCTCACGTAATTGCTCTCCGACCATTAGTCTATTGAATGCGTATATGGGCGAATGATTCACCACTACCCTTGAAAGAGTCAATTAAAGACATATTATCACTAGACACCAAAGGGAGTATTGAGTGTTTCAATTACATCACGACTTGGTTAAATAACCTTGACATGTTTGACCTGTGGCTTAACCCCAGCAAAATTGAAAAATATCGGTAAATCACCTTAAAAAGAATTACTGGAATTATGTCATGGATAGCTGGCTTAATAAGAGTTCTGCAGGTGATTTGACATGTAGGTTCCTCAATTTCAAAGATAACATGTTACAGGAGGAATTCCTAAATCGAATAGGGTAAACAGTCAAAATATCGAGTAAAAAATATCGAATGGACATAATATCGAGTTTAAAATATAGAATGGACAAAATATCAAATGGACAGAATATAGACATCAAAAATATCGTTTTTAAGGTAAGTAATGTAATATCGAAAGTTAAAAATATAGAAAGTTAAAATATCGAAGTATATAATATAGGTTATTAAAATTATCGAATTTTTAATAATATCGAATTTTGTATAGTGTTTTTTATGTTATTATATGTGTGAAATGTGTGTATTTATGTTATAATTTATTTTAATTAATGAATTTTGTTTTTTTAATTTTTGCGTAATTTAATTCCGTAGAGGGTTGTGGGTTTATAGGGGAATAGGATGGGAAGTAATTTAATTATAATTAATTAAATATGTAAATTTATTTATTGGTATTTATTTTTAATTAATTGTTAATTAATTTATATTTGGTAATTAATTAAATTTTAATTGGCAATTAATTTTAATTAATTGATTAATTGCTAATTATGTTAATTTTACTAATTTATTTTCTGTAGCGGGTTGTGGGTTTATAGGGGAATTGGGTGGGAAGTAATTTATTTATAATTAATTAAATATGTAAAATTATTTATTGGTATTTATTTAGAATTAATTTTTAATTAATTTGTTATGGGTAATTACTTACATTTTAATTGCCAATTAATTTTATTTAATTGATTAATTGCTAATTATGTTAATTTTACTAATTTATTTTCTGTAGCAGGTTGTGGGTTTATAGGGGAATAGGGTGGGAAGCAATTTATTTATAATTAATTAAATAATTCAATTTATTTAATTGTATTTGTTTGAAATAATTGTTAATTAATTTTTAATTGTTAATTAATTAATTGTTAATTTGTAATTAATTTGTAGTAATAGGTAACTAATTGTAATAATTAATTTTAATTTGGAATTTTAATTGATTAATTATTATATTATATTAAATTGGTAATTACTTTTAATTATTTTTTTATAGAAATTAATTTATATATTTTTAAATAATATATGAAGTATTTACTTTCCCTACTGTTGCACTCTCTGGAGTGGGAATAGTAATTTTAACCCCTACGCTATCCAACGCTTTCCCTACTGTTGCACTCTTTGGAGTGGGAATAGTAATTTTTACTCCTACGCTATCCAACGCTTTCCCTACGGTTGCACTCACTGGAGTGGGAATATTATTTTTTACCCCTACGCTATCCAACGCTTTCCCTACTGTTGCACCCACTGGAGTGGGAATAGTAATTTTTACCTCTACACTATCCAACGCTTTCCCTACTGTTGCACTCACTGGAGTGGGAATAGTAATTTTTACCCCTACGCTATCCAACGCTTTCCCTACTGTTGCACCCACTGGAGTGGGAATAGTAATTTTTACCTCTACGCTATCCAACACTTTCTCTACTGTTGTACTCACTGGAGTGGGAATAGTAATTTTTGCCCCTACGCTATCCAACGCTTTCCCTACTGTTGCACCCACTGGAGTGGTAATAGTAATTTTTACCCCTACGCTATCCAACGCTTTCCCTACTGTTTCACTCAGTGGAGTGGGAATAGTAATTTGTACCCCTACGCTATCCAACGCTTTCCCTACTGTTGCACTCACTGGAGTGGGAATAGTAATTTTTACCCCCACGCTATCCAACGCTTTCACTACTGTTGCACTCACTGGAGTGTGAATAGTAATTTTTACCCCTACACTATCCAACGCTTTCCCTACTGTTGCACTCTTTGGAGTGGGAAAAGTAATTTTTACCCCTACGCTATCCAACGCTTTCCCTACTGTTGCACTCACTGGAGTGGGAATAGTAATTTTCACCCCTACGCCATCCAACGCTTTCCCTAATGTTGCATTCACTGGAGTGGGAATAGTAATTTTTACCCCTATGCTATCCAACGCTTTCCCTACTGTTGCACTCTTTGGAGCGGGAATAGTAATTTTTACCCCTATGCTATCCAACGCTTTCCCTACTGTTGCACTCACTGGAGTGGGAATAGTAATTTTTACCCCTACGCTATACAACGCTTTCCCTACTGTTGCACCCACTGGAGTGGGAATAGTAATTGTTACCCCTACGCTATCCAACGCTTTCCCTACTGCTGCACTCACTGGAGTGGGAATAGTAATTTTAACACTCTTGCTATGCTACGGTAATAATATTGTATATTTTTTAATAATATTATGTTAATATATATATATGTTTTAACAAATAAAATGGTATTATTTTTTTATAACTTAAATTAATTATTTAATAATTTATTTAATAATTTTAAGGTTATTTAAGTATTTTTAAGTATATTTTAGTTATTTATTTTTAATATTTTTTAAATTTTACATTAATTTTAATAAATTCGATAGTACATTTTTTAAAACGATATTTTTGATTCGATATTTTTGTACTTACCTGTTTGTAGATAGAACTTCGATATTTTTGTAGTCGATATTTTGGAGTCGATATTTTAAATGCCTACAGTTTTTGTAGTCGATATTATGTCAGTGATCCATCGAATAGACCCACCCCTTGCTAAAATACTATTCCTAAAATGTAGGTATGGTATTTTACCAATTAACAGCTTTGTCAGCAACTGGAACGTGGTTGATAATTCACCCAGTTGCCCAGTGTGTGATCCAGTACTCGAGTCAGAGATACACTTTTTGTTCTTCTGTCCCATGTACCAAGCGACAAGAAGAACATGGCTAATTAAGATTTGCCGGATTCTAGCAGCAACTTGCTTATACAAGATCACTAGAATACTGAAAAGTGATACCTCAGAATACTTGGTCTTCGCCCTATCTAGATGCCTGCTTAATGCATGGATGACATGAAGCAGGATAGTAAAAATCACAAATAAACCCAATTAGGCTAAGCCAATGGATTCATAGCGAAAGGAAGATGAAAACAATATGCAGGAGCCATCTTAGATGTTTTATGCTTGATGGAATTTATATCATGCAACTGTTATCACTAACTTGATTAAACGCACTAGAGGTGTAACACAAACCGCCTATAGGTGTATGGCACGTATAGGTCAAACTGTCATTATAGTATCCTACAATTGAACTTGTTTTTATACTTGTAAACAGTTTGGTATTAGTATACATTTTATCTTTGATTATAAAGGGTATTAGTATTATGTATTTTACCGAACTTAATATATATATGGTTGTTAGTTAAGTGAAATGACTTTGTCCTGGTTTATCTAAAAAAGAAAAATATATTTTATATATATAGACGTTTGGCGATGCCCCTCCTCGATCTATGTCCAAGACCAAGCTGCTAGTCACCACATGTATTTCAGCAACTCAACCCAGACCTTTAAGACAGATAGTCCTGGTTTCCTCAATCAATTGCTTTCATGGTTTTAATGTAAAATCGAATAAAGATCGTTACTACTACTACTACAAGGTACCACAATGACCCACAGAAGAAACGCTAAGGTCTCCTAATACCAGCCACTGTGTTGCCAAAACAAAATTGTGGCTGGTTCTACAAAATGTCTGTTTTTATACACTGAGGTATAGAGTAGCCCAATCCAGCCCAAACCGCCAGAAGTCGTTGGACTGCTCCAATTCCCTAATGTTCTAGAGGGGCAAACCTCCCTGTGCTTGGCTGCCCCCCCATTGCCCCATTTGCAACATGAGAAACAATAAATGTATCCCACTGCCGGGTCACCATAACAACAAACCCACCAGCAGGCTAAATTGATTTGCAGCCTGCACAGAAATGCAACATTGCATCCTGTGCAAAAGGCTGTTTATTGGAACACTTTACAAACCCCAAAGTGTGTCTGTGAGTAATGTATGCATGCCTAAAGCATTTTAATGCAGTGATGCGGACATCAACATTAAAATGCGTTAGTCTAACCCCTGATGCGTCGTACTTGGCATGGCTGACATCACCGTTTGAATATATTTAGCAAGCTTTTACATATGCTGTTCGAGAACAGTTCAGATAATCACTCTGCCTCTATAACCTTGTTATGTTCCAGGGTTGACTTGTGCCACAGTTTTTAGATAGCAAGCTTGAAGTAGCAAACACAGCCGTTTGCCTCCTCTTTTTCCTATTTACTTCTTAGTTTATGTAAAACTTTATTATTTGTTTTTAGATTGCCTGGCCACACACTCCCTATTTAGTCCCAGCAACAAAAGAGTTTAATGGTTCTGTGTTTGCATTTATTTTCTATCCCCTTTTCCTATTTATATTTCAGTGTTTGCAAACATTCATTATTTGTTTTTTAACAAAGCATAGATGTATGCTCCCTATTTATTTCAAACAGAAGGAGTTAGAATTAGTGATTTATGGCTGTGTTTAATTCACTCGTGGATAAACTCACACTCTCTGACAGAATGACATATGCATTTTCCTTAACAGTTGCAAAACCAATTGATTTCTGCACAATTATCATGCTCAGTTGTTCTGAGAATATGCAACATCAGACAGGACAATGTAGTTGACATTTCCAAGCACTGACATTTGTGCCTCTGCTTCCCCAAAATGGAAAGACACACGTGTACCCAGACATCAGTAGTTTTGGAACAAGTAGCAAATTTGCCTTTTCTGCATGGTCACTTCAGACTTTTCATCTTTTTCTAGACCCTATGTTTTTTTTCATTAGGACTTTGTGGTCTGTGACACTGCTAATTAGTGCAACAGTATGTGAGAACTGGTCCTAGAATGATAGTGGTAAAATTAACAATTAGTCTATTTAACCATCATGTAAATCCATTGCAGATGGCAGAGAAATGTACCTGCTGTCATGTCACTCACCTGGCTCTTGTCCACAGTGACGATGCTGGACCTCTTGTCTCTCCTAGGGTGACTTCTGATCAGGGAATTGTAACTCTGAATCAACTTCCCCCACAGAAGGGAAGAGGGGCTTGGGACAAAATAACAAGCAGAGAGACTTGCATGCGTTTGAGCTCAGCCACAGTCTTTTTGGAGTCGTACTTCATCTCTCCTGGAGAGCGTCGCCATATGTACTTAATATAGTGTGCAATGAGCTGTTCTGCAAATACAAGTAGAGAGGTTATTCAACCAATGAAAAGTTGTGAAATTTTCCCTCCTGTCTTCCACATGTGTACTAACAGTCACCAAAACAATAATGAATCTATTGCTGCATAGGCTTCCAATAATCAACTCTTACCCTTGGAGTGTAGCTCTGCTGGCAGAAGCTATATCGTGTTTTCACATCACAGACTAAGGTACACCATGTTTGTTCAACACTAGGCACACGGTGCACAAGAGTGTGCTTTTGGATTCACAGACTATAGCACATTAAAGGGTGGCACATAAGAATGTCACTGGGTGCTAATACTAAGGCCTCAGTATTCACATTAAATAATACCAAAAATGTTCAAGAGTCTTCTTATTTCTAATTTTCAGCATCATAAAAACGAGTCTTTGGTTGATATGTTGTCCGTTAGCATACTAACCTTAAGGATGGTACTTAGCCATGTTTTCTCCTTTTGGGTGCAACGTTGCAGGGATGGTGTTGTCTGCATCGCTGGTTTTGCAGGGGAGAAGAGATTCTCAGCATAGGTGAATCGCAGGAGACCTGTATGGCATTGCTGGGATGGAGGTCACAGCATCGCTGGGTTTTGCAGGTGAGAAGATGTCCATAGCGTCAGAGATTCACAGGAGAACCGCAATGCAGAAGAAGCTTGTCCAGGTCGTGGAAACATTCAGTTGAGTGGGATCACTGAAGAGTATTCTTCCACTTCAACCAGTGGGTAAGCCAAGCACTGCATGGGGGTTTGATTGCGGTTTTAATCCCGGTACCAAATCCTGACGAGTCAGCCCCAAATATTCCCCTAGCCATGTGCCTATGGTTCGGCCCAAATATCCCCACAGTCATGTACCTATGAGTCAGCCAAATATCTCTAAAGTCATGTGTCTATGAGTCAGCTCAAGGTGTTACTGCTTGTACTTTGGTGTTTTATGACTCAGTGGCTTAGGGCCCGGGGGATAATTACCATGCCAAGAATGTTGTCAAGCCTACAGGGCAATGAGTCCCATGAACAACCAGGAAAGCATTGAGACAATTGCTCAATCACGTAAGCCCCCTACACACAAGGTACAGGAGGAGTGAGAAGACAAGGAGGTCAGAGTCATGACAGTTCCCCCCACAAAAAAGGGCTTACCAGGCGGGGTTTGTCAGGATGGCATTCAAGAAAGAAGCCAACTAGATGAGGGGGGTGTGCATGTTGGCAGGTGGTTCCCATGATTGATCATATGGACCATACCCTTCGCAATCTATGAAGTAATATAAATGCCCTTTCACTATTCTGGCATCAAGGATATGTTGAACCTTAAATCCAGATGACCGTCCATAGCTAGAGGAGGGAGTGGAAATGTTGGGCAGATCTAGGTACATTAGAGTTTTAGGAGGGACACATGGAATACTGGATGGGTAGATACGTCTTTGTGTAATAGGAGGCATATGAATACAGGACTAATTATACTGGCCACAGGGAATGAGCCCATATATTAGGGATGCAATTTAAGGTGTTGTATGGCGTTTTAGGATCCGAGTAAATTCTCCCGATTCATGCCCTTATATAGGTACAATTCACATTGCCCTAATATAGGCATAGAAATCATTCCGTTATTTAGACATTGCCCATGCAGTCCAAATACAGGCATGGCTTCTTCCACCCGTACCAAAACGTCACAACGATTTCTTGGAAAATCAGCTTAAGCAGTCAGGGACCTCCCCTTGCTTGAATATTAATTTGTCCAAGAACTCATGTACTTTACAAAGAACTACTATTCCCTTGGGGTTCTTTACTAACGTTATTATGCCCGACTTTACGTCAAACTAGACACCTTCAAGGTATAAATATGCCTTCACGTGCTCTAGCACAGTGGTTCGGAGCAGTTCGACTATCTACTTGCCCAAAGCAGCTCGCTACAGCAAGTGCCGAAGGAAGCCGACCCTCCAGCTGACGTACTGATCGAGAAGCTGTCCTTTCTCTCGCTGAGAATCCAGCTCCAGTGTTTCCAAGCTCCCCTTGCGGGGTGTTGGGAAATCGAGTCCCAAAACAAGAGATACCAGACCTCCTTCATTCTAAACTAAGGTATGGAGCTGTTTAGAACCTAAGAGAAATCTTGGATAGATTCTTGGCAAAGAAAACCAAACCTATGCTACACAACACTTACTCCTTTCCATGTACTAGACTTAGGTTAGGTACATTGGGGTAGGCGTATTTTAGAAGCACCAGTTGAGTATTTTAGTCAATGTATTTATGTATGTATCTTTATGTCGCTTAGAAACCATACAATGCTTTTACAGTATTATTTTATAATATTGTTCTCGCTGTACGCACTATACTTTGCAGCCTGCATTACGATTGAAGCAGTTTACTTTACTTGCATGAGAAAGAAGACTGATCAATAAAACCTTTTATTGAAAACGCCTGTCTCTCTATTTCTCTGCACCTCAGTTGAAACGAAGTATGCACGATTGACTGAATGAAATACTTATCAATTGTTTCCATGACTCTAGAGATATATTTCTTATTCTTGGGAAACAAAGTTGTCATGTTTATGTGGTTGTCAAAAACTAATACCTTCTTGTGAATTCGAGAATGTTTCTAGTGACCTCTGAGCTAGCTGGCACTCACTATTAAGTTTAATACATTCAATAGAGACCTAGTCAACTCAGTCGACCTCAGTCCTACGTCTAATCTATAGGATATATTATTTCAATGTGCAGAGCCTATTGGGAATATAAGAAATACACTACAAAGGTGTCTCTGGAGCCGTAGATGTCTTTTGGAGAGCCAAACTTGATCCCCTTTCTTATATTTAGGGGCTTTTATACAATGTTTATTGACCTGCTTTGTCATGTCTGCCTTTGCTTGTTGGAGATGTTTGAGTACTTCTTGTTGCTGTAGGGACTAATGTGTTATTAATTCCTGTTTAGTAGGTACAGGCCCAGTCTGGCTTGCAATGTCCTCAGGTAACATAATAGTATTCATCTCAGTTACAAAGTAAAAGGGCGATGCCCCGGTAGCAGTGTGACTGGAAATAATGTAGGCAGAATCTGCCAATGGCAGTAAGGTCTTCCACTCAGTGTAATTGGTTCTTGCCAGGCCTGATTTACTCGTACAGTCTGCCTATCAGCTGGTGGGTAGTAGAAGACCAGAGTTGTCCAAAGAAATGCACAAGTTGCCTCAAAATCGGGAAACAAATTGTGGTCCTCTGTCTGATACAGTGACTGAGGAGAGTCGAGGCAAATGCATTATGTGTTGAATCAACAAAAGTGAGACGGTCTTGGCAGTTGTTATCTGTTTTAAGGCAACAAAATGTACCATTTTTTTAAAATAGATTTTTTTTTTTAAATGTTTATAGCGCGTACCAGACCCATGCGGGTATCAGAGCACTTTGATGCCCTTGGGCTAAGTTGCGCGATATAAGTCTCCTTTCATTCATTCATTCAGTCAGTCAGTCAAAATACACTTTATTCGATTTTTGTTAAAATCATAAAAGGCAAAACATACATATATTTAAAAAAGACATTTTAAAAATACCCACAATTCATTTTGTTTTTACATAGTGTCCAAAAAAGAATCACTTAATTAGTCACCATAATACATACAATAAAGTAACAGTTAATATATTGGTTTTTAGTTTTTAAACAGTACGGTTCTAGGGATCCTTTTATTTCTACCTCTATATGCGGCTGTTAAAAAACTCGCTACACAGAAAGTGACATGTGCATCCGGCAATCTTTGGAGATAAAGCAAGGCAGGTCTCACTTGTATAAAGCCCAGTGTTTTCAGGAGGGGAATTAGATATTTTCTCCTCTCAGTATTGTAAAATGCACAGAAAAACAGGAAATGGAGAGTGTCCTGATCAGAGAACTGGTCACACTCACAGGGTGGTGCATGTTCCGGTTTACCCCACACAGGGAAGATACCTAGTGAATAGTGGATTAAATTCATTCTGAGTCTGGTTAACAAAAATCTATGCAAGGGTTTGGAGACATATTGCAGGTAAGGTTCCATCGAGGGGGAAGAGGACAAAACCAGGTGTGCTCTTACTAGCGGTTTATTAACTTCAGACTCCTCTCTCTCTAAGCGTGTCCTCCCCTGGAATTCCTTCTTGATCCATGCAATGTCCGCTTTCCTGATTTTTGACGGAGTTGTATATAAATCAGGTCTCCCGAGGGCAGTGAATGATGACTTTATGTATCTTAGCCAGGCTATTTTCATTGCCCCCTCCCTTGCAGTCACGTCTTTAAGAATTGTGTGGTTTAAAGACAACTCAGTATTTATCCAGGTATTGGCCCAAAAAAGTAAGGGTGCCATTTTCAATCCATCTATAATATAGGGTAGGCCAGCTTCCTCATGTATGGAGTAGGTAGGTGTGGAGTTTGGGACCGACAAAATTCGTCTAATAAGTTTATTCTCTACTATCTGCATACTATCCAGATTAGTATAACCCCACAGTGCTGCACCGTATGAGGCTATCGAAATGCATTTACTTTTGTAAACTTTTAACACAGCATCCATTGGTTTAGCCCCTAGTCTTTTGGTAAAATCCAACAGAGCTGCTGTGGACCGGGCTAAAGAAATATGTTTGGCCTTAATTTGCGGGGCCCAGGAGCCCTTCTCATCAAACAGGACCCCTAAGTAAGGAAAAACCGGGACCCTGGAGAGAACCTCGCCATTGCAAAAAAAGGTTTTAGTATGTGATTTATTTTTTTGTGGACCCACAATCATTGTGTGCGATTTAGTCACATTGATTTTTAGATCCAGTTTGGCCATAAAGGAGCCAAAAAGTTCCAAAAGGGTCTGTAGCCCAATGCCCGTACGGGCGATGAGAACAGCGTCGTCCGCATATAAAAGGGCCGGAATCTGCTTCCCACCTACCCGCGGGACATCGGCGTTGCCTGCTAACAAAGACTTCCCTAGATCGTTAATGTAAATGGTGAATAAAAGTGGGGCTAAAATACAGCCTTGACGGACACCCTTGTTTGACCTAAAGCTGTCAGAACATCGCCCTTCCCTGGTTACCCGGACCTTCGCAGTAAGTCCTTGGTGCAGGCTTGCAATGAGGGCCACCAAAGGGTCCTCAATACCAAGCTCGCGCAGTATAGCCCAGAGCTTGGCCCTATTAACCAAGTCGAAGGCCGAGGAGAGGTCCATAAAGGCCAAATATAATGAACCCTCCCCGGCCACCGTGTACTTCGATATTAGAAGGTGTAAATTTGAGCATTGCTCTAAGGTTCCCCGTTTTTCCCTGAAGCCATATTGAATCTCTGCGAGATCCCCACAAATCTCCAGGTTTGTTCTCAACTTCGTCAGTAGTACTCTGCCCAGGATCTTAAAGGCAGAGTCTATCAAAGAAATTGGGCGGTAACATCCCGGGTTCTCCCTGTCTCCTTTTTTAAAAATTGGTACTATGACAGATGTGTTCCAGGTTTCTGGAAAACGTCCATCATTTGTTGCCCTGAAGACGTTTGTAAGGACTTTAGACCAGGTGGTTGGGGCGTATATGAAGAAGTCTACCGGGACTCCATCCGGGCCCGGAGCCTTATTTTTCGTGGAGTCCATTATAGCTTTATATACCTCCTCCTCGTTAAATTCTACTGCCACTAAGCCCCTGGTCAGTCCTGTCTCATTTCCATTCACAGGGTCATTACCGCCATATATATTTTTAAAGTGATCAACCCATTTCTCATCACTGATAATACAGTCGGAGATTGTGTTGATCTCCCCAGAGAAGAATTGGTTGTTTATGATGTCCCAGAATCTTTTACTATTCCGTAGTATATCCACGTCAAGCAAATCATTCCAGGCATTCTTTTTAATTATATTTTTTCTATTTTTAACAACCAGTTTATACTCTCGCCTTAATTTAGAGATTAAAGTTTTATCCCTCGGCTTTATTTTAAGGGCATTTTTCAGTTCTTTATGGGCTTTAGAGCAGTTTCTGTCAAACCATTTAAATGGCTTGGGTGGCAGATTGGAATTGGGAACTGTTAGTTCTTCAGCCGTTTGTGAGCAAATTAAATTAAAAGCTGAAACAATCTCTTCATTGGAGGCATTTTGGTCTAAACAAATACGCATGGGTTCCTCTATCTTTGGGCACAGGGAAGCCATAAAGGTTTCCTGAACCACCTTACCCCACTTGAGCCGTCTGCCCTGGTCACTGGGCACCGTCGATGTGCAAGCCCTGGGAAGACCCAGGTGTTTGCTCCATAAGTCACTCCAATGAACCTGTACAGAGACTGGGTTGTGATCACTATGTGGAGAGGCAGTTACCTCGTAAATCCCCATCTTAGAGGTTAAGCCCTGAGAAACGAAAATAAAATCTATCACAGACCCACTTTCAGACCCTTTGTAAGTGGGAGGCGATTCGTCACTACCAGTGCTAAGGGGTTCAGACATATTAAGGCTAGCAAGGAGAAATTCCAGCGCCTCCCCCGCTTTGGTGTGAGCAAAGTGCAAATTGCCATTTTCAGTTTGACCATCTAAGTTGCCTAAGTTGCATTTTAAAACACATTTTTGGATGTTAAAATCACCTAGGATTAAAAAATCGAAATTAGTGCAAGATTTGTGACTATAATCAATAAGAACATTTTCCAAATGATCCACATGGGCTGTATCTGTTAGTCTAGCCCAGGAATTATAAAAATTTGAGACCACTAGGACCCGCCCTGGTGAGATAGTCCATTCTACCATTAAGATATTTGGGGACCCAGACTCTAATTGTTTAAACGTCCCTGCCAGTTTAAGCGAGAAGAGGAGCACTAGTCCACCCTTGGCTCTTCCTGCGCTACTTGGAGTTGCTGGGATAATAAAACTTGTGAACCCATCCAGCCAGAAAGTTGGTGCGGTGTCCCATGTTTCTTGTAGGGCAATTACGTGGTTACTGGCTATGAAGTCTATCCACGTGGGATCTAGTCTTTTGGCTCTAGTCCCTGCCACGTTCCAGCTAAGAAACCGACATGGAGTCTGTTCCACCTCCCCTAATGGAGCTACAGATGGTGTCTGAGTATGTATTAGTTCTTCGTTAATTACAGACATAGAATCCTCCGCCCTACCTGGTTGGGTTTGCAGGGCCAAGTGTCTTTGCACCACTAATGTTTCTGGTTGGGTGCCCTTTTCTGCGGTCTCCTTAGGGGCCTTATCTATTTGTCAATCCACCCCCTCTAGACTATTTAAGCAATTAAACCGGTTGTAAGTTGGGAGGAATGATGCCGTTCTACCCAAAAGTGGCCAGGGATGAGAAGCCTGATGGCGCCCTCTTCTTCCCACTCTCTCCCATCCATCATGTCGTTGGGGTGGATGTTGTAGGCCTGGGGTACTTGGGAAGAAGAAAGACACACGGAGGGTATGGATGGTAGATTCCCTTGATATGTTTCCCCCTTGACAAATGTGCGACACCGTGCCCTTGTCCCTAAAGCTTACCAAAATACAGTCCCCCGTGATCGATTTCTGCCTTCTCCCCACCCATGGGACCCTTCTTACCATTATAATCTCATTGTTAAGATGTCTCGGGAGAGGTCTGTTTCTGTTTAACCACTTAATGACCCTAGTTTTTAGAGTACAAAAATCCTCTATTTCCCCTTCATCAAGTTGAGGGACCCCTGCCATAACTACTGTAAAGTCGTTAGTCTCAGGTGGTAGATTAGGACGACGAGGTCTTACCGGGGGCATTTTTTGATTGTCCGGGATGTTATTTTCTGTCGTGTGTGCCTGAGATACTGATACAGGGGGAGGTTTAGGTGTGTTGGCATGGAGTGCATTGGTGGTTACAGGGTTTGGGTTTAGTGGTTTTTGGGGGACTACCCCGTTTGCGTCCTGAGGTGGAATTGGCGTTGGATTAACCACCCTGTGTTTTAACCCTTGCGAGGCTACGGGGCTAGTGATGGCTGTTAAGTCACTATCCTGTCGACCACTGCGGTTTTTCAGGCTTCCCAATGTGGCCTCCAGTATGGTTAATCTAATCTCGATCTTTTTTACGCTTTCGCTGATCGGGAGTAACAGAGACCTTAAGAGAAATTCCAAGTTTCCCAGTGGTACAACAGAGAGGGGGACTATATCACTACTAGCTCCTACATCTATACTCAAGGCGGGAGCTATAACTTCCTGCGTATTGGATTTAGAATGTGACTCTACCAATGGTTTTACTGTGGGTACCTGATGTTTTAAGGATTTCCCGAAGTCTAAGTGTAGAGTCTTGGGTTTACTGCCACCCTGTGCTCCCTTAGCCCTTCTCCTACGTTTTTTGGGGGGGGGTCCTGGGATTGCTTGTGTGGTGACTGCTTTCAATTTGGAATGTCTGTCGTTACGGGTTGTGGGCGATTGTGGCATTAAAACTGTAACCCCCCTAACGGGACTAATACTAATAGGTGGAGCACTGCTAGTGATTTCAATTGGGGAGGTGTTCGTCCCTTCCCTTAACAAGAGTGGAACATCCTCAATACGAGTTGACTCCTCCCTTAGAGTAATGGATAGATCTCCCATGGGGGTGTTTTTCAAGTTGTCCACTGATCGTCTCCGTTCCGCCCTTAGCCTTGACAAATTTCCCTCTTTATCCACCTCCCCCACAGCCCGGGTAAAGTAATTTTCAAGAGTCCCATTTTTCACTCCACCCGGCTTCTGAGGGGTACTCTCCTTTGTTGGTGAAGGCATGGTTAAACTCCAGGAGGGTCAGTCAGTAATGCCACCAAAAACGGGTGCAACAAAATTATATAACCTGTAAGTACCTGTACAATATGGAACACCAAGAGGGTAGGCCCAGCCCGGCCTGCTCCGGCCTGTGACGGCCTTGGACGGTCCCGCCCTTGTCCCGGGCTTCTCCCGGTCGCTCCCGCGCGCTCCCGCGCAGCGGGAGTGCCAGGTGCCTTAAATGGAGTTCAACTACGTAGGTCAAGTGGTGGGAGGGGTCGGGGAGAGCGGCCCAGGTGTGGCGAGTCAGGCAGGCGGGCGCTCCTGGGATATGCAGTCCCAGTGGAGCACACACGCACGCTCGCAGCCCCGAAGGTTCAGCCTCCCACGTAGATTCATTACAAGGTAAGTTTCTTAGTTACGTAAGTATAAGGTAAATAACATAAAGTTCAATGATAATATAAATATCTTATGAATTAATTAATGAATTTGTACTTGTAAAGCGAACTGCTGCCCCAGCAACGGGGCGTCCTGGTGCTGTACTCATACCACTGTGGAACCCTTCCTGGCTTTTCCCTGTGAAATGCCTACTCCTGGGTACCCCCAAGGTGAAGCCAGGCATCCCAGCGCTGTTAGGGCCGTTGTGGAGATTAAGCAAGCTATTGCCCAGAGTTGCAGAGTGGGACCCATGATTAGAATAGGCACCGAGGTGAGAATTATCAGGTCTGGGGAAATTGAGCCGAAGACCCACCGAGGCGGGAATTGAACCCTGGTCCTGGGCCAGACCTCTGCATCAGGGTCTGCCGCTCTAACCATTGAGCCACACTTATCATAGATACATGGAGTTTGAAGTTTATTTATTTGTGCATAGTTAATCAAAACCAGTTCAGTATATGCTACAAATATTCATAAAACGTCATTGTTTAAAACTTTTAAAAAAATCAAGAAGTAAAAAATTAGTTACAATTTAAGAGATAATCAATAAACTAGATACGCCACGCTTTTTCACTAACTGCTGGGAAGAACTGATCCTCATTTTAGCTTGCGCTCGTCCATTTCGACAATATGCTGCGTTTAGTGCATTGACTCTCCTTGCACAAAGTTATCCGCCTGGTGCTAGATGGACGTATTTAGTATAATGTTATTAGGTCCTATTGTCCATCTGCTAGTCAGCCTGGCGCTGTAGCATTTCCCGCCATTTCAGGCATTCTCTGTTCGACCACTGTTAGAAATTTCACAAATCTGCAATTTAGTTTGGTGTTTGACGGATTCAGGCAGGCGAGTACCGCTTGCCTTCTGGTGCAAATCCCTTTTTGCTTGAATTGGTCCTTAAGGAGCAGTTGTCGTGTGTCGCCGTTGTTGGAGTTGCATAGCTTGCATTTTTCTTTCCCGTCTTTCCTCAGCCATGGTGGTAGGTGCCCCGTGCATGGAAGAATCCCTAGTTTAGTGACTTTGGGGTAACCCTGGTTGAAGTATATTTGTGTATTTAATGATTTATAGTAGTTTAGGGTCATCCATGCATGGGCTCTTTTTGAAATGATGCCTTATCCTCCAAAAGAGAGAGTAGTTTTACATTCTTCCAAACTAGTTTTTTTAAATTGCTATTACCAAATTGTACATCCCAGAGTTATGAAAGTTTTGTGACTTTCAAGGCCAGCTGAAGGTAGTTTATTGCCTCGGAAACATCCCTGCAGTTTATGTCCTGCATAGCAGATAGTTTAGTGTATCTGTAGTGGCGCTTCTTAGTTTGTGCCAACATATGATATATGCCCCGTACCTGGCTAAGTCTTGTTTTTGCAGACCGAACTCCAATCTTATATGAGCCGGAGATGTGTAGTACGGGAAGGAGAACATTGTTCTGTAGGCTTTGACCTGTGTACTGTCCAGGTCTTTAGAATCTCTTCCCCTCATTGCCTCGCTGCCATAGGTAATCGAAGGAAGCAGTTTGGACTGAATTACCTTCAGAAGCGGGGTCATGGTCGGACCCATCAGTTGGGTTGCCAGGTTTTTCAATGTCATGGTGATCAATAAGCCTCTCCTTCCTATTTCCCTCTTCAGGTGCACAAAAGATCCTTCTTTATCAAATGTGACTCCCAGATATTTGTACTCACAAGCTGGATCTATTTTTGTGCTTCCAAGAAGCCAAGTCTTCTGTTGTTTTTTATTGTTATTTATTGACATTGTTCGTGTCTTGTTGAGGTTTATTTTTAAGTTGTTTTCTGTGACGTATTTCTGCATTGCGGTCAATAATCGTTGGAGTCCAATGTAGGTATGACTAGGTAGGACTGCGTCATTTGCATACATAAGGTTGGTCAGAGTTTTCCCGTCTACCCTTGGTGAGTGGAAGTTTCAGGCGTCGAGTGCTTTTGGAAAGTCCACCATAAAAAGATTAAACAACGTTGGCGCGAGCACGCACCCATGTTTCAGTCCTTTAGTAGTTGGTACTTTAGAGGACAGGTGAGTGCCACTTCCTAGTTTCACCTGCACCCAGGTCTTCGTGTGGAGAAGCATCAGCATGTTTAGGGTCGGCTGTGGTAAGCCCCATTACACCAGTTTCCCCCATAGTCTGCCTCTCTTGATGTTATCGAATGCAGCGCTGAAATCGATGTAACACAGATGTAAAGTGATCTTAGATGTTTTTCCTGCATCGATTATTAAAGAAATTGTGAGAATGTTTGTTGATGTTCCAGTCATTTTCTGAAAACCTGTCTGATTCAGTGGTATTATCAGGTTTGAGTCAGCCCAAAGAGTAAGCTCCTCTAGTAGGGTGCCGGCAAAATATTTGGCCTCGTTGTCAATAAGTGCTACTAGGCGGTAGTTATTTGGATCAGCCTTGTCTCTTTTTTTGTGTATTGGGACAATTGTTGAACCCCTCCAGGATTCTGGAATTCTATTCAGCAGTCTTAATTCTGAGAATAAAGGTTGCATGATGTCCGCCCACTCTTTGTTCTTTGCTTTGTAGAGGGCAGGTGGAATGCCATTTGGTCCCGGGGCGCCCTCTTTCCAGCCTTTAGCTATCTGTTTTTTGATTAGGTCTAACTGCTGGCTCCTTGATGACTCTGAGAGATTGGTATTTATGCCTGAATATGCCTGTTCCCGTGTCTCTGGCGTGCACGTTTACCGCTTTCTCTCTGGAAGCCTGCTAGTCCCCATTTGGTCTCCTAGATGTTCTGTGAGGTCGTTGAAATGACTAGAGAGATATTTTAGCTAGATCTCTTCAGAGATGTGAGACCCAATTTCTTTGGATTGCGGGCGCATGATCCCATTAACTGTTTCCCAGAAGCTGGCACTGTTGTTACTGTTGATGTCATGTAAGAGTTTGGCCCAAACTTAATTTTCACCATCTCTCCTAAAATTCAATTTTATTAATTGGAGCGCTGCCCTTTGGTGTTTCAGCAATGCTCGTAAGTTGATGTTTCCAGGGGCTTTCCTCAACTTACATAGCGTCGGGTTTACTGATGTTTTAAGTTTCCTTAGTTGTACTCTCTGTTCTTTTTATAGATAATTTTTGCTGCCCTCTTTGCGGGGGTTGTCTTTTGGGAGGGAAGTAACTGCAAGCTTTTTTAGCAGTGTAGCAGTAAAGTGCGCCCAATAAGTAATTTGGCCGGCTGTAGTCGATACTTGAATATCGAAGAGTTGAAGTGCAGCTTCGGCCTGGAGGTTCGTATTGGCAATTGTGCATTTGATCCTTTTTTGATTCAAGGAATGAATCAGCCCCATATTTGTATCTGGCCTGATTGAGGTTGGCATGTTTGCTATTTTATGAAATTCCTGGGGTCGGTAATCGCTGTCGCCCATATCGCCCATTCTGAAGCCAGTAATGTAAGGAAACAACGCAAGGCTGGCGAAGGTGTAGTCCAGAATGGAGCTCGTTGTGGTGGAGTAAAAGGAATTTACTGGGGGAGAGTCTGCCAGAAATCTTCCATTCAATGCCGGAAGATTTTGGTGTTCTAGATCGTTGAGAAAGCGACTTAAACAACGTTTTTTCCTGTCTAGTGAGGCGCTTTGGGATGCTATGTTGTAAATTCTGTTTAGAGCCAGTACCTCCTCCCCTTCTGCCGAGCCGATGAGATCTTGATTTAAGTCCCCTGTCAGAAGGAAGAGTGGATTTTTCATCTGAGTGACGTACTTGGCCAGTTGATTGATGATTTTGGTTGAGTCTTTCACTTTATTTTTTGGATGTACATATGAATTGATTATGCCGACCTCCACTTATTTTTCCTCAAGGACAATGGTTATTTTAACTAATAGTGTTGTATTAGGGATTGAATTCATAAGGGTTACTGACGCTATTGTTGTAGTGGAGAAATAGGTAGCCAAACCACCTGAGTGGTTGCCAAACCTGCTGGTCCTTGAAGCTGGTGTGGCAAAACATATATAGCCCTCAATGTGCTGTGGGTATTTCAGCCAAGTTTCTTGAAGCAGTATTATATCAAAGAGGGAGACATAATGCAGAACGTCAGGATCGTCTATTTTTGTAATTAATCTGTTGATATTCCACGAGCAAAGGCCCAGGATTGGTTCCCTTCCCCCGCTGCAAGTGCTATGTCGGTAGCGTCAGTCCTCCTTGGGGCGTATGATGATAGTACGGGACAATGCTTCCCTTGATGAGCCTTGATGTATCTCAGGAATTGCCTTCGACCATAAATCTGGTTGATCCCATTGCCTATTAGTGCTCCTTTTTGGTGAACTTCCCCATGCACCTCTAAGTACACTGTTAGAGTGTGCCTAATGTGACATTGTTGCTGAACTCATCATACTCAGAAATGGTAGAGGGTAAGTTGGTTTTTGAAAGGGGGCAATGCTGATGCCCCAGTTGTTAAAAAGCTCCTGCTCCGCTAAGATCAAGTCTGCAATGTTGCTTGAGGTCCAGGTCATCTTAGTTGCCTCCGAAATTTGGGGGTTGACTGTAGGTAGAAATTCTACAGAAGCTAAGTCCTTTGAACTTATTCCCTCCAGTTTTGGGATAGATTTCATTAGTCTGAGCATGTTGCCACGATTTTGCAAGTCCTGTTGGCCCTTTGACATGTATTCGGGATAGAAAACCAAAACCTCTGTAGACTGACGTCTATTTCCTGGTATTAGTTGTGTCATTGATAATAAGTGTGTTGTGGCCGTTAGTCCATTGTTTGGTTTTTCTTCCTGAATTTCCAGAAGCTTGCTTGCTCCCGCTGTCATGGAGATCATTAAATTTGGTTTTGTTATTGTGTGTTTTAGAGGAATTTGCCTTTGTTCTTTCCCCTTATTGTGTGGCCGTTTTTCCAGTGGATTCTCTATTGGTCTGATCGTAATGTGTGTGCTCATCGTGTCTGTGTCCCTTAACGGTAAATTTTGGTTTGGCCTAGCTGTTGATCCGTTAATTCTTCTTCTGTCCCCTATGTAGGTATTTGAAGTAGGACGTGTTCGATTGCTTTCTAGTGGACTTACTGCGTCTAGGTTGTACGTCTGTTCGCATGCTTGCCCTAGTGGTACAGGTTCCTTGGATAGGGGTCTTGGATTTCTCCTTGTTCTTGACCATGTTTCCCCTGGTTGGACCTTCCATTATCAACTTTGGGTGGCGAGCGCATCTTCGGTATTGATAGATTTTGTTCTTCATTTTGTTCTGTTTTATCTCTTGTTGGCAGATCTACCCCCTTTATTTCCTCATGTTCCATGCTTATTCGGTTTGGTTTTTGCTGTTGTTCGAGAGTGGATGGTAACAAGTTTGCCTGTTGTGTTGGCCCTACATCACTAACGTTAGTTGCGTGTTTATTCCTCATGTTCCATGCTTATTCGGTTTGGATTTTTACTGTTGTTCGAGAGTGGATGGTAACAAGTTTGCCTGTTGTGTTGGCCCTACATCACTAACATTAGTTGCATGCTTATTCTGGGCACCTGCGAAAATAGAGAAATATTTTATGGTGTTTGTTTGTGTTTTTTGGTTGCGCCCTTTCCTTTTTAGTTGTCGTCGCAGTTTTGCATTGAGTTTTAGCAATTTCCCGTTTCCCGTCCGAGCCATCTCATCCTTGTACTCCTCAGAATTGTCCTTTGGTCCTTGGACAGGTTTTTTCCTACTGGGTATTCCCTCTGCGCTTTCGGTAGTGCCCAAATATTTTGTTTGGTTTTTTGCTGTTGTATTTTTTATGTCGCTTATGAGGCCTGTTAGCATTGAGGGCAATGTAGCTAATTTGTCCACCACCTGGTTGCAGTTACAACTGAGATAAGTATTTGTTTGTGCTCTCGTTATCAAGCCGTTCAGGTTTCCCAGCTTATTGTCAATACCAGCTGTGAAAACTGACAATGTATTCAGAAGTGTACTTGTACTTGTTTCTGGCCCCCTGCTGCCTCTGCGTCCTCTCCTCTCCAACCGCAGGAACAAGCGGACACTCAGAAGACCCAGGCTGGAATGACCTGAGTGGACACTGAGACCAGAACTGCCAGAGGAGGTAGTAGCGATCCGCGCAGTAGCGGTCCCTCACAAACAATTCTGCTGCTTTTCCGCTCTGCTCCGCTACCAAGGAGCGTTAGATGGCTTGGAACTTAATAACACGATGTGGGGCACAGCTGCTATGCTCCTCGTGTGCTAGATAGGTAAATAGGTAAATTGCTTATAAATTGCTTGTAAAACCTTGAAAGTACTCTTGGCTCAGCACGAGTATGAGCAGGGAGACAAGCAAAGCACACAAAAGGCGGACAGGCAGCACCAACCGGCTGCAACCCAGTGGGAACCATGGATTCGTGAGTACTCACTCAGGGAGCCTGTCAGGGAGTCTCCGCCTCCTGCTCCGCCCTGGCTGTGACCCTCAGACTGCCAACAGTCGAGAGCCGCGTCCTCCAGTTGCCGCCGCCTTCTCCGCTCGGGCTCCTGCAGCAGCTGCAAGTACCTGCAGGCAGGCACTCGAGGCCCGCGGCTCCTGGCTCACTCGTGGCTCACTCCAGCTCCTGCTCCTCACGAGCCGTAGCCGCAGCAGCCGCCACAACCACCGCCGTAACCGCAGCTTCCTCTCTGTGCCTCTCCTTCCTCTGCTGCCTGCCTGTTCCTGGTCCCGCTTTGGCTCCGCCTCGCTCTCTGGTCAGCAGTACTCAGTGGGCGTTAACCGTTTCAAGCACTTCCTGAGTATAAGCGGGTATATGGTATATAAAAAAAAGTTCCATGTATATCAAGCTTAATATAGATACAATATCCAGGCACCCTGGCTGGACAGTAGACATTATAAGGTTCCATGTGGAAGATACGTTGGGCAGCATAGTAACAGTAGTCCATGCTCAAGTGAATTTAGCCATGAGAAGCGATTTCACTTCTTTTTTTAAAGAGGCTGTAGGAGGATTAAGTCTAGTTTCTGGGGGTTGAGCATTCCATATTCTGGGCGCCATCCCTGAAAATGTTTGGTTATATGTTGTTGAATCTTTGCGGTTTCAGTAGAAGGTTTTTAGCACTTCTTGAAGATCTCACCTCACATGAGGGCGCCAGTTTCTGTGCCAGATAGCTGGGTGCGTTGTGATGAATGGCTTTATGTGTCATACATGCTATTTTCAGATTAATTCTGGCTTCAAATGGTAGCCAATTAAGGGATTTTAGGTCAGGGGATATGTGGGAGCTTCTTTTGGAGCCAGTGATAAGTCTTGGTGCGGTGCTGATTGAGGCTCTTAGAGGGGCCGTTGCAACTCTGGGCAGGCCGCAGAGAGAGACACTCCTGTATTCCACTCTTGGGAAGACTAGAGCTTGTACTGCCAGTTTGGAGTCCTTTTCCGGCAGGAAAGGTTTCAGTTTTCTCAAAGTATTTAACTGAAATTTTGCTCCTTTTGTTGTGTTGCTGATGTGTTTTTGCATATTGACTTTTCTGTCTAGTGTTATTCCCAACGATTTCGCTGAATACAAGATGAGAGGTTGGCAGTTGAGTGCAGTAAGGTGTTTGATCCAGTCTTGCATTATGGGTATTTTGGTGGGAGGAGCGATTAGGAGGAATTTGGTTTTGAGGACATTCAGTTTTAGATGGTTTTCTGCCAGCCAGATCTGAGTTTTTCCCAGAGTTGTGTTGAGCACTTTGATGTCTTCTAGGTTATGGATCTGATCTCCCAAATGCTAGCAAAATTGGTTTAAAGCTGGTAAATCAGTGATTAAGTCCATGCTAATGGTATGCCATGGTTGTGGGGACACCAGTAATGGGCACAATAATACTGCTGGAGTGGAGTGGCAACCCTTATCTGGGTACATATGGGGCATGTTTGGAAATTATATTGCACGTCTTTGGACAAAGTTGGCCATCAAACCCTCTGATTGCTTTTGCTAGTGTTTTTGTTGCGCAGCCAGGGTGCCCTGCTAATGGAGTATTGTGGCACTAGGTCAATGCTTCCTGTCTCAGATCATTAGTGAGGATATACAATGCAGTGCTGTGATAAGGCAACCCATCATGCATGTAGTTGTTTTCTTCGTCAACCCATTTGTCTATGTCAAGGTTCAAGGTTCAAAAGTACTTTATTCGGTTAAAAAACAAGAAATAACCATGAAAGTAGCATGTAAAATACAGTTTACAATGGGTAGGATAACCATTATTTAAAATCACAACAAAAAGACATATTAAAAGACATAAATACGTCATAAGAAGGGTTTTACGACAGTTAAAAACCAATTTAAGAAATTCGGAGAGTGACCCTACCATAAAAACAGTATCCATTTTTTGGAACTCTAAAAACGCTAGGCGGCATCTATATACATTTAAATCTTTAAGAATTGGGATGATAAGTTTTATACGATAGTAAGTATAAAATTTACAAAAAAATAAAATGTGAATGTCGGATTGCGGGGACACATCATCACATGGACAGGGACACAAGTCTTTCAGCCAACAATTCATCTCAGGGAAAGATAGTAACCTAAAAACAATGTTGAGTCT
Organism: Lissotriton helveticus; assembly: GCF_964261635.1. Classification (NCBI taxonomy): domain Eukaryota; kingdom Metazoa; phylum Chordata; class Amphibia; order Caudata; family Salamandridae; genus Lissotriton; species Lissotriton helveticus. The sequence continues at coordinate 509,560,984 of NC_136059.1, forward strand.
AAACCGGGTTAAAAGGAAACGTTCATGATTGGACATGTATAGAGATAAATATGGCTGTAGTTTCTCTCCAGTTATGATCGCCTGGTGGGCAAAGACAGTCTTTTTTTTCACCTCCTCTAACCGTCTTTTTTCCATGAGGTGGTCGATACACAAGTTTTTTAGTCCACTTCTTGAGATGTGTACCATAGATGATGGGTCCTCAAAATATTGAACACAGCTCAGTTCTTCAAGAAAATTTCTAACATAACATATCCATTTAAAATTATTAATATTATCAAGTACTAGTACATCCTTTAAAATAGCCCGGTTGACCACACAATCATCGCCTGTCCAAACCCTGTGCCAAAGAAGAATCGGCTGGATCTTGATTATATCAGTAATGTACACCAAACCCAATTCAGCATGGGATATAAAAGTCGCAGTACTTTCTGGAATGGACAAGATGTGCCGTAAAAACTTATTTTCCACAGTTTGAATCGTACTGACATTAGAATAACCCCATAATCCAGAACCGTATATAGCTACCGCTATACAAGTGGCATTGTAGATGGTTAAAATTTCCCTTATGGGTTTTTTCCCCAACTTTTTTAAAAAACACTGTAGGGCCATAACAGTTTTAGAAAACAACAGGGTTCTAGCATTAATTGCACTAGTCCATGAGCCACTTTCATGAAACAGGATGCCCAGATACGGGAAAGTAGAGGTCTTCTCTAGGGGATTGGAGTTTATAAAAATAGGCTTCAAATGCCTGCTTGTTCTTGTCCCGCAGTACATGGAAAATGTCTTGGAGCAATTGATTTTCAGGTCCAAGCTAAGCATGAAACTATTAAAAGATGTAACCAGAGTTTGAAGTGCCATTGGGGTGCGTGCCATCAGGACTGCATCGTCCGCATACAGGAGTGCAGGGACAGGTCTCCTTCCCACCATAGGCATATCCCTGCCCTCCTGCACGAGGCGATGCTCCAGACCATTTATGTACACTAAAAATAAAAAAGGCGCTAAAACGCACCCTTGACGTACACCGCGACCAATCCCAAAGTGTCTACTACATTCACCCTCTTTCCCGTACCGGACCGTTGCAGTGGCCCCAGAATATAAATCTCTCAGGAAGCATATAATAGCATTATCTACCCCCAGTTCAGCCATTATTTCCCACAGCTTATTATGGGACACACAATCAAAGGCCGACGATAAGTCGACAAATGTGAGGTATAGGCGTTGTTTTTTAACCCTTATATACTTCTGTTGCAAAATAAATAAATTTAACCCCTGCTCTATAGTCCCTAAACCCCTTTGAAATCCGTATTGAAAATCGCTTATCACCCCATTTTCTTCTGCCCAGCTTTGCAGCTTAACTAAAACCACTCTCCCAAGAATTTTTATGGAGGAATCTAATAGAGAAATTGGCCTATAACATGTGCAATTCTGCCTATCTCCTTTCTTAAAAATCGGGACTATGATTGACGTAAACCAGGTAGGGATTAGGCCTTTTGCCAGAGCAACATTAAATAGCTGGACCAACATTGGCCCCCATAAATCAGTATTAGCCTTATAAAGGTCAGCTGGTATGCCATCGGGTCCAGCCGCCTTACCCCCCTTCATTGCCTTCAGACTCGCAAGGACTTCGGGAAGGGTTGCAACCAAATCTCTTGGTAGGTCCATATTTACCAACCTGGAATCAGGACCTGTATTGGGCACTAGTTCAGCAGTCATGTAGAGGGAGGAAAAATGAGCCACCCACTCATCTTCTGTGATGGCAATTTCCATGCGTGCTTTATTGTCATAAAGAAGCGGAGTATTTATAACCCTCCAAAAAGCAGCCTGATCCTTCGATTGGGACGCCGAACAAAGTTCATCCCATGCCTCCCTTTTTATCAGATCCTTCCTGTATTTCAGTGCTGTGTTGTAGTTCTTCCTTAATTCTCTAATTAGAGTTACATCCCGAGGTCTCTGATGAATTGCATGTTTACGCTTGGTTAAGGCTTTAGTACAATTCTGATCAAACCATTTCTTATTAGTCTTTAGGCAATGTTTACGTGTAACCCACAAAACCTCCTTAATTATTGTAGCAATAATTTTAAAATGAGCTAAAATATCATTACTCTCTGCGTGTTCATCCAAACAGATCAAAAAGCTATACTCACACTTATTCACCACTTTGGACAAAAAATCCTCCGGGACCACTTTACTCCATTTAAGAGTATAACCATTTTGGGTACCTAACTTCACATCCTGCGCCATATACTTAGAGCTTAGTACATTTTGGGATGAGACAAATAGGTTCTCCATTTCTACTACCTGTGGGAAGTGATCACTTAATGCTAAGTCCATTAAGCTAGAGCTAGTCAATCTTCCAGCAAAGCTATTTGTACAGAGGCTAAAATCAATGATAGTCGAGGCCCCCCGACCCACAAAAGTTGGAGCAAATGACGTTGGGTGGTGGGCTATCTCATTCGTAAACCCAAAATCATAATTAAAAATCATCTCATTGACTAAATCTCCAAATAGGGTATGTTCAAAATGCGTTAAATTAATATCCTGTTCCAACATCAGGCCGCATATACCCTTTTGACCCTTTTTGCACAATGTGCAGTTAAAGTCACCCCCCCATAATATCATTACTTCACCCCTTTTTTTATCAATTTCGGATTGTATATCTTCAGTTAGCATAACTAGTACTTCCTTAATCATGCTACTTGGAAGGTTATTATAGAAATTTAAAAAGACGATCCTAAGACCCTTCCTTGTATCTATCACTATTTTCTGGTAATAACTGGATCCAGGGGAGAAAGAAATCTTATCATATACTAACAAGTTAGATATATACGTTATCAATCCTCCCTTAGGTCTTCCATATGAACCCCCCACCGCAGGAGTAAAATAGGTTTTGTAGCCATTTAAATGTATCGGTGCAATGGCCCAAGTTTCTTGTAGGGCTAAAATGGCTACACCCGTAATTACATCGTCCCAGTATGGATTGAGGATTTTTTGTTTAATGCCTGCCACATTCCAAAAAACCACCTTACAAAATTCTTCTTTAGGCAACACCTCTACAGCAACCCCTGCTTGGCCACCCAGCATCCCTTGTGTTATCATGGGCTCCACTCGAATTTCGTGTGACACATCATGCCTTGATGAGTTAATCTCCCCCAGGCTTACAGAAATCGGTGACTTAGATACCTCTTCAGCCTCTGGGATTCAATCCACCATTTCAAGACAATCAAAACGATTATAGCATGGAGTAAGTGGGGGAGGAAATTGCTGATGTCCAAACCATCCTGGATCATGCCTTTGCGGGAAGAAATTAGGAATCCTCTCCCTACGTTTCACCACGGTCCACCCATCTTCGTTCACCCCTCCCCGTTGTGTATTAAACTGATTCCTGTCATAGTCCACACCATTTCCGCCCCTTGGATAACGGCTGTCCCTAGTCCAGCTCCATCTGTTATCCGGATGTTCCCCATGAGAGTAGAAATAGGGTAATGCCCTGGCCACAATTGACAGACCATGGTTTCTAGGGGCCCTTGTTGTGATGTACTCCACGGTGCGGGGATTTTCAAAAGTTATCACCACACAGTCACCCTGTGCCCTTTTTCTGTTATACCCAATCCACGGTACCCTTTCTACCATCAAAATGTTGCTGCTAATGGCTGGCGGGAGAGGGTAGTTATTGTTAAGCCAATGGATAACCTTGTTAACGAGAGTCCCGTTGGTTTCAGTGGATTGTGCTCCCAGTTCCGGGAACCCAGTTAAAACCACAACATATGGTGATGCTTTAGGAGGTAAATTTATACTTCTACGCACATCAGTTTTACCTGGTTGGCCTTTATCAGGTAATTGGACAGGAGTTTGTGGAGCTGATACTTCCTTGGCAGGTGGAGCTGAACTTTTAAGTACTGATTGAGTTTTTAATAGCTGTTTGCTAGGGAGTTTACCTTTTTCAGGATTAGTTGTGCTTAATGAGGTGCTATTTGGAACACCCTTTGCCAATATAGGGCCAGAATTATTAGATGTTGTTGCTATGGTTTTGGCCATGGGCGCGCTTGAATCGGCTATTCGTTTGGCCAGAGTCTCATACTGCATATGTGTGTCTCTCTTCAATTCTTGAATTTGTTTCTCAATCTCCTGGAGAAATTCAGTCAGTGGGGTTAATAAGGTTTTCATTACAGTCTCCAGCATATATAGCATTGTACTCTCTTTTCCCCTGCTAGTATTAACGCTTCCCTCTGGGGAACTATTTCTAGAGCTATTGGAGATTAAATCAGCCATTGAATCATCCAATATGGTGTCATCTAGAATAGCTAAGGGCAGTATGTTGGGGGGCAGGCCGTCTTCTCCGTGTATATCAGTATCAGTAGCAATAAGTGCATTACTTGTATCTTTAGATAGATCTTTACCACAAGGTTTAATAGGCATATTTTGGATCGTACTCTTTTTAGGAATTGCCCCTTCTTTTACCCCCTGTAACACGACATTTTTATCTTTAGGTGAGGCTGCTATATGTATCAAGACACTAGTAGATACCTGGGGGGATGGTAAGGTATGAACTAGGGGAGTCTGAGTAGGATTAGGGGTTTGAGTAACAGCTGTACTAATCACATCCATGGGTAATAAATTATTCTCTCGTCTGTTAGGGCTCTGGACATTAGCAAAATGGCCCATAGAGGACCGTTTTGCAAAAACCAGATCCTGCGATACCCTTCTTTCCATCAAAGAAATCCCCTCGTCTATCAATGTATTTGTTCTTACAATAAAATCGTCTAGGGTGCCTGTTAATTTCTTCCCCCCCGCTGGTGCCCTGCTTCTTGTCTCACGCATCTCCATGCTATTTATAAAATATCTCTTGAGATGACCGTCTCAGTAGATGCAGCCGCCTTTGTAGGACAGAAAACCCTGCTCAATGAATACAATAAAAAAAAAAGCAAGATCTATTCACGCCACCCACCCAGTGGTGGCTTACAGATAGTCAAGTAGCAGATATGTATACCTCGACGACTTTAAGTCAGGATTACTGGCCCAGTCCAGTCTCTTCTGGCCGATGAGGGCCGTAGAGGGCCCGCCCTTTGCCCGGGCTTCGCCCCGGGCGCTCCCGCGCGCTCCCGCGCGCTCCCGCGCAGTGAATACCTCCGTCAACTATACTGTGAGCGCGATGGACAGTGGGCGGGGCCGTGCACCGAACGCAGACCAGGTGTTGCAGGTCACGCAGGGACTCCTGGTTACTGGAGTTCCTGCAGCGTTCTAGATGGCCAGCTCTAGCCCCTTCCTTGGTCCACAGCACAGCGCCTGCTCGCAGAATGCAGTGGGCACTCCTCCCGGTATCTTCGGTGTGAAGCGGCACCCGCGAAGCGGGTGCGGCGTAAAGTTGGTGCAAATTAAAGTGTCAGCCTCCAGCAGAGTCCTCCTTAGTCGAGGTCCCACTCCAAACAGAGAGTGCAAAGTTCCCCATTTGTCTATGTCTGCTTGATTAGTGTATTGCAGACTTTGTCTAGAAATGGGTCTTGGTCGCACAGCCAAATGATGTGTTCCAGACCTAGGATGTTTTGTGGAGGTGCCTAGATTGTGTCCTGGCCATCATTTACCCATTGTGATAATAAATCAGCTTTAGTCTGTTGGGTGCTAGGTCTGTATGTGACCATAAAATGTATCTCACTGAAGAATAGGAGCCACTTGATATGTCAAGGGGTCAGGGCCTTCAAGGATCTGAAAGACTGAAGGCTTTTGTGATCTGTTTGTATGGTTACTGTGTGTTGTGCTCCGAGCAAGTACTGCTGCCTTTCCTGAAAGTAGAGTTTAATTGCGGGCAACTCGCGTTCAGCCACTGTAATTCTGCTCGGCGGGCAGCAACTTCTTGGAAAAGTAGGCAATGGGGTGGATGTGTCCTGTAGAAATGTTGCTTTGTGATAATATTCCCCCTACTGACACCTGCGAGGAATCTGCCGCCCGAGGTACGGTTGTGTGGGATCAGGGTATTTCAGTATCGGAGTTGACATGAACTCCTGTTTCAATGACCAGAAAGCTTGTTCGGCCTCCTACGTTCAAATGAAGGCATTTTCTTCCTCAATAATTTCGTAATGGGACTTACAATGCTCGAGAAGTGAGCGATGAAACTCCTATAAAATTTGGCAGAGCCCAAGAAACTCTGCACCTCTTTAATTGGGGTTAGGGCTGGCCAATCCAGAATTGCTTGGACCTTTTTTGTGACCATGGTTATGCCTTCAGGTGACAGAATGTAGCCTAGAAATGAGTCTTTTTTGAGTGTAAAATGGCCACTTTTCTGCCTTGTGAAACAGGGCATGGTCACGGGGTGCTGTAATAATATTCATGAAAGAGTGATATGATTTGTCCTGTTTTGGTAATAAATTATGGTGGTGTCAACGTACACAATGACGCATACGTCCAGAAGATCTTGCAAGACCTCATTTATAAAGAATTGGAGCTGTCCACCGCTCTAACAGGTTCAGGCTCTGTCTTTTCACTCCTAGGAATCTTCAAGGAGCTGACAAGGGTGAGGACTAAAAAATTTTCAGTTACCCTGGAGTTTAGGGTGCTAAAGAGCTTGTGCCCACTCCCCTCAAACATGGTTAGATTGGTTTACACCCAAATGCCATATTTAATTAACTTATAAGCCATTTGTAGAGTGAAATAATAAATGGATAACTTTATTTTCCAGTTAATTAAAGCTTACATTAAAAAGCAAGTAAAAATCAGTCATCGCATTGTTAAAAAACACAAAAAACTCCAACTTGCTATATAGTTTTGACTACTCAATCCCAGAATCCATCTCTCCATCAGCGCCACTTATCATAAACTATTTCTTACTTTTGTTGCATCATAATATAGTGATTAAGTGAATGCTTCAAGTTAAAGAGTTTGGGACTTTACCCGATTTGTGTTATGCTCAGCTAAAGTGGGCAATGTGCAATTGAAAGCATAGTCGCTGCAGGTTGTGGCCATGCTCTTAAATGTTAAAGTTCTTAGTCCACTCCTCAGTCTCAATAACTCTTATCCCAGCTACAGCAGGTCTTTTGTACTATTATTATGAAGAGATGTATATGTAAGATTGGTGGGGAGACCAATGTAACTGTGGTCTTCAGGATTCACAAATTAAACTGCTTAGTGCATTAGCAAGTGTCTTAAATGCTAAACCAAGTGGTCAGTGTGCAATCAGTAGAGACATCTAAAAAGATTAAGACCATGGTCAAAAAGGCTTGGTAAGTTAAGGGGTTTGAGATGATTGGCCGGATGCAGTTCTGGTTTTAAGGATACAAAGTACACTCACGGGGTGTAATCCATCCCAGTTGCATCCGTAATCATGAAGGCTCGCTAGGAGCAGGGGCTTACAGGCACATGCATCAAAGGATTTTGCGATCGCAAACGGTGCGAATCGCGAAAATCGGCCGTTTGCAATTGCAAAATCTGCTTTTGGAATGCATGAAGGGTGAAGGCCCTCGCAATTTGAGAATTCACAAATATTTGCGAATTCTCAAATTGCGATTGCATTTAAGGAATCGCATTTTGCGATTCCTGAAATGCAATGCATGAAACTTAAAAAAATTGCCATGAGGTTGAACCTCATAGTAATTTGCGAAAACTTTGAAAAATGCACTTTTGTGCATTTTTCAAAGTTTCATGTTGTGCACACACATGCCCTTAGGGCATGTGTGTGCACAACATATGTGCACAGATTGATTTCAGGGGTGCAACAGGGTGTCCTTTGGACACTCCTGCACCCTTGAAATCGCATTCTCAATTTGCAATTCGCTAATTGCTAATCGCAAATTGAGAATGTCTTTCCATTCATTCCTATGGGCCTTTAGGCCCATAGGAATGAATGGGGAGGTATTCCTTAATTGCGACTCGCAATTTGCGAGTCGCAATTAAGGAATATTAAGAAATCGCAATTTATTTAGCGATTTCTTGTTGCATTGCATTTTGTAATTCCTTAATTGCGATTCCTTATTTTTCGCAATTAAGGAATCGCAAAAAGCAATATTGATGCATGTGCCTGTAAGTGTGTTAGCCAAAATTAGATAAAAGTAGGTGGAGTGCAAGCATCAGACAATGAGAATTGAACCCATGGTTTTTTAGAGACTCGCTAAGTGAAGTGCGTATTGCATATATAGATTAGAAAATAGATGGGCAAAAATAAACAAACTACAATCAGCACATTAGCAATAGAAAATGTGTCCTGTTACTGCAGATCTTGCTTAGCCAGTTTTCTTTCTGCCAGTGACATCAATGTCAAGAATTTTCCACAGAGCACTAAATCCTCTCCTTGTAGACAGCCCATTACTGCATGTGGGCACATGCACATTCCATTCCTTAGGAAATGGTGTTTCAAAAGTCCCTTTTGCTCTGCCTTCAGTGCAGGGCATGTGAAGACAACGTGGCAGATAACTTTCTTTGCATATTGGCACTGCCGGCATGCGGTCACTGTGGTTTGTCTCTGCCAAGCGGGCGAGTTGTATAAGGTGTTAAAGCTGCCTAACAGGTAACTCAGCAACTTAAGCTTTGCCCTTAGCCTGAAAAGTTCTCCTAAATATGGTTGTGACTTAAGGAGCCCACATGAGCCCTTTTATCAGCTATGCATGTGATCTTTTTGTCAGCAAGGCTTTGTCAGTAAGAGAAAAAAGCTTCTTGGCTGCTGAATTGATGGCTCTGTTAAAATCAGTCTGAGTGAGAGTTAAGATTGGCTCAGCATGCAGTGTTGTTAAAACTAGGTTCATGTATTCATTTGCCAGGGTGTTATCTGGATTAGCTGTAGCACTCAGGAAATTACTTAGCGTGCCTCCCGATTAGCAAGTTTTTAAGTAATCGCCAAGGCTGGTTAGGTTCTGCCTTCGTAACCCAAATTCAAGTCTTGTTTGGGCTGGTGAAGGATGCTGTGGAAGGCTGAACACCCGCCAATAAGCTCCAACAATTGCATTTTCAATTACTTTATCTGCACTCTCCCTCAGCATTTCTGCTTCATATGCTTTTGAAGGTATGCATTTTGCAGCCATGACTTGCATTAATGGTGGGAGAGACAAGAGCTTTAAAGTGTTCCTTAGAGAGTAGAAAGCTGACATTAAGGTTTTACGTTTTCTTTGACTGACGTGACAATGCTTGGCGAATGAGCCTCTTGAGTCAAAGATTACCCCAAGATACTTGTACTCTGTCACTCATTCCAAGGATGAGCCTTATAGATGGAACGTTGGCAATGGACATCTTCTTGTACTTACTAACAATGTTTTTGTTTTCTTGAGGTTGAGTAGGAGCCCATGCTTTGCTGTGTATGCTGCTGTGACATTTATTAGCCTTTACAGGCCAATCTTCTAGTAGCTGATCAGTACTGCGTCATCGGTGTACAGCATGTGAGAGGAATTAAATCCGGACAGTGTTGGAGCATGTAAATTAACTTTATTAAGGATCGTTGTCATCTCTGCAAATTGAACAGGAAGGGGGCAAGGACACATCCTTGGTTCAGACCATTGTTCGTATATATTTTTCTTGAACAGTTGTACCGGTGCTCAACCGCAACCATGTCCATGTGTTATTGTAATGTAATTGGAGGGCTCTGAGGAGATATGAAGAAATTCCCCAGCTCAGTAGCTTATGCAAAAGAGTGTAATGCTGTACTGAATCAAAGGCGGAGAGAAAAACCACAAAACAGAGTTGAAGGGTCTGAGAGCGAGTTCTAGATTGATCAATTAGTAAGGTAAGCATTAAGATGTTTGTGATTGTGCCTGTGTTTGTAACTAACTCTTTTTGGTTCACTGAGACTAGTGAGTCCTGCACTTTCCAATTCAGTTAGTTCGGCCAACAACATTTTGTCAAAATATTTTGCCTCTCCGTCTAACATAGCTACTAGCCAATAGTTTGACGGTAATGACTTATTTCAAGCATTATACATCGGGGTATTGATTGACCCCTGTTAGCTATCAGTAATAGCCTGGGGGAGAAGTACATAGTTGTAAAGGTGGCACATGTGTTCAGTCCTCTATTGAGGATTGTCCTTGAAATTATTTTGCTAGAATGAGTTGGGCTGAAGACCCCCTGGGGCAATTCTCTGGTGGAAGGTTGGCTTTCTAGAGGAGTGCTCTTAATCTACCAAAAGAATGACCCAAAGCTGGGCCATTGTTGCAGTAAGTCACAGGAAAAGTTAAGTATAGTCTGCCATTGATTCCTTGCTTTGAGTTCCACCCTGGCAATAGATCGTGTTGACCAATTTAGCCAAGACTAGTTGACAGTGGAGACTGTGCCCATGTCCTATTGAGCTTGGTCATGGAACCTACAGTTTTGGTTTAGCAGGATCTTTTGAGGTTGATGGTTACTTCCCAGTCTAATTTCTGTTTCATAGAGGCAAACCATATGAAATAAAGGGAGGGACACTAGCGTGTAGTCTAAGATCAAGTTGGCTGTTCTTGAGTGGAAGGAAGACTGAGCAGTGACATCAGGTTTAGTTCGCCCATTTAATTCTCTCAACGCCAGGAGCTATAAGTCGATGGCAAAGGCCAAACCCCTGTTGTCCCTCCTTTGCATCCATGGGTGGAAGAGAGGAATTCGCCAGATCTGGTTTTGAGTTTTCACTATTTGATCGTGTACTGCTTCCTGCAACAGGTTCATATTAAAGTTGCTTGTAATAAAAACAAGTGGTGTGGGACTCGAAGCCATTTGGTAGGTGATAAATGACAGTAGGAAATCACTTGTTTCCTTATTATTAAGGGACTTAGGGTGGATGTAGGCATTTATTATCAGCAGCAACTGATAAATGTTGTGCACAACTGGCAGGTTTGGGTGGTGCATTTGTAGCTCTTCTATTCTAGCATTGATGTCACCCGCTGCATAAAGAACTAGGCCTGGGCTGCCCAAACAAGTTTTTATGGCTGGTTTGCTGATACCTGAAAATGCTGGTATGTCCATGGGGGCCAATCTCCAAGTCACCATGCAAAAATAACTTATATAGGCTAAAATGTGTGCATTATCAATTTTGTTCTGCAAGCCCCCGACATTTCACTAGCAGCGTATTGGATAGTTGTTTTTTTTGTCAGTATTTTTTTGGGCTGTTTGTGTTTGACTGCAGCATGCCTGGGAGCTATGCCCAATCAGTTGGGATTTGACTTAGCATCCAATTAACATCATCAATGCTGCTGCTGCTGTTGCCCATGGGCTTGATGGCATCACTGAGTCACTTATTGCCCCTCTAAGGACTGACGTTGTCTGGAACTGGTCGTGCAATGGAGCCAGTTTCTTTTTTACTCTTTGCTCTTGACAAGATTGTAGGATGGGGCCTTTGATCCGAGCTGCTCGGTATTAAGACATGACATGAAATCTCAATGCCCTATTTTCTAAAGGTCAGTTTCTCCTTCCACACCTGATAGGCAAGCAGTGAATTTCCCCTGGTGATTACAGCGGATTCTTCCAAGTTAGGTGTTGGACTACGCCTAAAAGACTGTATGTGTATCAGTTGATTCAATGTGTGCAAGGTCGGGATTTCCTGGACCATTTGGGGCATTGTACTTCTGTTGATTATGTCGAACTGTCATATGGATTTGTATTTTGGAGTAAAGATTACTTTCCATACCCTCTCAGGAATGCTGCAATTCCTCCACTCTGTTTGTTTTCTGGCTGGCTTCTGAGGAGGGTTGGAACTTTATAGTTACTGATTGATCAGTTCTTATAGTGTTGGTGTGCTCTGTCCAACCCTTTGGAGAAGAGCGAAGGCTCAATGGCAATGAATGGGGCTGCTGCTTTTCCCTTTTGTTTATTTGGAGCAGATAGTGGGTCCCACTTATTTTGATTAGGGAAGACCGTACAGCTACTTGTGGAGACTGAATGCCTACTGATTTAGTATTATGTGTCAAGGAGTGTGTTCTGTGTGTTATCAAAAGAGACTAGCTTAAATATGACCAATATTGTTAGGACTCTGATTAGATTTGTCATGGGCACCTCGTTGGTGAGTTCATGAAGCCCTCACCCACCAACCTGGTTGGTGGCATGCTTCATCATCGGGCCCACCCAGTGACACCTAATGTGTCCCGGGTGTGCTGCGACGCCTGATTACAGCGGAGCTGGTATTTTCCTGAGAGTGCAGTGTGAGGTGTAAAATGAAGTGTGAGTTAAAACGGCTTAGCGAGTGTCCCAGTACCCGAGGGTAAATTACATTTTAATAACTGGGCCCCCGTCAGCAGTTAAAATAAGGCTTGGGGATGTTTAAGGGAGGCGGGTTACTACCTCCTACATCCATCAGTTGGTCGACATGTTTCAGCCAGTGCCTTAAACTAAATCTGGCTTTCCTCAGGACCTTTTTTAAAATAGAGTGTAGTGCAGGTTAAAAAGGTGTGTAATCCAGGCTATGTGTTACACTCACTAAGGTGTTTCTCTAAGTGTGAGAGGGGGGGATTCCCTTCTCATATATGCCTGTACCGACAACATTGAAGACATAGACAAAACATGTAAGAAGAGGAGAGTCAAATAGGCGTCTTCGCCACATAGTCATATACATAGAGTGCCGAATCTACAGTGCTCAGTGGGTAGACTACAGTCGGCAAAAGTGTAATGGCACTGGTGGTACCATTATTGTGATTATCGCAAATAATTGGGGGTGGTGTCGCTAAAACATGGGTATCACACATATGCATGAGATACAAAGTGTGATGGGGCGTAAGTAAACACTCTTACGCTTAGATTTTGCAGCCAATGCTTCCAGGAGTGAAGCGGTAAGGGGTTGACCCTGTAGGGAAATAATGTTGGCCACTGGGAGTTAGAGACCTGTAAGGAGGGAAAAGCGCTTACCCAGAGATTGTTGCTTGGAGGTTGTCATACTCACAGCTTTTCTGGTCAGAGCCTGCCTTGTACCTGTTGCACCGTCCTCGTACTCCGGTAGAAAGAGCTGGAGTTTCTTGTTTGTTTTTATATGCTTGCTAATTGGTTAAATATCTGCACCTGTAGCTGGGAGTAAGAGTAGAAAGACTACCCCGGGTGTGTTCCTAGCTGTCTGCTCATGGGCGGTGGAAAGACACTAGTCTCTTGCACATGAGCGGTGCTGCTTGTGTCTATTGCGCATGAGCGGGGGTGAGACACTAGTTGGTGGAAAGACACTAGTCTCTAGCACATGCGCGGTGCTCCTTGTGTGTATTGCGCATGAGCGGGGGTGAGACACTAGTTATTAGTGCTGTTGCGCGGTAGAGTATGTGTTGTGTTGAAGTCTGCAATCTGTCACTATCAATAGTGCGGGCATGGGATTAAAGGAGGTGCATTTAGCATGTGACTGAGTTCCAAGGGATCGCATCGTTCAGGCCATTGATGTGTGAGGAAAGGCGATAGATCCAACGCTGTTCTTTGCTCATCAGTCTTCTTTCATTGTCTAATGCCTGCTCAGGGATTTGTTCGATGACTGTCCATGTGAGGTCATTGGGGGTATGGCCATGGGTGATGAAGTGGTTGGTTAATTTACTGATGTTTTTCTTACACCTAATGGTGCTTCTGTGCTCAGTGACCCTAGTGCGTATTTTGCGGGTGGTCATGCCGATATAGCGGAGACCACAGGAGCAGGTGAGAAGGTAAATCACATTACGCGAATTGCAGTTGGTGTGGCTGCGTTGTGTCCACACCTTGTTAGGTTCTAGGGTTAGAGTTTTGGTGTGGGTGGTTAGGTGACACACACTGCAATCATTGCAGGGGTAGTGTCCAGTTACTTCGTGTTCTCTCATCTGCAGTCAGTGGTCTAGCAGGATTGGTCAGGCCCTACTGAGGTGCCTGCCTTGCCAGCTGTTCGTTATGTAAAATTTGTAATTTCATTTGCATGAGAGGTGCAAGAGGAGCTTGTTCTGCTAGAGGGATTAATTTGCTCAGAAGGTGCTTTAGTTATCACCACATTTCCATTATCTGGAATAATGGAGTTTGTGCTACTGGGTAGGTTCACTTCAAGGCCATTTACGGCTCCCTCCTGAGCTATTTATTATGAGACTTCCTGTGCCTCTTGTGCTATTTTTGTTAGGTCTCGCCTACGCAGCGTGCATGGGCTGCTTAGGAGGACCTTTAGCCGTCCCTCTGGTAATTGCCAAGTACACACTTGTGCTTGTGGCAGCATCCACCCTGCGAGATCGAGCAGGGTAGCGCCACAAGCACGAGTGCAGTGCTTAAATATGAGCAGACTGCTAGGGCAAGGACGTGCACCAGTCGCGGGTGCACTCCTCCGCCTCTGTTGCTGCTCCTTGACTGCTGCAGCCTGCACGCTTTTTTTTTAGCTTTCAGTGTGAGGCGCGCACGCTTGTCTAACTTTCCTTTTCCCACAAATTGTGTTTTCCTTTCAGTTTTGAGGTCATATTCTTTCTGTTTCTCCTTTACTAACTTTTCTTTTAATTTGGGTTTCCATTTCTTGTGTAGTTTTGCCTCTTTACTTGGGCATTGTTTTTCTTCTGGAAACCCTTCCTTTTGGGCTTATTTTCTTTTCGTCTGCAGATTCTCTTGTTACCTTCCTTCTTTCCTTGCATGGGCTTCTAACCTTTTCAATGGACTCTTCCCTCCCAAATGTGTTAATTTTATTTCTCTACAGTGGTTGACCCTTGTTTTCAGTCATGTCTCAAATTTGTTGCTTTTCTGGGACACTTGCTTGGTGTTTCGGTCAAACCGGCTAAGACCGCAGAGACTTCAAACTCCTGTGCAAGGGATGCCCCAGGAATATAACGAATCAACTCGCGGATGTGGGGCTGGGGCTTTCCCGGACTTGTTTGTTTACCTCTTGAAAGTGGAGTAGTAGCTTGCTTATCTCGGCTCCTATGTAGATGCTACTACATGCTATGAGAGATCTGTTTAAAATTTGTTGGCATTGCTTTCAGGCGTGACACCTGTTACGCAGCTTGAACTTGACAGATCCTACTTTTAAGATGGCGTAGTGAAATTCATTTCACAGTATCCAAAGCGTCGTATTTAATTTTGTATTGGGTGGCAGTGCTGAATTTGTAAACAGTGGTTTTGAAAAGCATCTTGAGCCAGCATTACTAACTTGAAACTTGAAACTCATGAGTTCCTCATGCTGATATACATTTTTAAAAGACTAAATGGGTTTTGACAATAGATTGGCACATGGACGTTTTGATGTATTCTATGTAGAGGAGGGTTGCGGCATTGAACATGAATATTCTTATAGTCACTGTTAACTTTCAATTTATCAAGAGACACTGACTGAGTTAGTGCACGTTTTTTTGTGTCAGTTTTCCCAGAACCCAGTGTTTTTTTGTAAATTGGTGTGTACATATATTTCCTGCATTTTAAACAACATCTAGTTTAATAACAGAAGGTGTGAAAAAAGATATATCTACGTCAAATATCAAACAAAGACTTGTTTTATTTTACTATAATTTAATTTGAAGTGTCAGTACGTTTTACATGAAACACTAGAGGCAATCTAAGAAGATGTCCCGTAAAGTGCAGGAGAGAGTGGCTGCAGATCTTCTAAAGGACTGATTTAGTGGGAGAGATGATTTCAGATTGGTGCTTTTAGGAGGACAGAGTCTTTGATCTTGATTTTTGCTACTTGTGTATTCACTTAATTCTCAGTGTCTTTTGGTGAATTTGGTGGATGTTGTGAACTGCAAGGCTTATCTAGTTTGTGCAACACATGCGTATTATTTTCACATTCACTTTACGGCTTGGTTCTTTGCCCTAAAGTAAGGGCTTTAAGTGGGTTAGGTCCTTCCAGGTCTCAGACTAATCATTATTTAAAAACTGAAATTAATCTCTTTAGAGCCTTCTTCAATGTTGCAGGCAAAAACACTGATCAATATCTGAACAATGACTGTAAAACCCATGTCAGAAATGTAGTTCTTGTTAATAATAAAAAGGAGTAGGTACCAGGGGCATACTTGTCGCTTTCCCTGCCTTATTTTTAATTTTTTTTTGCAGAGTTTTATATAGCGCGAACTAGACCCGAACCGAATCAGGTATCAGAGCGCTTTACATAGCACCAGTTACTTTACATGAGGACACACTTTCATTTTTTTTAGGCACGGGGAGATTAAGTGATTTGCCCAGAATCACAGGAGGTTTTTGGCGTCGTTACCGAGACTTGAACCCAGATCCCCAGGTCCGAGGTCGAGCTCCTTAGCCGTTAGGCCAACCCCTCTCCCAATCTGTATGACATTGTAAATAGGCCTGCGATATATGCACTGTTCAGCTATTGTACAGGATTTGAGCCCAGTCAGTTTAAAAAACAAGCATTGGCATAGCCAATAGGTCTCGCTTTAGGGACCTTATAAGTATTTAGTTATGCAGCACAATATCCTTGGTGCAACAACATTAACTGTTGCATGGCTAAACACTTAGGTCCCAAAGGCGAGACCTATTGACTA
This sequence comes from Lissotriton helveticus, assembly GCF_964261635.1. Classification (NCBI taxonomy): domain Eukaryota; kingdom Metazoa; phylum Chordata; class Amphibia; order Caudata; family Salamandridae; genus Lissotriton; species Lissotriton helveticus. Next base: position 509,577,315 of record NC_136059.1, read on the forward strand.
TGCCAATGCTTGTTTATGGTAGTATTTTTCCAGTGGGCTGAGAGGTATGCATCCGTCCTAAGGAGGGCGAGGGGTACTGAATACTAGCTTTGTTCTGGTGGCAGATGACATTTGATGGCTCCACTTGTTGCTTCCTGTTTGGACCACCATCCATGGCGTTTTGAGCAGTTTAATCATGTGTTGCAGAAGGTCTTGGATTTAATTGGAGCTTTATTTCTAACAGTACCATGGCTAGGGTGGAAGGGAGGATTGCAAGTTTATCTATCACTGGGCCGCATGAGCAAACTAAGGCGAGTTGGTCTGTTTCAGACTGTGGACGTTGTATGAGCGAGTTAAGGGGGCCTATTTTGGAGTCGATTGCCGTGACATGAATTGCCATGGATTTTATTTTGTTTTATTTTTTATTTTATGGAGTTTTATATAGCGTGAACTTGACCCAATGGGTTTTACTAAATTGAATTTGCTCAAGGTGCTTTTCTGTTGTTTTTGCTGCTGAGAAACAAGCCTTGGAGATAGGAGATCATATCCCTGCTGGTTTTGCCATGCCATTTGCGAGATGGGTTCAAATATGCCATTGTTTTTAAGTGTTCATGTGCACCTCTGCTTGCAGCTCATGTTTATTGGTGCCACCCTTCTCTTTCCTGATTGCACGTCCTCCGCTCCAGGGACCTTGTAACCCTACGAAGGGCTTCCCCATCACAGGGGGAGATGTTTGATCGAACTAGACTATGGCAGTTAGCTGGGTTCCAAAACTGGGTCAGATGCTCGTGGTTTATGTTTGTTTAGGCTTATTGGATCGAGCTTTTTATGTTTCTCATTTGCTGTTCTTATAGGCTTTAATTGTTTTTAATGGTCAACCTTTTTTGGGAGTCCCCACTGTGTCAGGAGAGCAAACAACAGCTGTCCAACTTACAAGTGGCTACTGGTCAGTGTGCTGCTAACTTGCCATTAGGTGGCCAGGGCAGATTTTCTATTGCGATTGGGGAGTTGATTGGCTTTCCCTTGTGAGCTTCTTTGAAATTCTGGATCTATAGGAGGCAGTTTTAAGGTAAGTGAGTGCTGGAGATCGTAAGGTGGGGGAGGGGGAAGTGAGAGCGGGGAAGCAAACACCGGCTGCACACGCTGCACCCCAACCTAGCGGGGCTGCTTCCATGTGGCAGAGCTCAATCTGTGTGGTGCCCTAGGCAGCCACCCTACAGTGTCACTGCCACTTGCAACCTGCTTCCTGGTGGTAGCTTTCAAGCTGATCTGATTGACTAGCGGTCCCAGCTGGGGGTGCAACAGCAGTTGTGCACTCCCCTGCTGCTGAGAGCCCCAGTTCCAAATGATGGCCCTGGCTCTGCGTTTCTGCACCCTGAGATGTAGGTGCTCTCCATCAAGAAGCACACTTGTGACCAGTGGGTGCGTGGCATGGGCTGTGAGCTGCGTGGGCTTGAAGTAGGCTGTTGGGCGGTTAAGTGGAATTAAATGCCAAATTTGGCACCGTCATTTTCAAGCCGCTAGCTGCAGGTCTTTCTCAATGCGGCTGGCAGTGGTAACAAATGGGGCATTACCCAGAGCTGAGCTGCTCCGGTCTTCTGTTAATCCTAGGGTAGTAGTAGACCTTGTAAAGTGGTATACCATATACCCAGTTGTGAGAAGTTGGACTGGTATATGATGTCCACTATTCTAGTGGGCACCTTGCACCAGTCCAAAGGACCCTTATTGATGGTAGGTTATAATGTCAACCTCATAGAAAGCTATCCTCGTGGTAGCTGTGGAGAGCAGCCTTCAGGCTAAGACTTTGAGGCGAGTTAAGCTAGTTGTTTTACCAATTATAATCTCTTGAATGATCAAATGAAAGCACACCACACAAGGTATATATCAAATATATATGTATTTATTCTAAACACAACCCCTCTGGACTCTTTATGAGGTCAGAGGTAAAAGTACAATACAAGGAACTTAATTAGCATACGATAAGTTGCACATTATACGTTATGCCCTAGGGGCCTCACAAACCTTATACTAAAATAGTGGTATAAGAACCATGTGAGAGTTCGGAAGCAGGCCTAGGGCCTGTAGAACCACTGGGGCTACTTATAACCACCTGAGGTTAGAATGCAGGAGGCCCACGGGGGACGTGTGCAATATCTAAACGCACCATTGACTTTCCGTGAAGAACGAACAAGTTACAGATTTAAAGATTAAGGGCACTTCTAGGTGAACTACGATGGAACCCTTTTAGACTAGGACACTTCAAGAGTCAAGACCCACGGGAGCACCGGAGTACTCGTGTTACATCACCCAGGGAAGCCAGGTGCATAGGTGTCTTTTGGTGTCGGGTTTCGTCGTCGATTCCAATGGAGAGCTGCGAAGAAATGCTGCAGGCGACCAGAGGAAAAGTGTCCGGGTGGATCCAAGGGTGGATTGGAGATGTGAAGAACCTGAAAGCACTAGCCAGTGACCAGGATGGCGAGGAGACGATGCCTGCCGATGTAGGACCAGGAGGCGTCGACGATGACCAGGAGCTGGATTCAAGCTTTCCCACAAAGGATCTAGTTGACTGCAGTGTCGGAATACGGATTGGACCCAACAAGCCTTGACAACAGCAATCCACGGAAGATGACAAGATTGGCTTCGGTGCAGACCAGCAAGATCTGAGGGACTCCTCCTTTGGAGAGGAGTGGGAGCACATCTGGAGCAACCAGGAAATCTCACTAAATCAAAGATGGCCCTTCGTGGGGGCTTGCTAGCCAATGGACTAGGAACCAAAAAGGGGCCTCAAGCAGAAATGCAGGGCCCACGGGACACTCGTGGAGTGTAGGCCTCTGAGCTTCAATGCAAAAGGTGCTCGGGGCAGGGGCTTCAAATTCCCCAATGCACAATTTCAGGATACCTCGGGAAGTAGGTGCAGTTGCAAAGATGCAGGATGTCCAGGAGTTCTGGTCCCATGTCTCTCGTGTTCGCTACTGGTCTCAGCTTTGCTGGAAGCGCAGGTCAGCATCAGAGATGTTTGAACGTCCATGTCCTGTGTCGCAGATTCTTAAGGATCCGGAGGGAGCCTCAAAAATGCAGACCGACAAAGATGCAGTTGGTGCCTGTTTGAACAGGGTGGTCACTCCTTGACCACAAGGGAGATTTCTTCCATCTTCCAGTCGATATGGAATGTCAAAGGTCCAAGATATATGCTGCAGAGTTTCGTCGAGGGTAATCTAAAGTCCTAGGAACTGGGGTTCTATACTTATAGTAAGTTTAGGTGTTGGACTCCCTCCTATGAGTGGACCTGGGGAGGTGGTGGTTACACCCCTTCCCCTTTGTCCAGTTTTGCACCAGAGCTGAGACTGAGCGCCCCCAGCAACCGGTTTAAACTGGGAAATGCACGGAGCACCTTGTGTGCCCCAGACAGTGTCTGAAAAGAATTCACTGAATGCAACCCACCCTGCCCCAATACACTAAATTCTGTCTGGGGAGGTGCTGGCACCTCCCTGGACATGAAACATATTGTCCAGGCCTCCCCTGCCACAGTTTCGTCCAGCTGCAGGAGGGCAGACTTGTGTCTGTAGCAGCAGCATCCATTTTGTGATGCTGGGGCTCTGTTTAACTTTAACCGGGTTTACCAGTAACTACATGTCTTCTCCCTCTAGAAGGGTAGAATGCTACCCCCGCGTAGTATTCCAAAGTGTTTGACACCTTACACAACATGTTTTGATAAAGCCAAACCAAAGTTAGCATTAACCGTGAAGATTATAATGCACTTAAGAGTATATGGTATGGCTGTATCACAGAACAGCTATAAGGAGATGGTTCCGAAAGCTGCAGAGGGGCTTAACTCATGTACGGCACCCTCTCACACAAAACCAATCACTATGCCTCCAGGATTGTCAAGGCCTGCCATAGGAGTGACTTATAGGTTACTATGTGTCTATATATAAGGCAGATATAGGTATACTATATCTAAATAAGGGTGCTTACACCACCTTACCCAGGCTGTAAGTACAGACCTGTGGTGTCAGTTTGGAAGGCTAACCATGAGTGGCAAAATACATGCTGCAGCCCCTGTTAGCCCTCTGGGGTCCCTATGCCCTGGGTACCTAAGGTACCATATACAGGGGCTCACAAGGGTGCCTCAGTAACCAATCTGGTATGTACCTAAAGTACATGGTATCAATTTAGGTTTAAATCTTTTTATTATTGGAAGGCAGTGCAATGTGGTACAAAAAGTAGAGTGGGTACACCAGGTATGAGTGGCAACACTCAGCGGATGCATGAAGTGCAAGGCTACGTTGGTAATAACAGCAATGTCTAACCCGTCGGGGACAAGAATGCACTGAACCAAGAACATATTAGAACCGAAACAAGCCAAGAAAACCTTCCCCCCGCCCTTAACCCAACCTCCCCTTCCAAACCCTTCCCTTCCCTCCCTCCTCCACCCAGTCCAGAGCTCCCAACAGTCTCTTTACTGCTCATTTGCACAGTTTCTGGGCGTCTCATGCCCGAGTACCTAAGGGTATGTAGCTATAGGCGCTGTCAGGTGCAACAATCTGATATATTTGGGACACGTTAACTCCGTGAATTCAGTCAGCAGTAGGGCCCTGAAAGGTTGCCAGAGTTCCTCAAATTGGTCCCCCTTCCCTGCTGCGGTGAGCGACAGCTACTCCATACCCAACACATGCCACATCCGGTGGAGCCAGCCTGTGGTGGTGGGGACATTGGTGGTACGCCAGTGTGTTAGGATATTCTGCAGAGCCAACCCGAGGGCTATGGCCATTTGACGGCCCCTGCGGGAGCGCAGCGGGTAAGTTAATGCGTTGGGAAGGCCCAGCAGAATATAAGCTGGAAATCGAGGTATTTCCGTCTGGAAGTGTGTATCTACTTCATCTAAGATGTATTTCCAGTATGATTGAATGTGCGGGCAGTCCCATAAAATGTGTGTCAAAGTTCCGGTGTGCCCGCAACCTCTCCAGCAGAGCTTATCTTTTGAGGGATCCATTTCGGATAGTCTCTCAGGGGTGTGGTACCAGTATAGAGATATTTTAGTGAGTGTCTCGGTGAGTGTCATGTGGTACGCTGAGTGCCTAGCCCTATACGCAATGCTCCCCCATTCCTTATGACTCAGGGATCTACCCAGTTCCTTTTCCCACCGTACCCTGCCCGGATTGTAGATGTGCGTGGTTGGTGTTTGAATCAGTTTATAAAGGTCTGAAATGAGCTTGAAGTTGGAGGTGCGGGAGAAAAGCCAGCGTTCGTACGGGGTGAATTTCCTGTCAGCTGTGTCTCGGACTTGTGGCTGTAACGCCCAGTGACACACCTGTAAATATCTCATACGTTCTGTGTCGGGGAGGTTATATTCCTGCTTAAAGAGCTGGAAAGGGAGTACCCCATCCGAGCTGTATATATGATACAGGAAGCGACACCATGCCGGTCTCCAGTGTGCAAAGACCCCTTTAGCTGTTCCGGGAGTAAAGTCAGGGTTGTCTACCAGGGGCGTGAGCGGAGAGGGGAACGTCGTCAAGCCATGGAGTATGTTAGTTGCATCCCAGATTTCTAGGGGAAGCCGGGTTACAGAGGACGCATATAGGTTGGCCGGTCTGTAAGCCCGCGGCAGAAACGGTATCTCCTGCAGCGGGCGTCCCCCCACTGCCTGGTCCTGAAAGAGCCAATGTTTGTCGGACTCCCATTTGCTCCATTCCACCAGATAGCGCAATTGTGCCGCCTGGTAGTATTTATACAGGTCAGAAACACCCAACCCCCCTTCCTCCGGAGCCAAAGTGGCGAGTGTTCTCTTCAGCCGGGGCTTCCGACCTTGCCATATAAATTGGGCTAGGTCCGATTGGGTTTGTCGTATCCAGCCTGCTGGAAGCCTAGGGGGTAAAGCACGGAAGAGATACAGGATCTGTGGCAGGATAGTCATCTTAACTGCCGCGATGCGGCCCAGCCAGGATAGGGGAAGATGTCTCCACTGGTCTACCTCTCCTCGGATGCGTGTATGCAGAGTAGCGTAATTGGCTGTGACCATTCTGGCCAAGGTCGGGGCGAGTTGGATTCCCAGGTATGGGACAGTATCTGTAGCCCATTGAACGGGTAGGAGGGTCTGTAGATAATCACGGGTCGAGGCAGTAAGGGACAGGTCTAGCGCTATAGATTTGTCCGTGTTCATCTTAAATCCGGACACCGTAGCAAACGCCTCAATCTCAGCAATGCATGCCGGCAGCGCCGTCCGTGGATGATCCAAGGTGAGTAGGACATCATCCGCATAAAGGCTAATGGTGTGCAGATCGCCACCAAATTTGATGCCAAGAGCATCCTGCTGTTGCCGGATCCGATAAGCGAGGGGTTCCATATAGAGAGCGAAGTGGAGCGGTGACAGTGGGCACCCTTGTCTCGTCCCTCTCTCGATGGGGAACGCGGTCGATGTGTAGCCATTGACTCGCACGACGGCGGAGGGCGCACTGTAGCAGTTGAAGATTAGGGTCAGAAATTTCTCCCCCACTCCGAACTTGGCTAGTACCAATTCCAGGTAGGGCCAGTGGACACGGTCAAACGCTTTCTCAGCGTCGATCGCCAATATCATGTGTTCCCCCGGTATGCGGGAGGCTTTTTCAATCAGGTGGGTGACTCTCTTCGTGTTGTCGACAGTCTGCCGGTCAGGGACAAAGCCCGCTTGGTCGGGATCTACCAAGCCCGGCAGGTGGGTGGCTAGACGTGCGGCTAGGATGCTAGTGTATAATTTGAGGTCAACATTAAGGAGGGCGATTGGTCGATACGCCCCGCATTTGGTCTGTCCTTCCCTGGCTTTGGGATGACCGAGATGGAGGCACGCAGGAGGTCCGATGGGTGGCTCCTGGTTCTGCGAACGAATTAAAGAGACGGGTGAGCAACGGCGCTAGTGTGGTGCAGAAGGTCTTGTAAAAGGAGGAGGAATAGCTGTCTGGTCCAGGCGCCTTCCCCACTTTGAGACGTGCGATTGCAGCGACCACTTCCACGATGCGTATGTCCCTCTCTAACCAGTCCGACTGTTCCGGTGCCAGGGAGGGGAGCGTGACTGAGTCCAGGTACACAGATGCGGCCGCGACATTCGGAGGCGTGCCCTCGTAAAGTTTAGCATAAAAGTCTCTGAACGTCTCTGCTATGTGTGCATCCTCGAACGCCATAGACCCATCAGTACGCGCAACTCCTTTCACCCTCTGATGTTGGTGGGATATTCTGAGCCGATTGGCCAGCAGTCGCCCACATCGGTCACCACCGGTGTAATAGGTGTGTTTTAACCGCAGTGCCGCGTATTCTGCCCGGTCTGTGGCAAGAGCTGCTAGGTGACTCCGCGCCACCTTGAGCTGTTTCCAGAATCTCGGAGCACCCGTCCGCTGGTGCATGCGTTAGAGTTCCTGCACTTTTAGAGTGAGTTCCTCCCTCTTCTCTTTCCGCATTCGATTATCGGCTGAGGAGATCACAATAAATACCCCCCGAAGGACAGCCTTCAACGCGGCCCATTGGGTTGCCAGCGTGGTGTCTGAGTTCGCATTGTGCTGTAGGAAGTCTTGCACGGATTCCTTAATCTGTTTCACTACTTCCTGTCTATGCAAGAGCGTATCTCGGAGTCGCCACACTCTAGGAGACGGTAGAGACGGTGGGGCGGTAACCGTCATGGAGACCAGGCATGATCCGACAAGGATATGACTCCCATATCGACCGACGAGGTGAGAGAACTCACCGGGCTCGTTACTAAGAGGTGATCTATGCATCGTTGGAGTATTCTCTTACCCCGGGATGCCGTTGTCGCCACAGATCATGTAGATCCAGGTCTTGCAGCCTGTCAGTGCAAGCGGTCGAGAGGCCTCTCGCGTGGAAGGTGCGTGGGGAAGACCGGTCTAAGGTTGTGTCAAACACGACATTCATATCTCCGCCTATTATGATGTATCTATCCGGAGTTGCCGCTATGTCTGTGAAGGCAGTGTGTAGGAACTTCTCTTGACCTTCATTGGGACTGTACAAAGAGCCTATTGTGAAAGTCACCCCTACCCGGGCCACGCGGTACACTAGGAGTCTACCCTTGAGCTCTGCTATTTTGTGGAGGACCTCCCCTTTGAAATGCTTCACCACTGGGAGTGCTACCCCGGCAGCTTTAGTGGTCCCACAGGAGAAGTATTGTCCCGGGAATGCTCGAGAGCGAAGCCTGTGACAGTCCCGGGTTAACAGGTGCGTCTACTGGAGGAGGCAAATATCTGCTTGCTCATTTTCCAAAAAGGAGAGGATCGCTCGCCTTTTAACCGGGTTGTTGAGCCCCCGCACATTGAGTGTTAATAGTTTAAAGGTGATAGGCATCGTGGTGTATGATGTGGTGAGCTGAGGCTATGGCATCTGGCAGGCGAACCAGAGCGATGAGTGAAAAGGATGCTCTCCTGACTGTAAGTATCGAGCAGTGTGGAAGTGCAACCAGTGTACCTGTTCAAGAACTGAGCTCTAGACCCCCCTCCCCAACCCCCCCCAACACCCAACCGATTCCCTCCCTAACTCCAACTGGCAGGTCCCCAAAGTGCAAAATTATCTTCTTACCCGCAGTTTCAACCAACTCCCCCTCACCCCCCGCACCCTCCCGCCAATCACCCCCCCCCCCCAACAACCCCGTAGAACACTACTCATAGTCTCGGGCCTATCGGAACAAAGTTCAGGTCCGTAGAGTGTCAAGGTAGAGGGTAACGTCGCAGCGGCTGACTCAGCGGCTCCCCTGCCCTTCCCCCCAACAGAGCTATATCATGAGAGCATACCCCTTGATAATAACACCTTACAGTTTGGTCGCTGTATTGTCGACCACCTCCTGTACTGCTGCCTCTCGCTCCTGGGCAGCTGTGATGGGATCAGGCTTCGGAAGAGACCTGGGGGACCGCCGCCTCCTCACAGTCTGCCACCCATCACCGGTGCGTCCCCGGGCCCCGTCCTGTGATCTATGCGGGGAGGCCTCCCTAGACCCAGCTTCCTCCGGCAAGTCAATGTCCAGCAGCGCACATGTGTCTCGGAGTGATCGGAGTTGGTGTAGCGACCCCTTCCACTTAAAAATTAGGCGAAACGGGTGATCCCAGGAATATGGCACTCCATTGTCTCTCAGAAAGTTCGTGGCAACTCTGAAGGCCTTTCGCTTCTGCAGGGCAATGGTGGAGATATCTTGGGAAAGGGCCACAGGGTCTCCCCAGAAGTGGATAGGCTGTTTCGATCGGGCCTCTCTCAAAATGCGTTCCTTCAATGGGAAATCAGGGAGGAAAGCTAGGATGTCCGGAGGGGGGCCGGCGAGCGCAGCGCTAATCCGACTCTATGTGCGCGGTCGATACGAATGTCAAACTCACCGGATTCCCCAAGGATCTCCCGGAACAACTCCTGCAGGTAGTTGACAACGCTGTTTCCCTCTGACTTCAACGGCACACCCCGGACCCGTATGTTGTTTCTCTGGGAGCGGTTCTCAAGATCCTCCGAGTGCGCCTGAAGGTCCACCTGCTGTTCCTGAAGACGGAGGATCTCCTGCTGCAGCCGTTCTACTTCCATGCTGCGGGTCTGGTCCGCTTCCTCCACTGCTGCCACACGCTCCCCCAGGCCATCTACATCACGGCAGAGTTCTCTCTGCTCCCCGGCTAGTTACTGCTTCAGGGCCTGAAAGTCGTCCCTCAGAGTGTTGAAGAGGGAGGCCAGGAAAGCTTTTGTGATAGGAGCCGCGTCGTCGTCTTGGCTTGGAAGGCTGACAGGTGTCTTAGGGGATGACGACACCTGGGCCTTCTCTCCTTTCGGAGCATTTTTGTGGAGCATATCAACTATGTCGCGGGACCCCTTGCGCCCCGCGATAGCCATGATGCCGGTGGTCCGCAGTCGCCACGTGTCTGGGGAAGGCTCCCTGGGAGGCTGCGGGTGTCACCACGGCGGTGTTGGGGGCAGAACTCGCTAGGCCTGTGAGTTTGAGTCAGCTCTCGGGAGCGTGCACCGTCTGTTCCACTGGGGGACTCTGGATATTTCTGGGAGCCGGGCAGTGAAGGTCCAGGTCTGTAACACTGCCGAGATGATCAGGAGCAGATGCCTCAGTATTCGTGGCCAGGTCGGGATGGTAGAGGTGTGGATTCAGCCGTGTCCCCTTTGTGTATCCCAGCCACGTTTGCGGTCAGTAAGCTGGAGCAGGTGTCGGGACCAAAGGCCCCCCGCCATTAAGCAGCGCTTTCAGCGGTTCCGCCAGTCCCGGGTCCCCTGTGGATGGCTGGGGTCTCCGCTGGGCCGCGGCTCACGTCTCCGCTACCTCTGCCGCCAATCTCCTCCGTTCCAGCACAGGCCATTCACCAGGCGACGGAGCTAGCCGCTGCACTCCAGGCCCGAGGGCCGAGTGTTCCTCAGAAGGGCCCGTACCCATACCGGGCGCCAAGGCTGCAGCTCTGCGTCGTTCACCTCGGGCGCTAGGCCCCGAGCCGGGGGTTCGAGTAGCACAGCAGCCTGCTCGATTGCTCCTGGGTTTGGTGCTCGGTCGGCCTCAGCCGGGCGTTGACCCCGAGTGGCTCAGGTCGTCTGTCCGCTGCTCCGGGGGTGGCGGCAGCCGCGCGCGACCCCCCGCTCACTCCGTGTCGCGCTGGAGGGTGCAGAATTCACTCCGGGCGCCGATCACACCCGGCCGCCATTTCACTGTCCCACATCGGCAGGGGCTCTCGTCGTGTGCTCCACAGCTCCAGCGGGCATCACAGCTCAAGTCACTGGGCGGAAAGCGCCGGAGCAAGGTACGGTGCTTTGGAGCCGTGGGATATAGCGTTCCTCGGAAGGGGTCACACCCACACTGGACGCTAATGTGGTAGCTCCGCGTGGCACTCCTTGAGCGCTAGGCCCGGAGCCGGGGGCTCAGGTAAGTCAGTAGCCCGTCCGGCTGCCCTGGAGTGTCCTCTCATTCGGCTTCAGCTATGAACTGGCCCCGAGTGGCTCGGGCTGTTCGTCTGCTGCTCCGAGGGTGGCGGCAGCCGCGCGCGACCCTCCGCTCACCCTGCTTCGTGCCACAGGGTGCAAAAGTCACTCCAGACGCCGGGCATACTCAGCCGCCATTTCGCAGTCACACACCGGCAGGGGCTCTCGGCGTATGCTCCACAGCTCCGGCGGGGCGTCACAGCTCAGATCTTCGAGCGGGAAGCACCGGAGCAAGGCACGGTGCTTCGTAGCCGTGGAATATATGATTTATGGGGCAGATCACGCTATTATAAGGGCGAGAAGGGGTTCAGGGCCGGGGAGCCTCTCGGAACACGTCTGGTCAGGCCGCCATCTTAGCCACGCCCCCCATGGTATCATTTTAGAGAGAGTACAGCTAGGCTGTGGGCCTGATTAGCAGGCCTACAGCCATACTAAAGTCGAAAAACCAGTGCAGCACAGCACAAAATGAGGGTAACCATAGGAAGCAGACCCTACTCTCCTACACCAGGGTCTGTAAACTAAATGCTACTAGTGGGCCTACAGCACCTATTGTGCTACCCACTTAAGTTGCACCTTAAAACATGCTTCAGGCCTGCCACTGCAATTTGAATGTAGTTTTCAACTGTCATGTCGACCTGACATTTAAACTCCCTTGCCAAACCTTAAACTGTCCTTTTTTTACATATGGATCACCTCTTATTTAGGCCCCGGGTAATCTATCGGACAGGGTGTTGTGTAATTAAAAGCGTGGACATGTACCTTTAAGTTTTACATGTCCTGGTACTGAAAATCATTTTTTGAGGCCTACCGCTTTGACAGGATAACATTGTGGATTCCTTATTACATTTAATAAGATGTAATTCCAGTGGCTATATCATGATTGGTATCTATGAAACTGTAAAGATAAACACTCTTTAATGGTAAAGCTGTATTTTTCATTACAATTTTGAAAATGCTACTTTCAGAAAGCTGGCATTTTCCTGCCCTTAGTACTTTGTGCCTGCAGCCTGTCCTGGGTCACATGACTGGGTGTAGCCGATTATTAGAATTTGTGAATTCTACCCAGACAGTCACACAATCGAGAAAGTAGGTGTGACTCTATGGGCCACCTGCTGGCAGGATGGGGGCATAGCTGAGAATAGACCCATTTACCACTGAATAGCCTGTGCTCTGTTTTCAAACACAGATTTTAACAACCCTGCATTGCCACTGGAGTTGGCTTAGAGCCAGGCCAGGGGAGTCAGGAAATTACATGTACTTTAAAGAACCTTTCCAGAAGAAGGGCAGCAGGGTATAATAGGACTTTCAGACCCACTCTTCAATTCACTATTGTACCTGCGCAAGGACTCTCAGAAGACTGCCTGCTTATGTGACCTGCTGTGCACTATGCCAGACTGGTGCTGTATCTGGAATGACTGCTTTGCTGTCTGGAACCTGCCTTGAACCCTCAGAGGCAATCTCTACTGTTGAGCCCTAAACCTTCACCAGCACACAGGACTACCAGAGGGGCTCCAAGAGCTAGTTTGCTGGCATCCTGTTCAGAGCCACAGGGACACAAAAGGTGCCCACCATCTTGAACACACACCTGGGCCTAGCCTGAGTGAATCCTGAACACCCAAAGAGGTGTAGTAGCACACGAAAATAGAGAGGGAGGGTCCAAGGTAAAGGTTTAACGACCTGCAAGGAAGATGTCCCCTATTCAAATACAACAATAACACAAGAATTCCTCGGGGCTGTGCTAGCACGCAAAACGGTGATAAAATGATGGACTAAAAGTCTCACAAAATCTCCATGGGGGAGTAATCCCTTTAAGGACGAAGACACTCACCCACCATAGGTTTATCCTCCCAGTGGGAAAACGTAGTCCCACTGAGGGCTACAACCTCCTCACTGTGAGGCAGGAGCTCAGGGATGTTTTTAGGGGGTGTATACACTGATTGATTGATTGAAAATAATTTATATCGCGCAACTAAAACCCTGAGGTATCAAGGCGCCTAACAAAATGAATCAAAAGATGGCAAATCAAACTACAAGTATGCATGCGCAAAGAGACGGGTCTTCAGGGCCTTTCTGAATAACTGCAGGGTGGGGAGAGACCTCAATTCCACCGGGAGAACATTCCACCACTTGGGTGCCAAGGCGGAAAAGGCTTTACCACCCCATCTAGCTTTTCAAATACGAGGGACTGATAGGAAAGCCTTGCTTGAGGAACGTAAGGTCCTGCAAGGACTATAACAGGACAAGATAGATCCAATTCCTATAAGGCTGTTTTTTGCTAAAGCCTTGTAGATCAGGCACAAGGTTTTAAACAGGATACGGTCCTCCATGGGGAGCCAATGAAGCCGTTTTCTGGCCAGGGTGGCCGAGGTGCCTCGAGGTAGGTCCAAAGCAAACCTAGCCACTGCGTTCTGGACTACCTGCAAGCGCTGCAGCAGACTTTTATTCAGTCCCGCATACAGCGCATTGCAGTAGTCCAGACGAGAGCCCACTAGAGCAACTGCCAGTTGTTTCCTAGCTTGCTGCGAAAGATAGTGCCTGATCTTCCTCAGTATGCGAAGGATGCCCCAACAGGTAGAGATGGTCCTGTTTACCTGTTGGCACATACTGAGGGTAGGATCGATCACTACCCCGAGATTTTAAGCAGATGCAGCAGGGACAGGACATGCTCCCAGTGAGTCTGGCCACCGATCGGCTGACCGTACCTCCTCCTTACCTCCGAACACCATCACCTCAGTCTTCTCCCCGTTCAGTTTCAGCGAACTGTGAATCATCCACTGTCCGAAAGCCTCCATACAAGATCTAAAATTGGAGGCTGTCAGAATAACTGGCTGGGAGAGAGAGACGAGGATCTGGGTGTCATCCGCATAGGAAACTACCTCCATCCCAAAAGATCTAATTAGTCTGGCAAGGGGGGTCACATAGATGTTAAAAAGGGTCGGGCTTAACGCCGACCCTTGAGGGACCCCACATTGCACAGACAGGGATGGAGATAGAAATTTACCCAGCTTCACTCTTTGCTCTCGTTGATCGAGGAAAGAGGTAAGTAGAGCTAGTGCCTCCCCCTGAACCCCAATCTCCCTCAGGCGAGATGTTAAGACTGAGGGAGAAAGGGTATCGAAGGCGGCTGTAAGGTCTAAAAGGATCAGGAGGGAGGTCTGTCCCCCATCCACACACATGCGAACGTTATCCAGTACTATGGTGAGGGCAGACTCGGTGCTATGTTCCCTCCTGAATCCATGCTATACACTCATAAGAATGCTACAATCCCATAGATGGATGATGGTGTAGTGAGGTCGCAGCGCAAAGAAAAAGTGAATCAGAAGTGGTGAGATTAAAACTACCTAGTGTGGGCAAAACAGCACTGTTTATTCACTTGTTCACACTGGTAGAGTTTAAAAACAGCACAGCAAGCAATATGGATTTAAACTGCTCGGTGTTGACAAAAAGAGGTCGACATGTTTCAGCCCAAGTGATCTCTATAAGTATCTAGGCTTTCATCAGGACCAGTGAGTTGATCCTGCATTAAAGTGAAGAAATACAGAAATAGTGATACCAAGCCAGTAATCCTAATGATCTCTCTTGGATGTTACTGGATGTACCCAAAGGTTAGGATAAGTGGCCTCACCTCAACCTGGCAACAGCTCAGGGAAGGGAGCCTGCTCTCTCCGTTGGTGCCCTGTTGCGGTACGTGAGCTGTGACCGGAGCTAGTTTGCTGGCCTCCTGTTCAGAGCCCCTGGGACACAAAAGGTGCTCACCATCTTGAACGCACATCTGAACCAGTGCTGGACACTTCAGTGCTAAAGGTGCCCAGATGGCTAAATCCCAAAATTGATACATCGAAAGATTTTAGGCAAAACTGCTCTGAGAACCAGGAGGAGACCGGGACAAACCTGCTTGCCTATCCACCCGCTGTGCTTCGCTGGTCAGCTTGACTTGTCGCCTTATGGTCTTCGGCACAGCAGCAAATCCTATTGTAGCAGTCCTTCCACAAACGGGTATCTGACCTCGTGGAACTGTCTTCAGCTAAAGCCCTCTGCCTCGTCCTGATGGAGACTTTCAACAACTACGTTGAACGTAAAAATCTTCACAGCTGATTTGACCCAAGGCCATCTGATGATGACGTTTCCTCCTTGGACACCTCCCGCATCCTTGCCCCACTGAATTTGACCTTCTCAGGCACTTTTTCTTAGAATTTCTTTTAAATCCAAAGGTAAGCACTGACTGGACCCAATTCACTTCTTGTATCCGAACCGCACTCAGTCATGCTTTTCGACTTTGACTTGATCACGTCATTGTACGACAAATTGTTATTGTTTTGGTCTCATACCAATACACCCAATACGAAGAGAAACCAACTAGCATGTAATTAGAGACGTTATGCTACAACTCAATGTGCCCTTGAGTGATGGAAGAGAAATACCCTCCAAATTTGAAAACTGACTATAGAATTGCAGTAAATGTTCAGTGCCCAAGGTGAAGAATGGAAGCCAAAATTCTTTGAAGTGTAATGTGTCGGATTTCACCACACAGTCAAGGGCATGCATCAATCTCCCGCACTGCTGTGGCAGAGATGCTTGGTTCCAATATGGCAGCGATGCTTGGTTCCGATATGTTGGCTTCAGGAGTTAATGCGCTGTTTCTGAGTGCAATGGGCCGGGTTCACTCCCCCAACAGGAGCGATGCATTGGTTCTGCTTCATGCAGCAAAGGATGCTTTAGTTCCACTGGAGCAAGCCCCTGGGTCAATTTCCAATGGAACAGGCACAGGATCAGATGATGAGATTTTAATATACCTGAGCTTCAGAAAACAGGACGGAAGCCAATAAGCCCTTGGCGACCACTCTGGGTTCAAGACAGACTACAACTCTCCCTCAGCAGGAGAAGAGAGCAGCAGGCAGAAGGCAGCAGGGCAGCACAGCAGAAAATAAATCCTTCCCTGGCAGAAATCCAGCAGAGTGACAGTCCTTGTTGGAGCACAGCAGCCCTACTGACAGATGTTCTTTATAGGTACAGCAGTGCCTCATTTAGTGAGGTAAGAGCCCCAGTACTTATGCCCAGTTGTGCCTTGGAAGTGGGGGTGACTTCCAAGAAAGGTCTTAGAAGTGCACAGAAGCCCTTTGTTCTCAGCCCTGGCTCCAGGCTATCAGTAGGGGTAATAAGCCCTTTGTGTGGTGACAGGACACTGCCTATTCAGGTGTCAGCCCCTCTCTCTCTTCCTGCCCAGGCAGAGCTAACAGAATGCAGATGAATACTCAGACACACATAACCTTTGTGTGCTTGTGGCTGTCTAGATGGAATGCACAAAGTGTTGCTGTCACTCACCCCAGACACGTATTGGAGACAGGTTGCAGGCACACAGAGCTGTAAGAGCAGAGAAATATCCACTTTCTAAAAGGGTCTTTATAAAAAAGTGTCAAAATAAATGGCGATTACATCAATTTGGTTGCGTGATCACTGACTAAAATACCATTCATGAGCCAGTTTGGCAATTGTATTTCTATTTACATATTATAGGGGACTAGTCTTACTGACATTTCTAAAATCATAATGTTAAATCCAACTTTACCAGTAAAGACTACTTATTGTTACCATTCCAAAGATATAATCAGGAATTATAGCTTAAAGGGGAATTAACCTTTGAGAGAAATACGACTCACAGTAGTGAAAAACAAATGTAGGTGTTTTTCACTACCAGGACATGCACAACTTAAAAGTACATGTCCGGCCTTTTACTTACACAGCACCCTGCCTTATGGGCTATATATGGCCTACGTTAGAGGTGACTTATGTGTAATAAAAGGCAAGTTTAGGGCTTGTCAAAGGGTTGTAAATGTCAAGTTGAAGTGGCAGTGAAACTGCACACACAGGCTGTGCAGTGGCAGGCCTGAGGAAAGTTTGAAAGGCTACTGTGTGGGAGGCACAATCAGTGTAATAGGCCCACTAGACACATTTAATGTACAGGACCTGTGCATATGGAATATCACTTTTCAAGGGATTTACGTTCTAATTAAATATGCCAAACAGGTGTAAACGAATTATACTATGTTTAGAGGAGAGAGCACATGCACATTAGCACTGGTCAGCAGTATTAAAGTGCTCGAGTCCTAAAGCCAAGGAATGTTAGAAAAACAGTAGGATGAAGGCAAAAAGTTTAGGATGACCCTTCAGTGAGTGCAATTTTCCAACATGATAATTATGCCATTGCTGTTTATTCATATTCTTTATCAGCAAACCACCCTAGGAAACCACTAAATATTGTGACAATGTCTTGTGTTAATGCTTGTACCACTGTGGGAAATACTGCATTATTTACAGGCAAGAGCTACTTGAAAGTCATAGCTTATATCTGAACACTTTTTTTTATCAAAGTTTACAAACAAAGTGGTAATCTCATTGCTTTAAATCAAAAGTATTTAATTTTTATTGGTCATGTGACATAGATGAATAAACTCTCATTTCAGACAAGCAATCTGATTCCTTTCAACAACAATCAAATTTTACGGAAGGACAGAACTGTGCTCTGGCTCATGAACCCCTCTGATGTCTGAGCAGTTGAATGCACCAGGACATGAACGAAAACCAACAGACTAGCATGGTGATTCTCTCTAGAAATAATAACTATAAGGGGGATATTCTCAAGAACAGGCGATAATCATCGGCAACCAAAGTTAACACAATTTTCCATCACACCGTCTATCGCGGGAAACTAACGCTGTGTTAACAGGGTATTCTCAACACACCGGCAACAGGCGATAGTTTCTGGTTAATGCATAAAATGTCAGCGTTAAAATTACTGGAACGACGATAAAAAAGGAAACCCAAACGTGAAAAAAGTTGCGATGGGCCCAACAGCGATAAAAACATCAGCGAAAAGCAGCGCCAGGCTTACTATTCCCACGTCAGGCTGGAAAAATCATCATAAAAGGTGCAAAAAAAAAAAACTACTGAGAAGCACCATGGAGGACGCTGGAGCAACTACAGAGGCAAACCAGAACCCCACAAACCCCCCGGAAGACCAGCCAGGGACCTCAGGAAGGAGAAGGGCAAGGAGAAGAAGAAGAGGAACCCGCGATTCAGTCCGCAGGAAAACAAGATCCTGATTATGGAGGTGACAGAACACCACAAACAACTGTTCATCACCTCCACTGTGTCATTGGTAACTAAAAATGCAATATGGCAGTCCATCTTGGAAGGTGAATGCAGTTGGAGTGAAGTGCCAAGAAGCACTGGAATGATGTGAAGCGCAAAACCAAGCTGAAATTCGGAAAGCATCAATGCAAACTGGGAGTCCAGCACCACAGCAGGAGCTGGATGAGATGGAGGAAATGGTGTCCACAGTCATCAGTGGAGAGATGGTGGCAGGAGTTGGGGGGCCGGACACTGCTCAACATGACCTGACCCAACAGCAACAAATTGAGTAATGACTAGGGACTGGGGGGACAGGGGTAGATGGGCACAATGGCACACATGCACAATTAAGTATAGCACAGTGCACACCCAAAATTACTCTGGAGCATGTCCCTGATCTCCTTGGCATACTGCAGCACACAAAGAAACAGCAAATAGGCCCCGTCAACAATGTGCCCAGAAGGGGCCCTCCCAACACATCACGAATCTCACAACAAACCCATGCACATGTGCTGCACCCAGCAATGCTGTGGGTCCATGAGCCACACTGACAATGCAAGTGACACTGCATGATGATTAGCATGGATGCAGTCCAATTATCATGACATGGTGCACGCCATGACACCGAGGTGACTGAGTGTGGACCAAATCCGTAAAGAAGCAGGTCACACTCTAACACATCCACATGCACAAATAACCCCTGACGTCAACCACTTTACGTGCATGTTGCTCATGTTGTGGGACTTGAGTCACAGGGTGCATCTCTGCATCAGGGTGGTTCATATCTGACCCCAATGGACACTGAACTTTCATATTTGGCCCCAAAGGACACCCTGTTGTCTTTTTTTGGACACCAATGACAACCTTCATGTCATGCTTTTGTACACATGTGATAAATTGATGAGTGGGATTACGTACTACATTTGACACCCTGAAATGGCATTTCTAATACGTGATACCCTAAACAGCCTCTCTGTACAGAGCTGACATACCCACCATATATTTTCTATTTGTGAGATTGTCAGCACTTAATGTTGCACCTACACTTGTCAGAGTGATGTGCTAATGCAGAGGACTGACATGCACACAGGGATTGTGTGTTGCAATGAATTTCTTTGCAAGTGCTGTTCATGTGGTCATATTGTACTGTTCCATGATTGCTAAGGACAGTCACAATGTGACGTACTCATGCAAAGAAATTGTTAATGATTGTGTCCCTTCGGGCTATTCCTGCTGCAGCTTCAGTGGGGTGTGGTCCACCTGCCTCATCTTCCTCATCATCATCCGGTGCATCTGGCGCCTGGATCCATGGGGCATTTGTGCTTACACATATGTTGTCAATATACAACATGCAATGATCATCTTGCACACTATTTCTGGGCTGTACAGGAGTCTTCCACCTGTGATGTCCAGGCACCTGAAACGTGACTTTAACACGCCACATGTGCACTCAACAATGCCCCTGGTGCGTTTGTGGGCCACATTGTACTGCCTCTGGTCTGTGGTGTTCGGGCCTCGGATGGGTGTCATCATCCACCGGCAGAGTGCATATCCTTGATCACCTGTGAGAGGTAAGTGAGATTTGTGTAAATTGGTGTTTCTGCATGGTGTGTTGGCACACTTACAAATTTTGTAGCGTTTAATTTGTGCGACTTTGGGATTCATGTTTGCCATGTATTGCTTCTGGCAAATGTGCGGGATCAATGTGTATTGCGTAGCCTAACAGCTGCTCCTCCTCACATCACTTGCACTTCTACGGCGCACCATTGTCATGCCTATCTGCGCAGGTCCGCAAGCCTGACAACAACACTGTAATGTTGGCCGTTGAAGGTGGACGGCCACATGTGTGTCTAGACCTATCCTAAGGATAGGGCGGACACAGATGTCGAGTTCAGGCTGAACTTGCGCTGTGATTGAGGCTAGGCCTTTGGCTTATGCTGCGGCAATAAAGATACACACACAACAGTTGGCCTGTATGAGCCAAGACCCCGAGTGGTCTTGCGCTCCTTTATATATCCATTCGGGCGAGCCCGCCCTTCGGGCGCATGCTACATTGCAACATTTTCGATTAAGGGCCGGGTGGCACCAACACTACAACAGAGACTCATGCCATAGTTACTTTTTTGGCCAGCCCAGAACTGAACCATGCCCTGAGCCCGGAACTGAACCATGTTCTGAGCCCAGAACTGAACAACACCCAGAGCCCCGGGCAGCAGCCTGCCTGGGACAGGGGTGACCCCGTGACTGTGAAGGGCTCCAGTGGGGTTACCGAGGACATGCTGTTTGCTGCTGGAGGCAGACGTGTGGGGTAGCCCTACGGGACGATGACTTTTTAAAGGGGACCGCAGTACCATCCATCACGCCTGTCTTTACATTGCTTACTAACGGCAGCTACCTTATTTTAAACAATCAAGACTGCTGTGGCTTGCGGGCGGGAGTCCCATGCATGGTAAAAGTTTCCCAGGGGGTAGCTTGCTGGAGCAATGTCCTTTTTCCGCTCCCCTAAGGGAGTTTAGATTCTTCACTTTGGCCTTGTATTCCAACTTTGAAAGCATACTTCAACAAGTTGAGCAGGCTCAAAGCCCTTTTATTCCAACAGGAGGTGCCCTCACTTCCGCCAGTAAAACATTCAGATTGCTGGTGGCTCGGACCTCGAGTGAGATATAGTCGCTTCTTAACACTAACCTCCCACTTCATTTTGAGGAACTAATTCACCAAATATTTAATGCATCTGAGACGACAGGCCTTGCACATTTCTTTAAATGTGTGGAATCTGGCCTATTCTCTTCTTTTCAAACTATATTCGGGGTAATATCAGCTTTTATTCATTCTAAATTTTCCAGAGTTTTCGGAGGGTTCCCCTTAATATTGGTGATAGTAGCTGGTGTTCTGCTTCTCCTCTTTGTGCTTCATAGTGGCTGCTCACTTTGTGACTCTGCACAGGCCGGCCCAGCTACAACTGTGCCGCAATCACCTCTATGAGGCATTTGGATGCTTGCCCTTAGCAACGATTGGCGTCAATTACGACTTGACGTTTGTCTTTGCCTACTGTACTTGCGTGCAACCTGTGTTACATTGCAAAAGAGGTAATTTCTCCTAGGCGATGGAACTTTGCTTATCGAACATGTGTTGTCCATTCCCTGATTTCAGCCGGTTGATGGGTCTCTTAGAGGCGCATGACGAGGCTTGTTCTGTGGATGGTCAAATGACGCGTGCAGCTTTTCTTGGAATCTTGGCCCAATGGGATATCTGTGCAGCTGCGCAGACTTTCCTACAACATAGTTTTATTGAATGTCACACAAGTTTCCCATTTCTCGTTTTGGATGCTCCTGATTATGAGGAACATGATTGTTCCTTCGACTTACTTAATTGGATGTCATCTCTTTTTTCTACCAATGACAAGGATGAACTGTTAGAGGGAATTGCATTTCTTTGCACACTACCTTCATGGATTAACTGCTTAGGTCGTCACAACTCCACTGTCTGCATTATTGACTCTTTTTTTCAAAAGCTCAATGTGCCTTTAGCTTTTTCTACGAACTTTCAATTTTTTCTCCTATTTGTTTTTTTGGGAAGTTCCTCACCGATATTTTGAACTCTGCCTGACTTTTTAACTATGTTTTTGTTCTTCTGTCTATGTCCTACTGACTTACCAGGGGGAGGGTGTTATATGGGGTAATGAGGCCCTTTGGATACATTGTCAACATTGCTAAGTTAGCATGAGTTTGCTTGCCCTATGCTGCTGGTTTTGCACACGCCTCTGTTAGAGTTTGTTTTTGCAACACTTTACCTCTGCCCTGTACATGATAACAGATTGTTTTTCACGTTCTCAGCTTTCCCTTAAAATTCTGTCTGAACATAATGTGCAAGGTCGATCAACAGTGTCTCTTGTTATTCTGTTGTGGTCAGTCCCTATTACCTAGACAAAACATGATAGCAACAGCTACAATATGGAAGAATCGTGCTTTGATATAACGTGGTTGCATGTTTTTGAAACACACTCGAAGAAAGCTGAGCTCTGCTGTTCCTATGATGTAAACCTTTGCGTTTAGGCTTTCAAGTAGTAACGCTAATAACGCCTAAAGATCCTTTGTTATATGAAATTACTTCTTACTGCCAAGGGGAGGGTGATTAGGCCTAGTTATTTTGCCTTTTTCACAGTCTTTATAAAATGATGCTCCTTTTGTATTCTATGGTATTGTAACAATGCTGATGATGCTAGCTTTATGCATTTTGCTACTGGTCATGGTTCGTATGCTGTTTCGTGAATCACTATACTCAAAATAGACATTTTGAACTTATTTAGAGACTCTGATTATTCTTATTGTGAGTACGAGAGAGCGAAAGATTGTCTTGTTCTGCTCTGCCTCAGTTATAGTCTGGGGGGTCCTGTGGCTGCGGGTGGTCCTGGGGGTGGTGGCGGTATGTGTTGTGGCCCTCTTGAATCTCCAAGCTGCATGATTAGTAGCTCCATGGCATCTGTTGGTCTTCCGATGTGGCTCTGGGCCCGGCTACCTTCATACTGCAGGTATTCTCCCTACTTAAGACCAGAAAAAAGCAGGTCATAAGTCCCTACTGCTAACATGCCTTATAGCCTGTTTTTGGCCCGCATCACCGAACTGGCTTGCCGTTGAGAATATTGCAAAGTGGTGTTATCGTGAGTTTTTGTACAGGAACTCCTACTCTGCATATGATTAGCGTTAGTTGTCGCTGTCAGCCTTGGCTATGGTTTTAGCTGCAGCCATTGCAGGGAAACTGGCAATGTTGGCTGTTAGCGCAGGCTTGTGAATAGGGCGATAAATGTTCAATGGATGGGCCTCAGACATTTGAATGGATCTTTCTCTTAAGCAGGAGCAAATATAACATTAGTGAAATCTTTATCATGAATCAAGACCCGACTGAAAGAAGGTATGAGGCAGAGGACGGTGAACCGCTATGGACTTAAATCTAATCTATTCAACTTTCTCACCAGGCCCTAAATGCTGTGCCTATCTTTTTAGTTACGTGATAAATATTGGCACAGAGCAATACCATTTCACAGCCAACTGAAATAGCAAAGGAGCTCTTGAATCGAATTCCTGTGAGTCCTATCGACGTAATACTATTTCACTGGCTGGTTGTTTCGACAAGATCTTATTTCTGTAGAGATTGCCCTGGTGGGCAAAACATTTTGTAGTAGTTTGGTGGTTTTCTAAACTTACAGCCAGACAAGGATCACCCAGTCTGCATTAGAGAGCTCTTGAGTTGTGCTCACTGCCTAACAATTTGTTTTCCCTGTGGTTACAGGGCTGGTATGAAGGTGCCAGAACATCCACACTGAGAGGGCAGACTGAGGTGCTTTTAAGTTGGTTTTATAACATGACTCAATGTGTCACTATACAGACATTCAGAAGATCCTTCTAAGGACAGAAACAAGTACATTTCTGCATTCCCCCAATCGGTACAGAAGTTAAAGTTTTCACAATGCCTGATACAACCTACACTGAACATTCTCTCAGCTGTGGATGGGTATGGTTATTACTAAGATCAACTTAGTAATAATGTTATTAGCACAGTTCCAGCAGGGATTCCACAAAGATATTTTTCTTACAAATATCTCCTCTGATGACTAGGACTTTGCATTCATGATCAGTCAGGTAAGTTAGTTAACCTGGGTATGGAGCTAAGTGTCCTACCATCATCACAGGACAGGAATATTGGTCATAAGCCAGGAACCAGTTGTTAGTCACAACTGCAGTCGTGTGCATTATCGGCACACGTTCCATAAATCAGTGACTATACCGTGACAGAATGCTCTGATTTTTCTGCAGCCAATGGAGTTGGGAATTCTCTGGAAGGCTAAAACTTTCCACCCAACACTGATTGTTCCTAGATAGAAGGAGCAGATCAGAATGTTTCCAAGTGTAGTAACTGGTAAACAGCCAATAGTACGCGGATGTTAGTCTGCGTACCATTACTTCGCAAGCGTTACAACATATGCGATGTTACAACGCGTAGCCTTTACTATGCAAGTTTTAACATCGCGTGCGTTCTAACACTTGTGAAGCAAAGGCTATCAACATCGCTGTGTTGAAACGGACGTGCTTTCTTTTCCACACGACATGCACCACTGACGCTGGAAGCCCAGGGAAGAGGAACCACGGCTGAAGGAGAAGAGAGGAACCGAGGAGAGAGAGTAAGAGGGGCTGTGTAGTATTTAAGAGTTAAGGGTAGGGGTAGGGTTGTGAAGGGGGTAGTCCTTTTGGTTTTAGGGTAGTGTAGTTGCGTTTTTGTAGTGTAGAGCAGTGTATTTTGGTTTAGGGTAGTGTCGGGGGGGTTGTGCAGGGTAGTATTTGGGAGTAGGGACAGGACTGGGGGTAGGGGCAGGGTCGTGCTGGGGGTAGTGTTTTAGGGTTTAGGGTAGTGTTGTGGTGTTTGTGTAGTGTAGGGTACTGTTTAGGGTTTAGGGTAGTTTCATGGGGTCGTTCAGGATAGTGTTTTAGTGTAGGGACCGGCTTGAGGGTAGGGGTAGGGTCGTTCTGGGGGGAGTGTTTTAGGGTAGTGGTGTGGTGTTTGTGTAGTGTAGAGTAGTGTTTTAGTGTAGGGACCGGCTTGGAGGTAGGGGCAGGGTCATGCTGGGGGGAATATTTTAGGGTTTACGTTAGCGGTGTACTGCTTGTGTAGTGTAGGGTAGTGTTTTAGAGTTTAGGGTAGTGTCAGGGGGTCGTGAAGTGTAGTGTTAAAGTGTAGGTTCCAGGCAGGGGGAAGGGGCAAGGTCATGTAGGGGGTAGTGTATTAGGGGTTAGGGTAGTGTAGTGGTGTTTAAGTAGTGTAAGGTAGTGTAGTGTAAGCATTATTTTAGTGCGATGTTTTTAATTAGCATAAACCATAGTACATTTATAACCATTTGCGTTATAAATGCATGCGCAGTTAAAACTTGCGAAGTAATGGTTTATGCTAAGTAAAAACATCTCACTAAAAGCATGCGAAGTAATAGTATGCGAAGTATCGACATACATTCGTAGTAACTAGCCAATGTCCATACCAGCTACATTCTCCTAGCTGCCCCATTCTAATGTTCCGATGAGTCACAAAATTGTACCCCAAAACCTGATAAAGAGACATGGGCATGCATACCCTTATTGCAGAGTCCCGTAATATATGAGAGACATATGCTACAGGGCAATCAATAAAACAAGAGTACACTTTTTGGTGTTAGAGTCTTTGTATCTTGGGACTGTCAAAGTGGCATCAGTTTCAAGAGAGGCATTAAAGAGAACACTCTTAACCCGGGGGACAGCTTTGCTCTGCAGCCCGCAAGGGAATCACTGTGGAGGCAATAGTGTCTGAAATCTGCAGGTCTGAGGTTACATCCTGGTCTGTAGTCCAGGCTAAATAGGCTTTCAGAGGTCCTCAGATGTCTTTAGGTCTAGAATTTGGGGCTACAGGCTTGTATACATATCACTTTGAATATTACATTGCATTAGATACTTTATCCAGTCCTGTGTGCGTGGGACACTGACATTTTCCCTGACACTCCCCCTTCCCCAGCATAGTGCAATCCTTATTTTTGCTCCTACTAAAGCAACCGCCCCATGTTGGAGATGACCCTTTCTGCAGGCTCACCCCAACATTTTTTGTTTTCCTCCTTCCTTTTTTTGCTGAATTCATTTTTGTTGGCTTTCGGAGTCTGTGCACTCTACCACTGCTAACCAGTCCTAAAGTGCTCTCTCCCTAAAATGTGGTAAAATTGGCTAACCCACAATTGGCATATTTAATTTTCTAATAAGTTCCTACTAAAGTGCACAAAATGTGCCCATGGCCTGTAAAATTTAATGCTACTAGCCGGCCTGCAGCACTGGTTGTGCCACCCACTTAAGTAGTCCTTTATACATGTTTCAGACCTGACATTGCAAAGCCTGCGTGTTAAGTTTAAACTGCCATGTTGAACTGGAAAGTTAAACCTCTTGCCAAGCCCAACTCTTCCTTTTTAATGCATATAAGTCACCCATAAGTTAGGGGCTGGACAACCCAAGGGCAACGTTCAGTGCATTTAAATGACATTGGGATTACTTTATTATATTTTATAAGTGTAATTTTCAATATAGTGAAGCCATGTATTAAATTGACATTCTGAAAAAGCCACTTTTAGAAAGTTGACGTTTTCTTAATTTAGCCATTTGGTGCCTGCTGCCTGTCTCTGATCACACGTCTGGGGTGTGTGACAGTTGGGCTTTGTGTATTCCTCCTAGGCAGCCACACAAAATGGGAGCTTAGATGTGACCTGATGGGACTTCTTGGCAGGATGACAGGGAGGGGTTGGGCACAGCTTCACTTACACCTGAATTGCCTGTGTCCTGTCCACACACAAAGGGCTCCATGCTCCCCTGTAGTGAGTCTGGAGCCAGGGCAGAAAGGGCAGGTAATATGCACTTCAATATGAAAACCACAATTACTGGCTTTAAGAAAAAGCTAGATGAGCTGAACAAAGAAATGACAGATTACAAAGACAATCTGACGCAACAAAAAGTGCAAAAATTTCAAAAAGATTTAAAAAGATTCACTATGGTGAAGGCATACCCCTACTCTGATCCGGAATACGTACCACCATCCAAAGGGGATGACAACTCCGATGCTTCAAGCAATGCATCTAGCAATACCTCCAACTCCAGTGGTAACTCCAGTAACGGGAGCACAAAACCAAGAGGCAGAGGACGAGGCAGAGGGAGGAGCAACTGGCAGACATTTAATCCAATGCCAATGCAGCCTTTTCCGGATGTATATAATCATCCACCTAACTTTTCCATGTATGGGTGGCAACCACCCTTCCAGCAACCTTTTTTTCCTCAAAACCCCTACATGCCCCCTTTTTTAAACCGGGGCGGGAGAGGACGGGGAAGGAGAAAAAATGCCAGTCAGGTCAACCAAGTCCACTGGGCACCGGAAGATCCGAGCACCAACCAGAGCAGGAACAAAGCTCAACAGGCAGGACCGAGCAATCGGAGAACCTAATAACTAACCTCTCTACTAGACCCCTCAGCAAAGACGAGGAATCAGTGCTTAACAAAGGGTTAGGTTTCGTACCAACCGCAAATCTGGACAAATTTAAGCTCCACTGTGAACTAGCTTCTTTCTTCAGAAAATTGAGACTTAAAGCCTTTTTTGAAAAGAAAACCACCACAGAGGAAAGTACTGATACCAATGAGACAGGGCTACGGAACAAATCCACATTTATGCCACCACCACATACGGTTCCAGTTGAAGTCTCTACTTTTGAGCAGGCGGTCTTCAACGAGGTGGAAAAAGTGTCCCCTAAAAAATCCTTTATGAACCTTACCAAACGTGAGAGAATTGCACTTGATAATCTACAGAATTCGGACACCATTATCATCAAACCCGCTGATAAGGGCGGAGGGATAGTCATACTTGAAAAATCAGCTTACCAGACCGAATGTCTCAGACTACTGGGGGATCACAGGAATTATCGAAGACTACCAGTGGATCCCACAGATGACCTCAGAGATGAGATCACTTCACTTGTGGAACATGGAGAAGCAGAAGGATACCTCTCAAAACAAGAGGCTGATTTCTTATGTAAAAGTGAGGGGAGGATTTCCTACTTTTACACGCTCCCAAAGATGCACAAAAACAAAATACCACCGCCTGGCAGACCTATTGTCTCAGGGATAGGTTCACTTCTCGAACCCCTATCCTGTTTTTGTGATGTTTTCTTCAAAACCATGGTACAAAAAACAAGTACTTATTTGCAGGATACCAAAAGCGTACTACGACTCCTGGACCAACTTACCATAGATGATGACACCATCTTGGTAAGTTTTGATATTGAGAGCCTATATACTAGCATCCCTCAGGATGCTACCCTGGAGGTGCTCAAAAGGGCTCTGGATAAAGAAGAATGGACTTCTAGAACCCCAAGAGATTTCATCTTGGAATGTGCAAACTGGCCCTAAAGAGAAACTACTTCCAGTATGAGGATAAGATCTTTCTCCAGACTGGGGGTACATCTATGGACAGTACATTTGCTCCTAGTGTAGCAGGCCTGTATGTACACGATTTCGAGGAGAAGTACATCCTCAGCCAGCATAACTCCTACAGCTCTAATATCTTACTTTGGAGAAGATATATAGACGACGTGCTGACCATTTGGAAAGGCAGTGAAGATACCTTAGTATCCTTCTTCAACTGGATCAACACACTGGGTGATCATTTGAAATTTACTTACGTGAAGGACCAAAACTCTTTGGTCTTCCTGGATCTCACCATATCAAAAACTAATGGAAAGTTGTCTACTGTCACTCACTACAAACCCACCGCAAAAAACAACCTACTCCGGTTTGAAAGCTTCCATGCGAGACCACTGCGGGAGAATTTACCGTATGGACAATACCTACGGCTGCGCAGAAACTGCAGCGAGCTTGACGACTATAAACAACAGGCTCAAGACCTTACAACTAAACTGAAAAACCGGGGATACCCCGAGAAGATCTTAAACAAAAGTCAGAAACGAGCCCGAAACCAACATCGAGCTGGTCTTCTGGAGGATCCAACTAGGACGGCGGAGGAAATCCCCCTAACATGTGTCACCACATACAACACCATCTCCAATGATGTAACAAAGATAATAGGGAAACATTGGGGCATCCTCAATACCGGCAACCTGAGATGGGAAAAGCCCCTTTTCTCATACAGAAGGGCACAGAGCATCAGAGATGCAGTGGTGAACACTAGACCCAGAATGAACGCGGTGGAGAATGAGACAGTTCTTAATAAGTGGGGGCTACCGAAAGTGACAGGCCACTACAAATGCGGCAACTGTAGGGTATGCCCTTTCACTCACAACACCAAGACCCTACAACTGGAGCCCAACAAAACCTGGACGATCAGAGGGCATAAAATTATAGGCCCATATCCCTGCTGCCTTACTGTGCCAAACTTTTGGAGGCTCATGTCTGTAACAGCATCTCCAAGTTTTTGGAAGAATCAGAGTATTTTGCACCGAATCAGGCTGGTTTCCGCCCATGTCATTCTACCGAGGCGGTCATCCTCTCGGTGCAGAATACTCTGAGACGGAATGCGGATGAGGGAATACATCAGGCTCTGGTGCTGCTGGACCTCTCAGCCGCTTTCGACACGGTCGACTATAACATCTTGGTCGACCGTGTCGAGCAGGCAGGTCTCAGGGGCATGGCATTGAGCTGGATCCGCTCATTTATTACTGGGCGCACTCAGGCTGTCAGACTAGGACCTTTCACTGCCCCCACCATTTCTTCTACTTGTGGAGTCCCGCAGGGCTCTTCGTTATCACCCCTGCTTTTTAATTTATATCTACGCCCCCTTTTGCACTCCCTTAGGAGGGCCAAAGTAACGATATTCAACTATGCAGACGATCTGCAGTTGATTTTCCCTCTAAACACCAAGGATGCTGTGGTTGAATTTCAAAACACTATGTCCCACATTTTAAAATGGATGAACTGCAGTCATCTGAAGCTTAACCCTGGCAAGACCGAATTGGTCTTGCCGGGACTGAGCGCCCTCAGCTGGAACCCCAGCTTCTGGCCTTCCTGTATGGGAACTCCTCCATCTAAGTCATGTTCGGTCAAGAGTCTGGGAATACATATCAGCGAAGACCTCTCCCTTAAAAAACAAGTCGGAGCAGTTGTCTCAGCTAGTTTCTTCCAGCTGAAGAAAATCAAGAAAATTGCCAGCTTCTTCTCCCCGGCTGCTCTCACTCAGATAGTCATCTCCCTGGTTCTGTCCAGACTTGACTTCTCCAACAGTCTTTACCTTGGCATTCAAGCTGGAGAGCTCAAACGCCTTCAGCTGGTTCAGAATCAGGCTGCCAGACTCCTCCTGAACCTCTCGAAGAGGCAGTCTGTAAGATCCGGCCTGAAACAGCTACACTGGCTGCCTGTGGAGCAGCGTGTGGCGTTTAAAACAGGGTGCATTGTATTCAAATCTCTGCATGACTCTGGCCCTCTTTTCATCAGAGACATGTTTAAGAGATATACTCCCTCACGCAATCTCCGTTCTATTCATAAATCTCTTCTGACTGTTCCTTCTTACAAGAGGAAGCGTCTTGGAGGCAGCTGCTTTGACCTTCTTGCAGCTGGTTTTTGGAACTCCCTTCCCCTCCATCTAAAACTGAATGACAACATCCTCAGTTTTAGACATTCCTTGAAAACCTGGCTTTTCACTCAGGCGCACTGTTGAGCTGCTCCCCCTCCCCTGTGACCCTGCGCTAGCTCCTTCCTACAGCGCCATGAAGCCCCCGGGCGTACGAGCGCTTACAAATACCTATTAACATTAACATTAACATTAACTAACTGCAACAGTGAAAACGTTGTGTACTTGTTAACATGCCCCTGTGATCTACGCTACGTGGGGATGACCAGCAGAAAAATAAAAACACGTATTGGTGAGCACAGGAGCACTATCAGGTGCAGAAAGGCCAATACTAGACTTACCAAACACTAACTGACGGTAGGGCATAACCCTGATGAAATACAATGGACCATAATTGAGCAAATAAAATCAGGAGCCAACATGAACCAACGCCTTTTTGAAAAAGAACAAAGGTGGGTTTACAGACTTGCAACTCATAAGACTGGCCTCAACGACAATATTCCATGGAACACAGTAATGGGTTAATTTCTCCCATTATACCCTGCTCTGAGACAGATGGTCTCATAGTGGCCATATCTCTAGTGAAAATCCTGACACTAAATATGTCTAATAATATGTCCAAGACTGACTCCTAAGCTGACCCCTTGAGATGGTTATATATATTTATATCTTTTTCGCTTAGTATATCCTGCACTGAGATATGAAATGAATAGGGGTAACTGTTTTCCTGTTCATAAAATCTAGACACTTGTTAAAACAAAATATCTAGACGCCGACTAAGTCCATGACCACCATCTGGCTTGCCCAGTTTGCAAAATATTTCCTTTCGGTTCACTTTCTTTCCCTAATGTTTTAATGAAGGAATGACCAGACCCGTCTTTTCCTTTGGGACGCGGCCCCTTCAAGAGCCCCGTCCGCCCAGCAGTTGCTGTGACAACCGCGATAACAAAACCCACATGACCAGAACGTCAGACGGAGCGTCAGCGGGTACAGCCCCTGAGCTTCGCTCTGATTGGCCCGCGTGGAGCCTCTGATCGGAGCCACGCCCAGCCAGGAAGTAGCGAAGAGTTTACTTCACGGCGTTGCTGCCACATCGGAACACTCCACGGGGCATTCACGAGTGAGAACCAAGTAGGTTTGTACGCAAGACGAGCAGAAGCCGCAAGTAAGTGCTCTGTGATCAGACGTACGATGCATACCATGCGTCCCTGACCTATATGCATCTGAGAGAGGCGATTTTTTTTTTTAATTGTATGCGCGCCTTTCATTTTTTGCAAATTACAGGTGACGGATACTTGCCGTCTTGGATAATTCGATGCCCATGAAGCGCTAATTACCGCTTCAAGTGTAAGCAATGCTACAATTCTATGTACTGTATTTTTCACAAAAGCGACCCGCTTTTCTGCGGCACAATTCCATAGTTGCTGATCACTTTCAATAGTGCCTGGGCGTGTGTGACGCCGCACCAGTAGTGGCGATTGCTCTCCCACACCTCCTCCTCCCTTTCACCTGTCCCAACAACTAGCATACGAACTAGATGCTGGGCTCTTTCTTTTTGCACATCCACGCTCCGGTAATCACCGCCAGAGCACTGCTGTCTTGTACTATAGACAGACCACGGGTACGACCTGATACATAAGGTGTTCTACCACCACCTTAGTCTTGGTGAACCCACCAAGCACATTATTAATTAAATGTGTACCCTTGTTTTGTCCACCCCAGTACGTAAACCCAACCCTATATGTTTTTCTCTTACAGGTTTTTCCCCTGAACCAGGAAAAAACACTCTTTTACACCAGACCACAATTTGTGATCTGTATTTGAACGAGGGCTGGGCGCGCCTTAGCGTGTGCGGACCACCCCGCTCAAAACACACGGTCCTGACGAAAACCAAAAAATTATTTTTTATATGGTTGAAACATGTTAGACCTACTTTTAACTAATTCACATAGCACACTACGCTATTTTTAGATTTAACACACTTCTCGAGACATCAAAGTCTTCCTAAATAGGCACTGGTGCCACACAAATTTTTTAACAGGGATCAAGCACTCAAGAATAAAGTCTTGGTGTGAGTAGTCTTGGCCCCTTTTTAACACACGTATCACAATTACTTTTCGCACATATAATAAAACAAGAAACCCGCTCCACTGTAACCAGGTGTCGTAGCACACCCTATGGGCATTCGGCCTATGGGGTGGGACCCCAATGATGAAGCATGTCTCCAACCAGGTTGGTGAGTGAGGGGTCTTCTCTGAGGACAACTACTGTCCGTTTAAGGGTTGGGGCAAATTAATGCTAACCTGAGCCTTAAGCTCCAGATACAGAAGAATTCCTTCTTTGTATTTCTCGCTTATAGGGGGTACTCCTCCATTGTTGTTAAAACCTATCCCAGGGGACCAGGAGTTCCCACCACACATAGCCTGTGCAATCTCCCTTACTCTCTCTTTTGATTTATACACAATATGCACTTCAAGGCATGTTCTTTGAAGTCTCCCCCACTTCGAAGACACAACTTAGTATAAGTACTGGACCTCAGACACCACCACTTCTTTATGCTTCTGGGCCTGTGGATACTCTGCGAAGAAGAAGGACTGCTGTGCTGCTGAAGGACTGTCACTCTGCTGGACTGCTGCTTTGGAAGATCTGCCACCTTGAATGGGCTGATCTGCTGCCTATTGCTCTCTTGCCTGAAAAGGAAGAACTGGACCTGGAACCATCTTGAACCCAGGACCCCCGCTGCTAGAGCTAGTCTGGTGGCATCCTGATCTTAGCCTCAGAATCATAACATGCTCCCAACAGCTCCTGGACCTGTCTCTGACAAGCCCCTGCCCCCCAGGAGGCGGCTCGCAGGTTCTGGAAGTTTTTTTGGGCTCCTGAAATCAAGACGTTGGGCAATTCGTGAACTCAAACTGGCCCGTTTGCTCCAGAACTTTGCCCCTTGCACAAAGGATTAGCACGAGCTGCCACAAGATAGTTTCTTCACATAGCAAATATTGCCACTTTTAGGCTCCATCCCGTCTGTCTGTGATACCCAGATGCTCCCATTGCTCATGGCAACCTGCTTCCCTGTGAACTGGACTGTTTGCACCATTTGTGAGAAGGAAAAACTTCAGCTGGACTTACCTGGAACTGTATCCGACCGCTGCTCCATCGCGGTCTGCTTGAACATTTGGATTTGACCCAAACCAGTGCCAACAGATATCCCTGGTTGGTGCTTTAGTCTTTTAAGCGCTATTTTACTGTTTAGTCTTTAGAAAGTCATAACCCCGGTTCTACCTGTATTTTTGTTGTTTGGTATTATTTGATTCATGACATTTATTTTGATTTCTGTTTTTGTCACTTGGTGTGGAGTCTTTTTGTGGTCTTCTCACTGAGTAGCTCATTGAAGTGTTGCATAATACTTTACAATTTGCCTCCTAAGTTAAGCCTGACTGCTCTGTGGCAAGCTACCAGAGGGTGAACACAGGTTCATTTACATTATGCTGTGACTTACCCAGACCTGCTCGGACAGGGTGCATACCTCTGCCAACCAGAAACCCAATTTCTAACACTGTGTATCTGCGCACCCATTTTGGTAATAACTTTATGAAGCCCAAGAGGGCTATGAGCGGAGTGAGATCAAACTGAACATCAATCATACCTGTGAGTGTGTCTGCCACCTCCCCCATACAGAGTATATGGCAGGGTATTCCCAAGACAGGTGTATAAAATTGGCCTGTCCCTGAAAGCATCTTGTGCATCCATATGATCTGCAGGGATCTATTCTTGCTCGTTGAGCAGGTGTAGAATAGAGCTTGTGTAAAACTATTTAATGCATATGTTTGCTATATGATTTATTGAGACCAGTTTGATTTGCATGCAATAGTAAGTCTATTAGGGGTCAGTGATTTCTTTTTCTGTCGTTCTGGACTATGATTTCCGCTAGCAGTCTTGGATGTCAGTGCCTGAGGAGGAGCATGCCTTATATAGCAGACTCGGCTGCACATACAATCAAGGTCAGAGTAGGGAATTCTTTAAGTTTGTCCGGAAAACCAGGCAGGCGGGCTACATATTGCAACCTCATATGTAAGAATTGGTATAGGGAGCACGGGGTGTTGCCATGTGTGAGTTGCTCCATTGTCGCAAACTGCTGATGGGGGTACAGATCTCCCAGTTGCTCTGCCCTCCCACTGAGACAGAGTGTGATGCACTAATTTGTCTGTCGAGGGTGATAGCAACAGTTTGCCTGGCAGGGGGATTGCCAACGTGTAGAGTGTGGAATAGCCAAGCCGGCGGCTAAGTCTCCACCAGGCCCATTAGGTTGTTGCAATGGTTTTTATTTATTGTGAGTTTCAATGAAGGCCAATCGTAAGCAGGGCTTTGAGCAGTATATCTCCCACATGTAAGCACAGAAGTCGGGCTTTAGGATGGTACCAGTGTTGTACATAGTGGTATAATGCCACTAGGTAATAAAGTTCCAAGTCTGGCACTTCCAGTCCACCTTTGTGATATGGGAGTATTACTGTATTCCAGCTGATACGGGGTTGCTTTCCAACCCAGATTAGTTTAATAAGGGTACTGCATAGCGTATTAAAGAAGGTATTGGGGACTGGAATTGGGATAGTCATAAAGAGGTAAAAAAAAATGGGGGAGGAAACCATCTTAATGATGTCTACTCTGCCCGCAAGCTATGGGGGGGACTTAATCCAGCACTCCACCTGTGTCTTATGGAACATTCTATTATTGAGCCATAGTTTAGATAATATACACTCCTTCTTTCGGTTAAGGATTAGGCCTAGGTATCTGACTGAGTTGGTGACCCAGCCTATAAGGACGTATAGCTGTGTTGGTGTTGTGCACTCGGCAAGGGAGAGAATATCTGACTTTGACCAATTAATGACTAGACCGGAGTAGTGTTTGAAGCATATTATGTCACAAATAATGACTGAGAGATTAGTTGTGAGTCTCTTCCAAAATGCAAAATGTCATCAGCAAAAGCAGATAAGAGAATGCGTCGTGCATGGTACACCAGACCTCTGTGTGAATGACGCTCCTGCAAAAGGCTTGAAAGGGGATCCATGACTAGCATGAAAAACAGGAGTGAGAGCAGGCATCCCTGACTTGTGCCTCTATATATTTGTATGGGGTCTGTCTGTATGCCCTTGATCAAGATGTGAGCAACTGGTTCCCCATAAAGAAGTCTGATGAGTGTGATGGAGATGCGGGGATGCCCACCTTAGCTAATAATTGGAAAAGAAAATGCCTATATATGAAGAAGTA
The DNA here is from genome assembly GCF_964261635.1 of Lissotriton helveticus. Taxonomy (NCBI): domain Eukaryota; kingdom Metazoa; phylum Chordata; class Amphibia; order Caudata; family Salamandridae; genus Lissotriton; species Lissotriton helveticus. The sequence goes on from NC_136059.1 coordinate 509,612,724, forward strand.
TGACTTTGCAGCCCTCAAGTATACCATCCAGCACAATAAATCTCCTTTTGTTGCTGGTATGAGCTCTGGAAAGCACAAAACCTACTTGTTTATGTATGAGGATACACACCCCCTAGAGAAACACTATAGGAGGAGGAAAACCTGTGAGTGCCCCTCTTTGCAGCAAATGTGTGTGTGTCTTTCGAGGCACCAGGTGTGTTTCTGGAGATAATGAGTATCAACACCATTTATCATTTGCATGGATTATTGATGCCTCTTATGTTCCAGGACAGCAATATCAAACGTTTGTAAGCTGTGTCCATCATGTTGTGGTAGTGAGAATAGTAGCAGTGAGTGTCGTACATGGCGTACATTAGGTGACTGCATCTTTCAAGACTGAAAAGAAAAACCAAAGTGAATACTTTTCCCATGCTTTCTACTCCCTCACTGAATACCCCAACTTTCAGTGTTGGTTCCCCAGTAATATCCACTGACAAAGGAGAGGTGATACACATCATGGACGAGAGTAACACTCTGCTAAGCCATTCCAACCATTCTGGCAAGTATCCTTAAATATTACCACACAATGGGGGTCCTTGAGTGCTCGGGTGAGCAACTTACAAACACCAATCAGTTCATCTTGTAGGAGTTCTGAAGTTTATAAGGTATTCGTGACCTCCATCCTGTCACCGAGTCCAGTATCCAAATCTGGAGGTATTCCAGTGTTATCTCCATCAGGGGTAGACCCAGCTGCGCTCTCACCCGTTTAAAGTGCTCTTTGCAAAAGGAATTGGCATCTGCTGGGCTAGGGAAGATTTGAGTTTTGTCGTGTATGGCAATTTTCAACCATGCCAGGTAAAGGATTTTGTATTTTATCCCCTTGTTGTACAACAGCTCTTCCATGTCTGTGAACTTCCTACAGGCCTCCTGCACAATCTGGGTGAAATTAAGCATGAGCGGATTTTGCGTATTGGCAATCCGGGGATCTGTGAATTTGCGTATTTGCGGATTGCGACAATACGCAAAATTCGCGGATCCTAGCGTATTTTTTTTTGCGTGTTCGCACGGGTTTCTGCAAGTTCGCGAGGGTTTTATTGTACAAAACGCTCGCGAACGTGCAGAAACCCGTGCGAACACAATGTGCCTACTCATGGCCAAACGGACGGGGCTTCCATGCGAGTGCACATGCCTCTTGTGTGTATGAAAGGTCAGAGGCCGATCAGAGCAGCAGATGAAGATACAGAGACTCCTGGTCACAGGAACAGCACAGGGATTGTGCTCGTGAAAGTCAAGGATGCAAAGGCCTCTATCCAGCATCACAGCTGACTTTCGACGGTAGATGTGGGGCTGATGAATGAGTCACTGCATTTGAGCTTCAACTAGTTCCAGCGACCATGTGTGTGTTTACAATGGCGCCAGCAAGCTGCCAGCGCCGTTGTAAAATAGTTACAAAGTTAGCTTGCACAGGAAGCACTTAGATAAAATAAAGCAGCAGCACCTGCTTCGTTTTATCTAAGTGCTTCCTGTGCAAGCTACCTTTGTAACTATTTTACAACGGCGCTGGCAGCTTGCTGGCGCCATTACATGAGTGGGTGTGGGTTCAACTTTTAAACCCGTTACATCCGCGGATTTTTTCGGATTTTTGGGAAAATACGTAAAATACACGGATTGCGTATTCACCAAAAATCCGAAAAATCCGCGGACGGAACGGATTTGCCGCCCATGCTTAGGTGAAATAAGGAAAGATAGATATGACAGATCCTTGGTATTGAAGCGATCCCTTCATGCAGGCTAGGGAGACGGGCAACAGATAATTGAAGTTACGAGATTGTATGAACCTGGAGGAAACTTGTGATGGTTAGTTCCTGAAGGGCAGCAGTGCGGGCCGACGGAGTGACTGATGCAGAAGGAGGAGGCCTTTGGTGAAGACTCGCTGGGCTTCTATCCCAAAGCAATCAGGGACGGATCTGGCTCCCCTCTGCCCTAGGAGTTCAAGAGGCAAGTGGGACCGGAGTCATGATTTTTAAATCCCTCTTCCTGTCACCCGGATCAACTGTGCAGCACTGTGAGACACTGTGGGTAATTGGAGCACATTAAAGGGGTTGGATTGAGTGGTTGTTGCCTTCAAGGAACACCGCTGATCTTACAATGGGGAGAGATTGTGCTCCAAGAAAAGTACAGCACAATAAAAAAGAGAAAAGCAGAGGGAAGCCTAGGAGGGGACTCCAATACTTCAATGGAGGCACAATCAGCAGAAGACATGGAGCCCACTTTAAAGGACATGATGTTATCTGTCAAAGACACCAAAGTAACTCTAAAATCCAAGATTGATGCCGTCACAGTAGAGGTGGGTCTCCTCCATACTGACCTCTGTAAAATTAGAAACAGATTCAAATAGACTGAAACAATGCTAACCACATTAAAGGAGGAGATAGTGACCCTAAAATCTATGGTAACTCTCCTAAAAAGAAAATGAGGTGATACAGTTCATGCTTAAGGACTAGGAAGGGTGATCCAGCCAAAATAATATTATGATGGTGGGGGTCCCGGAAAGAGCTGAAAGCCCAAGTGTAGACTTGTTTGTTGAGAATTGGATACTGAATCATCTTAAACCGAAGAGTCTTTCTAAATTCAGCCATGCAGAACGATAATGGCACAACTTTTCAATTTCTTTGGCCAACATGTTATACTGCAGGTGACCAGGAGGTAACGGGACAGCACATTTAGAAATTTGTCTACAAGAATATACCCGGACTTCACGCGTGTTTTCAGAAAAAGTGTTGTTATTTTGATGAAGTAAAGAATCGCCTATGTGAAAACAGAAATATACGATGCTCTTCCCAGCCAAATTCAGAGTTATTGCAGAAAGTAGATTCTGAAACTTTATATCCCCATAGGATAATTGGGATTGGTTGAAGGGATGGATGCCAGTACGATGGAAAGTGACAAGAAGATGGGACAGTGCTCAATATCAGAGGGCGGCAAGTACTACAGTCCCAGACAGTGGAGAGCTACCTGAGAAGAGAAGTTCCATGCCAATAAACGAGCCACGAGGGGCTACACTGACAGTGAGAGATGAGGAGATTAAGTAGTAAGAAAAGCGTGCCTAAAAGGACCTGTGGGTCTTTAGGGTCAAAACTGAGAAGCTAAGAAGGCAGTGATGCCCTGCTCCGAGAAGATCCAGAGACCCATGGCTGTAATGGTAGACACAGATGCTGGCAAGGAATACCAGGTTGTTGGGGGAAGAGAATTGGTATCCAGATGGGTAAGGCTGCTAGTAAACTGGACACTTGCAAACACAGGGATGTCCTATATGAAGTCAGAAGTTGATTACGTGTTTCAGCAATAGACTTGCTAATTAATTTTTGTCCATTTGATTACTGGAAATGTACGGATAGCGGGCCACTACCGATGCCTCTATACTCCGGTCACCAGAGATACAGAAGGGGAAGAACAGGAGTTTTTGACAGGCATACTCTTGCTACGTATGACGGACACTTACAAGGCAAGTCTGGAAGCAGGGTTGATGGAGGGTGAAGCAGAGGAGGTGTTGCGGGGATCCTGCACAAACAGAACTATGCGCAGGAAAACAGGACCTCAGTGCGTAGGGGCTAAGCCTTCCTACAACCTTAGTACCCAAAATTCCAGAACCGACAAACTGTAGTGTCTCATTTATACTCCTACATAATCACAAAACTACAAATGATAAGACAACCCAGAACACAACACTCCTGACTCTCTCAGGAATCGTGGTAGCAAGACGTACCCTTTCGTAACTCACATACTTGTCCACAATAAGAATTGGCAGAGTTACGGGTATAGTTCAAAATGTTTATTTTAACTATCGTGCTCTACAATGCAGTATACAAGCCACTACCAGCAGCAAAACGCATAGACCTAAAACAGTTAGCATTGTAGCAAGTCCATAAACTATGAAAGGGGATATCATCTTATACAGACAGTGGATAAAGGACTATAAAGCCTAACCACCCTCCCCTTGGCTAGAAGAAGTTTTATTATATAAAGGAAGATCTCTGGGCTTTATCAGCAGGCCCCATACCTTAGTGCCTAAACTGTAGTTTTTACATCATAGGAACTGCAGAGCTCTTCTCCCTGGAAAGGTCCCTCTCCAAGTGTGTGTTAAACCAACGTGCCATCCCAAAGTACGGGTTTCCAACATCTGCAGCTGCGTAGCATGTTTTGTCTAAGTGCTAGGGATTGACCAGAACAGAATAACAAGGGGCATTGTTTATCGACCTTGCACAGTATGTTCAGACTAAACTCCAGGACAGGCAGAGAACGCAGAAAGCAGACAGTTCTCATGTGAAAGGCACAAACAGAGTCTTGCAAAATAAAGTCATGTAGTAATGTGCGCAAAAGCAGCATCATGGCAGCAGAGTTCATGCCAACTTAGCAATATCGACAATGACTCTAACAGCCATACTACAGAGGCAAGCAAATCTATACAGTCCTGGAGGCACTGGGACTGAATGGCTTCACAGCTTGAAAATACAAAAGCCGTGCTAGTGAGCTGTTGCCTCATCTCCTACGCATGATTAATGCGGCAAGAGAGGAGGGATTTATGGATAGAGAATGACTATGATAACAATTATTCATTGAACAGCCTCCTGGGTCTTGCTCATCCTATAGGCCTGTGTCTTTCATACATTTTGAGACCCAGATCTTGGTTGCCAGGTTGGCATAGATTGTATAAGGGTTAGTAAATCTAGAGTAGTCAAGCTTCATAACAGATAGAAGTGCAAGATTGAACCTGAGGCAGCTTCACAGTTGTTTGGTGCACACAGAAACTCTGACGGAACCAGTGGTGGGGGTATCATTGGATGCCTCAAATGATTTTGACTCTATGGAGTGGCCTTGTGTTTTTTAGGTATTAGAGCATATGAACTTTGGGCCAGACTTCATAAGGTGGGTAAAACTGTTATATAATATGGCTATGGAGTGCGCCAGTGTGACTGGTGCATACTTGTGAGTATATCACCTCTTCCAGGATACCAGATTTGGGGGCTCTCTATCACCTATGATCTTCAAACTGATGATGGACCTTTTCACTTGTAGAGTGAGAAAGTATGCATTAGGGCTGGAGCATTACTAGGCCCCTGAAAATGTTATAAGTGGTAAGTTTTTCCCTTTCCTTGTCAGAGACCAATACCTCTCTCTCTTGCTCCTCCTATGGATCTTGTTTAGTGCCAAGAGGGGTTGGATATAAAGTGTTTCAACAGTCATCCAATGAGGACCAGGATATGAATGACTGAACGACAAACTTGAAATCAAACTCACTCGCAACACAATACTATAAAAATTAAAGATTATCACAGCAAGCCCAACTCTCCTGAAGAAACGTAGACAAAACGAAGTCATACACACTAGGAGCTCTGTTAAAGCTATACAGAATAACAGCTTTAGTATTTGATATTCTGAGACCTCCCTAATATGATCTCCTCTGGTCATTAGTCCCAAATTAGGAATGCACACTGAATTAAAGAGAAACAATCATGAGAGCATAGTCGTTATAGTGATTTAGTTTAGTGTACGTTAATTTGAGGTAAACAAATGCATCAATAAATCAGGTTCAAGACAATTTAGTCAAATTCTAATAAGGCATTTGAAATGAGCTACCAAAGCTCAAGACTTCAGGAAGGGACATGAAACATGTCAGTTCAATCAGTCTCACAGAAAGGAAGAGACCACTCAGCGCACGCAGCGTATGCGTCGTTAGTTCGTAAAGGAAGCCAGGTGAGTCTGCATCGGGCAAATCAAGATTCACCAAGGAAAGTTCAACAAAGAAATTCGCAAGTAAGAAAATGCCAGCAACTCATCCGTCACCCACTCCAACCAGGCAAGATCTCTACATCAGTTAATCATTGCAATATTATATTCTTGAAGTTCTGGGGATGACACCTCTGGGAATAACCTTATCTGGTCAGACCACTCATTCCATTGGTCAGTTTATATAGGATGGGTGATAGACAGCATAAAGAAGGCCCAAATTGTAGAGAAAAGGGTGGGGAAATCACACAGTCCTTAAGAAATCCAGTGTGTTAATCGTTAGAACAATGCTCCTTCAACAAGAGTGCATTATCAAGTTCAAGAGGACAGTTTCCCAGGCAGTGGTTCAGGATTTAATCATAAAAATGTTGCAAAGTATCTTGTACAGTACATGAGAACTCATGAAAGAAAACACTGTTTCACGGTATTTGTTATACTGAGGAATTTTCTCATGAACAGTAGATTCATCAAGTCAAGGGACCTCACATATGCCATCAGGTCTACATTAAATTTGAGCTAATATAATGCAAAGCACATATAATTAATAAACACACATTCTTAAGAAACATAAAACATTATGGGGTCGATTCCGATCCGGTAAAAAGCGCTCCGAATCATCGTACGGAGCATTATTTTCTGTACGAATCGTACCCGTAACCGTCCCCGTACGAACAACGTAGTATGATCCACACCCGATGCAGCTATCCGTCCGAATCGTACCAGGGACCGTACGAATGAAATTCCCGTACGAATCGCCCTCGGAAGCCGCTGTACACGACGTTCATACGTTTCGCGGCTGCTTTCTACGACCCGGCAAGTACGATCCGTGTTGTGTACGCTCCGTACGACCCTTTTTCTACGGGAGCTGGAAACTGTCGTACAGTCGGAGTTCGCCCCGAAACAGGTACGTAACGGCCCCCCCGGGTACGGCGCGAACCCCCCATGTACGCTGGGTGTACGACACGTACCCCCATGATTGCAGGGGTACGGCACGTACCCCTGCGATCATGGGGGGTACGCGCCGTACGGTGTTTAGGTGATCGTGCGCTTTTCCGTACGAATCGACGTAGACCGTACGAATTGCGTCCGGGTCGCCCGATCGGGATCAGAATCGTCCGGTCGTACGGCGTCCGTACGAGTCGTATGGAAACGGCTCCGGATTCGAGTCGTACGGACGGTGATTTTACCGGATCGGAATCGACCCCTATAAGTCTAATATAACTCTGATACACTTGAAATAATGTAGTATGCACATTTGAAATCCTGATGTGTTAGCTTCATTCTAAGTGTATGCCATTAGTACATATATGAAGTACAATCTATGAAATTTCCATGAAGGCATCATTAATTAGGAGTGGGTGGCTCCTTCTTTTCTTTAGTCATTTCGGTGAACACGCCTACACTTAAAAGACACATATATTTTAAATTTGTCATCATATTCAGGTTAAATCTTAATGATTAACTAATTCCCATTAGTTATACCAATGAATAAACAATAATAAAGTACGATTAGAGACAAACTCCATGAAACATGGGAGTTCACCATTTACACATTTTCTTGCACACATTAATAGAATATAGTTATTTTCTTTTAGCAAATCACAATCTATATTATTTACATGAATAATATTGTCTAGACTATGCCCTTTTCTGCATGCTTTTACGATGCAGTAACTAAAATGTTCTTGTTTCGCCATGTTTTCTCGAACGTGTAATTGGTACACATTTATTATTTTCCTCAGAAAGTGTCATAATCAGGTTTCCTCATGTCACTAAAGTTTATATGTAATCTCTTCTCCAATGTCAGTCAAGGGATTCATTGGATATGAGCTGGGAAGATAGATTTTACTGTAGGCGAATGATGCTCTGCATATCAGAACCTAGCGTGTACATTAATAGAATAATGCAGGTGGTGCAGATCTTTGGGCAGTACAGTGGATTCTGTATAATTCTGTATTCTGATTCTGTATATATTCTGTATTACCACAGTGGAATGGGGTCAAATCAGTGATCTCTGCCTTATTGAAGTGGACCTCTAGGGCACTGGTCAGAGGATAGTTGCAGGTGGATTAGCCAAAGTTCAAGTATCTGGGCATGTATGTGACTCAGCACTCAGAGGAATTTAGGAGTTGTGTATGCACACTTGATCAATGTAGACAGGATTCAAGTTGTTGAAGGTCTTTGACAATGTCAATGCTAGGCAGGGCAGCTATGTGTAAAATGTTAGTGCTCCCCAAATGTGTCTATGCTCTGCAAAACAGGGCTTATTTTGTACCAGAGGGTTTCTTTCTGAGTATTAATAGAGAGGTACAGCAGCTTTTATGGAATAAGCGTGCCCCATGAACAGCTTTATCTAAATTGGTGAGGGGTTTTATAATTGAGGCATCGCCCTCCCAGATGTTAGGTGTTGAGCTACCCAACTAGTAGTTGTGAATGGCTGGGCATATGCTCAACAGGATGAACCATCCTGACACTGGATTGGGTTTAGGGGGGACCCAGTGGTTGTCTATGGGAAATGGCACACAAAACATTGGCCCAATTAGGATGGTAGGCAGTGTTAACAATTGAAATCCCACTTTGCAATTCAAAGCCACTCCGGGAAATGGCTACATTAAAACCATGAGTTTACCCAGGAACTGATCTCATCCAACCATCTCAGCCTAACTTATAATGTGAATGAAATTTAGTTAAAATCAGCAAGGGTCAGCCGCAAGGAGTGCCTGTCATAGATTTATATCACAGTTTTTAGCCACATAACAAACAGCATTCAATAATTAATTGAACAGCCACTACTTTTGTTTGTAAAAAGGTAAAGTGCTTTATTGCTCATGCACTTCTTAATATAATGTAATAATTGTGAAACATGTAGTGGTGGGCAGGTGCAAAGGCCAATGGGAAACAGCTTGAAAGAAAATGGAAAGCCAGCCATGACACCACTGACAAAACTTCCTACAAGGCTGCAGTCAGATGCTAGCATGAGCAAATAAGAGTCATCAAGAAAAGAGCACTAGTGGATTGCATCGAAGGAAGATCCTTCAGAAGCAAGGAGATCTTCGATATTGCTAACGATTTTACCTCACCCTTAGCCACTGTCAGCAACATCACTGCCACCCAGCAACTCTGCAACAACCTATCCAACTTCTTTCGCAGCAAAATGACGAATATGTACAGCAAATTTGTACGCCAACCCAACCCCAGAGAACTTGTTGCTAACCTACCCAGCAGAAACCTTGACAGACACCTGACTGAATGTACAACCCTCATCAGTGACAGCGCAATCATGCAGTCCACTCAGGGTCCCCAAATGACCTATGGCCCACCACATCTGCAACCTGGGAACAACCCCAATCAGTACCACCCTGACCCACATCATCAACACCTCCATTATGTTCACCACTTTCCTGGAGGAATGGAAACTTGCAGAAATCAACATCCTCCGCAAGAAGCCCACAGTTGACCCGAATCAATTGAGCAACTCCCAACCCATCTCCCTGTTTCCCTATGCAACCGAAGTGATTGGGAATGCCACTAACAAGCATCTCACAGCCTACCTTGAACTTCATAATCTTCTAGATAACACTCAATCACGATTCAGAAAGAACCACAGCATCAAAACAGCTGCCACCGTTGACATTCGAATAATTCTAGGCCGTATAGAATGAGCAGCCCTAATCTTGCTTGACCTCTCTGTGGCCTTCAACACTGTCGACAATAAGACTCTGATCAGAAGATTCCACGAGTTTAGAATGCAAGCATCTGCTCTCAAGGGGATCTGTACCTTCCTCAAGGGAAGAATTCAAAGGGTCAGGCTGCCAACCTTCACATTAGGCACCAAGAAAATGATATGCAGAGTCCCACAGGGATTGTCCTTCAGCCCCACCCTTTTCCACATATACATGACCAACATCATCCACTCACAGGACATCACTGTCATCTTCTACAATGATGACACTCAACTCATCCTCTCCTTGGTGGACAAAACTACCACCACCAGAAACAACTTCACCAACTGCATAACCATTGTATCAGACTGGCTGTGAACCAAGTGCCTGCAGCTCAACTCCAACAAGATGGAAGTACTGGTCTTCTGCAACAGTGTGCTTCAGCTCGCTTGTCTCCTAGGCTGACTCATCCTCCTTCTCCCCCCTGCTTCTTATTTCCAGGATTGTGCCTTTTAACACTCCAGCTGGCTCGTCTTCTTCACTGCCTATTCCTTCCCCCTGCTCATTATTGCGGTAAATGTGACTTTTAACAACCTCAAGAAGGGCTTGCACACAGCTGCTCATCTCCTTGGGTGCCTCCTCCCAGTATGTCCGGCACAAAGGAGCAACCTAGCCTGGGGCCATGTGACTTACACCAATCGGGGAGAGTCTCTTCTTTAAAGCTCACCCATCACGCATGTCGGCTGACAAATAATAACAAATGTGGTTCAGATCTCAGTGTGCACTATGCATGAGTACTCATTCACCCCTTGAACTTTAACTTAGTTTATTGTACCTCTGGGGGTAGGGTTAATCTGCTAGCAAGATTGCTTAGTGCGTACTACAGAGATCTGTGTATGACCTGCAGGGGTCTTGGCGGAATCCTAGCACGTTGTCCTAAACATTCATTTTTCCAATGTCAGTACATTGTTCAGGGCTCTCCACTGAATAACAGAAATGTTGAATAAATGTGTTTTATGTGAGGAACTTTGGATTACACGATAGCAATGTAGTTGATTTCCTCTTGTGTGGCAGCATATATCCCTGTTTGTGCAGACTTTGACTGTTGTCAGCTGTGCATGGCATGGAGCACCTCTCAGGTTTTCCTCATCTGCCTCTCTCCCTCACACACATATTCAGACCCGCCCCCAGTGATGTCACCTCTCACTCTGCAGTCTGCAGACCTGCATGGTCAGGCTCCTCTGCTCTTTAAAACTTGTCCTTGCTGAAGGCGGCATCTGCCAACACCTGCCAAAATGGGGTGCGCACTCCGAGCAAAGGTATAACTTCATTGCCACTGTTTGAAGCAATTTGACACTTTTTAAAAATTCCAACCCCAAAAGGAAAAAGGGAAATGATTTAAAAGGTGAGAAAATAGGAAACAAGTAATGCTGGTGAGGATGAAAAATTAGAACATAGCTGCAAGCGCTTTGGGAGAAGCATTTGCAATGCAATAGGTCTAGCATTTGCGGGAATTTAAGCTATTAGTAGTCTAAATGACAATGTCTTTTATTTATGCTTTAAAACCTAAAACATAAATAAAAGGCATTGCCATTTACAATGTCAATAGCTCAAATTTGCGTAAATGCGAGACCTATTGCATTGCAAATGCTTGTTTATTATTGTTATGTATTTTAGTATATATTTTATATGTATGTGATGTATGTTTTTTGTATAAGAATTGTTTGTATATTTAATATATGTACTACATTTTTATTAGTTATTTCTTTTTTTTCAATTTGAATTTTGCCATTTTAGTTCTTTAGCGGGTTGAGGGTTTATAGGGGAATAGGGTGGGAAGTAATTTATTTATATGAACTTTATTCCTTTTTTAAAATTTTGAGTTTGGGTTTTTAGTTCCGTTGTGGGTTGTGGGTTTAAGGGGAATAAGGTGGGAAGTAATGTAATTATTAATTAATTAATAATTGTTGGTTAATTAATTTGAATTAATTAATGAAATGAAAAGACCATTTGTTAGGCGCGATAGCTACCCTGGGGCGTCCTAGCGCTGCAGACAAACGAGTGCAGAAGTATAGATTAAGGTCTATACAGGGTTTGTTAAAGAGCAGGATTTTTAGAAGTTTACGGAAGGGTAGCAGATTAGGTTCTGACCGTAGGGGAAGGGGGAGAGAATTCCAACGTTTAGCTGAATTATAATCAAAGGAGGGGCCACCACATCTAGCTCTTTCGATCTTGGGCTCTAGGGTGAGGAGGGAAGATGCTGATCGAAGCTGTCTATTCGTTGATAGGGGGTGATCAGAAATTGGCTGATGGCCGGACCCGTCTTCCAGAAGGCCCTGTGGGCAATGCACAGGGCCTTGAATTCAACTCTTTCCCTAACCGGGAGCCAATGAAGTCTCTTTAATCCAGGTTTGATTGAGAGTCAGCGGGGAATCTGAAGGAGTGTTCGGGCTGCGCAATTTTGGATGACTTGTAGTTTGCGCAAGGTGGTTTGAGGGGGCCCCTAGGGCGCTCCCAAAGTCCAGTCGTGAGAGAATTAGACCCTGAACCATGATTTGTTTTGCCTGAAATGGAAGTAGAGGAAACATTTCTCATAGTAGCCTCAATAGACAAAAGCAGGTGGCTGAAAGTTTAGCTGATGGTAGTTGAAGTTGGGGGAGTTGTCCACTCAAATGCCTAAGCTCTTAATTGTGTTTTTTGGTACTGGTGCAGGGCAGAGGCAGATGGGCCACTGTAAATTTGTATTGAGCTTGGGGGTATTACCTAAGAGCACGAGCATCGGCTTTGTCCCCGTTTAACTTTAGGCAGGAGAGTGTCATCCAGTTGACCACCTCCTCCAGACATCCACTCAGATTGTTGGGGGAAGTATTTGGCTGATTGAGGGCCATCGGCATAGGTGATGATTTTTATGCCGAAGGGACGGACAATCTCAACTAGTAGGCTCATATATATGTTGAATAAAGTGGGGCTCAAGGAGGAGCCCTCAGGTACCCACAACTGAGTGACATGCTTGGGCATGTGATATCGCCCTCAAAAACCTGGAAGGAACGATCTGCTAAAAAGGATTTGAACCAGGAGATGGTGTTTGCTGATATTCCTAAGTTAGTGAGTCTGTGTATTAGGATTTCATGGTTTACAGTGTCTAAGGCGGCACTTAGGTTGAGGAGGATGATTGCTGCACAACCTCCTTGATCAAGGATCTTCCTGGCCTCCTCAGTTACTGTGAGAAGGGCAATTTCAGTTCCATGCATAGGACGGAATCCTGTCTGGGAGAGATCAAGTAGAGGGTTTTTCTCCAGGAACTCTACCAGTAACAAGTTGATGTAAATGAGGCAAGAAAACTGGGAACTGGGAACTGGGAATTAAGGAAAAAAAACTGCACCACTGTTGAAATACCATCTACTGTGTCGGAATAGAAGGTGCTATGCCCAGACACGTGATTCCCACATGGGCCTTAAGGGAGATAGGCAACCTACCACCAAGGAAAGTTAATTATGATAGTTGGACAGCACCCTTCAAAAGTTATACATTGTTGCAGAACAGTTATTAAAAACATAAATAAACAGAGTTATTAGTTTTCCCAACTATTCAGATAAGACACACAAAAGTAGTGACTTGGATTTTCTTTCTTTTATTCAATTTTTATACTTTATTTTCTTTTTTTGATAGTTGCAGATAGCCGACGATTTTGCTTGGAGAGTTGAAAACAAGGTCACAGATCCTAGTCACGGTCGCTGTCAACACAGAAGCAAAAGTAGGCCCACAGAAAAGTCAAGGGGCTGGAACATGCAGGAGCATCAAGTTGTGGTCTTCTGGTACATGTTCCAAGACCACAACTTGATGCTCCTGCATGTTCCAGCCCCTTGACTTTTCTGTGGGCCTACTTTTGCTTCTGTGTTGACAGCGACCGTGACTAGGATCTGTGACCTTGTTTACAACTCTCCAAGCAAAAAAAGAAACTCCATGAAAGCCTGACAAAGACGGATGTGAAACTTAATATCAGACAGTTTTTTTCAAGCCCTGAAGAAGTCCGGCAACGGAGAAACGCGTCGGCTATCTGCAACTATCAAAAAAAGAAAATAAAGAATAAAAATTGAATAAAAGAAAGAAAATCCAAGTCACTACTTTTGTGTGTCTTATCTGAATAGTTGGGAAAACTAATAACTCTGTTTATTTATGTTTTTAATAACTGTTCTGCAACAATGTATAACTTTTGAAGGGTGCTGTCCAACTATCATAATTAACAAGTTGATATATTTCTCCAGGATCTTGCTAAGTCAAGGTAACAGGGAAATTGGCCGATAATTTCTGGGATTTTCTTGATCTAAGTTGTTTTTTTTTTAAGAGCGCCTTGACCATAGGGTGCTTCCAGAGGGGAGGGACAATGTCGGAGGAGACGGAGGCATTAAGCAGGTCAAGGGTGGTAGGAAGGATGTTGCCAATAGCTGGCAGCAGAGCACGTGGGGGTGCCGGGTCAAGGGGGGAGCCTAATTTCACCTGGTGCATAATGGATTCTAACATAGTGGGATTGAGAGGGGGAAGGTATCCAGGGTGACTGAAGATCGGGGTCTTGCACTTGAATGGTTATCGGTGGTAGTGTCGGGTTGGGTGGGGAAAACGAGGTGTATATTGTTTGTATTTTTTGAAAAAAGAAATCTGTCAGGTTGTTGCAGGAAGTTTGGGCGTCATTTGAGATGCCATTTGCTGCGCAAAGCAAATGGCATCCCAATTAAGTAGGAGGGGGGAAGATCAGCTGCTCATCTGCTGACTTGCCTGTGAGCGCCGGAAGTTGTAATCACTTCCTGAGGTGCCAGATTTCCCTCCACTCAAACCGAACAATCGGCGGTGGACCGGGGAAAGCACCTGAAATAAACGATGTGCAATGCACTGTTGCGGTGAAAGCAGAGTGATTAATGTGACAGGCGTACAATTATGGAGGAACAAGTGCGAGCAAGCGTGATTTAAAAGCGTTTTGAATATAATGAGTAAAACAATGCAGTTTGTGGTTTAAGGAGCCTTTTACCAGGCGTTCCTGTTCCAGTGATTTAAAAAGCGTTTCTCTCACCACTGCCCGCGTCCGCTGCGTGAAGCAAATGGTATCCCAATGAAGTAGGAGTGGGGAAGATTAGCTGCTGATCAGCTGACTTGCCTGTGAGCGCCGGAAGTTGTAATCACTTCCTGAGGTGCCAGAATTCCCTCCACTCAAACCGAACAATTGGCGGTGGACCAGGGAAAGCACCTGAAATAAACGATGTGCAATGCACTGTTGCGGTGAGTGCAGAGTGATTAATGTGACAGGCGTCCAATAATGGAGGAACAAGTGCTAGCGAGCATGAATTAAAAAGCATTTTAAAAATAGTGAGTAAAACAATGCAGTTTGTGGATTAAGGAGCCCTTTATCAGGCGCTCCTCTTCCAGTGATTTGAAAAAGGGTTTCTTTCACCACTGCGTGCGTCCGCTGCGCGAATCAAATGGCATCCCAATTAAGCAGGAGGGGAGAAGATCAGCTGCTGATCAGCTGACTTGCCTGTGAGTGCTGGAAGTTGTAATCACTTAGTAATTAATCATGGTAATTGTGTACTTATTTGTAGGTTTGTGTTGTGGTGTTTATAGGTGTAAAGGGTGGGACGTAATTCATTTTTAATTTATGAATTAAAAATTGGTTGTTAATTAACTTTAATTCTTTAATTGGTTATTAAATTTGGCAAGTCTGTAATGTTGTGTTGTTTATAGGTGTAAAGAGTGGGCAGTAGTTTATTTTTAATTTATGAATTATTAATTGGTTGTTAATTAATTTTAATTAATTAAAATGTCAATAATTTTAGAAATTGTGTAATTAATTTTAGGTGTGTGTTTTGGCTTTTTATAGGTGTAAAGGCAGAACAAATGGGAAGTAATTCATTTTTAATGGATAAATTAATAATTGGTTGTTAATTAACTTTAATAAATACATTGGTAATTAATTATGGTCCTTGTGTAATTAATTTTAGGTGTGTGTTGTCATGTTTACATGTGTAAAGGGTGGGCATTAATTTATTTTTAATTTATGAATTAATATTTGTTGTTAATTAATTTTAATTAATTGATTTGTAATTAATACTGGTAATTGTGTAATCAATTGTAGGTGTGTGTTGTGGTTATTATAGGTGTAAAGGGTGGGAAGTAATGTATTTTTAATTAATGAATTAATAATTGGTTGTTAATTAATTTTAATAAACTAATTGGTAATTAATTATGGTATGTGTGCAATTGATTTTAGGAGTGTGTTTTGGTGTTTATAGGAGTAAAGGGTGGGAAATAATTTGTGTTTAACTACTTATGTATAGTTGTTAATTAATGTTAATTATTTGATATTTATCTTGAATAATTGTTTCTTTTTTGTGCGTTGTTTTTACTTTTAAAGGGGTAAAGGGTGGGTACTTAATACATTTTAATTATTGGTTGTTATTAGTAATAGTTTTTAATTTTAAAAGTTTTAATTGTGTTTTATTATTGTATTGTTTAATTTAGGTTTGTGTTGTGGATATTAAAGTGTATGTAGTCAAATAATATTTATTCGTTTTTTATTAATAACATTTTTTTATTAAATATTTATTATGTAGAAGTGTTTTAATATTGGTGTGGTGTTATATGGTAGGAAATACAATAAGTACATTTATGATTTAATTATTTGTTTTGTTTGTACATATTTTTTTCTAAGTGTTTGAGTGAAATTGTATTTTTTTCTCGGATATCTAGCACTTTCCCTACTGTTGCACTCACTGAAGTTGGAATAGTAATTTTTACCCCTCTGCTATCCAGCACTTTTCCTACTTTTGCACTCACTGGAGTGGGAATAGTAATTTTATTCTCTCCGCTATCCTGCACTTTCCCTACTATTGCACTCACTAGAGTTGGAATAGTAATTTTTACTTCTCTGCCATCCAGCACTTTCCCTACTGTTGCACTCTCTGGAGTGTGAGTACATGTTTTTGCCCCTAGGTTATCCAACACTTATCCTACTGTTGCATTCAGTGGAGTGGAAATACTAATTCTTACCCCTTCACTATCCAACACTTTCCCTACTGTTGCGCTCACTGGAGAGGGAATAGTACATTTTACCCCTCCGTTATCCAACACTTTGACTACTGTTGCACTCACTGGAGTTGGAATAGTATTTCTTACCACTCCGTTATCCAGCACCTTTCCTACTGTGCACTCACTGGAGTGGGAATAGTAATTTCTACACCTCCGCTATGCAACACTTTCCCTGCTGTTGCACTCACTGGAGTTGGATAGTAAATTTAATTATTTTGCTATCCAACACATTTCCTACTGTTGCACTGATTGTATTGTGAAATTTAAGTTTAAATATTTTTTCATAGTTTAATGTTTTAATTTATTCTAGAATGTTTTTTATATATTTTTAATTATTTATATATATATTTTATTTTGATATAATTTTAAAGTTTTAAAATAAATGAAAGTTAATAGTTTATTAATTATTTTAAAGTATGTATGAATTATTATGTTCGTGTATTTTTTTTAAATTATGTTTATTTGTAATATTTTGTAAAAACGTATATTGCATTTAATAAATTTTGTTAAAATTAATATGAATATTTAATATATTTCATATCTATGATTTAATTTTAGATATATATTTAAATCGTTATTTTTAAAATCTATGTGTTTACATCAATATTTTTGATTCAATATTTTTGTACTTACCTGTGTAGGTATGGGAGTCTATATTTTTGTAGTCTATATTTTTTTCTGATAGTTTGAACATCGACATTTTTAACTTCGATATTCTATCAGTAAACCGCACTAAAGGGGCGCAGATACAAGTTATGTGCATTAGAGACTCCGACGGCACTCCACAAAGTTGACATGAGCATTTCGTTGTTACTTTTTTTATTGTTTTTTCCCATTGTAAAAAGAATCAACCACAAGAACAAATAGAACGAACAACATGTGGCTTGCTGATCCTACTACACATGTGCCCCCAGTGACAATCACATTGACCATTACATGGTTCAAAATTACAGTTGTACGTAAAATGTATTATCCGTCATTCCCTCCTGCTGATTTACCTTGCTCCCTCAAATAGTTCATTAGTGGTTCCAAAATGTCTTTGGGTCTAGAAGGGGCTGGCAGCTCCTCTGCATAAAGTTCCAGGTTCTCCTTACAGTACACCAAGGGGCTGATTAGCATGGTGGGCGGAATTTGTCCACCCGCCATAGCCCTGGTAAATGGGACCACCTGTGATGCATGCGGCGGTCCCGCACACACAATTAGAATGCGCTTGCCACACTGGCGGGCACGTCCCACATTTTAAACATTACGGTTGGCGGTGCTGAAAGCTACGGCCCCTTTAGCGGACCCCCTGAAAGCAGAATCTGCATGCCTTTCCATGGGAGCAATGCTGCCACGGAAAGGCATGTTGCCACCCCATACTAATATGGATGGCGGTGTGACACCACCACCATATTAAACCCTTTTCCGCCCGGTCGACTTGTCGAACGGGCAAAAAGGGGCAGACGGTCTTCCCATTCGCCGCGGTACCCCAGCCATACTAATATGGCAGGGGGTAAAAGGGGGGCAGGCGGGGAAGGATGTAGGGCGGATTGCCACCACCATGGGGGCAGTGGCGATCCGCCCTACATTCTAATGAACCCCTAAGTCTTTTATCCATTATTCGAGCAGTGGAGTCGTCCTGCTCTTCCAGTTCATTGCCACCCTTCTCTTTGATAACAGCAATGACATTTTCGTAAATTTACCAATTGCGCCCTTCAGATGCGGCGTAATACACAGAAGGCAAACTTGTGGGCTACATTGTAGGCTAGCAGCAAACATGATCTCAAGCTGGTGTAGCCAACTCCGCCCAGAACTCGGACACCAGCTCACATTCCCATGCCAGGTGTATGAAGTCCGCTCCCTGAGCCCCACACCTCTTGCATGCATCGTTCTCACTAAGATCATATTTGTGCAATCTAACTGGTGTGTGGTAAACTTGGTGGAGACGTTTGAAGTGAATAATGCTCAAGTTGCCATTCGAGGTGAGAATGCCAGTGAGTTGGCAGCAGTACTCCCATTCCTTCTGTGTGAGCTCGGGTTCAAGCCTTTCATTCCAGCGGGCAAGGCTTACAGTTTCAACAGCGACCCTTTTGTCCCTGACTGCTCTCTATAGTTTGGTGAATAATTTATGCTGCATAGGGCCGACTAAAAGCATGTGCAGTGTTTGCAATGTCGGCAGCTGATCATGAAAGGGGGCCCATTAGGATAACAGGCAGAATGCAACCGCCCGTATGGCGGTGGCGATCCGCCCGCCAAAAACCTCTGCCAAAAACCTCGAGGGGTAACTATGGTACCCCCATGCAGTTCCATGCACAACATGGCAGGCACCGCACGGTGCCTGCCATGTTGTGCATGGAAGTGCACAACATGCCTTCCTAGCATTGTGGCGGGCAGCGCTGAGTGCACCGCCCGCCACAATGACAGGAATGCAGGATGCGCCCGCCATAGTGGCCGGCGCATCCTAATGTCCCCCACGGGACCCCTGTGCTTATGGCGGGCGGCCCCATTTCCCGATAGGATAGCGGGCGGATTTTGTCCGCCCACCATCCTAATGACCCCCATGGTGTGGTAGTGCGCTTGCACCACCATCTTAAGCCTGTGAAATGTGAACAGGAAAAGCAGCAACTTGTTGTGTATGGATTGTAGCTCCTCTGTCATGAGAAATCTGCCATTTGGGTAAAAATTTAGCATTTTTTCGAAATCTGCTAGTCTCGGGTTGTGCATAGCCCCTGCCTCGCGCGTTAAAAATAGTGCTGCATGATGCGCCAAAGGGAGCTAAGGGGCGTTTAGTGGAAGCTTCGCTGCTGAGCGACCTATAGTTTGCCAAGCTGCAATTGGCAGCTTGGCGAACATCGCCATCCTCCACCGCTACATGAGGAATTAACTCATAGGGACTGTACCAGTAGTGTGCGTATTGTGCTTGCGCACACAGGTACTATAAATGCATATCTGGTACGTTAAAGCCAACTTTGTTGTAATCATGGATAAGTGTATCCCAGCCCACACAGGGTTGTTTCCCACGCATACCAGCTCCACCAATAACAAAGGTATATTTCAAAAAAATTGACAGGTCAGGTTTATGGGTATGTTGCTAAATAAGTACAAGAATTGAGGCAGGATGGTCATCCTAATGAGTGCTGTTCGGTCAGCCAGTGATACCGGCATCCCGTCCATCTAGTTACTTGGTGTTCCAGCGTGGTAACTGCTTTGTTGTAGTTTTCCCTCACAACTATCTCTGAATCACGATGGATCCATATACCTAAGTAATTAACACTGTCATCGGACCACACAAGGGTGAATTCCAGGGCATGCGTAGTGGTGCTCTAGGTCAGCGGCACTAGAAGCGATTTGTTCCATTTGATGCTGTGCCTGAATCTGATGTACTCACGTAAAATTGGCACACAGCATGTCTGCGGCTCCCTGATGAACAGCGCCATTTCATCAGCATATAGCGATATACTTACAGGCCTATGTGCAAACCGCAGAGCCGCCTCTCTGTGGCACTGCCTAATAATGCAGGCCAGCGGCTCCAACATCAACGAAAAATGAGCGGCGAGAGAGGGCACCCCTGCCTTGTCCCTCCGCAGATCCTAACTGGATCAGATGTAAGCCCGTCTATCCGCACACGTGGCGTTGAGTCGACATACAACTACCGCACCTATGTACTGTAAAATTCAGTGATCCCTATACGTTGCAAAATTCAAAGCATATAGCTCCATTCAATCTAATTGAATGCTTTGGCCGCTTTCAGCATAACTGCAGTGGCTTGGAGGTCGAGGTTCAGGAGATGAAACATGGGGGAAATCTAAAATTGTAGTGATCTGTATGAACAACATCAGAAAAGGATCATGGCACCTGGGCACTAAAAAAACTGTAAACAATCCCAATGATTAAATACCTGGGAGTACATATCCACGACCAAGGCTGCCACAAATACCACATAGCCTCTCAGAAGCAAGTTAGCTCTGCAAGATGAATAGCTCACATGTAATGGCAATGTGTCGAGTGATACATTCTAAATAAATGCCAACATCTTTCAAGATGCTTAGACTACACCTACTACACTGCTTGAACCCATGCTGAAGCCTGCCTCATCACCCGCAAAATCAACCAAATATCCATAACTTCACTTACAACACCTCTGGATGCCACAGTGTACTCTCAGAAAGATACTTTCAAGGAGTTCAATGACTACTACCTGCAGGTATATGAGGGTTATCTAACCAACTCTGTACTTTTAAAGATGACCTTCCCCCTAGAACTGTGAAATGAAATGGACGGCCCATCACAGGCCAGAATGCCAAATAGTACATAACTGAGCTAACTTCTGGCAAGACCCGGGCACATATGGTTTTCTGGTGGCATTGTTTTGAAACTACACTGACACTCTGATGCCCAAGTTAGCCACACCACATAAAATATATGTGGACCAAGGCTCACTACTGCTGTCTCTCTGTGAAGTCTTGGTAGTCCCCCTATTTAAACTGAGACAACCCCCAGAGCACCCCTATACAGGCGAATAGCAATCTAAACTCAGATTATAAAATATTTGGGAAATTCAGAGTAGGCTTAATACTTGGGGTACTGCCTCATTTGATCCACTTGAACACAAGCCTAAATCTAAAGAGACTATTGGCTTTTCAAAATTGCCCTGTTATTCTCACTGGGCTCTGCCTCTCTTGATTTTAGACCTTGCTAACATTTTTGACACCCTGACTTGGAGTAGCTCTTCAAGGTTCTTAAAAAATGTGGGTTTGGGAAATGTAACATGTACCTGCTCAAGATATTTTATACAACCTCACAATCCTACTGGTGCCAAGTTCACCCCAATTTCATAACCAGCAGGAATGTCTCCTCTCCCCTCTGCTCTTATCCCATCCATGTGATCACCCACTATTAGGCTGATGAACAAGGACACACTATGGAGCATCCATCTTACAGATAGAATGCCTGCAGGAATCCTATATACTATTGACATCCTGATCTATATTAGGGACTACACAAGTGACCACTCTGGTATAAAAACTTTGAGGCAGCCTCCAGCCTGCAAGTAAACTGGTGAAAAGCATGCATATTCCCATTCCTCCCCAATATCACTAGGGAGGAGACTAAATGTAGGAGGAGAAGGAACCCATCAAATGGGAAGATGGTTCCTTCTTCTGCCACAGTATTAGGATTTACACTCAGATCATGATATGCGGGATGGAAACCTCACTAGAGCCTTGCTAGAGTGGTGACTGCCCTCAGGATCTAAATAAAAATTTGGAGAATAGTTCCTCTCAAGCCCATGGACAAATCTCTCTCAGGTGGTGACCTTACCCCGTATCTCTTGTATTACATTGCTAACCTTCCAGTAGCTCTTATGAGGAGGTTCCTCCACAAATTTTACATGCTACTCTGAGAGCTCATCTGGCATATTGACTGACACAGAGTGGCGTTGGCCAAGCTATGCCTTCCAATGGAAGCCAGAGGTTCCAAATTATGAATACTATTACCTGACAGCCCACCTTCAATGGCTGTGCCATTGGCTTACTTTCCTCTCATTGAAGTGTGCAACCACTGCACCTACCGGAATTAAACGGTCTTTACCCAGGTGTTTGCCATGTGAAGGGCTGTTCATGCCTACTTAGATGCATGTATCCTCAAGGGCTACTTTCAAACTGGAAGCCAAAAGAGTCCTAATGAATACATTTTTATCTTAATTGGGCTAGGTTTCTCCTGCTCAAAACTAGTGATCCTACATTCACTGTACAAACATTTGATGCTGTTCTTCCTTACCGTATAGTGTGCCTTCCTGCGTAGCCAGCTATATACCTGTTTATTGTATTACTCATCCTGATGTATTTGCCTTGTAATTATGTGATTATTCCTTGGTTTTTGTTTAAGTATTCTTACTCGATGTCGTCATTGCTCTCATATCCTCCCTTCCATAATTTTTGTAAAGCACTCTGATATCCTTCAGGATCTTGTTCACGCTATATAAAACTTATAAATGAATGAATACTTCATACTACACTTAGCTGCTCCACTAGAAATCTATGAATCCCCAAGCAGGCTACTTCCTACGTCCCAGCCTATACCCTCCTGAGGCCCGTCAAGCACCAGGGGAATTTCGCCACAGGTAACATGAAATGCTGCCATAAAAAACTTTATAAATTAATAAATACTTCATACTGCACTTAGCTGCTCCACTAGAAATCTATGAATCCCCAAGCAGGCTACTTCCTACGTCCCAGCCTATACCCTCCTGAGGCCCGTCAAGCACCAGGGGAATTTCACCACAGGTAACATGAAATGTTGCCATAATTCTAATATCACAAATAATGGCGATCTGTTCAAAGATGGCCAACCCCTCTCATTCAATTCACTGAGAGAAGTTCATCATAGAAATGGGTCAGTTTCTAACACGTCGCACCCTTCTCAACACTCTTTTGACCCACAGGTCCATCTCAAATACATCACCAGAACTACACTCCTTATTTCAATTGCAATGTCTTGTAGATCATGGCAGTAGACATATCAATGAGTTTCATAGGGCCCTTCAAACTGATACATGTATCTCATTGCAACCTCAAGAAGACAAATGAGAAGCCAAAAGGGAGTGTTTTCATGGCACGGAACAGACCACAACTGTAGCATACCCAATCATCATCTCTTATGCCTTATGGGGCTTTATTGGGCTTGAGTTATAATTACAATAGGGCACAAGTTATAGTTACGATGGATACCTAAAACTGGTAAATTTCAGTTATTGTTTTAGTTTAAAACATTACATTTCAATGGAAAGTTTCACCTAATTATAAAACCACTTCAAGTTTGTTCTTTTCGGTGAATGTCTATTTTTTTAAAATTTAAAGTAATAATTCATTACCAAAGCCTTTGGCCAGGCTCTGCGTGTAACCCCCGCAGGCAGCCAACCCATCGCTGCGGTGCACAGCGTCCCTCTCCAAGCCATTAGTGCCCAGTTTACACCATTCCATGGGAACTATTTTTTTAAATTAAAGGGAGGGGTGCGTGGCCCCCTCACCGAGCCTTAAGGGGCCATGGTGAGCCCATCTACATGGGCGAATGGATTTTTACTAGTGAAGGGAGGGCTTCCTAATCCCAAATGGACCCTGGGGACCCCATCCCTGAGGCCATACATTACTTGCAAGGGAGGGGGCATGTGATGCACCTTCCCGAGCCTTATGATGCCTTGGGGACCCCATGCCATGGTTCTAAACACATATCTATTGGGGTGAGTGTGTGACCCTTGTTCTTGAGTCTTAAGTGTCCCAAGTGACCCCAACCTCTGTAGCCAAACATATTTATAGGACAGGAGGGGGGTACTCGGCCACCCTCCCAAGCCCACATGTGCCCCGGGGACCCCATACCCTGGGGCCATACATTAACTACAGGGGAGGAGGGGCATTCCCCCCTTCCCGGCCATTAAGGGGCTTTAGGGACCCCATACTCCGGGGGTCAAAAACATTTTTATAGGGGAGGTGGTCATGCAGCTCCTCTCACTGAGCACAAATTGGCCCGAGGACCCCGTCCCTCAGAAACATAAATGAACTCTATGGTAGCCCGACGTGTGGTCACTGCCTGAGTCTTAAGAGGCCCCCGGTACCCCATACCCTGGTGCCTAACTAATTAGCAATGGGTGTCCCGGTGCTCAGATGGCACCTACAAAACATAACATTGGAGACTGCTTTGGAAACCCCAGGGCCCTTGTGACCCCAACTGGCTCTCACACAGCAGCCAACATTGCTTCTGCCTGGTGGAAACAGCTATTTATGCTTGTTATTGTTGAATGGGAGCAATCACAGTTTCCTTGCAGGCAAGAGTGCGGGCAGGGAAACAGAAGTGTGGGCCCACCTGATCGGAGCATTTTCAAAGCTTCCACCAGGTGGGAGCACTCTTCTGGGAAAATGACTGTAAGCATGGGGCGGGCTCTGCAGTACACAGGTAAAGAGGCATCCCCAGGAGATGGGGCCACCCTCCGCTCTACTTATTGTTTAGCCCCAGGGGCTGGGGTTCCAGGGTCCCATTTAGGCTTGGGGAGGAGGCCTGTGCACATTCCTACCCTAAAAATAAAGTGTGAGGCCCCAGAGGATGGGATAACCTTGGCCCAAAATAGGCTTAGAGAGGAAGACACTCACACTCCCCACCCCAAATAAATATAAAAAAATATGGCGAGTGGCCATTTCCCTTTTTCACTTGGCACAATCTTGCAGGACCCCCGCAGGATCATGTAAAATTGCTGCTTTTTTTTCTTTTTTATGCCAACACTGCCCCCATCCCCACAAGGGGGAGGGGGCAGGGTATACCTACCCTGCCCCCTTATTTTCCTTTATAAAATGCAGGACATGGGACTAAGTCCACAAGTCCTGTAATGGCTGGCAGCAACATTTTTCTTCATGTTGCTGGCAGCTAGTCACTCAAGACTCCTGAGGGAGCAAGATGGTTGAAGGTAGAAAAGTTGTCTGGGCCAAT
Organism: Lissotriton helveticus; assembly: GCF_964261635.1. Taxonomy (NCBI): domain Eukaryota; kingdom Metazoa; phylum Chordata; class Amphibia; order Caudata; family Salamandridae; genus Lissotriton; species Lissotriton helveticus. The sequence goes on from NC_136059.1 coordinate 509,637,686, forward strand.
CAGAAGGCTCTACTTTTTACAATTAGGTTCAAGAGACTCTAACTCAAACGTACAGATATACAAATATTTTCGGAGCTTAATATCTCCAAAATTCTATCAAATTACAATAAGCACACTTTCTGGACCGAGATCTAACGTCTTGCCAAATTTAGTGTAATTCCTTTCAATAGTTTCGAGATATCGCTTTCCAAAAAGTCAATGAAAAATGAATGGGGAGGTTCTGTTTTGGGACTACCTTTTTTTCTCGGCCCCTGCTTGACAGATCACCCTGAAAGAAAACAAAGGTTACAGTTAGGTTGACATAACCATAGAAAATCAACAGCTATAGCTATATATATATATATTCAGAGAAAAAACCATAGGTTATAGACCATATATAGTTAGGAATTAGCATTTACAAAACCTTTTTTTTACTCACACAAAACCATTGAAATTCCATATATAGTTAGTTGTACTAACTATATATCGCGCACCCGCAATCCACTGCTGATCATGTCACATATTACATCATTCATGACATGGTCAGTGACATCACTGATGACATCACTGATGACATCTCAAATGACATCACTGATGACATCACTGATGACATCTCAAATGACATCACTGATGACATCACTGATGACAACATCCAGTGACTGTATGTTTCTGTAAAGTTAAAATATGTCTTACATATTGAAGAATGAGTGGATTTATAAATGTCTGGAGGAAGGATTTATTAGGTGCATGACTGACTGTATGAGTGACTGATTAAATGTGTCTCACTGAGTGCATGGGTTAGTGACTAAACTGTTTTAATTTGTGCATCATTATGTCTGTTGTTCTGTAAACTGCTGCATGTGTTGATCAGTAACTAAATGAGTAACTATATGGGTTATTGGTTGATTGCCAAAGTATTTGTATGGGAGACTGAGTGTGTGTGTGGGTGGCTGGGAGGTGTATAACTCTGTGCATAGATGTGTGAGCAGTTGATTCACTAGATGTATGGGTTCAAAAGTGCATGTGGAAACAGCTGTATGGGCGGTTGACTGTGTGCATGAGTGTATTGGTGAGTGAATGGATATCTAAGTGCTACATGTCAAAGTAAGTACATATGTAAAACACAGTACATGTGAGAGTTGACATATATAAATAACTATGCATAAGAGCCAGTGAATGTGTGAGTGGCTGTATGGATCATTGTGAACTTGTATCAGGGATTGTATAAGAGAGTAAATATGTGTTAGTATATGTTTGAATAAGTAAGGTGTGTATAACTGTATAGTTGAGGAAATGAATGTGAGATTGAATCTTTGCATGACTGACTAGGTGTGTGAGTAACTCCATGGATGAGTGACAGTCTGTGAGTGTCTGTTTACACTGAGTGTATCTAAGTTGTTATTAGAGTCTGAAGAGATTCATCGTATTATCACATGACTAATGTCATCAGTGATGTCTTTTGAGATGTGATCAGTGATGTCATCAGTGATGTCATCGGTGATGTCATTTGAGATGTCATCAATGATGTCATCAGTGATGTCATCAGTGATATCATCAATGATGTCATTTGAGATGTCACCAGTGATGTCATCAGTGATGTCATTTGAGATGTCATCAGTGATGTCATTTGAGATGTCATCAGTGATGTCATCAGTGATGTCACTGACCATGTCATGAATGATGTAATCTGTGACATGATCAGCAGTGGATTGCGGGTGCGCGATATATAGTTAGTACAACTAACTATATATGGAATTTCAATGGTTTTGTGTGAGTAAAAAAAAGGTTTTTTAAATGCTAATTCCTAACTATATATGGTCTATAACCTATGGTTTTTTCAGTGAATTTTCAAGGTTTTGTAAATGCTAATTCCTAACTATATATGGTCTATAACCTATGGTTTTTTCTGTGAATGTCAATGGTTTTTTAATAGCAAATATCAAAAGCTTTAAAATGTATTCTTCTTTAAATCAAAAAATATATTTTATATGTTTATTAATAAAACATTTTTTATTATTATGTTTTGGTTCGCTCCCGGTCCGCGAACCGGGTAGCTTCCCGTTAGCTCAATTTGGTGCTGCGACTCGGTACGCGAACCGGTAAACATTCCGTTAGCGGAACTGCCGCGTTAGAAATCAACATCGTGACGCGTCGCGGAAGCGCGACGTATCGCGGTGTCGCGTAATGCGTCTTATGACGCGCCGCGTTAGCGCACCCGGAAGTGCTCCGGTATGCGAACCGAGGCGCGAAGCGCAGCTCCCCGGAAGCGATCCGGGGCGCGGCCCGCAGCGCGTAACATAAGTGTAACAGGTCATGTGACTTGTTAATAAAACTTTTCATTGGTTCATTTCACTTTTGGTTTCCTAATGATGTAAGGCTAGGTCATGTGACCTAAAAATAACACTTTTCATTGGTTTAGAACTATTTTTTTTCCAAAATGATGAAAGCCCCCACCTTTTTTCTCACTCTGACTTTCAACTTTGTGAAAGGAAGACCTATTTTGCTTAGTAGAAAATGGCTTCAGTAGTAGCTGCAGCTCGTGCACCCCCACCACCACCACCACCACCAAGGAAGAGAGGACCACCTCCACAGTTCCTTCCCAACACAGAGGAGGAAGAGGATGAAGAAGAGGAAGAGGAAGTACAGCCAAGACAGTTTTTACGTGAGGAGCCCCGGATATCTCACCACAAAAATAGTTTTATTTGGCAGTTTTTTTCTTTTCCTCAAGGACAAAAAAAAGTGAATGCTCGCTATGTGACATGCCTCATATGCAAAGAAGATTTATCTAGAGGCACAAATAAAAAGTATAGTTTCGACAACTATACTATGCACCGTCATATGCAGAGGTGGCATCCACTGAATTACAGCATGGCAGAGATGCGTGACCTCCAAGACAACCCACCAACTCCTGTGGCCAGTACATCGGCACAGGTAACTCTGTCGGGGCCAGAGGCACGGGAAACAGTGCCAAACATTCAAGAAAATTTTGTGCACATGAAGATAGTGTGTCTTTATTGTGGTAACTTACTCTCATGTGCAAATATGAGCATCAATTTGATAAACAGAGCATATGAAAACCACAAATGCTCAAAACGCCCCAAAAAATAAAAATTTTTTTTGCTCCTGTTGAGCCCTTTCTAATGCCTGTTTTTCGTTGTTTCCCCCCCAAAAAACCCCCAAAAAACATAAAATTGTTCAAAAAATACAAAAAAAACAAAAAATGTTCAGAAAAATAAAAAAAATATATAAAACAACAAAAACATTAAAAAAAAGTTCTTTTCAGAACTACCTCCCCTTTATAAAAAAATTGCTAGAATGTTTAGCACTCTGGCAACCTCTATTTCTTTAGGTTCGCTTCCCGGTTCGCTCCCCGGTATGCGAACCGGGAGCGAACCCAAAATTTAAAAAAAAAAAAAGAAGAGTAAGTATAAGGGAAGTAAACAGAGAGTAATGTTAAAAGAAAGACAGCTATAGGGACTAAACCAGAGATACTGTTTAATAGATCTATTTACCGAAGAAAAGATGGAAGAGGGTATAATTGTGAAAAACAAAATAGATAAGGAAGTGAAAGAAAAAAAGGAGAGTAGAAGAATAACAAAGAAGAGTTTCTTAGAGAATGTGAGTGAATGTTCAAAATAAGATTAAAACATGTGGAATAACAGAGAGAAAAAACAGAAAGCAGAAAAGAAGAAGTAACAGAAAAGGAATAATTGAAACAGCAAAGAAATGTAAATAACATAGGGGCATATTATCAACATAGGCAATAAAAGTTTCGCAGCTTTTATTGGCAGAAATGTGTCGCTAAAGCCGCTTTTGCAGCAGAAAACTGCCGCTAAAGCCGCTTTTGCAGCAGTTTTCTGCCGATAAAAGCAGCAATAATTTTATTGGCTGTGTTCATAATATGCCCCTTAGTGTGCTTCAACTACACAGAGAAAGCATAATGAACAAGTAGTGAAAGAGTGATCAGTCAGAGACAGTGAGAGTAATAGAGACGGAGTGAGTGAACAAGAGTGAGGAACTATGAGAAGAGAGGGACTGAGAAAAGGAGTGGAAGGAGTAGAGTAAGTAAGTAATAGAGAAAGGAATGAGGGAAGTAGCAAAGGCAGGAAAGTGAGGGTTAAAGAAATGAAGCAGTGGAACTAATAGTAGTTAAATGTGATAGAAATGTAACGAAAAGAGTACAAAACATTTACCTTATAATTGTCGTTAACTTAGTCACTTGTTATTTTATACTTTCAATCTGTGAAAGAGAGAACAAACATTTGAAAAATATTAAAACATGTATTTAAAAATTTGAAAAGACAAGGGAAAAGATTGAAGGACAAACAGTTTTTCAACAACTTTGACACTTACAGAAGCCTCTGCTTCTCCAGACCCCCTACACAGTCCTAAAGATATACATTTTAAACTAACAGTATCTTGATGCAGATGAAGTGAGGCCTATCTTGGAACATGGTGCATCTTTTGCACTGCTGTTGTCTCACAAAAGTGACGCAATGGCAGCGCAAAAGAGGTGCACAATCATCATAAAACTGTTCCTAACATTTTAAATGATTATTTCAGGATGGCAATAAGGTGTGTCCTATCCAGACGTTTGTTTCAGGTGAGGCCTACTCAGGGTTGCAGATGAAATTTAGGCTTGTTGAAGAGTACAGAGGAGATAATACATGTGCAGGCCTACCAATAAAGTTCAGACCTCCTCTGTTTCCCTGGACAAGCCTAAACTTCATCTGCACAATGTCATTCGCAATGTTAGGAAACACAGGTAATGTATTTGAAAAACGTGCAATTTCTTTTGCTCATTTCACAATCACATCACTTGTGTTTCCTTTGGTTAGGTATCTCATTGTGCAGATGTAGTCCAGCATATGAAAGAGTACGCACTGCATGCAACAACTTTGACACTTACTGAAGCCTCAGCTTCTGCATGCCCCTTACACAGTCCTAATTATATACATTTTAAAGTGACGGTATCTTGCTGGAAATGAACTGAGGCCTATCTTGCAACATGGTGCATCTTTTACACAAAGGTGACGGAACAGCGGCGCAAAAGAGGCACACAGCCTTCATAAAACTGCCCTTAACATTTTAAATGATTGTTTCTAGATGCTGATAAGGTGTAGCCTATCCACAGATTTCTTTCAGGTGAGTCCTACTCAGTTTTGCAGATGAAATTTAGCTCCTTGAAAAGTACAGAGGAGATAATACATGTGCAGGCCTACCAACGAAGTGAGTCATGTCCACTGCACTCTTGAACAAAGGCCAGACCTCCTCTATCTCTCTGGACAGGCCTAAACCTCATCTGCACAATGTGATTCGTAATGTTAGGAAACACAGGTAATGTAATTGAAAAATGTGGAGTTTCTTTTCCTCATTTCACAATCACATCACCTGTGTTTCCTTTGCTTAGGTATCTCATTGTGGAAATGTAGTCTATCATATGAAAGACTACGTAGAATGTGAGCACTGTATGCAACAACTTTGACACTTACAGAAGCCTCAGCTTCTTCATGTCTACTACACATTTCTAAATGTATATCATAAATACAAAAAGTACAGAATTAATTATACATGTTAAATGGTTTATTTTTGCTGTTCTCAGAATTTATCAAATTTCACTAAAAACAGTGACTTGAAGGTATTCATCATATAACAGCGGGGAAAAAAAAACACAATCAAAATGATTGTGTTTAAAAAACCCATACAACATGACAAATCAGAAATCAGAACTCCTTAAAATTAACTTACTTTCCATGACGTCGAATGATGTCCTATGAACAGCTTACACTCTGTTGTGCTGCTATTATTTTCAGCCCGCCACTTTCTGAAAGAAAACCTCCATCGTTTTGAAAAATATGTTACATACAATAAATGACTTCTCGCTCTCTACCACACGTTTCCACAAGGCCAAATCGTGTAAGAGCCATTTATAACTCTTGGAATTCTTCTAAGCAAATCCCGTCATTTTGTATTTCCGCAACTTTGAGAAAGAAAACGTTCAAGATCACTTTCACAATCCTGGACTAGTAATATCTTACCCTTCTTGCTCACTCATGTTCCACATTTCCTATGACACTGATACTGCTTACTATGAAGCAGACTTACACTACCTCTATGACTACTACAATTATTTAATTCTCTACATCACTTTTAATCACAAAGCAATTTAAAACAGTAGATAATATTATATCAACCCCTAGAATCATTATAGACCAGTTACCTACCCTAAATTCTCTTTTCTGAAAACAGAAAGTAAGAATATTTTTAAGTAAAAAGGCAACATTGTATCGTAGTCAAATAGGAATCATTTACGAAACAGCAGCTTTTTTTACATTTTCAATAAGCTGTGTAATAAGCGGATCTTGTCAAAGGACCATCATGTCATATAATAGCTGCAGTTAAAAATGTTCTTCCTAAAATAAACGACGACTGTGTAGCCACAACATTTGTAATTAAAGTTGAAGACTTACTTTCATCAGGTTTATATAGTTGGAATTTTAAAATGACATTATAACCAAAAGTTTGGTCAAATAATCTAGACAGCATTGCAGACTTACATTACCTCTACTCCATGTTTTTATTGGCTGCTTGAATTAGCTTATAAAAAGAAACAGTTTTTCTGAACTCATTCAAAGTGCAGCTATTTTTCCATGACGTCAAGGGTTATGGTAAGAACACCGTTTGCTTTGGGAAATACTCTGTTGTCCTTTAACTAATCCGTGCCCACCACTTTCTGTAAGAAAACCTTTTTTTTTCCAGGAACTATTTAAAACTCAAAAATAACTTTTGACTCTGTACTACACTTATCCTCAAGGCCAAATTGTGTAGGAGCCATTAGAACCTCTTGAAATTCCTCAGAGCAAATCCTGAGATTCCTTCCCTAAAATTTTGGTTTTAAAAACACCAGGTAAGAATTTTTAAGGTCAAAAGGCAATTTTTTTTTAAAAGTTAAAACAGAATCATTGCAGAATGACCAGCCATTTCTAGACTTTAAATAAGCTGTGTAATGTCCTGATGTTATTGAAGGACCGTCATGATATATAATTGCTGCAGTTACAAAAGTCCTTCCTGATATTGACAACTGTGAAGCCACAACATTTTTAATCAAAGTTGTCAATTTTGTTCCATCAGGCCTACATCGTTGGAACATTAAAATAACATACTGGCCATATGTTCGTATAAATAATGTTGACAACATTTCAGACTTACATTGGCTACACTCCATGTTGTGATCAGCTGCTTTTACTAGCTTATTAAAGGACACTGATTTACTGTCTGGCAAAGTTAAATATATAAATTTTTCTGAGTCTACACTAGTAGTACTTGATACCCTACAGTTCTCGCAGTCATGCTGCCATTGATAAGAAAGCCCAAACAGGTGATCTACATCTACACCTTCATCATGCAATACATCAAGCATATACATTAAAAACTCCTGACAATCTTGCTGAATGTTTTGAGAGAATTGTGTTTGACCTGAACATCTGTCTAACAGATTTCGAATTTCAGACACACTTTCTATTTTTGTTCTATCAGTGCTACATTTCTCTAACACAGAATTCAACAAACTGCAAAATCTCTGATCCGAATTGACCACAATCTCTTGTTTTAAAGTTTCTAGAGAAAACAAAACATTAACCACTACATTAGCATAGCAGTTGACACCAGAACTGTTTTCAAATTGAAAACCAACAACATCTTCAACAAAATCCTTTTCCTTTCTGCTTATAATTTCTGGTTCATCGACTTTTCGTCTTTTTGCTACAACCTCCCTACTATTGGTCACATTTCTTCGTTTCCGGCCTACCACACGTTTCTCAAACAAAGGATATTGAGGCAAATGTGGCGCATACACTCTTCTTAACCTATTGTATTCCTTAACACAGTCTAGATCCGCACAAATGTTTGTGACATCACACTCAATCAAGTACAATCCCGATAAAGTTCTGACTCGTGACAATGCCACATATGCCATACCCTCCTTGAACACAGAACTGCCAATATTCACCAATGCACTGTCTACACTTAAACCTTGCGATTTATGGATTGTCACCGCATATGCCAAGCAAACAGGAAACTGCTTACGGCGAACATATAAGTCTTTCACAAGCAAAAACCTAGCAGAGCAACGACCAATTAGCTGTACTTCGTCAATGCCATCAAATTTAATTTTTAAACATTCAATTTCATCCCTATTTCTGTATTTCACAAAATCAACAACATTACCCATTGATCCATTTACCAGACCTCTTTCAACATGTAAATTCCTTCTTAAAACTATACGGCAATTTAAGCACACATTCAGAGTCTTTTCAAAACCCGCAGTTTTAGATATACTCTTCTCTAATGAATCCAATTTTGATTTCAAATTCTCAGACAAAATAATTGTTGATCCCATATGCTCTACTCTGTCAATAGCTTCCAGTTTCACAATATCTTAGTTTTCTAAATACAACATTTTGTTGTTGAAGATGGCACATTCTGCAAGAGTTGGAATCAAACATATTCCAGATTTCTTCTCAGTAATTTTCTGAAAAATATTCTCAGGCACAACGTCTTGTTCTGGATACAAATTTGACAGTAATCGTGCATGTAAAGCTTCTTTCCCATGCTCGGTCACTTTTCCGATTCTAACATCTTGTAGAATATTCTTGTAATCTTCATCCTTCGCCTGACGCATATTTTCATGCAGTTCAGCATAATTGAAGTTTAACCATATATTGACGTTGCCAATGCTCCCTAGGCACTTCCTGGTATCTTCATGCGTGAGCATTTTGAACACAGGTTGTCCTTTCACTGGTGTCAGCTGCAGAAGATCACCGAAAACAATGATGTGTTTACCACCAAATAACACATCATACTCTGTTTTGAGAACTTCTTGCATTCTCAAATGCACAAAGGCAAGCATGACATTGGAAACCATGCTTACTTCGTCAATGATAAGAAGTTTCATTTTCTTCAAGACTCTTGAAACTTCACAACAAGCATCCCCAGATAACTTGTGGTATTGTAATTTGTTATCATGCTCCACTGGCAGCATCAGTAGACGATGCAAAGTAATACCTTTAATGTTATGTGCTGCCAGTCCAGTTGGAGCGGTGACAACACAAGACAGCGATGACTCAGTCCTTTTCTGCAAATAACATGAAATTGCTTTAATGAGGAAACTTTTTCCAGTTCCCGCTTCTCCACTCACGTACAGTCGGACAGGTTTCAACGACGTACATGAGCACTCTTTCTTCTCATGACTTAATCCATGATCAATTTGGTTGGTAACTTCGTCATATATTTTCCTCTGCTCAATGTTGAGTTTTCTTTCCAAGTCTTCTAAGTTAACCGCATCCTCCTGAGCATGTGCCATGGCTCTTTCCACTTCAATCATGGCAGTGGCAGCTTCATTTTCGATAACTGGTCCTCCTAGTGGATCCTGACTCAATGAAACAGAACTCTGACTGTCCTGAGAACTGTCTCTAGCAATCTCGGGTGCAATCGTTGCTTCCTGCTCGATTTCCGCATTCAACATTTCTAGATATTTGAGAAAAACAGGACATTCTATGGTCTCCTTGGCGGCATTGAAAGAGTCTTCGTAACAGAGGAAATCTCCAAGCAGTTCCTCTTCTGCACGCCAAGGCTTGAAAAGTTGCAAAAGTGCTAAATAGAAAAACTCTTTTTTTTCAGGAGATTCGCCACTCAATTTTCGATGTTTTACCAAGTGGCATTTTCTTTGCTTGACGAGACATCCCTCACTTCCAATTACAGCATACACTCCTTTATCAATATCTTCTTTGATGTTCCTCTTGAATATGTAATTTTGTAGAACCTCATACAGACAAACATTCTCGAGGTGTCTGCTTCTATTTGGATAATATGTATCCAACATGTTGGTCTTCAAAATATCAGTACTGTTTGGCTCCTTTTCCGCCAAATACTCAATTTCCCGCACAGGTTTCAGAACTCGATTACGCGTTGCAGCAAGACCAAGACTCGCCCAAATGATACTCCTGGATTTGGCATAGAGACTTGCTGAAGACAACCGGTCAGAACATTCGTAAGCTCCGATTTCTCGATGTGACAACATCTTCAGACTGAAACTGTACAACTTCTTACTGAGGCTCTTTTCATGGGAAATGTCCTCCCACATATCCTTCAATTCTGTATACACAATGGGTCGCACTCCGACTCCACCCACCAGCAGGTGTGCCCCAGGAGCATCATGGTAGATGCAGTCTTTGATAGCGTGTGCGCTATATCGAAACAGTGTGTAAAAGCAAGGTTGCAGCACCAACTCTGGACACCGGTGTTTCGGAATAGTTGTTCCTCGTCAGCAGAGTGTAGGTTATTCGGGGTTAGCTGTGCAGGCTGCCAAATGTTCACAGGTTGATACCTCTCACGGCGCGGGTGCGGGATCCGAGCTCGTCAGCTCTAGCTCGAGGGAGCCAATTAAATATACACAATGGGTCGCACTCCGACTCCACCCACCAGCAGGTGTGCCCCAGGAGCATCATGGTAGATGCAGTCTTTGATAGCGTGTGCGCTATATCGAAACAGTGTGTAAAAGCAAGGTTGCAGCACCAACTCTGGACACCGGTGTTTCGGAATAGTTGTTCCTCGTCAGCAGAGTGTAGGTTATTCGGGGTTAGCTGTGCAGGCTGCCAAATGTTCACAGGTTGATACCTCTCACGGCGCGGGTGCGGGATCCGAGCTCGTCAGCTCTAGCTCGAGGGAGCCAATTAAATATACACAATGGGTCGCACTCCGACTCCACCCACCAGCAGGTGTGCCCCAGGAGCATCATGGTAGATGCAGTCTTTGATAGCGTGTGCGCTATATCGAAACAGTGTGTAAAAGCAAGGTTGCAGCACCAACTCTGGACACCGGTGTTTCGGAATAGTTGTTCCTCGTCAGCAGAGTGTAGGTTATTCGGGGTTAGCTGTGCAGGCTGCCAAATGTTCACAGGTTGATACCTCTCACGGCGCGGGTGCGGGATCCGAGCTCGTCAGCTCTAGCTCGAGGGAGCCAATTAAATATACACAATGGGTCGCACTCTGACTCCACCCACCAGCAGGTGTGCCCCAGGAGCATCATGGTAGATGCAGTCTTTGATAGCGTGTGCGCTATATCGAAACAGTGTGTAAAAGCAAGGTTGCAGCACCAACTCTGGACACCGGTGTTTCGGAATAGTTGTTCCTCGTCAGCAGAGTGTAGGTTATTCGGGGTTAGCTGTGCAGGCTGCCAAATGTTCACAGGTTGATACCTCTCACGGCGCGGGTGCGGGATCCGAGCTCGTCAGCTCTAGCTCGAGGGAGCCAATTAAATATACACAATGGGTCGCACTCCGACTCCACCCACCAGCAGGTGTGCCCCAGGAGCATCATGGTAGATGCAGTCTTTGATAGCGTGTGCGCTATATCGAAACAGTGTGTAAAAGCAAGGTTGCAGCACCAACTCTGGACACCGGTGTTTCGGAATAGTTGTTCCTCGTCAGCAGAGTGTAGGTTATTCGGGGTTAGCTGTGCAGGCTGCCAAATGTTCACAGGTTGATACCTCTCACGGCGCGGGTGCGGGATCCGAGCTCGTCAGCTCTAGCTCGAGGGAGCCAATTAAATATACACAATGGGTCGCACTCCGACTCCACCCACCAGCAGGTGTGCCCCAGGAGCATCATGGTAGATGCAGTCTTTGATAGCGTGTGCGCTATATCGAAACAGTGTGTAAAAGCAAGGTTGCAGCACCAACTCTAGACACCGGTGTTTCGGAATAGTTGTTCCTCGTCAGCAGAGTGTAGGTTATTCGGGGTTAGCTGTGCAGGCTGCCAAATGTTCACAGGTTGATACCTCTCACGGCGCGGGTGCGGGATCCGAGCTCGTCAGCTCTAGCTCGAGGGAGCCAATTAAATATACACAATGGGTCGCACTCCGACTCCACCCACCAGCAGGTGTGCCCCAGGAGCATCATGGTAGATGCAGTCTTTGATAGCGTGTGCGCTATATCGAAACAGTGTGTAAAAGCAAGGTTGCAGCACCAACTCTGGACACCGGTGTTTCGGAATAGTTGTTCCTCGTCAGCAGAGTGTAGGTTATTCGGGGTTAGCTGTGCAGGCTGCCAAATGTTCACAGGTTGATACCTCTCACGGCGCGGGTGCGGGATCCGAGCTCGTCAGCTCTAGCTCGAGGGAGCCAATTAAATATACACAATGGGTCGCACTCCGACTCCACCCACCAGCAGGTGTGCCCCAGGAGCATCATGGTAGATGCAGTCTTTGATAGCGTGTGCGCTATATCGAAACAGTGTGTAAAAGCAAGGTTGCAGCACCAACTCTGGACACCGGTGTTTCGGAATAGTTGTTCCTCGTCAGCAGAGTGTAGGTTATTCGGGGTTAGCTGTGCAGGCTGCCAAATGTTCACAGGTTGATACCTCTCACGGCGCGGGTGCGGGATCCGAGCTCGTCAGCTCTAGCTCGAGGGAGCCAATTAAATATACACAATGGGTCGCACTCCGACTCCACCCACCAGCAGGTGTGCCCCAGGAGCATCATGGTAGATGCAGTCTTTGATAGCGTGTGCGCTATATCGAAACAGTGTGTAAAAGCAAGGTTGCAGCACCAACTCTGGACACCGGTGTTTCGGAATAGTTGTTCCTCGTCAGCAGAGTGTAGGTTATTCGGGGTTAGCTGTGCAGGCTGCCAAATGTTCACAGGTTGATACCTCTCACGGCGCGGGTGCGGGATCCGAGCTCGTCAGCTCTAGCTCGAGGGAGCCAATTAAATATACACAATGGGTCGCACTCCGACTCCACCCACCAGCAGGTGTGCCCCAGGAGCATCATGGTAGATGCAGTCTTTGATAGCGTGTGCGCTATATCGAAACAGTGTGTAAAAGCAAGGTTGCAGCACCAACTCTGGACACCGGTGTTTCGGAATAGTTGTTCCTCGTCAGCAGAGTGTAGGTTATTCGGGGTTAGCTGTGCAGGCTGCCAAATGTTCACAGGTTGATACCTCTCACGGCGCGGGTGCGGGATCCGAGCTCGTCAGCTCTAGCTCGAGGGAGCCAATTAAATATACACAATGGGTCGCACTCCGACTCCACCCACCAGCAGGTGTGCCCCAGGAGCATCATGGTAGATGCAGTCTTTGATAGCGTGTGCGCTATATCGAAACAGTGTGTAAAAGCAAGGTTGCAGCACCAACTCTGGACACCGGTGTTTCGGAATAGTTGTTCCTCGTCAGCAGAGTGTAGGTTATTCGGGGTTAGCTGTGCAGGCTGCCAAATGTTCACAGGTTGATACCTCTCACGGCGCGGGTGCGGGATCCGAGCTCGTCAGCTCTAGCTCGAGGGAGCCAATTAAATATACACAATGGGTCGCACTCCGACTCCACCCACCAGCAGGTGTGCCCCAGGAGCATCATGGTAGATGCAGTCTTTGATAGCGTGTGCGCTATATCGAAACAGTGTGTAAAAGCAAGGTTGCAGCACCAACTCTGGACACCGGTGTTTCGGAATAGTTGTTCCTCGTCAGCAGAGTGTAGGTTATTCGGGGTTAGCTGTGCAGGCTGCCAAATGTTCACAGGTTGATACCTCTCACGGCGCGGGTGCGGGATCCGAGCTCGTCAGCTCTAGCTCGAGGGAGCCAATTAAATATACACAATGGGTCGCACTCCGACTCCACCCACCAGCAGGTGTGCCCCAGGAGCATCATGGTAGATGCAGTCTTTGATAGCGTGTGCGCTATATCGAAACAGTGTGTAAAAGCAAGGTTGCAGCACCAACTCTGGACACCACGAGCGGTACCAAACCTGAAAATATTTTTGGCAGCCTACACAGCACCCCTTCACACTTTCCTACTCCCTGCTGACGAGAGGCAACAACCTCGAAACACCGGTGTCCAGGGATGGCCAACGCGACTGATTTTTCCTCAAGACCCAGGCAGAGGCGCACCCGCTGATGCTGACTACAAGGACCACAACGCATCGGGGCTACACGCTGGTAGGATAAGTAGTGAGCGACCCACTGGACTTACTTGTACATTCAGGCTCCCTTGAGCCAGTGGGGCTGACGAGCCCGGGTTACGCTCCTACGTGCCACGAGCGGTACCAAACCTGAAAATATTTTTGGCAGCCTACACAGCACCCCTTCACACTTTCCTACTCCCTGCTGACGAGAGGCAACAACCTCGAAACACCGGTGTCCAGGGATGGCCAACGCGACTGATTTTTCCTCAAGACCCAGGCAGAGGCGCACCCGCTGATGCTGACTACAAGGACCACAACGCATCGGGGCTACACGCTGGTAGGATAAGTAGTGAGCGACCCACTGGACTTACTTGTACATTCAGGCTCCCTTGAGCCGGTGGGGCTGACGAGCCCGGGTTACGCTCCTACGTGCCACGAGCGGTACCAAACCTGAAAATATTTTTGGCAGCCTACACAGCACCCCTTCACACTTTCCTACTCCCTGCTGACGAGAGGCAACAACCTCGAAACACCGGTGTCCAGGGATGGCCAACGCGACTGATTTTTCCTCAAGACCCAGGCAGAGGCGCACCCGCTGATGCTGACTACAAGGACCACAACGCATCGGGGCTACACGCTGGTAGGATAAGTAGTGAGCGACCCACTGGACTTACTTATCCTTCAATTCTGTCTTTTCTTTTTTGGTGATGTAAGATGTCACATACCGAGCCACAGCCATACAGTTATCAGCCACGAACTGTATATCCATGTTAGCATTCCACATGGACAAAATCACCGGGTTGTAGTCGTTGATATACTTGACTCTTCGTTCCTTTTCAAATTGTATGTGTTTTTAGGTGATTTCTTCACCACATTATGTCGCAGCGAAGACATCAAACTGTTCACTCTTCCTTTAGAAATCACCGGTCGTGGAAAGGCGAAACGACATTTGGTGTAGAACTTGTCCTTGTTTCTGAATTTACGACGACAGTACTTTCCGCAACGATGGCTTTGGAAGCGTAGAACTTGTTCTCTTAGGCTTTTGTCCTCCTTTGCGTTTGGAACAGCACATGTAGAATACTGTTCTATGAAACTCATCACTAAGTCTTCTGGATCTGTTCCAAATTTAGGTGCATCCTTGATCCACAGCAGCATATGTATAGGAGGAGCACCTCTTGCTTGGTACTCCTTTCTCCAGAAGAAATCCAACACCTCTCCAAGAGGTGGATTTCTCTTGTTCATGATGAAAGACATCATAGCTTCAAATCTATGATTGAAGTACCTGCATACATTCACTGGATCCAAAGAGCACAGTTCTCCGGGTGTCTTGAATTCGATATTTTCTTTTTTTTTTTTTTATATTTTATTCAGGCATAGTAAGTAGAACATCATTACAGCAATACATCAGTTCAAAATTAACTCAAATAATACAATGTTATAAACAAAGGAATCGCAGGGTTTAAGATACAAAAACAAAAGAGTCAGCATAGATAGCTTTTTAGACAATTATAGATTACACAACAAAATAAACACATTCTGAGTCAATTATAAATATGATCAAAAAAAAAAAAAAAAAAAAAAAATCACCCAATACCGCCAGGGAGGATGCGATTTTTCCATTCAGTTATTGGGCACCAAAGCGCATCTCCTCGCAGTTTAGATCGTATCCCTCTCGTTTTAAATATTGCAGATTCATATCTATAAGCTGCCAAAAGACGTGCTAACCACATGTGAAAACTTGGAGGCTCTGTGTCTTTCCATCTCGCAGATAGGAGTATCCTGAAAACAGCCATACCAATAAAAACTAATCTTTCTTCAGCTTTTTCCAAATTTAAGGTAAGGTCATGACCAAAAAGAAATAGGGTTTCTGATTCTGGTATAATGTGTCCAAAAATTTCCTCCCAAAAGGAATTTATCATGGTTTTTACTAGTGTCAAACTAGGACAAGTATACAACATATGAGTAAGAGTTGCCGGCCCTTGAGTACATCTTGGGCATAAATCATTCTCTCGTTTACCCCATGTAAATAGTTTAGCAGGAGTAAAGTACAGGTCAAAAATAGTTTTGTACAATTGTGCCTTAAGATTACTAGCCATCAATAACTTTTGACTCATATCTAACACCTGGTCTAAATCCATGTTTGGGTTATTCAGTTTTAAGCTCCACTTTTTTTCCGTTTTATCAAGATCATCTTTCTTCATGCTTAAAAGAGTATTATATAAAATTCCAATTCTAGTATTTGTTCTAAAAATTACATCCATAATTTCATACTTATATAGGCAAATTAGCGATTCCTTAGCTTTTAGTGTGGCAAATATCTGTGCAAACTTCAAAAAATCCCCATTTGGTAAATTATATTTAATTTTTAAATCTGAAAAAGTTGTGTCGTAATCTTTTATTAGAAAATCACCAATTGTCTTAATTCCTATCTTATCCCAAAGTTTTAAAAAGGCGTCTGAATCCTGTACTTGAATAACATTAGAATAGAGAAGTGGTGTATAGCGATTAATTTTCTCAATTTTACTGTATTTAGCAATTTTACTCCAAATTTTCCAAACATTGATCATGATTTCACCTTTAAAAGCTTTATAGTTTCTTGTCTCAGTTTTTCGCAGTAACAAACCTTTTGCCTCCCGCCCGACTATAAGTTCATATATTGTCGGTATTTCAGCACGACCCTCTAAATTCCATTCGCTATAACCTCTAAGCAACGACATAAACTGTTTTAGTTGTGCTGCCCAATAATATAGTTCCATATTAGGTATAGTAAGACCACCTTTCTGAATAGGCAGAGACAATAATTCAATAGATCTCCTAATTTTTCCATTCTGCCACACAAACTTAGATATAAGTGAATTAATCGCTGTTAAAGCCTCCTTTTTTAATGGCTAGCGGTATTGCTCTAAATAAGTAGAGACATCTGGGTAGCGTATTTATTTTAACATAGTTAACTCTCCCTATAATAGACAGATGAAGGCTATTGACCCTTTTAAAGTCGTTCTCAATTTTTTTCAATAACGGATCAAAATTACTTTGTGAGATTGTTTTAATGTTTGCGCAGAGTTCAATGCCCAGATAAGTAGCTTTTTCAATTCTTCGTGGATCAATACAGACTGTATCGGGTGTGCTTATTATGATCGTCTTTCCTTTATTAAGGGAGTACCCAGAGTAAGTCCCAAATTCCGACGTAATTACCTCTATTTCATGAATAGCTTCTGTAGGATCCGGTGTGACTACCGCAATATCGTCAGCATACGCCAGTACTTTCGTTTCAATGTTTCCATTTGCCTCTCGTAGAAATTCAAGTAAGTCTTCCCAGCCATACTCGGCACAGCTGAGAGTGAGGAACCATGTGGGAGTTCCTAAGTTCCTCAGCATACATTTTAAATCACCATGACGACGGTACCAGTACTCATTAGTACCACGCTGACACGCCATGAGATTAATCAGGTGAGAATCCAAAATACTGTCTTGCACATTGACTTTATCCATAAAGTCACTTGCCGAGATATTTTGCAGCTGTACACCACTTTTCAAGATGTGGTTCACTGCATATGACAGTCCAGACAGATCGCTTTCAAACAGGAGATGAAACAAATAGGGAATGCATTGTCGAAACCTAGGATCTTCTGCATACAATCGTAAAGTCCGGTATTCAGAAGCAGGAATTTGATGAGTTCGCTCATCATATCTTCCTCCTTGACCTGTTGGAAATAGCTGTGGGAAACACCGACCTTCCAAACTTTCCTCCCAAACACTAATGGGACTCCCTTTGGCTTGTTTCATTTGAAACAACTCAATAGCATTCCCCATGACTTCCTTGGAATGCAAAGGATGAACACTATAATGTTCATATATTTCTTCACTTTTAGAGGGTTCGACTTTCTCAATTTGACCAGCACACAAATCGCTATCCTCTTCTTCACTTACTTCCTCTTCTGCAACATATACATTCTTATAGTACTTATTTTTTTTTTTCAAATACAATGTTGCCTTTTTGACTTTCCTAACATCCACTAAATCTTGCCATATTTTCTTACTCTTTGTTGGAACCCCATTAACTAAGATAACCAGAGGTTCCTCTTCCACTTTTTCTACTCCAATTGTATTAATGTTTTTCTTCAAATCTAGAGGCAAATAAACAACTCTTCCCTTTAATCCTCTCTGTAAATCTGATGGAGGCAATTTCCCTGTCTTTGGCTCCATTCTTACAATAGCCTGAAAGGGATGGATACTTTGAATCAAAATAGATTCATAAGTATTTAAATCCTTCAATTCAGAAGGAATCTCAACCAATTCCAGATTATTATGAACCGCTCTAGCAGGCATCTGGTTTTGATTTAATTTGTTACAACAATAAGTACACACACGTTGATCCAATCCCAAATCAAAACAATTTTCTACCATCAAGTATGTTGCAAAATCCTTCCATTCACTATTATTTTCCCTTTCACTTTTTGCATATAAATCCACTAACTTAGTCTGATTCTTATAATAAGTGCGCCGACAACACACACAAGTGAAATTAGGCCTCTCACTTGATTTCACCTGAAACGTGGCAATTTCCTTCTGAAAATTATCTCTACTGGAAACCTGTACACTATCTTCCACATTACCCTCTTCTTCTGGGTCAATTTCAACATTCTCCTCTTTACTTCCAAAGTAACAAAACTCAATTTCTTCACAAATATTCTTCACATCTATTTCAGAACCATGCAAAAGAGCAGTGCATAATTGTTTAAGCATAACTGCTGGACTCTTAGCATAATACAACATTCTAACTAATTTCCTCACTTTATTATGATGCACTGCTAGAATCCTGAAATGATGAAAAACACTCTGGCATACTCTCCTGGAAAGACAAGCCAGTGAATTACCATGCAAACCTGTCACTTCTCTCACTCTGCAAGGATCTAATTCTTGCAACAACTTCATTTTCTGCTTCAAACTTTTCTTATTAAATGTCCGTACAAAATCACAAAGCAAATTGATGGAATCCTGTCGCACACTGCAAATACTACTACACTTCCAGGTGTACACAGGTCCCTTAGGACGTCTTCCTAAAACCTCATTACCTAACACCTCTTCTGCCTCTGTTGTCACAAGTTTTTCTTTTTCAACTGGACAACCATCTTTCACCTCATAAGCTCGACCACTGATGTCAACTGCATGCACCAAATCATTATCCTGGAAATAACTCTCCTCATTAAAAAATGCCTCACAACTTGAACTATGCATCCATTCTCCTGAAAAAACTTCACAAAAATTACTACGATTAACTGTTCTCTTCCATCTACTATTTGTTTTGAAATCATAAATTGCCTTGTTTAGCTTCCTAATTCTATTGATTATCAAAATAAATAACTTTCGCTTAATTTGAAGTGCCTGATCAATAACTTTCTCAATTTTTTTTTCTCTTATAAAAAACCACTTTCTGCTGACCTTTCTTAATATTTTTTAACAAATTGCCAATTATCCTGTTGCGGAACATTCGTCTACGAATGTCCCTAAACTGATTTTTCCTTCTACTACCATGCACAGAGTTATCTCCTGCTCTAGCAGTAACATTTTTGATTGGCCTTCCTTTTCCGTTTAAATTGCTTCTCTTTTTCTGGACTAAAACATTTTCTGTAGTACTACTTTTTTTTCTACAAATGTTTCTTATGAATGATTTCTTTATCTTACCCGGACCTTTCTTGGTGACTTGACAAGTTTTTATTGTAGAGGTCTGCTGCAATAATTTTTTAAGCTGCTGTCTTTGATGTTTGGTAGCCTTTCGCCTTCTGTCCTTCGAAGGCATTCTTTAATTTTGAAATGATCTGCAGTTGAATCTGTGGTAAAATATAATAAAAAATGTTATTAACCACTATTAGCAAACAGTAAATCAATAACAGTCATCAAAAATTTAACACACCACTTGTCATTTTTAGTGCATTGGCAAATTTAGAAATCACAAATAGTAGCAAAGAAATGGAATGCTTCTATATTTTACCTGTGCTGTTTTATATGTGAATCTGATCTAATTTTATGAGCATATTTTACTATTTCATTAAAGACACTACACATAACCTGTTTTTGAAGTTGTGTTTAATTTTAAATGAAACGGTTTACATTTTTACTTTTCATTTCAAGTAAATTTTAAAAATAAATGTTTATAGTTCCATAGTCTCAAGCAGGTCAGCTTCCCACCCTATGTCATACAATTCTGACAAATCGGCATCCTCATCATGTTCTTCATCATCCTCAGGATTTAAATCATCCAAGGGATCTACTTCCACTGATGTTTCAATTACAAGTTCAATGATAAGGTCGAGATCAACTGATTGCTCATTATCACTCATGGTTGATGTTGTCGTTATCTTTAAAGAAAGAGAACAACAATGAGATGTTGGAGAGTAAGAGACAAATCTCAGAGATTATAATAGTAAAATTGTTTAACAAGAGTAACATTTTGCAGCTATTATTTAGCCATGTCCAGCGATGCTGAGGAGGTGAGGCCTATGTCCAAGTTTTCAGTGAACAGGACTCATCTCTTCTTAACCTTGGATAAGCCTCACTGACTCTGTGTCCCCTGCTCATACTTAAATGTAAAGGGGCAGATTTATGTTAACTGGCGCATCCCCACGGATGCACCAGTTAATGTGCACCGCTGCTCTGCCACCCATGGTGTGCCGCATTTACAATGTGGAGCACCATTGAGCAAAAACAGCACAGATGCGTCACGCATCTGTGCTGCAAAAGCAGCACATTGCAGGAATCACGTCGTAAGCGCGACATGTCTACTGCAATGCACAGGAGGAAGCCTCACATTGCATGGTGCATCACTCCTTATGCCTGTTTCAAACAGGCGTAAGGATTTGATTCAGCAATGCTATAAAGCTGACTCAGTGAAATCTTCTAAATTTCACTGTGTTAGTTTTACAGGGCTTTCATGCAAATAAATGCATACCCTGCAACAAAACACCTATATGAAAACTGACGCAGGTTTCATGTGGCACAGGACTTTACGGCATGACACATCTGCCTAGATGCATCAAGTTGTAAATATGTCGCCACATAGCAAATCTTTTGCACCGCCGCTGCGTCACAAAAGTGACGCACAGTGACGCAAAAGAGGCACACACCTATCATAAATCTGTCCCTAACATTTTAAATGATTGATTCAGGATGACGATATGGTGTGGCCTATCCAGAGGTTTGTTTAAGGTGAGGCCTACTCAGGGTTGCAGATTAAATTTACGCTTGTTGAAGAGTACAGAGGAGATAATACATGTGAAGGCCTACCAATGAAGTAAGTCATGTCCACTTCACTCTTGAACAAAGGCCAGACCTCTTCTGTGTCCGTGGACAGGCCTAAACCTCATCTGCACAATGTCATTCGTAAACTTAGGAAACACAGGTGATGTAATTGAAAAATGTGGAGTTTCTTTTCCTCATTTCACAATCACATCACCTGTGTTTCCTTTGCTTAGGTATCTCATAGTGCAGATGGAGTCTAGCATATCAAAGAGTACACAGAAGTTCAGCAGTGTATACAACAATTTTGACATTTACAGAAGATTCAGCTTCTTATCTTGTTGGAGATGAAGTGAGGCCTGTCTTGCAACATGGTGCATCTTTTGCATCACTGCTGCATCGGTTTCATATGGCACGGGACTTTACAGCATGACACATCTGCCTAGATGTATCAAGTTGTAAATATGTCACAACATAGCAAATCTTTTGCACCGCCGCTGCGTCACAAAAGTGACGCACAGCGACGCAAAAGAGGCACACACCTATCATAAATCTGTCCCTAACATTTTAAATGATTGATTCAGGATGACGATAAGGTGTGGCCTATCCAGAGGTTTGTTTAAGGTGAGGCCTACTCTGGGTTGCAGATGAAATTTACGCTTGTTGAAGAGTACAGAGGAGATAATACATGTGAAGGCCTACCAATGAAGTAAGTCATGTCCACTTCACTCTTGAACAAAGGCCAGACCTCTTCTGTGTCCGTGGACAGGCCTAAACCTCATCTGCACAATGTCATTCGTTAACTTAGGAAACACAGGTGATGTAATTGAAAAATGTGGAGTTTCTTTTCCTCATTTCACAATCACATCACCTGTGTTTCCTTTGCTTAGGTATCTCATAGTGCAGATGGAGTCTAGCATATCAAAGAGTACACAGAAGTTCAGCAGTGTATACAACAATTTTGACATTTACAGAAGATTCAGCTTCTTATCTTGTTGGAGATGAAGTGAGGCCTGTCTTGCAACATGGTGCATCTTTTGCATCACTGCTGCATCGGTTTCATGTGGCACGGGACTTTACAGCATGACACATCTGCCTAGATGCATCAAGATGTAAATATGTCGCCACATAGCAAATCTTTTGCACCGCCGCTGCGTCACAAAAGTGACGCACAGTGACGCAAAAGAGGCATACACCTATCATAAATCTGTCCCTAACATTTTAAATGATTGATTCAGGATGACGATAAGGTGTGGCCTATCCAGAGGTTTGTTTAAGGTGAGGCCTACTCAGGGTTGCAGATGAAATTTAAGCTTGTTGAAGAGTACAGAGGAGATAATACATGTGAAGGCCTACCAATGAAGTAAGTCATGTCCACTTCACTCTTGAACAAAGGCCAGACCTCTTCTGTGTCCGTGGACAGGCCTAAACCTCATCTGCACAATGTCATTCGTTAACTTAGGAAACACAGGTGATGTAATTGAAAAATGTGGAGTTTCTTTTCCTCATTTCACAATCACATCACCTGTGTTTCCTTTGCTTAGGTATCTCATAGTGCAGATGGAGTCTAGCATATCAAAGAGTACACAGAAGTTCAGCAGTGTATACAACAATTTTGACATTTACAGAAGATTCAGCTTCTTATCTTGTTGGAGATGAAGTGAGGCCTGTCTTGCAACATGGTGCATCTTTTGCATCACTGCTGCATCGGTTTCATGTGGCACGGGACTTTACAGCATGACACATCTGCCTAGATGCATCAAGTTGTAAATATGTCGCCACATAGCAAATCTTTTGCACCGCCGCTGCGTCACAAAAGTGACGCACAGTGACGCAAAAGAGGCATACACCTATCATAAATCTGTCCCTAACATTTTAAATGATTGATTCAGGATGACGATAAGGTGTGGCCTAACTAGAGGTTTGTTTAAGGTGAGGCCTACTCAGGGTTGCAGATGAAATTTACGCTTGCTGAAGAGTACAGAGGAGATAATACATGTGAAGGCCTACCAATGAAGTAAGTCATGTCCACTTCACTCTTGAACAAAGGCCAGACCTCTTCTGTGTTCGTGGACAGGCCTAAACCTCATCTGCACAATGTCATTCGTAAACTTAGGAAACACAGGTGATGTAATTGAAAAATGTGGAGTTTCTTTTCCTCATTTCACAATCACATCACCTGTGTTTCCTTTGCTTAGGTATCTCATAGTGCAGATGGAGTCTAGCATATCAAAGACTACGCAGAAGGTGAGAACTGTATGGAACATGGCTATGTAAGTCAAATAATCAAAATCTAAATTTGCCAAGCACACATGGGGGTGTATTTACAAGGACCTTCCACCACGGGGAAATGTCTTTAATTAAAATGGGAAAAATAACATCAAAGGGACTCAAATGCCTTTTAAATATACCCCAAGCAACCTATGAAACTCTAGCACTACATATCAAGAAACCTAATTGATTTCAAAAATCGTTTTTAAACACATCATCTAAATCAATTATATACCTACATTCAGGGGGAAATGACTTAAAATGGCCTAAGACACATGAAAGCGTTTTTTTTAAGGCCCTTGCACCATTTTTGGGTCGCTTTTAACATGGCTATGTTAGTCTAAGAATTAAAATCTAAATTTGCCAAGCACAGATGGGGGCATATTTACAAGGAACTTGCACCACGGGGAAAGGTCTTAAATTAAAATGGGAAAAATAACATCAGAGAGACTCAAATGCCTTATAAATATGCCCCAAGCAACCTATGAAACTCTAGCACTACATATCCAGAAACCTAATTGATCTCAAAAAACGTTTTAAAACACATCATCTAAATCAATTATATACCTACATTCATCGGGAAGTGACTTAAAATGCCCTAAGACACATGAAAGCGTTTTTTTAAGCCCTTGCTCCATTTTTGGATCACTTTTAACATGGCTATGTAAGTCAAATAATCAAGATCTAAATTTGCCAAGCACAGATGGGGGCGTATTTACAAGGACCTTGCACCACAGGGAAAGGTCTTAAATTAAAATGGGAAAAATAACATCAGAGAGACTCAAAGGCCTTATAAATATGCCCCAAGCAACCTATGAAGCTCTAGCAGTACATCAAACCTAATTGTTTTCAAAAATCGTTTTTAAACACATCATCTAAATCAATTATATACCTACATTTAAGGGGAAATGACTTAAAATGGCCTAAGACACATGAAAGCGTTTTTTTTAAGGCCCTTGCAACATTTTTGGGTCACTTTTAACATGGCTATGTTAGTCAAAGAATTAAAATTTAAATTTGCCAAGCACATATGGGGGCATATTTACAAGGACCTTGCACCACGGGGAAAGGTCTTAAATTAAAATGGGAAAAATTACATCAAAGGAACTCAAAAGCCTTGAAAATATGCCCCAAGCAACCTATGAAACTCTAGCAGTACATATCAAGAAACCTAATTGATTTCAAAAAACGTTTTTAAACACATCTTGTAAAGCAATTATATTCATACATTCATGGGGAAGTGAGTTAAAATACCCTAAGACACATGAAAGCATTTTTGTAAGACCCTTGCACTATTTTTGCCTCACTTTTAACATGGCTATGTAACACAAAGAAACAAAATCTATTTGTAAAACACTTGACACAAAGCAACATTTTAAATACACAACTTTCTTCATAATTTTCTCCCTAAACCATACTATTCTCTATCTAATTTAAATGAATCTTTTCTCACCTCAGCAAATACTTTATGAGTTTCAAAACAGTCTCAGAAACACACCAATTTGTCTTTAGCAGAGCAAAAGGTATGCACTCCAGAGTCTGCATCCATAAAAAGCACAGAAAAGCTGTAATTCATCACACATATCTCTCATGTCACCCAATCAAAACTCTTCCCTCACTTTTTTCAAATCAACACCCTTCCCCCCTCTGCCCTTTCTGCCTTTTTTGCATAGCAACCACCTCCTGAAAGACCTCTCATGTTTGCAAGTTCACACAACAATGTTTCAATTGAACTCTGAACTCTCAGTACACCTGCGTATCCAGTGCAATCTTTCATAAAATGATTTTTTTTTCACCATTCAAATTACATCTTTCAAAGAACTCATCCATGCACCCTAACTTTCTGTTTTCAGCAATCAAAATCCACCAATCACTGCTACTGATTAATTACCACAGAAACTCCACAGTTTTTTTCATTATACACTCTTATTTTTTCAACTGCCATTTCATTGCCACACTTCATCTGACTGCAGCAGAACCTTCTCTCACCATGTTTTCTGTCTGGATTGTTGGACATAGTTATATCCACTGGGCTCAAAGGTTTGCTGATAACAGAAATTTACCTAACCTCAATTTACAAAATGTGGAAATTAAGTGGATTAGCCACAGAGGATTAAAATGTCACCAATTGATACCATTGGTGAAAACCTTTATGCATTTGCCAAAACCTGACCTGTTAATTGTGCACTGTGGAGGAAATGACTTGGGCACTTTGACTGGGGTAGGTCTGGAAATGCTTTTAAAGGACACCTTTGACCAATTGATGGCACTTTTTCCTCAAACTGCCTTGGTATATTCAAATATATGCCAAAGACAGAAATGGAGGTGGTCAAACCAATTTTGTCCACAAATTGAGAAATCGAGGAAGCATGTAAATAAGTCTGTTTCAGCTTACATGAGAGACCATGGAATGGGCTCCATGTACAACAATAACTTGCGTTACTACATGCAAGATATCTACAGAGCAGATGGAGTTCACTTCTCAGATGAGGGGAACAGAATTTTCATCCTGAATTTAAGACTGTGCATTGGTACCTACTTGTAGGTACCTAAATCAGCCACAGGACCCAAAAGCTCTTTTCAGAGCTACCCTAGATCTGATCACTCACAATTATTATTTTACTCTAACTTTTTTCACTAATTTTCAAAAAAGTACGCTCCCCGGAGCGCTACCCGGTACGCGCACCGGACGCTAACCGTGCGAATTTTTAAAAAAAAATGGTTTTTTTTCGCACATATGGGCATCCTCAGCCACCCTCAGAAAACCTAGGGGGTCAAGATACGTCTACCGTGCCCCCTTCTACCCATTCTGAACATTATTTGCCCTCCATTTTGTATCTTAATTCGACCGAAACACAAAATGGTGGACTCCCCGTAACGCTGCCGGTTCGCGTACCGGGGCGCGCACCGGGAAGCGCTCCATTAAAAAAGGTGGGAAAGTAATTTACAGAAAAAACCCTGGAGACAATGTCACCAAATATAGATTAACTCATACTACATACCAATCCCTACCATTTTCACAAATTTGGTTGGAATACCATTTAGCCATTTAGCCTGCAGACCTCTCTAAATACCCTGAGGTAAATTACTTCACAAAACACATCTGAAGTGTTGGAATTGACAACCAAGTAAAATGTTACTTTCATTTTCTACTTTTTTTACCTGACATTTGATTGGTTATATACCTGAATATATATAAAAAAAAGAGAGAAAAACACAGCCATTTTGACTACTACTTCCTGAACTACATTGCAAGATCATTTTCACTCACAACTTAAACTTGTTTTTAAAAGGTAAGATATTATTTTATAAATTTGAAAACATTTTCAGATAGATATATACTATCCCTCTGTAAGAGTTAGACATTGAGAAAGGCTTGTTTATTATAATTATGGATTGATTTAGGTTTCTGTGGTATAATTATGAATTTACATAGGCTTTTTCACAGGCACTTTTTAATAGTACTACTTCATGCCTCAAAAGTACCTGTCTGAACTTAAACCCAACAGTGCCCTATCTCTACTGATATATTTATTTTTTATTCAAATTTCAGCACAAAAATGCAAGGAGAACAGAACGTTTCCTTTGAAATTGTCCTAGACATGAACAATGAGGAAATAATTGAACCCATTGACTTGGAATTCATGGATGAATCACAAGACCATGAACTTCTACAATGTGTAGAATCTGTGGATTGTTTACTTCATTATGATGACGGTCAAATGTGGGAAGTTATGTTCACTCAACAAGAGGACATATCGGACAGTCAAATGTTAGATGTTCTATTAAATTTTGAAAAACAATCCGAAAAATAAAATTATATTTAATATTAAAAAATTGTTTGAGTCTTTAATCATTTTTATATGTAATTCATAAACTAGTACCAAATTGATTATAATGTAAATTCATACTTATAGTATACTGTGCACAATTCCAAAAATACATTTATATTTAATAATCATTAATACTGCTACTTAAATAAAAAAATTAAAAAAAACAACAAAAAGAACAATCAATAAACATACAATATTTCAAAATATCATAGTCTATCATTCTTTTTTCCTTATAGTACGCTCCCCGGACCGCTTCCCGGTGCGCGTACCGGGCGCTCCCCCCGCGGGGCCCTTTTAAAGCCTCCACATCAAACCTAGGGGGTCAGGGAGGATCTACTATGCCCCCTTATGGTCATTTCCCCACCATGTCATGAGTGATGTAATATGTGATGTCATCAGCAGTGCATTGCACGCGCAAGTTATAGTGAGTCCAACTAACTATAACGTGGGAATTTCATTGGTTTTATGCGAGTAACATTTCCAGCTAACTATAACTGGTGTCAAACCTATGGTTTTTTCAGTGAATTTCATAGGTTTTGTAAATGCTATTTCCTAACTATAACGTGTGTAAAACCTATGGTTTTTTCAGTGAATATATATATATATATAGGATATAAGATTACCCACAGCACAACAAATAGGAAAGAGGTGTAAAAAGGGGCGTGGCCTCATTACACCTCCCTGCAACGCAGCCCCCTGGCGCATACTGGAGGTTCCTGGTGGGCTAGTTGGCCCCAGGGTCCTCCAGTATGCAAGGGGAATTAGTTCCCCCTCTGAAAAAGCACCAGGGGGCTGTGTTGCAGAGAGGTGTAATGAGGCCACGCCCCCTTTTACACCTCTCTGCAATGCAGTCCCCTGGCGCATACTGGAGGTTCCTGGTGGGCTAGTTTGCCCCCATGGACCCCCAGTATGCAAGGGGACTTAATCCCCCAACTTAGAATGCGGTACGGGGCGTGTTTGCACAGTGGTGAAGGTAGGGGGCGGGGCTAGAGGTGATATGTGTGCAAACATGTCCTGTGGCACATTTTAAGTTGGGGAATTAATTCTTCTTCAATCCAGAGGTCCCCTAGGGGCCAACTAGTCTAAAAGGTACCTCCAGTAAGCACCACAGAGCTGCATTGAAGAGTGTTGTAAAAAGGGGGCTTGCCCTCTGAATACCTGTCTGCAACGCAGCTCCCTGGTGCATACTGGAGGTACCTGGTGGGCTAGTTGGCTCAGGATTGAAGAGGAATTAATTCCCCAACCTAAAACACGCCACAGGGCGTGTTTGCACACATGTTACCTCAGGCCCGCCCCCTTCCTTCACTATTGAGCAAAATATTCCTGTAAAATCAGCTGAACTACGAATTCCGATTTACTCGCCTGTTATCACAAGAGTCGTCAGTACTGCATCTTTGAGCCCACTACTGATCCGGAAAAGTCATTCTAACCATACTTACAGTAACTTGAATTTCCTTCTATAGGCTAACATTGACTGGTTTCACTTGGAAATTTTTCTAGGGGGTCGATTCCGATCCGGTAAAAAGCACTCCGAATCGTCGTACGGAGCCTTGTTTCCCCGTACGAATCGTACCTGTAAACGTCCCGTACGTACGACAAAGTACGATTCGTACCAGTAGCCGTACTCCGTACGAGTCGTACAATACACCGTACGACTCTAATCTCTGTACGATTCTCCCTCGGAACCGGCTGTACACGACATCTGTACGGTTCACGGCTGGTTTTCACGACCCAGCAAGTACGATACGTGTCGTGTACGCACCGTACGACCCTTTTTCTACGGGAGCTGAAAACAGCCGTAAAAGCAGAGTTTGCGCCGAAACAGGTACGGAACGGCCCCCTCGGGTATGGCGCGTACCCCCCATGATCGCAGGGGTACGCACCGTACCCCTGTGATCATGGGGTGTACGAGCTGTACCCCCATTGTACGATCGGTGTATGAGCCGTACCCCCTTTGTACGATCGATGTACGAGCCGTACCCCCAATGTACGATCGGTGTACGAGCCGTACCCCATGTACGATCGGTGTACGAGCCGTACCCCCTTTGTACGTTCGGTGTACGAGCCGTACCCCCATTGTACGATGGGTGTACGGCTCGTACACCGATCGTACATGGGGTACGGCTCGTACACCGATCGTACAAAGGGGGTACGGCTCGTACACCGATCTACATGGGGTACGGCTCGTACACCGATCGTACAATGGAGGTACGGCTCGTACACCCCATGCGATTATGGGGGGTACGGACCGTACGGTGTGTATGTGTTTGTGTGCTTTTCCGTACAACTCGCCCTTACCTGACGTTGACCGTACGAATCGCGTCCTCATACCCCGGTCCGGATCGTACTCGTCGGGTCGTACGGCATGTGTACGAGTCGTACGGTATGTGTACGAGTCGTACGGTTCACGGTTTCAGCCTTGCAATACGTACGGATTGCGACGATTCGGACGGATTCACGGAATACGGATCGTACTTCGCGACTCGGACGGACGGGTACGATTCGTACGGAGAGGGCTCCGGATACAAATCGTACGGATGTTTTTTTTCCCGAATCGGAATCGACCCCTAAGTGTGGAGTTTTGGAACTTTAAAAAATTCCTCAAAAATCAACCGAACTATGAAGTCCGATTTACTCACCTTTTATCAGGAGAGACCTCAGTGCTGCATCTTTCAGCCCAGTATTGATCCTGAAAAGTAATTCTAATTGTCGTTACAGTAACTTGAATTTCCTTCCATAGGCTAACATTGACATGTTTTACATGGAAATTCTTCTAAGTGTAGAGTTTTGGAACTTTAAAAAATCCCTCAAAAATCAGCCGAACTACGAATTCTGATTTACTCACTTTTTATCAGGAGAGACCTCAGTGCTGCATCTTTCCGCCCACTACTGATCCTGAAAATTAATTCTAATCGTAGTTACAGTAACTTGAATTTCCTTCAATAGGATATCATTGCCTGCTATATAAAATATAAATTAAAAAAATATTTAAAAAATATGTATATTACAATTTCAAAAATTTAGAAAATATTTATTTTTGAATTTTTATAAAAAATATGTAATGTTATTCAAAAAATATAATGTCTAAAAATAAATAATTTAAAATAATGTAGTAAATCAGTACAAAAAATATAACAATTAATATATTTAAAAATTATCATTTACAAAACCTTTCAAATATACTGAAAAAACCATAGGTTTCAGCCACGTTATAGTTAGGAATTAGCATTTAAAAAACCTTGGAAATTCACTGAAAAAACCATGGTTTCAGCCACGTTATAGTTAGGAATTAGCATTTAAAAAACCTTAGAAATTCACTGAAAAAAACATAGGTTTCATACATGTTATAGTTAGCTGGACATTTCACGCATACAAAACCATTGAAATTCCCCCATTATAGTTAGTTCAGCTAACTATAACTCGCGCGCCAGCAATGCACTGCTGATGACGTCACATATTACATCACTCATGACATGGTCAGTGACATCACTCATGACATCACTGATGACATCTCAAGTGACATCACTGATGACATCATCCTTGTGAAAGAGTGGCAGACCTCCTCTCACCCTAATATAACCTTTGATACACACATTCAAAAATAGAAATTAAAATTTTCAAAAAAATGGAGATACCACTACCAGTTACAACAACCTATTCAGTAATTCCAACATCTACTTACGCATCCACTCATTCACCAATAGTTCTACATAGTCACTCACACATGTACTCACTCATCATATGTACTCATACACCTATACATCCTGTTACACACCGACTCTCATCCATAGAGTTACTCACACACATACTCACACATGCAAATAACCTATCAAATATCCATTTACTTACATATACAACTATACACACACCACTACACTCACTTCTACAGAAACGTACTCATAGTTGCTTTCTTAAACAATCATTTATAGAAACACATACTTATTTATACAGTTCGGTATGCACACGGGCAGCAGTACTTATGGTGTTATAAAGTGATACACTCATAGAACTCTTGCAGTTGTACAATTACCCAGGCTTCGTTTGTTTAATAGCCAGTTAGATTATGTTTGGTGGGTACACTCTAATATCAGATAACTTTATCCTTAAAATCTCTTATAAACAGATGATTTTCACAATAAATAATAGACAAGTGTTGTCAGAAAAAGAAGACCTATACTCTCAGTTATTTATTTGAAAAAAAGTAACCTTTATTAAAACAGAAATAAATAGAAACGTAACTTTAATAGAATAAACAGTATAATAAAAAAAACTTGGGTTGGAATCCAGTGGAAGCAGCGTAGGAAACCTGCAAGACAAAAATGAAGCATAAGTATGTGTGCTATGTGGAAGAGGTAAAGAAAGGAAGTCCGAATGAAAGTACGATAGTGAGAATGGAAGGGAGGGGGAGTAGGTGGAAGGGAGAAGGGGGGGAGAGTAAAATGAAGAGAGGGAAGAGGAGACAGAGCGTCGGCCTACTGCACCCAGCCCTTAGCGTTACCCTCCCTTCACCCATTTGTCTAGGACACTGGAATCACGAGAAAGAGTGTGGTTCAGCAAGTCCTTAAAATGAAACACATGAGGCCAGAGATTATGGGCATATATTCAAGGAACGGCGATAACATTATCGCTGCTTTAGCGGCAGGAAACTGCCGCTAAAGCGGCGATAAGGGGTTGATAATATGCCCTTGTGATTTGCCATAGAAGCCCAGGTTCTGGTGTGAACCTTGGCTTCTATGGGAATTCACAAGGGCATATTATCAAGCCTATTATAGGCGCTTTAGCGGCAGTTCCCTGCTGCTGAAGTGGTAATAATGTTATCGCCGTTCTTTGATAATATAGACCTACATTATTAGCTACGGGTAAATCACTTGCATGCACCTGTGCACCCAGGGTGCTGCACCCTAATCCCTTCCCCCGCACTGTGCTCAATTGTAGGTCTTGCACACCAAAGCTTCACTGCTCACCTGCCACCACTGGTGTGCCCCACGACGTGTTGGTGCAAGCTCCGACTCCGCGGTACGTTTGTACGGTAGACCAGGTCTCCGGTCAGAGACGGTTTTCTTGATACCACGATGGAAGGTGTCAGAATGCCCAGGGCATCATTGCGGGGTCAGCTCCGCCCTTCTTGAGGCAATCAATGGAATGTCTGAAAAGGGAAAAATACTTAAATGGTGGAAACGTCTGGAGGTAATTAAAGGTTTATTTCAAGCTAGATAGAAAATAGGAGTTGAGTGCATCCTTTGTTTTTGAAGTACGACCTACCAACTGTTAGTGGTAATCGTGGTTCAAAGAGGAAATGGAGTGCTCAAGAATTCACAAAGTTAAATAATTACACGTTATACGAATGTTTATGTAGAAAGGAACAGAGCGCATGCTAGAAGCATAATGTGCGCGTGTAATGCAGTGGCGGAAGCCTGTGTGCATGTACACTTAGTAACCAGCTCACTACAGTGTCCTAAAAGCCAACACCACTTGTCTGTAGGGCAGCTCTGTCCGCTAGCTCAGGCCTACAGTATGATACAGCTGGTCTTTAAAATGAGACAGAGATGAGACTGAATGAGGTTAGAGATCACATCATTACGCACGGCAACATCGTTTGTTCGCACCTGCACAGCCAGGGTGATGCACCCCACCTGTCCCGCCGCACCGCACTCAATTGGAGGCCCTGTGCACCCAGACCACTCTGCTTAACTGCTGTCATTGTTGTGTGAGCAAACACTACGGGCAGCAGTGCTCACAATTCAGATGGAGTGTTGATTGAATGATAGTGTACACCTCAAGGATCCCTTTCATAGACGACGGGCAGCAGGGCTCACAATTTAGAGCCCGTGTTAATTGCAGGATGGTGTACACCTCATGGATCAATTTTTTTTATTGCCCATTGTGATATGCGAGGTGGATGCAGCCTTATCACCTGAGGCAGTGTGGAAGAACTGGGAGATGTGGCGGCGTCATTATCCTATTTATACATACGTAAAGTGGGCTGGGCTTGTGTACGCCAGGCCAGAGTAGGGATGTGAATAATTATTCTGGGGACCTGGGCGTTGTTCAGTTTCTGTCTGGCCAGGAAGTGTACTTATGTGTCTTTCTTTTTTAGTTTTGACCTAGCAGACTGTGCAATTTACATTAGTGTAGCATGTGTCGGGAGGGCGGAAACTATTGTTAATGAGATGGTGTTTGAAAATATTGAATGGTGAACATCATTGTCAAGGTTGTGGATATGCACAGACACGCATGTCAATGGTGTGCGATATTATTGAAAGTGTTGCTATCGCGAAGGGTACACATGTGAATGTGCTCAGATGCAGGGAGGATCAGCAGTGAGGCTACGTCAGACACAGTGATAACACTAATTACAGTCAAGCAATGCATGTCAAATGTGAATCTGAAAGTCTTACATATAACACACAACTATATTGGTAAAACCTGACAACAGAGCGTACAGCAAAAGAAATCTACACATTGCTGTTTACTGTTTGTCACATGTGATCTAGGATGTGCACTCTGAACGTGGCTCCTGATGCTTCTTAGAGCCGCGCATACCGAGGCCGAAAGGGAGCACAATGATGTGCACACACAAACACCAGGGGATCGTGTAACACATATTTCCTATTTGTTATGTTATGTTAATTAAACTTCTATAGCGCGCAGCTGCTCCAGCAAAGGGGCGTCACGGCGCTTTGACCAGCAGAGAAGCCAGCTACCAGCGAAGGTAAAGGGCAGCAAAAACAGTAGCAAGGGTAGTGGCAGAAGTTAGATCCTGGATGGAAAAAGGTGCGCCTTGAGCACCCTCCTAAACAACAGAAGGTCATTAAGAGCACGGATATGGATTGGGAATGAGTTCCAGAGTTTTGCCGCTAAATAGCGGAAGGAGCGCCCTCCAGCTCTACAACGTTTAAAACGCGGTACCATGACCAGGCCTTGTCCTTTAGACCTCAAAGAGCGTGAAGGGACATAGGGGGTCAACAGGTTCTCAAGGATTTTAGGAGTGTCCTGTTTGAGGATTTTAAAGGACAGGCACAGTGTCTTGAATTGTATCCTTTGGGCCATTGGGAGCCAGTGCAGCTTCCAGATGGTTTCCTTTGCTGAACAAAACCTAGGTAGGCCAACCGAGGCCCTAGCCGCAGCGTCCTGTATGCGCTGCATCCGGAATATTTCTGCCTGGTTTGCCCCCAGCAGGAGAGAGCTGGCGTAGTCCAGCCGGGACAGTATGGTGGCCTGAATTATAAGTTGCCTGATGGGAGCATCAAAAAATTTCAGGATTGGTCTGATACCACGTAGAATGCCTAAACACGTGGCTGCAACTTTTTTGGTGTGGCCAGAGAAGCTGAGGGAGGGGTCTAGCCAGACCCCCAGATTTTTAACCCCAGTCACCGGTATGGGTGTCTTACCCAGGACCGTGGGCCACCACTGATCGCCCTACAGATCGCTGTTCTTACCGACGATCAGGACCTCCGTTTTATTGGCATTCAACTGGAGATAGTTAGCTGTCATCCAGCCTGCCACTGCAGCCAGACCATCCCTGAACCTGGAGGCCTCGTGGTCTGAGCCCCCCGAGAGTGCCACTGCCAGCAGCGTGTCATCAGCATATGATACCATAACCATGCCCCACTGCTTGGCGACAGCAGCTAGCAGCTGCACATAAAGGTTAAATAGGGTAGGGCTCAATGCCGACCCCTGAGGCACTCCCTGCTCAATAGGATGGACTTGGGATTGGAAAGGAGGAGTGGCTACCCAAAACGATCTTCCAGAGAGGAACGATCGGAACCATTCGAGGGCCAGGCCATTGATCCTTGCCTCTTCCAGGCGATGAAGCAATACCACGTGCGAGACCGTGTCAAACACGGCACTGAGATCGAGGAGAACCAGTGGCGCCGTTTGACCTGAGTCAATCACGGATCGCAGATGTTCCGTCATCGCAAGGAGGGCGGTCTCGGTGCTATGGCCAGCCCGGAACCCATTCTGGGAGGTATCCAGAATGTTGTTAGTCTGGAGGTGTTTGGTGAGTATGCTGTTGGCATGAGCTTCTGCCACCTTAGCAGCCCAGGGGAGGAGAGAGATCGGCCGGTAATTCTCAGGCTTGCTCGGGTTCAATGTAGGTTTCTTAAGGATCGGGGTTACAGAAGCTTGCTTCCATTTAGTTGGTACTGTACCCGAGGCAAGTGAAACATTGATAAGTTGGCGTAAAGGAGGCAGGCACAGCGCAGCAGAGTATCGAAACTGTGCAGGCCTAAGCGGATTGGCGGGGGAACCAGATTTAATTTTAACCGCTAGTTTGTCGAATTCAACCTCCGACACACCAGGGAGGATGGTAAGAACGGAGTTAGTGCTGGGGCTAGGCATCGACCATACATTCGAGGGACTTGTGCTCAGAAATTAGCAATAGATGGTGCATACCTTTTCCAAGAAAAAGGCAGCGAGGTCTTCACAGTGCGATTCTGAAGAAACCTCTGACACTGGGACTCTCTCAGTGGTAAGATCTTTAAGGATCTTAAAGACCAGCTTGGTCGGATTAGAACTATGTTTAATCTCACTGGAGTAGTATGCAGTACGTGCCCTGCAGATGGCTTTATGATAGATTTTTACTTTGGCTAGGTACAGTGTTTTCTTCCCAGAGTCATAATGTTTTTCGCCTGTCTCTCTCCGCCTTTTTGCAGGATTTCTTCAAGAGCATCAAGGCGTCATCATACCACGGACTAGGTTCAAGGGTGCGGCATTTGCTCCAGGTAACTGGAATCAAGGAGTCAAGAGCCCGGGTGATCCAATCACAGATGAGGTCATAGCCAGACTCTACTTCGTTGAATGGACCAGGGGGGTTTTCCCTAAGGAGGTGATGGAAGTCCTCAAGCTTCAGCTTTCTCCAGGGACGTTTAAGAACGACTCTGTCTATATTTTTAAATAGTGGATCCAAGACTGGGAGGGATAGCTCCACCAGTAGATGATCAGACCAAACCACCGGGGTCGGCAACTGGACATTACCCATTGCTAAGTTGGTGGATATAGGATCCAGTATATGACCACCCACATGAGTAGGGTTAGTGACCATCTGGAACGCCGCTAAGTCGGCGAGCAAGCTGCCGATGGTCGAGGTCTGGGATAGGTCAAAATGAAGATTTGATGTAACATTTGAGAAGCATGGCAATCACACGTGGAAGGCTAATGTACAGAGCATGGATATTGATCAAGAAGATTGTTGCATGTTGTGTGTAGTGTAAGATATGTGTATACAGGAAACCACTTTTCTAAAAAGATTTCTAAGCAGAAGAGGTGTCTCTCATCAAACGCTGTAGAGAGAATGAGTAAAATGTTTGGGTCATGCAACTGTTACAATGGGAAATGTTATGAACCAATCAAATGCTTTTTTTAAGGTCACATGACAATCGCGCACCGAGTGCACAAGGAGGCTGCACCCGACGCAATTTTGACAAAATATATTTATCATAATATAAGTTTATTACAGTTAGATATATCTAAATGTTTAAAATATTTTAGATTATTGCTTGCTCTCATATACTGTTTAAAGTTATTTAGATGTATTTTTAAGACAAAAAAAAAAGGGAATGGCGTACGCGGCGCGATACTATATGTCTGTGACGTAACAGGGGGCCTGGCAGCGTGTACTCGTCGCAAACGCAAAGCACAGCGGGAGCGACCCCATAAGTATATAACGTAATGAGTGACTTGGTACTGCGTACCTGTTGGATACCAAAGTAGCACCTGGCGTGACTTCATGCGTATATGATGTTACGCGGGACGCGGTGACACAAAGTCGTCGGATACGAAATGCGCATCATTTACAAGTTTAGCAATATGGCGATAGGATTCATGTGGTGATGGAGCATGGTACGCTACCGGTATGGGAGTGCAGTTTTCGCCCCCCCCAAAAAATATACATATTTTTGGGGGAAGATATGAAACATTACATTGTTTTTAAAGTTAAAAAAAGAAGTATAATATAGTTTCAAAATATTAAAAAAATATTTGAAAAAATATAGGTTTTAGAAACATTAAAATATAAAATTAACATTTAAAAAACCTTTGAAATTCACTGAAAAAAACACAGGTTTTACAGACGTTATAGTTAGGAATTAGCATTGAAAAAACCTTAGAAATTCACTGAAAAAACCATAGGTTTCAGGGACGTTATAGTTAGTTGGACATTTGACTCATATAAAACCAGAGAAATTCTCCAGTTATAGTTAGTTGAGCTAACTAAAACTCGCACGCCCGCAATGCATTGCTGATGACGTCACATATTACATCACTCATGACACAGTCAGTGATATAACTGATGACATCACTGATGACATCTCAAATGAAATCACTGATGACATTATTCCTGTGATAATAAGATACACATACTGATGCTCTAATATAAACCTTGATACACCCACTCTAAAATACAGACTACTATTTTTGAAACCATTCACACAACAATGCCAGATACTACATACCACCGACTATTTCCTAAGTCTATACACACATCTAGTGACCTTTACATACAGTAACTCATCAATACAGTACTATAATATGTACTCATACACCTACGCATACAGCCACACTCTACCACTCATTCATAGAGTTACTCATACACCTAGTCAATCAGGCAAAGAATGAATTACATACTCATTTACTCATGTATACAGTTATACACACCAACTGAGTTATTTATACACACACCATATCACTTATTTATGTAGATACTAACACATACTTACTGTCTTATACAATCACTGATACAAGCAGACACTCATTTATTCAGCCGCTCTTGTAATAACTTACTCGCACGTATAGTCATTTATATACTCCAACACTCACATATACTGCCTTAAAAGATATGTAGTTACTCACATATATACCACCGAGACATTCATTCACTCATCAACACACCCATATACACATTCACACACCCATACAGCCCTTCACAGATGCACTCTTGAAACCATACACCCAGTGAATCACTCACACATCTATGCACAAAATCACACCCCCACCCACCCACACAGACACTCAGGCACCCATATAGATACTCAGACAACAAATCAATAACCTATATAGACACTCATGTAGCTACTCACCTACTCACGCAGCCACTTACACACCAACTGAGAGACTAATACAGACCTTCACACAGTTTAGTCACTAACCCATGTATTCAGTAAGACACGTTTAATCGCTCACTTATACAGTCAGTCACGCACCTACTAAATAATCCATTCAGGCACATGTAAATCCACTCATTCTTCAATACACCTTGGCATAGATATATATGATAAATATTTAAACTTTACAGAAACACACATTCAGTGGATGATGTCATCAGTGATGTCATTTGAGATGTCATCAGTGATGTACGTCTGTAAAACCTATGTTTTTTCAGTGAATATATATATATATATATATATATATATATATATATATATATATATATATGTGCGAAGGATTTCCTGGCAGTGTTGTAATCCACAGGAAAAAATGTGAGACTCGCACTCCACGCTGCTGTGTATCCTTAGTTTATTTCGGCTGACGCGTTTCGAGCAAAAGCTCTTTGTCACAAGCCTATATATATATATATATATGCCTTGGCTTTCCTCTGAAGAAGGTCAATGTGACAGAAATATATTAGGAAAATGCAAGTTTTAAAATAAAGCTTTTCTTCACCTTAAGGAGTGCGGCTCATACCTGTTCTACTGGAGAGAGGTTTTGGAGAGATGTTACAGGCGTGGGCCTGCCTAGAGTGAAGCACCGCCGAAAAAAGAGCGCAATTATGCTGCCCGAAATCGGACCCCTCTTTTGTTAACTGCGCAAGCACAAGGGGCAGCGGGCTGCCGCCAATGACAGGACCTTGGTTCAGACCCCAGCAGCATAAAAGGCTGACTGTTTGGGGATTAAGGTAAAGAAAAAACGTCAGGCATCGCCCACCAAAGGGTAAGAACTGGGAGACTGCAACGCACTACATATACCAGTATGCTTGAGCCCTGACTATCAAGGCGCCCACCAGGGGGCATATAAACTGTGATTACACTGCAAGCGAAATGTGGGTGCGCTGCGCAGCCTCGTGATGCCTTGGCTGTCCTCTGAAGAAGGTCAATGTAACCGAAATATATTAGGAAGAAGCCAGTTTTAAAATAAAGCTTTTCTTCACCTTAAGGAGTGCGGCTCCTACCTGTTCTACTAGAGCGAGGTTATGTACATACATATATGTATATATAACCTACTGGCGGTCGCCAGTAGGTAGTTATAGTTAGGACCTACTTTCCATAGGAAATCTACAACATTCTTTTTGGAATAACTTAGGCGCTGGTGGACGAATCTTTGTGAATTTCTCTAAGAAAATGGCCTGCTCGGCTCGGCTCCTTCCCTGAAAGTTTGGGGGTGATTTGTTAAGTGGGGGCCGAGAAAAAAGGGGGTCCCAAAACGTGTTTTCTCCATGCTACAGCCCAAACAACTGAACGGAATTACAGAAAATTTGGCAGAGAGGTAGAGTTCAGTTCGCAGATTGTGCTTTTTGTTAAATGGGGTAAATCCGTCCAGTAGTTCCTGAGAAAATTAAAAGTAAAATCATAGCGATATCTAGAGACGAAGTACCGCACGGAAATCCGTACAATTACGAGCATGAGCTGCATGCTGTTTGGCTGTCAACTGTCTGTCAACACTCCAAACTAAGAAGTGTTGGCAGGCATCTTGTGCCTCGCTAGAACCGAGTCACAAGAACCGCTAGAACCGAGTCACAAGAAAACAGTAAAACAAAGTTGAGAAATAAGGAAAGGGGGTAGGGTAGAATCCTGTTGACCCTCTAGACCTCCTCAGGGGGTCCCACATGGATTTTTAAATAAAAAAATCGCGGGGTACTCGTACGTGGTGGAAAAGGAAAAAAAAACAGTTTTATTCTTAACCGCATGCGTGCGGCCGCTATTTTCGCGCTGTGCGGCTTTTTGCGAAAAGCCGCGTTACATGACGAGCTGAGCTAGTCATGAGCATGCGAGCGGCGCAACTCATGACGAGCTCAGCTCGTCATGCGCATGGAAGGGGTTAATTAGCCCCCAGGGGGGCTAAATCCCGGGGGCATTTTTTTTCCATAATGGGGGGCTTGTAAGGCACTCCGAGACCCGGGGAAAGGCACCCCCTGGGGTTTTGT
Source organism: Lissotriton helveticus (assembly GCF_964261635.1). Lineage (NCBI taxonomy): Eukaryota > Metazoa > Chordata > Amphibia > Caudata > Salamandridae > Lissotriton > Lissotriton helveticus. The sequence continues at coordinate 509,678,091 of NC_136059.1, forward strand.
TTTGAAGTATGGACACGTGGAGCCGTCTGGGATTGTGGGGGCATTGAGGCTAAAAAAAACCAGTTCTTTTTGAGAACTAACTTTACTGGTTAAAAAAAGAGCTATATTTCTATGATAGTATGTAAAACTTTCTGTTTTTTTGTGTGTACGAGTTGTACTCTCTACCCAAGCCCATGTTTCTTTTTTTATCTTCAAGTTCGCCAAGCAAAGCTGTCCTCATTTCAGGTATTACATTTGCCGCTTTCTTTACCCGGGCCGTATGTGTCATCCGCTGAAATACTTTTGTAATACATTAATAATCATATTCTATCTATATTTATTTGAAACGTATTGCCGAGGCGCCGAACGTTGATTACATACTCCGTCCACCGCCATTTTAGTAGTTTTCTTCCGTTATTTTTATGATACCTTCTACTTTAATTTTACCCTCCGCCTATCTTCTCGGTGATCCATGAGATTTCCTGCCACAGACACCACGGTGTTTGTCTTTGGCATCCGATGTCATCAGACTTGGTCACACGCATACCTAAAAACTAATTTGAAGCACATAAGCCACAGCTATTACAACGCGTGTCCATCACCACAAAGCCATTAGGGTGTTTATGGCTTTATTATGCGTGGTAAATGTAGAGTAGTTGTAAAAGCATGCGTGGTAAAGGCATGCGTGGTAAAGCCATATGCGTGCTAATAGATTTGTGGTGACGGTCACGCATGCTTATGACCGCGTTGTAATGGCTGTTTCCCCCAGGACACTGCAGGAACCGGGTCTGGGTGTGACGGAGTCCAGGGCATCAGGCGGTGGGCCACGCAGCCTCCCTCACACTATATAGAAATCTCCGGGGGGTGGGCGTTTTCGTGGTTTGAGGGGCGTCATTGAGGCCCATATAGTTAATTTTGTGGGGGAGTAGGTTTGCACGCGAAAATGTCGCAAGAGGTCCTTTCTATGTTGTAGTCCATCCAGAGAAAATATAAGTTATTGTACAGCCAGTACTTTTTAACCCTACTGTCAAACATCTTACTATAGTACTTCAAATTATAAATATTATTTTTGTTGTAGACCGTCCCCCCCAAAAAAAACAAGTATATCGTTTTTTTATTAACTTTTATTAAAATAACAATAACTGTAAACGTAACTTAAAGATAATATAATACACAACTAGAAAAATAACTTTAATAAAACAGTATTATAAACAAATTGTGATGTGGACTCCAAAAGATGTTGGGTAGGTAATCTGCAAAACAAAAAAGAAAAAAATAGTTTAAAGTTATGTAGATGTGACTAACTAAGGTGAAGCATTACAAGTGAAGGTAACAGTACGATTTTATGTGTGCAGTGTGCTAGTACATTTCACTTCTGTTCTAGTCCCGCGTTCAAGTGGTGTCTGTATGGAAGTGCCTACTGCTTTACTGACACAAAAGTGGCACAACGGGATTGTAAATACGCCAACTTATTTCTAATGCATTGCAATGGAGGTATTGTATATCTAGGCCGCTGTGCTTACCTTGTATATTTAGTGCGGCCAAACAGTGCAGCCACCGGAGTTCACAACCTGAAGACACCTTTGCTTCTACACGTCAAAGTAGACAGGAGTGTCTATAACTTTAAAAGAGAAAGAGAAATGATGTCGCAGAGAGTGAGAGAGAGCAAGAGAGAGAAAACAACATTAAAACTGTCTTGCAGAGTCTGGAGTTGAGATTTTTTCTTGAAAAGTCAGACACAGATTTACAAGCTCCTTGCGGGGGGGGCTTAACTTAAAGGAAAAAGAAGAGTGGAGCTGCAGGAGCTGTAAGGGGGGGACATCAAAGCCTCATTAACAAGCAAAATGCCTTTAAAAGACCTGTGAAGTACTCGGGTGCGACTGTGTGTTGGCCCAGGAAGCTATCTGATCCTAGCTGAAGTCCTGTTAGCCCAATGTGTATTTTGCGCTTGCTGCATACTACACATTCTCTCCTTTCACAGATAACTTGTCGTTATTTCGGAAACAAGCTACTTTGCTCACCTTGTGCCATTGCTGTCGTACTTCTTACATAATCCATCCCGAAGCTCTACATCTAAAAGATATTAAAAGAAAGATGTTATGACTGGTAATTGTTACCATATTAATTTGGAGTTAGATAATATCGCGCTTTTATACACGTTCATTCTCACATTTCTACAAACTGTTTGTATTGGTAATATTCCGGACATTTCAGCGATTATAAAAACGTTACTGCTATTGGGAAAAAATGTATGCATATAAATTAATAGACTATATAGGAGTGCGTTCGTCTAAAATACTAAGTCGCGTTTTTGTATCTAGTCTGCTACAACCCTGACTCCCTCCGATGCGTACTCAAGCCTCACTGCTCACCTTTTCGTGGAAAAGACACCTTCTTCATGATGTAGTCCCGATCTCCAATGAAGAAGTCTCATATATGGTGCCGAGTCTTGATATCTCTATGGCTAACGACATACTCATGCTTCCATCATCATCATCGCAGGTTCTTCATCCGCTCAGTGCTTCGGGCACCACTAACTCAGTGACGAAAGAGGCCACGCATGTAGTAGTGGGCCCCTTTTTCGGTGCTTTGGAAACAACTCTAAAATGGCATACAACACGTGCGCTCCGTCTTTTTTATACAAAGGGTCACGTGTGTAGAGACGGATACGCTGAATGGGTATGGTGTGAGTGTATACCAGCCATGAGGGAGTGTGTGTGTCGATCTGACAACTAGACCTGCAACTAAGAAATCACTACAATGGAAATTTGGGCCATGTACTGTTGTTGTGTTTTCCTGGTAGCGTAAGAGTGGCTTTCTTTTTTCTATGTGATGTTCCGATAGAGTCACCATGTATGTAGCCTATTTTGTGATGCATTTTATTGTACAATGCGTTTCAAAAACTAGTTGTGGTAGGGTGCTTTTAAATTAAACTGTGTACTCTGCTTACGAGTTAGTTGAGTATAGAAGTATTTTCTTTTTCTATTTTCTATTCTATCATAATTGTGCTGACTTTTCTCCTTTAGCGTGCAGTTTTATAAAATGTATAACTGTTGAAATCATCTTTGAAAGAAGAATGTAAGCATGTAAGCTGCTCTCTGTGACCAAAAGCAATGCCGGCTCCCGCAGGAAGGCGGGAGCCGGCTGGGACCGTGGATGCCTTGGGGTTCTTCTCACAGTTCGCAACATTACATTTGAGCCCCGGGGGATGGGATCCTCGGGTATTATAAAAAAATGTGTGATAAAGGCTATTTTTTTATGGTAGATTTATCGTACGCATACCAAGCACATATGGATGACGTACGGTGCGAAGATTGGAAGTCGTCCCATAAGCGTACTGAAGGAAGAAAAAGAAGAATATTTTTCAGATATTTATGAAGTGTATGTGTTTAGATGTTGGGTGGCTCTAAAAAGAGCCCTTGTGTTTATTGGGAGATTTTAGTACCTACAAGTAAGTACCAAAGCAGAGTCTAAAGTTCAAGAGGAAGACTCTGTTACCATCATCTGTAAAATGTACATCGTCTCTCCTATAGATGTCATGCATATTGAAACGCAGATTGTTGTGGTAGATGGACCCCGTTCGATAGTCTAGGAGAAAGGCACAAACAGATTTATTCACATGTTTCCTAGCTTGTGGTTGGACCAGTTCCATTTCTGCCTTTGGCATATATTAGAATAGACAAAGGCAGTTTTGGGGAAAAGTGTCATCAATTGTGCAAAGGTGTCCTTCATAAGCATTTCCAGACCTACCCCTGTCAAAGTGCCTAGGTCATTGCCACCACAGTGCACAATTATGAGGTCAGGGTGTTGGAGATGTAAAAAGGATTTCACCAATGGCATCAATTGGTGCCACTTTAATCCTCTCTGTCCAATCCATTTAATGTCTACATTTGGTAAACGTAGGTCTTGGTGAATTCTTTTCTGTTCTGCGTACCTTTGGCTCCAGAAAATATAGCTGTGTCCCACAATCCACACTGTAAGCATCTTGAAGAGAGGTCTGGATGCACTGTGATGGTCGCTGTAAATGAAATGGCAGTTTGAAAAGTAAGATTTTTCTAAAATGGTGGACAACATGCAGTTTTGAAAAAAGAAAAGAAATGATTAGTTGTTTGACAACATTCTACACAGAGGTAGGATGCATGTTTCTGTTTTTTAAAAGCCTGGTTTTTATTGGTTAAGAAAAACTGATAGAAAAGAACGCTACATAAAATAAGCTGGTATATTCTCAAGTCAAATACACTTGCTGTTTTAATTTGCAACAATGTATGATGAACTTTTCACCTGTGTGCTCAGTTAGGTGTTCCCTGAAGTGTTTCTATGGTAACTGGGAGAATGTGGAATGGGGGAAGTGTTGAAAGTTTTGTCAGTTGGAAAGGGTGGAAAAGTTCAAGCAATATAAGTGTGTTTCGTTTTGATTTAATATGGGAATAAATGTGATTTTTTATTTAATTGTATATGTGTGTAGATTGAGTGTGTAGATTGATAGGAAAAGTTTGCTAATTTCTATAGGACTTCCTAACCCCCTAGGACTGCTTAGGGAGTTTTACAATGATCCCCAAGATCAAAATCTTTGATAACCTTTGTTGAGCCTTTGATGGCCCTGGGGAGCACCACCTTCGAGGTCCGGCTCCTGCAGTGTTACGGGGTGCGTATTCCCTAGACACTGCTGTTTGCTATGGTAGTGCGAGAGTTCTCTTTCAAGTAGGAAAGCAGATTGCTTTTCGTCTGAGAGAGCAGCATGTAAGCAGGTCTCTCTGACAAAAAGCAATGCCGGCTCCTGAAGTACGCAGGAAGCTGGCTGGGACCGTGGGGTTTTTGGGGCTCCCCCCACAGTCCTGAACATTATGTTGAGCCCCGGGGGATGGGGTCCCCGGGGATTGTAAAAAATTAGTGATAGATGCTATTTATTTATTTTACGGTATATTTACTGTACGCGTACAGTGCGAATTCTGAAAGTCGTTCCATAAGCGTATGTAAGCAAGAAAAAATCTATTAAAAATATATATTTTACAGATATCTATCACGTTTATGTGTTTATATGTTGGTTGCTTCTAATGAGACCTTTTCTCTTTATTGGTACTTATAAGTAAGTGCTTATGCATAGTCTAAATATGTTGAGTAGCAGTCTTTTATAGAGTGCTGAACTTTTGACCTCTGTTGACAGTTGACTTTTGCATGATCTGTTGGGGGTAGGATGGAAAGTTATGTCAGTTGGAAAGGTTTGAAATGTTGAACCAATAGAAATGTGTGTTTTGTTTGGAATTAACGTGTGAAGGATTTTAATTGGTTATTTACATGTATGTATGTGTAAAATGGTAGAGAGACAAAATATCGAAATTAAAATATCGAGATACAATAATATCGATGTTTTAATTTCGATGGTATAGAATATCGATGTGCAATAATATCGATAGACAGAATATCGATATTAAGGTATGTATGTTACTAATATCGAAATTTTGTTTAGTGTTATGTATTTTTTTATGTTGTTTATATGTTTGTTAAACATGTTTTTTAATGCATGTTTAGAATTAGTAATTTTGTTTACATTTTGCGTTTTAGTATCAGAGCGGGTTGTGGGTTTATAGGGGAATAGGGTGGGAAGTAATTTAATTATAATTAATTGATTAATATGTTTTAAAAATATTTTTGATTAATACATAATTATTAATTAATAATTAATTGGTAATTCATTATTATTAATTAGTTAATTAAATTATTAAAGTTAATGTAATAGTATTTATTATTAATTAATAATTAATTGGTGATTAATTATTATTACTTAGTTAATTAAATTAATTAGAGTTAATGTACTAATATTTTAAAAAAATTGTTATTGCTAATTAATAATTAATTGGTAATTATTTTTATTAAGTGATTAAATGACAATTACATTTTTTATGTGATTTATTTATGTGTAGTGGGTTGTGTGTTTATAGGGGAATAGGGTGTGACATAATTAAATTAAAATAATTAAAGGGATTGTATTTATTTATTGGTATTTATTGTTAATTAATTGTTAATGAATTAATTGGTAATTATTTTTTATTATTTCATATTATTAATTATAAATAATTTATTAATAAATATAGTTTATTCTTGTAAATATCTTGTTAATTAATTGGTAATTCATTATTAATTGGTAATTAATATGTGTTAATTAGCTAATTTATAATTACATCAATTTAATATTAATTGTTATTAATTTATTAATTGATATTTATATTAATTGTGTTTTTTTGTATGTGTAGTGTGTTGTGTGTTAAAGGGGGATTAGTGGGGGAAGTAATTTTTACCCCTACGCTATCCAGCGCTTTCCCTACTGTTGCACTGTCTGGAGTGGGAATAGTAATTTTTACCCCTAAGCTATCCAGCGCTTTCCCTACTGTTGCACCCTCTGGAGTGGGAATAGTAATTTTTACCCCTACGCTATCCAACACTTTCCCTACTGTTGCACCCTTTGGAGTGGGAATAGTAATTTTTACCCCTACGCTATCCAACGCTTTCCCTACTGTTGCACCCTCTGGAGTGGGAACAGTAATTTTTACCCCTACGCTATCCAATGCTTTCCCTACTGTTGCACCCTCTGGAGTGGGAATAGTAATGAATGGGAATAGTAATTTTTACCCCTACGTTATCCAACGCTTTCCTTACTGTTGCACCCTCTGGAGTGGGAATAGTAATTTTTACCCCTACGCTATCCAACGCTTTCCCTATTGTTGCACTCTCTGGAGTGGGAATAGTAATTTTTACCCCTACGCTATCCAACGCTTTCCCTACCGTTGCACCCTCTGGAGTGGGAATAGTAATTTTTACCCCTACGCTATCCAACGCTTTCCCTACTGTTGCACTCTCTGGAGTGGGAATAGTAATTTTTACCCCTACGCTATCCAACGCTTTCCCTACTGTTGCACTCTCTGGAGTGGGAATAGTAATTTTTACCCCTACGCTATCCAACGCTTTCCCTACTGTTGCACCCTCTGGAGTGGGAATAGTCATTTTTACCCCTACGCTATCCAACGCTTTCCCTACTGTTGCACTCTCTGGAGTGGGAATAGTAATTTTTACCCCTACGGTATCCAACGCTTTTCCTACTGTTGCAAGATGTAGAGTAACTAAATATATTTATTTATATGTAGTTTATTTTAAATGTGTATGTATTAGCTATTATTTTTTAAATATGTTTTAATGTTTATATGTATAATTTGCTAAATTACATGTATTTTTAAATTATTTTTACATTATTATTAATACATTTAAAAAAACGATATTTTTACCTTCGATATTTTTGTACTACTATATTTTTTTTCGATATTTTTGTACTTACCTTTATGTAGATAGAAATCCAATATTTTTGATTTCGATATTTTTGTGTCGATATTTTTGTATGTTTATATTCTGTCTGTCGATATTATATCATAGATTTGTGTAAAATGAGAGGGAAAATGTTCCATTTTGCGGTTCTGCTGCAAACACTGAACTAGAGAGATTCTGTATAAGAATATCTACTGTGTGAGTGGCATTCTTGTTAATCTACAAATCAATTTGAAAGGTGAGTTGATAAGTTGTATGGGAATGTATGTGGTGCATCTTTGTACATTAAGGAATTATATTCATCCCTTTTTAAACGTTTTATAGTACTAAATGTGTTTTACTATAATGCATGCTGTTATGTTTATTTGTTTAAAATCACATTGTGCATGTGTGTACATTAAGGAATTATATTTGTCCCTTTTTCCATAATTTCTAGCCTCTCTATTTTTATACTCCCCTCTCTCTCCTCTTACTCCTTCCTCTCTCTCGGCACTACTCTCTTTTTCTTATATTGTCCTCTGTGCTCATATTGCCCTTCTTTGTCTTTATATTTTCCTGTCTCTCGTCTTATTCCTTCTGTCTCCTCATTTTCTTCCCTCTCTCTTTATATTTCATTTGTTTCTTGATACTCCCTGTTCTGTCCTCGTTCTCATTTCTTTCCCTCTGTATATACTCTGGGCAGATGTACAAGCCCCTTGTGTGTCTTTGTTGGTTTAGTGTGTTAGTTTTTTTGATGTAATAGTGGCAGAAATAATGTAGTAAATTGCATATGTATTTGGAAAATGAGTCAGTGTTGTTCACTGAAATGTAGTAATTCTATACATGGAATAAGTATAGTCACTTAATCGTTTTTCAGTAGTAAATGGTAAAATGCATGGTCTCATATTTTTTTGTCTAATATCACACTGTGCATGTGTGTACATTAAGGAAATATGGGGCATATTATCAAGCCCGGGCGATAAAATTATCGCCCCTTTATCGGCAGGAAACTGCCGATAAAGTGGCGATAATGGGCTTGATAATATGCTCTATGGAATTCCAATCGAAGCTCTTGTTAGATGTCCTTCAGGTGTGTGAAACCTATGTTTTTTTCAGTGATTATATATATATATATATATATATATATATAGTTACTGAAAAAAACATATTAGGGGTGTTATAGTTATCTGGATATTTCACTCATACAAAACCATTGAAATTCCTCCATTATAGTTAGTTATACTAACTGTAACTCTCGCGCCCACAATCCACTGGTGATGATGTCACATATTACATCACTCATGACATGGTCAGTGACATCACTCATGACATCACTAATGACGTCTCAAATGACATCACGGATGACATCATCCAGTGAATGTGTGTCTTGCTGATGACGTCACCTATTACATCACAGTAGTAAAAGTGTTTTGGTAAAATGCATGGCCTTATCATTTTTTGGGTAATATCACACTGTACATCTGTGTACATTAGGAATTATATTCGCCCTTTTTGCAAATTTTCTACACTCTTTTGTCATACTCCCTCCTCTCTCATTTTACTATCTTCTTTTTCTTATATTCTGCTCTCTTTTTATACTTTTTTTTTCATTCTTGCTCCTCTTTTTGTATATTTCTCCTACTCTTTATATTCTCTCTTGTCTTTATATTCACCACTGTCGACATAGTTCTTACTGTCTTTTCATAGTACTCCCTCTCTCCTTATACGCTCAGTCTTCCCTTATATTTGTCTTTTCTCCACATTTTTGTCTCTGTGTCTCTTTACATTCCTTCCTCTTTCTTCATATATACTCTTCTGTTCTTATATTCTCTGTTTCTTCTTATTCTCGCTGTTCTTTGCAGGTAGTCGTTATTGTTTTCTCATACTCTGTAGTCACATTTCTCCTCTCTTTTGTTATACTTCGCACTCTCTACTAATATTGTCGTCTTTTCTTATTGTCACATTCCTCTCCTCATTTTCCACCCTGTTCTTATACTCCCCCCTGTTTTCATATTCTCCTCTCTCTTCTCTTACTTCTCCATGTCTCGTCATACTACTGCGTTTTTCTTATATTCCCTTTTGTCCTATACTCTTTCTCTCTGTGTTCATATTTTCCTCTTTTTCTACATATTTCTTTTCTATTTTAATTTTCTGTCCTCTCTATTTATACTTCTTAAATCTGTTCATATTGTTTGCTCTCTTCTCTTACTCCTCCTTAACTCCCTGCATACACTCTGCAGCACTTTCCTCATATTATCCGTCTTTTCATACTGACCTCTCTCTTTATATTTGTTTCTCTTGTCATACTTCTGCCTCTTTCGTCAAACACTTTTTACTCTTCATAATCCTCCATCTGTTTATACTCCTTCTTTTCTCCTCATACTGTATCCTCTGTTCTTGTACACCCCTTTTTTCCTTATGCTCCACTTTTCCTCACATTCTCCGTGCTCTCTTCTGGTACTGTTCTCTCTCTCCTTATACACACTGTCCTTTGCTAGTATTCCTTTTTTGTTCTTATAGTTGCGCGTCTTTTCACATATTCCTTCTTTTTCTTTATAGTCTTTCTCTCTCTCCTTATAGTGCCCCTCTGTCGTCTCACTCTCTTTTTTTCTTCTTATACTCTTTCTTCTCTCCTCATATTTCCATCTTTCTCTTCATACTCTCCCTTACCTATTCATACTTTCCAGTTTATTCATACTCTCTTTATCTCCTTATATTGCAGTGTCTGTTTATACTCCCCTTTTTTATAATATTTTCCCTTGTTTCATACTCCTTCCTCTCTTGTTGTAAGTCCTTTATTTTCATAGTCCCACATTTGTCCTCATAATCCTCCCTCTCTTCTTATAAGTAATATAATAGAATATTTCATATATTTATTTTTGTAATGTTATATATATTTTTTTATAATAGATTCTGTTTATCAATACTGAATTTTTTATCATGCCTATGAAAACTCAAAAGAGGAAACAAAGAAAGAAAGGTGTTTATTTGAAGAGAAGTCATTCACAAGATTTACATGAGGAACAATGTGTTAACAAAAAGACAAAAAGTCCTGGTAAGAGAAGGAACACTTTTCTGAGGAAAATATTAAAGAGTAATAGTAGTGTGCAGAAAGAGAAAAATAGTATAAGTGTATCTGCAACGAAAAAGAAAAAGAAGAATAAAGAGAATAATCATGGAAAATCAACTGCTGAAAAAATAGTGCATAGTAAAAGGAGGAAAAAACAATTTATGGAAATTAGGAAAATAATGTTTTTTAATAGAGTTGTTTCAAATTTAATTAAAGAAATTAAGGAATGTAAAAAAACAGCATTTTGTAAGAAGAAGAAGGGTATAGAAAATGCAGTTGAGAAAGCTTTCGAATTGAAAAGAAAACTATTTATTTTAGTAATCAATAGAATTCGATCACTAGATAAGCCAATCCATTTAATGAAGGCCAGAAGTACGTGGAGAAGAGTAATTAACAGAAGTACTTTTTGTGAGTTTTTTTTGGGTGAATGGAAACATAGTTCAAGTTCTGAGCCTTTTTTAATGAAGAAAGTTATAATGATTTGTTGCATGCAGTTGACACTAGTGGTCATGCTTATGAGGTTAGAAATGGTTGTCCTATTTAGAAAGAGAAAATTGTTCTAGAAATGCAGAAGAGGTGTTAGCTGATGAAGTTTTAGGGAGACGTCCTAAAGGTCCAGTGTACACTTGGAATTGTAGTAGTATTTGTAGTGTACGGCAAGAATCTATTGATTTTTTATGCAATTTCTTACGTAACTATACTAAGAAAAGTGTTAAACAAAAGATTAAGTTGTTGCAAGGACTAGACCCTTGCAGAGTCAGAGAAAATACTGGTTTGCAAGGTCATTCTCTGGCTTGTCTTTCTAAAATAGTATGTCGAAGTGTTTTTCACCATTTCAGGATGTTAGCAGTACATCATTCTGAAATGAGGAAATTAGTCAGAAGATTGTATTATGCAAAAAGTCCAGCACTAATGTTAAAAAAGTTGAACAGTGCTCTTTTGAATGGATCTGTATCAAATGTAATGAACGTTTGTGATGAAATTGAGGTTAGTTATTTTGGTCCTGAGGAAGACAGTGCAGAAATTGAGATATTAGTAGAAGGAAATGTAGAAGAGAATGTACAACATTGTGGTACAGAAAATGTTGAGCAAGAATTTACAAAGTTTAAGGTGATTTCAGGTGGAAGGCCGAATTATTCTTGTATCTGTGGTCGACGAACTCATTATAAAAATCAGACCAGGACTATTGATTTGTATTTAAAAAGTGAAAAGGAAAATATTAATGAGTGGAAGGATTTTGCAATTTATTTGTTGGTAGAGAATTGTTTTAATGTGGGTTCTGAACAGCGTATTTGTAAATATTGTTATAAAAAATTAGATGAGAACAAAATGCCTGCTAGAGCTGTGCAAAATAATCTTGAGTTGGGAAATATTCCTTCTGAACTGATGGATTTAAATACCTATGAGTCGATTCTTATTCAATGTGTGCATCCATTTCAGGCCATTGTTTGTATGGAGCCTAAGACAGGAAAATTGCCTCCTTCAGATTTACAGAGAGGATTAAAGGGAAGAGTTGTATATTTACCTCTAGATTTAAAGAAAAATATTGAAACAATTGGTGTAGAAAATGTATAGGATGAACCTTTAGTTATTCTTGTTAATGGTGTTCCTACTAAGAGTAAGAAAATCTGGCAAGAATTAGTGGATGTTAGGAAAGTGAAAAAGGCAACGTTGTATCTGGTAAAAAATAATCAATATTATAAAAATGTGTTTGTGAGAGAAGAAGAAATAACTGTAGAAGAAGATAGTGACTTGCCATGTGGACAAATTGAAAAAGTGGATGTGTCCAGAACTGAAGAAATCTACAAACATTACAGTGTTCATCCACTGCATTCTAAAGAAGTGATGGGGAAAACAATAGAGTTATTCCAAATGAAAGAAGCAAAAGGAAGTCCCATTAGTGTACGGGAAAAAAGCTTGAAAGGTCGTTGTTTCCCTCAGTTGTTTCCCACAGGAAAAGGAGGACGATATGATGACCGACCTGTGCAGATTCCTGCATCTGAATACAGGACATCAAGATTATATGCAGAAGATCCAAGATTTCGACAATGTATTCCGTATTTGTTTCATCTTTTGTTTGAGAGTGATTTGTCTGGACTTTCTTATGCAGTAAACCATATATTAAAAACAGGTGTACATCTGCAAAATGTTTCGGCAAAGGAATGCATGGATAAAGTACTGCAGAAAGATAATGTTTTGGAATCTCAGCTAATTAATCTCATGGCATGTCAGCATGGTACGAATGATTACTGGTACCATCGTCATGGAGAACTGAAATGTATGTTAAGGAACTTAGGAACTCCTACATGGTTTCTTACTCTAAGCTGTGCTGAATATGCTTGGGATGATTTACTTACATTTCTTCGAGAGGCAAATCCAAATATACTAAATATTGAATACAAGACACCTGGAGAATTGTGCTCTTTGGATCTAGTTAATGTATGCAGGTATTTCAATCATAGATTCGAAGCTAGGATGTCTTTTATCACCAATAAAAAAAATCCTCCACTTGGAGAGGTTCCGGATTTCTTTTGGAGAAAGGAGTATCAAGCGAGAGGTGCTCCTCACATACATATGCTAATATGGACCAAAGATGCTCCCAAATTTGGAACTAAGTCAGATGATACTGTGCTGTCTTTTATTGTAGAATATGCTACATGTGATATACCCAAAAGTACACAAGATAAGAACTTAGGACAACAAATCTTACGATTCCAAAGCCATCGTTGGGGAAATACGGTCGTCGAAAGTACAAATCTAAGGACAAGTTCTACGCCAAATGTCATTTTGGATTTCCACGTCCTGTAATATCGAAAGGAAGAGTGAACAGTTTTATGTCATCTTTGCGACATACTATCACAAGAAAGTCTCCAAAAATACCTACAACTTAAAAAGAAATGAAGAGTCAAAATACATAAATGACTACAACCCAGTCATTTTGTCCATGTGGAATGCTAACATGGATATTCAATATGTTGCAGACAATTCCATTGCTGTTGCTCGATATGTAACATCCTACATAACCAAATTAGAAAGGCAGAATTGAAGGAAATGTGGGAAGAAATTTCCCACGAGAAGAGTCTAAGTAAGAAATTATACAATTACAGTTTGAAGATGTTATCTCATCGAGAAATTGGATCGTATGAATGTTCAGATCGCTTATCAACTGCTAGTCTATACTCCAAATCTAGAAGAATCATTTGGGTGAGTTTAGGTCTTGCTGCAAAATGAAATCGAGTACTTAAATCTGTACAAGAAATTGAATATGTAGCTGAAAAAGAGCCAGAAAGTACAGATATTGTGAAAACAAATATGTTGGTTACATATTATCCAAATAGAAGTCATCATCTTGAAAACATGTGTCTCTATGAAGTGCTTCAAAACTATATTTTTAAACGGCATGTTACAGAAAACATAAATAATGGTATATATATGCCGTGGTTGGCTCTGAAGGAAGTTTGGTGAAACAAAGAAAAGGACATTTGATTAATCACCGTAAACTGAGTTGCGAAACACCTGACAAAAGGGAATTTTACTATTTAGCTCTTTTGCAACTTTTCAAGCCATGGCGTTCAGAATTGGAATTACTTGGAGATTTTGAGATTAATGAAGATTCCATCAACGCAAGTAAAGATACTATAGAATGTCCTGTTTTTGCTAATTATGTGAAAATGTTGAACGACGAAATAGAGCAAGAAGCTACAATTGCAGCTGAGATTGCTAGAGACAGTTCTCAAGACAGTCAAACTTCTGCTTCGTTGAGTCAGGACCCACTAGGAGAACCAATTGTTCAAAATGAAGCAGCAACTGCTATGGAAGAGGTGGAAACAGCAATGTATCAAGCTCAAGGAGATGTAACAAACTTAGGAAACTTGGAAGAACAACTAAATGTTGAGCAGAAACAAATATATGACCAAGTGAGAGAACAGATTGACCATGGATTACTTCATGAAAAGAAAGAGTGCTGTTGCTCATCATTTCAACCTATCCGAATGTACGTGAGTGGACAAGCTGGCACAGGAAAAAGTTTTTTAATTAAAGTAATTACAACTTATCTACAGAAAACAACTGAGTCGCATTTGTCTTGTGTTGTCACTGCTCCAACTGGGTTAGCAGCACACAATATTAAAGGAATTACTTTACATCGTTTATTAATGCTACCAGTAGAGCATGAAAACAAATTAGAATACCACAAGCTATCTGGAGAAGAATGTTGTGAAGTTTCAAGAGACTTGAGGAAAATGAAACTTCTCATTATTGATGAGGTAAGCATGGTATCAAACTTAATGCTTGCCTTTGTGTATTTAAGAATGCAGCAAATTCTTAAAACAGAGTATGACGTATTATTCGGAGGAAAATACGTCATAGTTTTTTGAGATCTTCTACAACTTACTCCTGTAAAAGGACAACCAGTGTTTAAAACACTGTCGCATGAAGATATCAGAAAGTCTTTAGGGAGCATTTGAAATGTAAACATTTGGTCATATTTTGAGTATAAGGAACTTATAACAAATATGCGACAGGCAAATGATGCTGATTATGGAACTATTCTTCAAGATATAAGAATTGGAAAAGTGACTGAATATGGCAAACAAGCTTTGCAGAGACGATTACTTTCCAATTTGTTTCCAAATGAAAATATTGTCCCAGAGAAAATATACATGCGAATTGCAGAAAACAAACTGTAATCTGCTTAATGCCAACACTGCGTGAATGTTCTATATTCAATGAAGAAATGTTAAAGTTGGAAAATGAAGAAATTATAAAATTGGAAGCTATTGATAAAATAGAACATGAAGGAATCACTATTATTTTGACTGAAAAGTTGAAGAGGAAATTGGATTCTTTAGATAAATCGATAAGTAAAACTGCTGGTTTAGAAAAGAATTTATATGCATGTGTAAAATGTAGGGTAATTTTATGATGTAATTTGAATGTGGAAAAAGGTTTAGTAAATGGAGCAATGGGTAAAATTGTTAATTTTGTTAATTATGTAAATAGGGATGGTATAGAATTTTTGAAAATCAAATTTGATGAAATTGAAGAAGTACAACAATTTAGTCGTTGTTCATCTCGGTTTTTGCTTGTAAAAGATTTGTATGTTCGCAAAAAACAATTTCCTATTTGTTTGGCGCATGCGGTGACCATTCATAAATCTTAAGGTTTAAGTTTAGTTAGTGCTTTAGTGAATATTAGAAGTACTGTGTTCAAAGAGGGTATGGCATATGTTGCTTTGTCTTGAGTGAGAACTTTATCTGGATTGTACTTGATTGATTTTGATGAGACAAAGATTAGTTCAGATGCAAGTTGTGTGAAAGAGTATAATAGGTTAAGAAGAGAATATGCACCCAATCTAGGTCAATATCCAATATTTGAAAAGCGTGTGGTAGGTAGAAAAAGAAGATTTGAGAAAATCTGTAGTGAAGCTGTAGAGAAAGGAAAAAGCCAAGATGAAGTTGCAATCAAAAAGAAAAAGGACAGCGTTGAAGAGAATTTTGGTTATCAGTTTGAAAATAGTTCTGGTGTCAACTGCTATGCTAATGTAGTTGTTAATGTTGTTTTTTTCTTGAAAGTTTTCTACAGCAAATTGTTGAAAATCGGAAAGAAAGATTCTGTTCGTTGTTGTATTCTGTTTATGAGAAATGTAGTAGTGATAAAAGTAAAATACAAAGTGTTTCTGATATTCGAAATGTTTTGGACATATGTTCTGGTTCTACTCAATTTAGGCAGAATATTCAACAAGATTGTCAGGAATTTGTAATGTATATGCTTGTTGCATTGGAATATGCAGGTATAGATATTGAAAATCTGTTTGGCCTATCTTATAAATGGGAACATAACTGTGAACATTGTTTGTTTACATGTAGCAGTAACATTGACAGTGAAAGATTAATATATTTGACTTTACCTGACTGTGAATCAGTGTCTTTTAACAATCTAATTAGAGGAGCAAGTCAAAACATGGAGTGTGGACAATGTAAATCAGAAATATCATCAACATTATTTATACAAAGATATGGTCAATATGTAATTTTAATGATGCAACGTTGTAGAGCTAATGGCAGAAAATTGGAAACTTTAATTAAAAATGTTGTAGCTGGTCAAGTTTCAATATCAGGAAGAACTTTTGTAGCTGTTGCAATTATTTTTCATGATGGACCTTCTACAACATCTGGACAATGTTGGATACATTGTAATGATCGTCAATTGGTTTTTAAACAACGTTTTAAAGCCAAAATTTAAGGAACACAATTTGGCCTTTCAGGATTACTGTTGTTAAGGTAGGTTAGTCTGGTATTGTAGAGTATTTTGTAAGTGAGGGTGAGGAGCTTGAAGGTGATCCTCTTGTTGATATTGAGGCAGTGTAGGTGTATCAGGTGGTGGGTGATGTGGCTGCAGCAGGGGACATTGATGATCACTCAGGTGGAGGTCTTTTGGATTTGTTGTAGTTGTTGTAAGTGTTTGGCTGGAATTCCTGTGTGGAGTGTTTTGCCACAGTGTAGTCTGCTGCTGATGAGGGCCTGTGTCACTGTTCTTCTTCTTTTGGTTAGGATCCACTTGTAAATGTTGCGGAGCATGTGGAGGGAGTTATAGCAGTATGAGGAGACGGTGTAGACTTGCTTATACATGGAGAGAGAGGAGTTGAGGATGAATCCTAGGTTGTGGACATGGTCGGTAGGTGTTGGTACTGTTCACAGTGTAGTCAGGTAGCAGGAGTCGTCCGAGGCTGAGGGGGTGGGTCTGAGGATGAGTACCTTCATCTTGTGCGAGTTCATGTTTAGAGAGTTGCTCTTTATTTAGTTGGTGACATCGTTCATTGTGTTGTGGAGGTTGCTTTTGGTGGTATGTGGCTTCTTGGTGAGGAAGAGGATGAGCTGGGTGTCGTCGGCGTAGGAGATGATGTTGAGGTTGTGATGGCAGGCCACTTGTTTGAGTGTGGCCATGTAGATGTTGAATAGCATCGGGCTGAGGGATAAGCACTGGGGGACGGAGCAAATGATGTCAGTGGTTTTGGATCAGAAGGCTGGGAGGCAGACGCTCAGGATTACTATTGAACAGTTTCCAAACTAAGAATTTGACGCATACTATTTGGCCTTGCGGAAAAGTATGTGAAACCATTAAGGACTTTTTGTTGTATATTTTGTCAGTATATATTTGTAAGTAACATTATTTACAGTGTATGAAAATGAATCATAATGTTTTGTTATTTTATGATTGTTTGAGATGTGTCATATTTATGTAAGAAATTGCTCTTAGAAAAAAACATTTAAGATATGTTTTATTTCTATTTTTTAGATTGTTATTGAGAATGTTGAATGTTTTTTTTTAAGATAATCTTATTGTCTTTTTTTTGCCCGCTGTTATGTGATGAGTACTATTGAAGTCACTGCTTCTAGTGAAATTCAATATATTCTAAGAACAGCAAAAAAGGCAAATGTAATACTTTACAAATTATTTTGTGTTGTAAAAGATATATTGTAACTGTATTTTTTGTGTCTTCCACAGATGGTAATTTTTTAATACATAATTTTTTCATTATTTATTATGCTTAAGGTAAGTTCAAGTAACTGTTAAAAATGGTCAATGCAATGTGCTTCTTCCGAGCTGAAGTAACAAAACATGGATGGAGTACATTATTGTTTAAAGATGGTTTGTATCTTTTAAAGACTTTTAGAAAAATGATATACTGAGTGTACCAGTTTTCTATACCTGTTGCTGTGAGTATTTTCGACTTATATAAGGAATTACTACTTTCTAATTATATTAAAAGTTGAGTACTGGATAGGTCTTTAAGAGTTTATTTCTGTGAAAAAACATGAAGTATTCAAAAACTAGTGTGATAATGGTACCTAAATATACACAGATACACAGTGTTATTCTGGACAACCAATAGTATCTCCTGTATTTTACTAAAACACATTTACTATTTTGGAATGGGAAAGGTGAATCACATATTCTACATTTTTTAGTACTGCATTTTATTGTAACAGACTGAGTCTTTTCCTATAGTCATAAGGAGTCACTGGTTTCAAAATTTAAGAAAACTTAAGAACATGATATCCTTATAAGTAATTATATTTATATAACTTTATAAAGGAGTACAACTCTACTAATGGAATGTTATTAGACAATGGTATTTATATAATATTTTCTTTAGGCCAAAATAGTTGAAAACGCTAGTTTTGTATTATATATTAAGAAAACTGATAAAATGAACTGTTTATATTTTTATACAAGGAGCTACAACATAAGAGAACAATTATGGAAAGAGAACAGACCCATACTGAGGAGATTTTGGAAATTACCTTGAGTGTAATTGAAGAACTAATCGTATCTGTCACAGGCAATGAGAGTCAAGAAGGGGAAATTAGTGCTGCAGACATGAGCTATGATTTCGAAGAAGAAAGCTTTGATGCAGCTTTTGTGGAAGCATTAAATTATGTTGGCATTTAAAAAAAAATTAATTCTGAAACTGCTATCGAGGGAATTGATGTGTATGAAATACCTGATGAACTTGTTTTAGAAGCTCTGTTAAATTATGAGATGTTCGAAGAATACATTTATTGTTTAAAAATAATAAAGGTTTGAGCACTATCTACTAATGTATTCATTGTACTAAAAGTGAAGCACTTATAGATTCAGTTATACATTCTTTAAATTTTTGCATTGATTTAAAATATGGAAAGTGGGTCTGAGGGCATGGATTGCTTAAAATCCCTATGGACTATACATGCAGTCTTCTATGCACCTGCAAACTTGTGTTTTATACCTCCAATTCCCCAGTCTGTATCCTTCCACTTCCACTAAACACTCTGACACTGCTGTTTCAGTATTGTAGTGAGTCATTCAGCAGTATGTGCTTATCTATGTACTGTGGTAAAACTGAAGCTGTTATAAATTTAGTTAGGCACTTTGTTTGCATAACTATAATCATCTAGTCAGTACTTAAGTATTCATGGAGCAAAGTAGGTCTTACACCATTGACTGCTTTAAACCCCTATAGACAATGCACGCTGTCTTTTATGCAACTGCAAACTTGTCTTTTATACCTTCAATTCCCCAGTCTGTATCCTTAGACTTCCACCAAACACTCTGACACAGCTGTTTCAGTATTGTAGCGAGCCAGTCAGCAGTATGTTCTATTCCCTTGTACCGTGGTAAAGCTAAAGCTGTAATAAATTTAGTGAGGCACTTTCTTTGCAGAATTGTAATCATCCACTCACTATCTAGATACTCATGGATTAAAACAGGCCTTAGGCCACAGACTGCTTCAAACCACTATAGACTGTGCATGTAGTATTCTATGCACCAGCAAACTTGTCTTTTATACCTTCAATTCCTCAGTGTGTATCCTTAAGTGGTACATCCCCAGAGATATGCCAGTTATTGTGCACTGTGACAGCCCCACCATGGATGCATTGTATTTACAATGTGGTGTATTATGGGCAAAAAATATGTGATGTATTTGTGTTGTGAAGGTGGCGCATTGCTTGACTTGCGTTAGAAGCACAACACAGCTCCAGCAATGCTCTTGGGACCCTATGCTTACAATACTGTGTCAATCCTTACACCTGTTTCAAGCAGATGCAGGGTTTTGATGCAGCATAAGCGTAAAAGTGACTGAATGAAATCCTATAGATTTCACTTAGTCATTTTTAGGAGGCGTTCTTGCACCAGAACACCTTCACCCCCTCCCCCTCTGCACAGGAGAGCCTTCTTCTGGTGCAGGGATTTACAATGTAATGCATCTTCCATATGCATGTCATTGTAAATACCACACACCATGGCACATCTTTTGCACCACCGCTGCATCACAAAAGTGACGCAACAGATGTGTAAAAGAGGCACAAGGGGGTTGTAAATCCGCTCCTAACACATACAGATTCACCCAGGCTGTTTCACCAGCCGTGCAAATTGAAGCATAGATTTGTAACATTTTATATGGATATGTTACATTCAAGTGCTTCGGAAGTACTACACTATACTATAAATACCTTATAGATTTGTGCTGTAGCACTTCCTTATAGTTCTGCACTTTCACATTCACCATACAGTAGTAATGTATTCATTCATTCATTTATGAACTACACATTCATTCTGACAAACTTTTACACACTAACATGGAAATATAGTTCTTTCTTTGACCAGTGAAGGTAGTTCTAAAAAGAACTGTTTTTTTGCATTTTTAGTTTTCTATTTTTATTGTATTTTTTGAACAAGTTTTTTTAAAAAAAAACTAAAAAAATAGAACAGGAACCCAAAAAGTGTCCAACAGGAATGTGTAAAAAAAAACTAATGACGATGGCAGCGATGCTCACGCTTCCTGCATTTTATCAGGTCGATGGACTGTTCCCCTTAACATAAAAGTTTGTCACAATAAATGCAGAGGATTTTACTTCACCAAAATCATGTTCGATCTGTGTTTGTGGACTGCTTACCACAGGGGGTGGTGGTGCACTTGATGTAGTTGCTACAGCGCAGATGGGTCCTCTTGCAACCTCCGTGGTGCAGCTCTTGCAAAATTGTTGGGGTGCAAGGTCTTCACGTGCCGCACCATAGTTGCAGTGCCAAATGAATATTTTTTTGCAGGATTGCCCCTGGAAAGTGCAGTTTGGCAAATTTTACAGGTCACAAGAGGTGCATTGACCTTTTTTTCCCCTTCAGGGAAAGTAAAAAACTTCCAAATGACTGACTCTTTTTCCTTCCTCTGAGGTGCTTCTGCAACAAATTATCCATTAGAGGAGTGGCTGGAAGATGAGTCCGTAGGTGTTGTCATCGTTCTAATTTGACAGGCTTCAGAGAAGAGATACTTCTTAGAAAGTCAAAGTAGAATGATTTAAATAGGAGGGGTCCTTCAAGAGTTGGAATAGGAAGTGTTATGAACCAATCTAGTCTCTTCTTTTTAAGTCACATGGCTTTGTGTACGCTTACGGTGCGTTTACGGTGCTCTTACGATGCGAGTGTGAACGACGTACTTCAGCGATTTGCTAATTGCTTTTAAAAGTAATATACGCTTATTACAAGTTAAAAAAAACTAGTTTCATGATTATCCCAGATAATGTCTTCCCTTAATATGTACATTAAATACATAAATATATGTTTTTGAACAATTACAAACTTTCGCGGCGTGCTCGTACGGAACGCCGTACATGATGTCACGCGGAAGCGTTGATGCGATGTGCAACGTCAAATTGTATCCGTCGCTTGTACGCGGGTTTGCGCAGAGGACGATTTACTGTTCAAAGTATGGTTCAAAGTATGGTAAGATCGCGTATCAAAAAAATTAAAAAGGAATTATATAAAATGTAATTTTAATATATTGTAAAAAAAGTGTAATTAATAAAAAAAATGGAGAGTACTTTTGTTATTATTTTACATAAAGAATATGAAATATAACTTAGAAAATAAAATAAATATAAATATTTATAATAAAAATGTAAGAACTTAGTATAAAAAGAAAGAAATATAATAATTAATTCATTTAAAAATTATCATTTACAAAACCTTTGAAATTCACTGAAAAAAACCATAGGTTTCAGCCAGGTTATAGTTAGGAATTGGCATTTAAAAAGCCTTGCAAATTCACTGAAAAACCATTGGTTTCACACACGTTTTAGTTAGGAATTAGCATTTAAAAAACTTTAGAAAGTCACTGAAAAAACCATAGGTTTCACACATGTTATAAATTCAAATTCAAATTTAGCTTTATTCGATTTGTTTGATAAAATCATAAAAGCATACAAGTACATTTTATACAGCAAGTCTAAAAACTTGTCCCCAACGAAATTTTTATGAGACTCTATAAAACAGTTTTCCAGATGATAAGAGTCAATGATGAAATTACAGCAGTTGACCTCATGTAAAAACATATGCAAAAGTTAAAACATGTAAGGGTTACATCATGGAATTTCTATATTTCATCACTGACATTAAAAAACGTGAAACGACAAAGATGACATACACCTCATCTAACAAAAGTAATTTGTAATAAGCGTCTTTGCATGTTCTTATGCCCCAGTGTTTTAGAAGAGGTAGTAGGTACAATTTCCTTGGGGCAGAATACAGATTGCAAAAGAACATAATATGAATATTACTTTGTGATGAGTGATCATCGCATGGGCAAATTAGGATCGAGGCAGTCCAGTCATTTTGTTTAGGGAAAGTGACCATACGGAAAAAGGTGCCTAGGCGCAGCCTGGTGAGAAGCATACGAGGATAAGGGGCAGTTTCGGTTCTAAGGTACAATTGCAAACCTTCGGTGGGAGTAATTATTTGGTAGCTCAAGGTGGTATTTTTGAGTTTCTCTGCATCCCATCTAACACCTTCCAGGTGGATAATTAAAAGTTTTTTGAGAGACGACCTAGACAGATTTTCAAGGGACTCTGGGTCATCATAGTATTCGGGACAACCAATCTTGGCGAACATCAACCGGACATGTCGCAACCATTTAATTTTGGGTGCGGCATCCAAGCTCATGCAATCCCTGATTAGATCTCTGTTAAATTGGCATTCCCTGGTAGTCCAAATTTTGTGCCAAAGCAAACATGGTGACAGCTTTATGAAGTCGCTAAGGTATTTGAGGCCAGTCTCAATGTGAGTAATAAAAGTTGAAGTAGATTTGCTCACCCCCAATAAGTAACGAATAAAAAGATTCTCGCAAATTTGGAGTGAGGACACGTCTTCAAAGCCCCATAAGCTTGCTCCATAAGTGACTGTCGCTATACACTTTGCTTGGTAAATCTGTATCATCTCAGCAATCGGTTTGCCCCCAATTTTCGCTGCAAAAGTTCTCAGGGCACCAATAGCACGGGTAAAGGCAAGCCTCCTAGCCGATACTGCATGTTTCCAGGCTCCTTTTCTCTCAAAGACAACGCCCAGATAACAAAAAGTGTCTGTGGTCTCAATTCTTTGCTCGTCAAGGTATATCGAACATTGTGGCCTTTTACTCTTTTGGGTGCACGGCATGGAGAAAGTTTTTGAGATGTTCACTTTCAAATTTCTATTCCCCATGTAGGACGAGAATTCTCTTACCGCTCTCTGCAACCCTACCCTAGTCCTGGACATAATAGCCGCATCATCGGCGTATAATAGGATGGGTACAGGCCTACCATTGACAGCTGGATAGTCATTCTGGAGATTTGTTAGATGTTCTACAACAGAATTAATATAAAAACTAAATAGAAGGGGCGCGAGTATACAACCTTGCCTAACCCCTCTATTTATGGGGAATTTCTGGGTACATTGCCCCTGGGTCCCGAACCTCACCCTGGCACCAGCATCTCTATAAAGCTCTTTGATAAAACCCACTATGGTGGGATCCACCCCAATGAGTTCCAATGTTGACCAGAGCTGCAGATGATCCACACAATCAAATGCTGAGCTAAGGTCAACGAATGTAACAAACAGATCCCCTTTTTTAGCCTCAGTATATTTGGACATTAATAACGACAGATTTAGGCATTGCTCCTGGGTGCCCAGTCCCTTTCGGAATCCATATTGGAATTCCGAAATAACCTTATTTTCTGTCTCCCAGTGGTGGATCCTCTTTAGGACTATCCTTCCTGCAATTTTCATAAGGCCGTCTAGTAAGGATATGGGACGGTAGCAAGCCGGGTCGTCCCTGTTTCCCTTTTTAAAAATGGGGACTACAATAGCATCTGAACAGGTCTTGATTAAGCCGCATTTGTTTCCCATATTCAAAACGTTCGTTAAGAGAGGAGCCCAAAATTCCAAATTTGTTTTATAGGCATCCACTGGTGTGTGATCCGGACCCGGAGCTTTCCCTGAAGGACTTTCCCTGATTGCATTTTCAACTTCTAGGGTGGTAAAGACCAAATCAATTGGATACGGCGAAGCTAGGGGGTCGCTTTGCTGATGATCTCGCATGAAGTTGTTCGAGGATGAAAGTA
This sequence comes from Lissotriton helveticus, assembly GCF_964261635.1. Lineage (NCBI taxonomy): Eukaryota > Metazoa > Chordata > Amphibia > Caudata > Salamandridae > Lissotriton > Lissotriton helveticus. Next base: position 509,702,343 of record NC_136059.1, read on the forward strand.
CCTTTTGTTGGTTCATGCTGTTCCCCTGTCTGTTGGTGTGGAGTTTCCCGTAATGTTCAACCCAGAGCTCTGCTGTAATTGCTACATCTATGCAATTATCAGTATGTATTGGGTTGTATACTGATCTTATCACTTTCCAGAAAAGGTTGGTGTCCTTATTCCTGGCAGCTTCTCCCAGTGCCTCCCAGGCCTCCTTTTTCATGGTTGCTTTTCGGAGGTTAATTTCTCTCTTGTACTCTCGTCTAGCCTCAGAGATTTGGGCCCTATTTTTCGGGATTGCGTTTAAAACTTTCTTCAAGTTCTTTAAGGCGGCTGTGCACCTAGAATCAAACCACCTGGATGCACGTCTCCCCTTCTTTTTGTGACTCTTAGTTAAAACGCCTTTTATGTACTCCTGTATATTGGCAAAAGCTGCCATAATCGCCTTAGGTTCCGCATCTTCTTCTAAGCAGACAAATATGTCTTCAAGGCAGGATAATATTAATTTGTGGAAGAAGATGGTGGGGTTCAATTTCTCCCACTTTAACACATAGCCGTTTATCTTTGCTAAGGTGACCTCCAATGGATACAGTGGGCCGCTAGGTTCCTTTAGTTTCTCTACTGGGAGCCTAACCCCAAAGGTAATAGGGTAATGGTCACTCATTGGATCTTCCCCTATCTCCCAAGAGGTTATAAAGTTGGGCGAGGTGGGGGATATCAGTGCAAAGTCAATTGTGGATTCACAACCTCTTCCATTATATGTTGGGGCAAAGGGAACTGGGGGAGAGCATGCCTGATTAACGAAGGTGAGGTCAAAAGCAAACATAATACTGTTAAGGAGAGACCCCAGTTTGGTGTGTGAGAAGTGAAAAGGGCCGTCCTCCTCACGATCTGCAAGGCCGCACAAACCTAACTCAGAAAGTGGGCAGACAGCACAGTTAAAATCTCCCACCCAAATAACTGTATGGTCTCCCGCATTTTGGTCCCTCACTTTATGGATACGGTTTAACATTTTATTTAAGATGGATTCCATCTCATTTGGTGGCATATTGTTATAGAAATTCACCAGTATGACCTTTTGTGTGGTGCCCCATTTAAAAGAAAGGATTTGAAAATATTGGTCAGAGTGAAAATTATACACTTTTATATCCCCCACATTCGAAACGTATATACACAGACCCCCTTTATTGCGGCCCTGAATGGCGGGAGCAGCGGGTGTATGGAACGTTCGATACCCCATGATGTGCCTTTCTTCTACCAGCCAGGTTTCTTGCAGGCAAAGTATGCCATGCTTGTGGACCATCTCCAACCAGGGTATGTGCTTGATCTTGTTGCCCAGTCCTGCTACATTCCAGGACAGTAATGAGTGTTTCGGTTCACTGTCTACCTGAGGTATGTGGCCCTCACTCTCTATTAACTGTATGTGGCCCTCACTCTCTATTAACTCTACCTGATCTTGGAAATGTGCCCTGCCTAGGTGTTGTATGGCACGCACAGGGGGAGGGCGCTGGGCGGAGGTGGTTGGAACCACCATCAAACGGGTCAAGTTCTTAACAATGGGTGGCGATGTATTGCTATTAGTGACAATCATTGTGTGGTCTTGATCACTTGATCGGGGTGTTTGATCGGGTATTCCCAGTCAATCCACCTGATCTAAGCATCCAAACCTATTCATGGTGTGTGCACCTTCCCACCAATTATTGGTGGGTTGCCATCCCTGCACCTGACCCTTCCATCTGTGGTTGTGGATTGTGGTCCAAGCCCCAGGATGCTCTACTAGCTGTTTTGGAGGGTAGAAAAAGGTTAGGGGTTTGGTGACAATGATTTGTTCGGTCACGTATTGGTCCCATGTGGTAATGAGATGGGCTGTATGAGGGTCTGCAAAAGACATAACGATACAGTCTCCTGGTATCGATTTGTGGGTACGGCCCACCCAAGGGACTCTCCTGACCATTAGTACCCTACTCTTATTGGTGTGATGGATCTGCCTATTGGTATTTAACCAGTGGATCACTTTATTTTTTAAGGACCACTGGGTTTCAACAATATCGGGGGCAAGCGGAGGTAACACATGTTATAGTTAGCTGGACATTTCACTCATACAAAACCATTGAAATTCCCCTGTTATAGTTAGTTCAGCTAACTATAACTCGCGCGCCCGCAATGCACTGCTGATGACGTCACATATTACATCACTCATGACATGGTCAGTGACATCACTCATGACATCACTGGTGACATCTCAAATGACATCACCAAAGGCTCTGGAGTCGCGCACTCTACAGATTATGAGTCGTGCATCCAGCTCGTGCACACCAGGGGGCCGCACTGAGCACTGCACGCGCAATTTTTAATTTTACCGTAAAAAAATAGCCCCTATCAGTAATTTCTAATATCCCTGGCGACCCTATCCCCTGGGTCTTTTATAAAATGTTGGGGACCATGGGGGGAGCCGCAATGCCCCCACGGTCCCGCCGGCTCCCCACGTCCTTCGGGAGCCGGAATTGCTTTTACACATGAGGAGATGCTAACTTGCATGTGGAAAAGCAATCTGGTTTGGATTTTGAAAGTGCGAATACATTTCACTGCTGTGTCTTTCAAAATCCAAACTAAGTTTGCTATGTGAGGGCGGGAGCCGCAAGACTCCCGCCTTCTCATAGCAAACAGCAGTGTTCCGGGGGTAGGCAACCCGGGACACTGCAGGAGCTGGCCCTGGTGCATGGCGGTCCCCAGGGCCCTCGAGGGCTCCAGGCGGAGGGCCACGCAGTCTGCCTCCCACAATACACAAATCCCCAGTGGTGGTGGTTCCTGGGGCTTGAGGTGGGTCGTTATGCAGGGGGGACCTTGGAGCCCGCCACAACCATTTATTTTATAGCCCCGGGGGTGGCTCTCAGTCTTGTATAGGAAACAGCAATGTTGAGAAAATCTTCAGGTAAGATAACAAAGGATTTTGAAGGCCATTTTCTGCGGTTTTGTTGTAGTTCGCAGGCATTAAAGCAACGATAATTTTAACTCTGTCTTTGTAAATATGCCACAAAATTTTGTAATGTCGACAATCTCGTCTTCCATTTAGAAAGGCATGAAGTATTTATAGAAGTTCATTGTGAATCGTGAAGCAACACTGTCTAAATGTGATCGATAAAGAATTGAATGAGTTGTGTACTTGCTTTGCTCTTAATGTGCATAGGGGCAGATTTACAAGTTCATTGCGTTACTATTGCATCACTTTTAAGATGGGAAAAGTGACGCAAAAGTGGCGCAAGGGAGTTGTAAATCTGGTACACAGTGTTCTGTTTTACTTTGCTTTCCTTTCTGTAATGTAGAGGATCATGGGTAAATATAACGGTTTCTGTACAGCCAGTACCTTTCAACCCTACCCCAAATGGCTTTCTGGCTGTTACCATAGTAACAGTTCATTGAACACTTAAATGATCACAGAGGTTATAATTTCACCACACCATGTTGCTAATCGAAACAGTTACTGTGCTTGAGTTTTAAAACTTTTCCATAGGGACCGTTAGTCGTAGCTATAGACTCTGGTAAAGATCTGGTAAAGAGTTAGCCTCAGTACTATACTTCAAATTATAAATATCATTTCTATTTTTGAATGTTTACTAACTATATCATTATCACACTAAATAATAGTGAAATGTTGTCAGACAAAGAAGACATATATACTTTTTTTATTAACTTTTATTAAAACAATAATAAATAACTGGAAACGTACCTTAAAGAAATCAATGTAATAAATAACTAGAACCATAACTTTAAAAAACAATTAAACAAAATGTGATATGGACTCCAAAAGAAGTAGGGTAGGTAATCTGCAAAACAAAAATGAAAATAAGTGTTCAAAATTAGATCGATGTGACTAAATAAGGTCAAACATTACAAGTTAAGGTAACACTTGGCGATATTTGGTTATTTGCACGTCTGCAGTGTGCCTGATACATTTCACCTGTCTTATAGGTCCGCATTCAAGAGGTGTCTGTATGGAAGTGCCTACTGCGTCAGATTTACACTATGGACCAACAGGTCTTTAAAATGATTCAGAGATGAGACAGAATTAGGTGAGAGATCAAGTCATTATGCAGGGCAATATTCTTTAGGGCTTATTTACAAGACTCTTGCGCCACTTTGTGTTACTTTTCCATTGTTGAAAGTGACGCAAAAGTGGCGCAAGGGGCTTGTAAATAAGCTCTTTTATTTACAATGCATTTAATCGGAGGCATTGTATATCTAGGCCGCTCTGCTTACCTTGTGTAAACACTGTGACCAACAGAGTTCACAACTTGAACTCAGCTTTGATTGTACTCGGCGGAGTGAACAGCAGCGTCCATAACTTTAAAAGAGAAAGAAAAAAGATGTGAGAGAGAGTGAGAGAGAGAAAGAGACAAAAAACGACATTAAAACTGTGAGAGAGAGAAAGGTATAGATGGAGCAGTTAATACTGGAAAAAATACACGTAGCTCACCTTTTGCCTCCGTTGTGTGTCCAAGCATGTGCTGGTTCATAGTGCACCCTCCAGTTTAGTGATCTGAAAGATAGTATATAGAGTTAGTAATAGCATAGTACGTACAACTGCACATGTATATTTTTGCTTTATTTGTACACTCAGGATAATGTATTTCATCAAGTTCCACCGTAAGGAGGTGTCTGTGCGCTGTGAGTTCTCAATATTGCGTACCTAGACTACTGCACCCCATTGACTCGCAGAGTCCAGAGGTGAGTCTTTTTCTTGGGAAGTCAGAGGCAGATATACAAGCTCCTTGCATCACGTTTCCCATGTTAAAAGTGACACAAAAGTGGTGCAAGGGACTTTTAGATCTGCCCCTCAGACTGTTGTAACCTATCTATTCTCACTGCCCGGAGGTAACTGTACATTCCTACGCAGTGAAGCTGCTGCACACTACGCACTCTCTCCTTTCACAGATGATTTGTCGTTGTTTCGTAAACAAGCTTCTTTGCTCACCTTGTGCCATTGGCATGATTCAAAGAGGGTGCACTACGTGTCGAAGCTTCTCAGACGTTGTTATGACGGCCACGCATCATCGCAGAATCCACGAACGTAGAGCTTTGTAGGTGTTTTGGGGGGATGACGTCAATTTGTGAAACACAACCTGTAAGATAAAAAGGAAGTTAACATTGTGTGTCGTTTGTTAATCAAATGAGAGAGGAAGTGAGAGAGTGACTGTAAAGAATATTTGTAGCTCACTTTTCTGTCACCGGTGTGTTTTTTACCACATGCCGGGACATAATGCACCCTGGAGCTCTACATATAAAAGATGTTATGATTGGTGCTAGGTACTATCTTGATGTGGAGTTGAATAACATCACCCTTTCACACACCTTCCCTCTCACATTTAAAAACAACTATTTGTACAGTTTATATTCAGGATGTTTGACCGATTATAAAAACTTTCCTGCTATTGGAAAAAAATTATAATAATGGAATAAGATTCGGTATATAGGACTGCGTTTGTCTAAATCACTGCGTTGGTTTTTTGTATCCCGTCTGCTGCAGCCCATCGACTCCCTCTGATGCGCAAACAGGCCTCACTGCTCACCTTTTCGCGGACAGGGTATGTTCTACATCATGCAGTACCGCTCTGCCACCAAGAAGTCTGACATATGGTGCTGAGTCTTGATATCGGTATGGCTAACGACATACTAGTGCTCCCATCATCATCACAGGTTCCTCACCCGCTCAGTCCTTCCGGTACCACTAACTCAGTGACCAAAGAGGCCCGCATGTAGTGGTGGGCCCTTGCACTCGGTGGTTCAGGCTTACATGAGGCGTCCGAACCACTAGGACGGGCCATCACAGCGCTTGCGATGGGAGCAACTCTAAAATGGCGTACAGCACGTGCTCCCCGTCTTTTTAATTGGCAAGGTCATGTGTGTAGTGACGCATGCTCTGGATGGGTGTGGTGTGGGTGTATACCAGCCATGAGGGAGTGTGTGTGTGCCGTTCTGACAACTAGTCCTGGAACTAAGAAATCACTACAATGGAAATCTGGGTAATGTTTCATTTTTGTTTTTTCCTGGTAGCGTAAGTGGAGTGGACTGGCCTGACGTATGCCAGGGCTGCGCGAGGCTCTGAACCATGATTCCAGAGCTATGGGCGTGGTCCCGTCGTGAGCTATATGAGAAATCAAGTGATTTAGGTGTCCGTTTTGTAGTGCTGATGTCACCCGGGTCTTAAAAGCAAATGTGTCATTATATCTGTAAAGTTCCACAACTTTGCCAACATGGAAAGTACGGGGTATCACTGACTCTATATTCGTTCATAGTTGCACCCATAAAAGAGGGTGGATATGACGCATTTCTGCGATTATGAATGTTTGTTGTACATTCAGTGGAGTGTTGTAGCTGTAGTAATACAGGGCTGTGAAAGGTTTTAGTTACAGTTTTTGGCACATGAAGGGCAGCTAATATATATATGTATGTGGTTATTCAGGTACATTGTAGAACTTGGTGCTGGAAATCAGTGTTCGAGGCTCGGAGTTGCGTCCACATCCTGTTATTGTAGAGTAATGATGTAATGTACACGTGCCTGAAAATGTACTAGAACGTGGAGTAGGAGCAGAGCGGGAGCTGGATGCGGCGTTTGAGGCTGATTGAGAGCCGGGTAAGAGAACTGCTGCGGTCATTCCGGCTTTCACGTATATACCCCGTAGCTGCAAGGGGGGGACGGTACTTGACTGGCCTAACTTTCAAACTCATTGGGGGTCAGGCTTTGGCTCTGGGTCGTCAACGGAGTGCTTCATAATGGCACCAAAAATCCTAACTAGAAACGCGCGAATTACGAAACAGACGGGGGTAAATAATGCCTTTGATGGCAATGCAACATCTGCTGCAGCGGTGACAGGAGCTACTATTGAGGGACCAACAGTGAAAATTCCAGACGGGGGAAGAAAATTAGGAAAACCGGAGAAACCTGGGTTGAATGCTAATAAACCACTCCTACCGCTCTTGGTCAAACCTAATTTGGCTCCTGAGAAAAGCACTTTGAAGTCAGCTGCTGGTGATTTTACAGTGATTTCGGACACTCCTGACTCCTCGGGTTCACAGTGTAACATTGTTGCTACATCATCAAATGGAGAGAATAACACCACAATCACTGCATTAGAAACAGATGCCGGTCTGTCCAATGATACCGAGGTAGTGGATGTCACTCCATTAAAAGACTGTACTGCCAGCGTAAATATTCAGGATCAGGCAGAGGCTCATTCAGAGACTACTGATCACAGCAATGACAATGTTAATCCGATATCAATGATACTAGCTCCAGTCTTGCTAACAGAGATGCCGGAGGATCTTTGTGATAAAGAACTGATTGAAGGTGAGGAGATAGTATTGGAGGCCGGACAGATAATAATAACGGAAGCTAAAGGAGCAATGGAGACTATACCTAATGAGCATTTGGAGGGGACTGAAACAGACGAGGATTATAGTGACTCCTATAATACACCTTTGTCCTCAGTTAATGACAAAATCAATAGTGTAAAGAAAGGAAGAGGCAAAGGTAAGAATAAGGTGAAGAAGATTATAAGTAAACCAAAGTTCACTACGGCAAAAGTAATAGCAGAGAATAGCCCTATAAGGAAATGGGTACAGGCTAAAGGCGGAGTTAAATCCATGGCATTAAGGCTCTCAGGGAACAGCCTCGTTCAGGCAGGTGTTATGCCAGGGGGGATAAACTGCCTTGGTGATGAGACAACTCCTGTAGTGGTATTGGTAAATGGAGGCGATACCCCGACTGCCATATTGGAAACGGAGATTTCTTCATCCCCTCCTTCTACCTCCCAGGTTTTGGTAAAGCGGACGGCTCCTATCTCAAATTCAGTACCTGAAACCTCAGGTGTAGTAGTAACAAAAGATACTGACTCTACTCTGATAGGGGCAGATAACATCAACGATACACCTCCTTTAAACACTTTCGAAATGATACACCTAACAATTGGAATCTTCATGGGGAGGTATCCTCGTCATTCCAGATGATTTTGCAGCTACTCAGTGAGCAAAACCATGAAGCTCAATCACATTACCAACAGATGCGGGAGGATAGCAACAAGACTCAATCAACGCTACAGGAGATGTCTCGCAAATTAGGGGCTATGTCCCAGGAGATGGAAGAGCTGCAACAGAGGGTTGTTTTAACGGAAGAGAAGTCCACTCATTCCGAGATTGCAGTGAATAAACATGAGACTCATATCTGTCAAATGCAAGCTAAACTTGAAGATTTGGAAAACCGACAACGAAGACAGAATCTTCGAATATTTGGTATAGCGGAAGGGGGCGAAGGAGCCGATCCCAGGGCATATATGGTTCATTTATTCCAGAAAGCATTCCCTGAGTTATCAGACCGGGATTGGTACTCACAAATACAATGAGCCCATTGACTTCCTCTGATCCAAAGAAATAAGGGTAGCCAGTACCCGCGTCCTATACTGATCTGTATTGGTAATTTTTTGCTTCGCCAAGCAATTTCATTGAAAGCAAGACCAAATGTCCTTGTTACCATTGATTCAGTTACTTTTTTTTGTTAGATCGGATTTAAGTAAACTAACAATGGAGCGCCGTTGGAAACTACGACAGTATATCGATCCAATAAAGGGATTGGGGATTGGGGGGCCAAGCCTTTTTGCAAGAACCAGCCAAGTTAAAAGTCTTAAAGAATGGTCGCGTATACTATTTTTCGGAAGAAAGGGAGGTTGAGCAAATTATTTGTAAATGGAAGACGGAGAAAAATGGAGAACGAACTATATCATATGTACTGACTCACGAACAATGATGAATTATTTTCTATGTAGATTCAGTTGGGTTGGGTCATTTATTAATTACACTAGCAGTTAAATCTGAGTTTTTTCTCTCTTTTTTCCCTCTCCCTTTCTCTCTCTTCTTGTCTTTCTCTTTTATCTCATATTTTGACAAGATACTGCAAGATCTGATACATAGTCATGAACTTGTAGTATTGTATGGCCGGATCCTCGGGGGCCGTGACTCCGCTTTCTTACTGCCAATACAGCGGCAGGTGGGTTAATGGGGGGACCTGTAGGTAGGCACCGAAATGGGAGGGGGTGGGGCAGAGAGCTGCAAGGCAGGGGTTGGGAGGGTGGGGAGGTTCAGGGTAAAAAAGGCATCACTGGGACAAGTAGTTGGATAATACTAAGATGTAGTAAGGCTGATTTGTTTTGGTATTTTGAGTTTAAGGACAGAAACATTTATTTTATTAAATGTATCAATTAAAGTGTATGGTCTGGAATGTTGCGGGTTTGAACAGTAGGATTAAAAGAAATCTTGTGCTCGAGGAATTGAAAATGTATAATCCTCAATTAGTAGTAATAACTGAGACTCATATAGCATTCAAAGATAGAAAATTACTTAAACAATTGGGTTATGACACTTTGGTTTGTACTGATTATAATGCCTCAATTCGGGGGGTAGCAATCCTTAAACATAAGCAGTTTAAAGTAGAAATCAATAAAACATTAACTGATAAGATTGGCAGGTGGGCGATTGTACAGATAACAATAGAAGGGTGTAAATATACAATTTGCGGCATTTATGCGTCTAACTTGGATGAACCTAGAATTATTGATCAAATTAATCTGGAGTTGCTTAGCTGGGAAGGGGAGTGTATAGTATTGGGAGACTTTAATTGTATTATGGATTATACTTTAGACACAACTAGAAGGGGTTCATTTCAGAGAATGCTGAAGACCAGGGCTGCAATTAGGGATCTTGCAGCAATACATTTAATTAAAGATGGCGGCCGCTAGTTAGAGCGGCACGCACGTCCCGACAATACTCCCGACCCCTATGTTTTGAACCGTTACCTGGTCGGCTTGAGGAGCAGAGGTGGTGAAGCGCGGGCGAGTCAGCGTGTGGAGGAGCTCTCCGGGCCCCTCCCGGCTTTCCCGGTCAAGTTTTGGCTGAGTCTGCCGAGTTGGCGTTCCTTGGAGCCCGGACCGCGGCGCACCACAGCTGGAGCAGCCCATGTGTTTGGCACTTGTCCCGCCCCCGTGCCGTTCCGTTGGCTGGAGGCAGCCGTGGAGCTGCGGAGGAGCCGTAGGGCGGCGGTCCATGGCCATTTCAGAAGTGGAGGAGCGTTCAAGGGGTGCGGTAAGGGGGCTGCACGGGGGTCGGTAATACCAGGGTCTCGTGGGGCTGGGCTGGACATCAATAACAATAACGATAACGATACAGAGCCCGATTCTGCCGCAAGCTCGGCGCAGGACGCACTAGCTAAACCCAGCTCTAATTCCTGTCCCGATTTTGCCCCAAAGCTGAGGGATATCAGGAGCAAGTTACATTTAATTAATACCACTGTGCTGTCTCAGAGGAGTGGGAAGGTTCCAGAGAAGGGGGGGGGACCCCGAGGGAAAAGTGAGGTCTCTAGCGCAACTCTGGGGAAGCGAAGGGGCAAGAGCAGGAAGCAGGGGAAAAGCCTGTTGACCGACAAAGACTCTATTAGGGACTCGGTCAGTGAAACTGAATGCGAGCCGAGGGGAGAGCCCGAGACCGAGCCGGTGCCTGGACCTGAGCCTGGGATTGTTTCAATATTGGCACCAGGGGATGATATCTTAGGTGAGGCAGGGGAAGCAGTAAAAACTGTATCTCAGGTTGTAAACTAAGCATGGGCGGATTTTGCGAATTGGCAATCCGCGAAATTGTGTATTTACGGATTCGCAATCCGCAAAATCCACGAACTCTTGCGAATTTTGCGGATTCCTTTTTTTTTGTGTTCGCAAGTGTTTCTGCCATTTCGCAAGGTTTTTTTTTACCAGTTCACAAACGCAAACTTACTTGTCGGGTAGCAACGGTCGCGACCATGTTGTTTCTACGTCTGGTTCATCACAGCACCCTCTGTTTCACCACTGCCACCCTCTGTTTCACCACTGCCACCCTCTGGCTCACCCATGTCACCCTCTGGCTCACCCATGCCACCCTCTAGTTCATCACTGTAGATTATGGGGGGAAAAGCACACCTGCCCTGCCTCAACTGATATGAATGAATTAGGGGATGATTAATGTGTCACTGAATTTGAACTTCCAGGCTGGCACCTGCTTCCTTATCTGTAATTGCTTTCTGTTGCAGTGTAATTTTTTTAACGGGACCTTTGTTGTATACTTGTAGCTATTCTCTGAGCCTGCTGTGAGGGTCAGAGCAGGGTCATAGAATAGTTGCAAGTAGGCAACTGAACTCTGAAGGGGCCCCTCAGGAAGCACTACAGGGAATGGTTACTAATGATAAGATTGAACTTTTGCATCTGCTGAGTGCTTTCAGTTTTGCAAAAATCCAAATATCCAGCAGCATCCACAAAAAGTAATCCTTCCAGGTCAATATCCAAATCAAAGTGACCAGCACATGAAGAAAGCACTGGGAGGAGCCTGCTGGACAGGAACAGGAAGTTGGAGACTGTGGGGCACTTCCTTCCTCCCACCCCCCCCCCCCCCAAATGGACTCCTTGCAAAAAAGAAGTGCAGGCAAATGTCAACCTGAGGAGTTATTCTGATAAAAATCATAATTTTCACGGTTTATGATGCCTGCTGATGGATTTCTTATGCGAAATTGCAAATTTTGCAATCTCGCAATTGTGAGATTGTCGCTGCCCGCCGCATCTACGTGTTCGCAAGTGTTTACTCCCTTTATGACGTACTCGCGTTGAAAAACTCTCGCTGTGCAAGGTGGCAAGCCGCGATGACGTCGACAAACTCCCGCGGGATCCCGCAGCAAGATCCAAAATGGTGCAGCACACGCAAACATGGAGAAAACAACTCTGCAAACGCTGAATGACGGTAAGTGAACGCTGCGCGCCGCAAAATTGTATGGTATTCTAGTTGGCAAGTGCAACCAAGCAAAAAATCTGCTTCGCACGGATTTACGAATTTTCGGCAGATTCGCGAGAGTTCAGGGATTGCGAATTTGCCGAAAATCCGCAAAATCCACGAGCGGAACCGATTTTACGCCCATGCTTATTGTAAACCCAAGAGCTGAGGGGTCCGGGCATTACATCACCCCAAATGAGCAGCTGCAAAAGCAGTCACTAAAGAAAGCAAAATCCAGAAATACAATTAAAAGGGCTGCCCAAATAACCCCCTCTCTAAGGTCTTATTTTAAGGTCTTGCCTCAAGTCCTGAATATAGCCCAAGAATCACAGGGTCCAGTGGTCAGACAAACACTACATAGTAAGAGGGTAAGTGCCCCTATTGCCGCCCCCAACGCCTCTTGCAGCAGATATATCTGGTTAACAGGAGAATTATCAGGGCAGTCAGATATGACGGCTGCTGGAGTACCTGGACAAACAACAATCACAGCGGCGCTAATGGACTCTGCTTCGGTTGTTCCGGTGGGGCCTGATCCCAGAGGGGAGGTAGACGACATCAGCGCGCCAGAGTTTTTTCCTGGGGGTAGCAGTGAGGGTTCCCTCCAGGATATGCTAGTAGCTATGAGGAGTGAAATTAAAAGTGGCTTTGCGGAATCGAGACAAAACCAATCTGAGATCCGGGCAATGAGTGAAACTCTAGAGAAGAAAGTGGATGGCCTCTTTGAGAGGACGGGGAGCCTGGAAGGCGCAGTAGGAGAGCTCAAGGCTAAGCTAGAGCATGCAGAAGTTAAAATCCAGACATTACGGAGAGAAGGGGAAGCGGTAAAAGACAGGGTTGAGTCCCTGGAAAATTATTCCAGGAGGAACAACCTTAGGCTTTTAAAGATCCCAGAAGGGAAGGAGGGGAGTGAAATCAAACAATATGTTGTTTCCCTTCTCAGAGATGCCCTGAATTTAGACGAGTCAGCAGTAGAGTTAGAACTGGACATACAAAGGATACACCGGGACCCTTTTCGTCTGAATCCAGGGAGGACAAAACCCAGGAAAATCCTTGTGAACTTTCTAACCTACGCAACAAAGGAGAAGATTCTGAATCTTGCACTCAAAGCTAAGACACTGAAGGCCCCAGACTTCACCTTTGAAGTTAGATCATATCTGTCAAAAACCACATTAAAAAGGCAGTGGGAACTCGGGCAGAGAATGGAGAAGTTCAGGGCCTTGGGGGCCACAGTGCAGATGAGGTTCCCCGCTTTTCTGAAAATAATGTTCAACAATAAAATGCATAACATCAAGACACCTCTAGAAGCAGATGAACTGCTAGCTTCTATCAGCGAGTTTGCACAAAGGGGTCCCTAGCGTCTCTCTTTTTCTATGGAGTGATCTTTGCTTCTACACCGACTCAGACACTTTTTCACCTCCCCATTGGCCGTCTCCTTAGGCTTTTATACTAGTGTAAATAATAGCCTATGTAACAGATAGCAGGTCTAAAGGGTAGGAGTACAGGATTGTACTGGAGCATATGGAATAAGGTGCTCAAAGGAGCTCAGAGGAGCACAGTAAGGAGTACCAAAAAAAAAAAATGGAAAGGGGTTATCACTATATAAAAAAAAAAGAAAAAAAGGGGGGCACTAATAAGGGACAAAAAAAAAAGTTAAGGAAATTTACGGGGAAAAAGAAAAAAAAATGGGGGGAAGGAGAGGAATCAAAGGGTAAAGTGTTGAATAATAGCAGTAAGAAAGAATAGAGCATGTAACATAAAGTAAAGGAATAGTATATATCTACTATGTAATTAAAGAGGGGATCAAACAGCAAAATTAGTTTATAGGAACAAACTTTCTGCATAACTAGATCAATGGTCTTTTCCACTCTTTTCCTCCTTTCTACTTTTTTATCTTGGTTTCTTCTGCGCACCACCTACATACATTTGATCCCTATTCACTAGCTGGCCATTATCGATCATCTAAGATGGATTGGGCCAGGGTTGGGGGTATGTCGGAGATGGCAAACTGGCAGGACATCTAGCCAGAGTAAGTTGGGGGGGGGGTTTCCAGGGGGAGTGGGGTGAGGGGGGGGGGGTGGGAGAAAGCATTAAAAAGTCCTTATAAGCAGCTTTTGGTTTTTTTGCAATACGCAGTTTCCAAGCACCATTCTAATCACCAGTTTGACAATATAACCCAGGTTAGGCAGGAGACTGTTGGGAGAAATATAGGGTTCCCAGGGGTAGACAGGCCGGGAGATGGGAGGATGGCGGGTAAAGATAAATGAGAGAGATTATGTTTTTATGTTTTTATCCTGGAATGTTAATGGCCTGCGCGTGAAGGGAAGGAGACATAAAATTATGCAATATATTAGGGACTCCCCCGCGCAGGTCATAATAATCCAGGAGACACACTTGCTAAGGCAACAGGTCATTGATATAATGAAGAAATTGAAATGGGTTGATAAATTTCTTAGTACGGACCATAATGCTAACATTCGCGGGAAAGCCATTATTTTTTAAAAAGAAGCCAAAGCTCAGATCGCGGATTACAGGGTGGATCCGAGCGGTAGATGGTTGATAGCCAATGTCCGGCTCGACGGGAGGGGTTTCACTCTGGTTGGGTACTATGGCCCCAACCAAGATGACCCTTCCCACCTTGATACAATACAGAACCATCTGATCACGACTCAGAATCCCGTGATATGGATGGGAGACTTCAACATGGTCCTAGATCCGAAATTAGATAAATCCCCCAGCTCTAGAGCAGTACCACACAGCAAAGCGAGGGCCACCCTTTTGATTTGCATGTTGAACTTGGGGCTGGTGGATTTTTGGCGGGAGAGAGCAGGCAATACCTTGGGGGTTTCGTTTCATAACTACAAATACAAGCATAGATCTCGCATTGACTATGCCCTATTCAGCTTCACCCTCAAAGATTCCATAAAAAGCTTGGTCTACCTTCCCCCTCACTTATCCGATCACTCGGCTATTCTCTTTTCATTAATACTAGGCCAGAATGTCACTCACACCTCATGGTCCTTCGATCGTACCATTCTACTGGAAGAAGAGGAGAGGGAATTTCTTATATCTGAGTCCGCTGCTTTTCTGGAGCGCAATTTAAATTCTGCCCCCCTGGTGTCTGTTTGGGAGACTTGGAAGGCCTATCTAAGGGGGTGCATCACCAACCGCGCCTCCTATAGAAAGAGGAAATATAGAGAGGAGTTATCAAATATAGAGAGAGACCCGGCGCTCATAGATTCGGACGACCCCATATCCCCAGCGAATTCGGAAAGAAGGTCTGCGCTAAAAAATAAATTAGATGCTATATTGCAGGAGAGAGTGAATAAAAGGTGGCAGGCTAGCAAGCTTTCCCACTTCGAATATGGTGAGGCTGCGGGCAAGTTGCTTGCCTGGAAAATCAAAGCAGACCAAGCTAGAAACTATATTAAAGAAGTGAGGGTAGAGGGCGAAGTTAACAATAGGAACTCAGATTTGGAAATTGGGGACGCCTTTCGGGCCTTCTTTCAGAATACATATACGGAGGGAATCAGAGTCAATGCTGAGGAGAGAGATAGGTGGTTGGAGAGGGTGAGCCTTCCAAAATTAACTAAGCAACAGAGCGAGCATCTAGACAAAGAAATAACAGAGGCAGAAGTCACAAGAGCCATCCACCAGCTGAAGCAGGGGAAGGCCGCAGGGCCTGACGGCATAACCGGCGAACTGTATCGGGTGCTAGACTGGACTATCATCTCAGTCTTGACGGACCTGTTTAACAACATATTAATCAGCGGCGAGGCACCGCCTAGGTCATGGGGGGAGGCAAATATTGCTCTAGTTCCAAAATGAGGAAAGGATCCAGCTGAGTGTGGATGTTATCGTCCGATCTCGCTCCTAAACAATGATTATAAGATCTTTGCAGCAATTTTGGCGGCACGTTTGGGGAGCGAGATCGGTACGATCATCCACCAGGACCAAAAGGGCTTCATTCGGGGACGCCAGTTGGCCGATTTGACCTACGACTTGGTCGGGGCAATAGATATTTTTTCAACTTTTGCCCTGCCTCTTGCGATCATGACACTTGACGCTACAAAGGCATTTGATAGGGTCGATTGGCCCTATCTAGATGCAGTAATGAAGAAATTCCAATTTGGTCCCAAATTTTGTCAAGCAATTTGCCTGTTATACAGTGATCCGAGGGCTAGCCTCTTGATTAATGGCACCCGTACAGAACCTTTTCAAATTCGTAGGGGGACAAGACAGGGATGTCCGCTTCCCCCCTCCTGTTCAATCTTTATGTTGAACCCTTTGTTCAGACCCTTAGGTATGATCGTAACATCCCGCCTTTCTCCTTTTATGGCTGGGAGAAAAAGGTCGAGTTGTATGCGGATGATATTCTCATATATACAGCCGATCCCGACCAGGCTTTTCCCAGGGTTATAAAGAGGGCCGAGGAGTTCGGGAAGTTCTCGGGTTATGAAGTCAATGCCGGGAAAACCGAGCTCATGGCTTGGAATATTGCAAACCTTCATCTCCCGGTAACACCCTCAATCCGCTATCTGGGAATCAAAATTACAAACGACATTAGTATTTTGGCCCAGATTAATTTAGATCAGATTTCCCGCGAATCTAAGGCACTGATGAAAGCATGGTCCTTTCTCCCTCTTACTATTTATGGAAGAACGAGTTTAGTGAAAATGACTATGGGATGCTTTTGCTGAGAGGGTCGGCTCACCTTTATCCTGGTTTATATACATACAATTGTCAAGCTGGTTTCAAGAGCAGATAAAGAAAAAGGATAAACTCGGGGGATATAGTTCTTTAGAGAAAAATTTGGTAGAGAAAGTAAGGGGTGGTAAGGAAGTTGCTTTCTTGTATTGGACATTATGGAGTGAGGATGGAGACTTCAGCGTCCCGGCTAAACTGTGGGCAGGGAATGGAGTCCAGGCGGAGGAGTTATGGACGAGTTCTTTCAGTCTCCTGTATAAAGTCATCAAACCTGCCTGGCTGAGGCGCAACCATCTATTTACTTTGCATCGCGCATACTTCTCTCCCCAAAGACTTTCTAAGTTCCAACCAGGGAAGTGCTGTAATAAATGTCTCCTCCCAGCAGCCTCAGATGTCCACATGTTTTGGGAATGTCCCAACATTAGTAGCTTCTGGCAGGAAGTTAAGACTTCTCTAGACTCAATCCTCAAAATCTCGATTTCTTTTTCTTGATCCTCGTCATGCTTCAACATCCTGCGCATGCTACGGAAGATCTTCTGGTGGATCCCCACCGAGACCAGGAAGACTGTCACCCAGGCCCTCGTCACCAGCCGACTGGACTACGGCAACGCCCTCTACGCCGGAACCACCGCCAAGCTCCAGAAGAGACTCCAGCGGATCCAGAACGCCTCAGCCAGACTCATCCTCGACATCCCACGAAACAGCCACATCTCCGGACATCTGAGAGACCTGCACTGGCTCCCCGTCAACAAAAGAATCACCTTCCGTCTCCTCACCCACGCACACAAAGCCCTACACGATCAAGGCCCGAGCTACCTCAACAACCGAATCAACTTCTACGCTCCCAAGCGCCACCTCAGATCGACCAGCCACGCCCTCGCCGCCGTCCCCCGCATCCGAAGAGCGACAACAGGAGGAAGGTCCTTCTCCTACCTGGCCGCCAACACCTGGAACTCCCTCCCGACCGACCTGCGCCTGACCCAAGACCACCTCTCCTTCAGGAAGAAGCTCAAGACCTGGCTGTTCGAGCAGTAACGGCACCCCCCCTCCTAGCGCCTTGAGACCCTACGGGTGAGTAGTGCGCTCTATAAATGTCGTGATTGATTGATTAGTTATTTTGGACTAAGTGATAACATTGGGGGGTTAGAGAGGTCATTTCTGCTTTATGCTATTTTGGTACCAAGAAGACAAATCTGTAAAAACTGGGTCAATGCCAACCCCCCGACTCATGCAGAGTGGTTGACATCACTTTATGAAATATCTAAAGTAGACATGGCAAGGTTTTGTAGTCCTCGTAGTTTGGCCTTTTGGAATTTGCTACTTAAATGGAGATAAAAACTATCAGAGACCCCGTTTTTTTAATTTTTTTTATTTTTCTTCCCGGGTCCGATGATTAGGCCCAGTACTCCAGGTCCAACGGGAGGCTCCCCCATGCCACGATGAAAGTGGGCCGACAGCCTGTTTTTAGGCTTTGACGGAGTAAGATCGTCCAGAAGGTACCTCCCGCCGAGATATTTGGTTTGTTCCTGGGAAGAACGGAACTAGCTTCTAGATACCTGCCTTTCAAGGAGTTTTTTGGCGATTGGTTATTTCTTGGAATGATAAAGTGGCTAATGAGGACAAAAAAAAAGATGCTTGGAGATATTTGTATCCTAACATAGCTGGTTACACTTATTATTCTGCTGCGCACAAATTATGTTCACGCATTGATATGGTCTGCTTTTCGGATACCATTCTTGAAACTAGTACTATGGTAATATGTCCAAGAGTTACCTCGGACCATAACCCTATTCTTTTGTCATTTGACGTAACGACTGAAAGACAAATTCTTCGTTCTTTTTCATTTCCCAGATATTTATTTTTGGACTCTGTCTTTTTAAATTTATTAAAGGATCATATAAAAGAATTTATTGGTTTAAACATTCATTCAGCATTACCAATGATAGTGTGGGATGCTTGCAAAGCATCTATTCGAGGATTTACACAACAGTATATCTGGCGACAAAACAAGGAACGTAGGTGTGAAAATGAGAAAATGGTAGCTGATATACTTCACACTGAAAATCTATTATCCGAAGCTTTATTAAAAGGGGACAGGGTGGAAGAATTAAACTTTAAAATAATTGAGCTAAAATCAACGGTAAAAAATTTATTTAGGGAAAAAAGTATTATTAAATTAGATCAGTATGAAGGGGCTGATAGGATTGGTAAAATTTTAGCGTATAATGTGGCTGAACATCGTGCTCAAATAGCTATTAGAGAAATCAAAGGGGCTAATAATCAAATATTCCAGGAACCCAAATTAATTCTGCAGCAATTTGCCCACTACTATCAAGAGCTATACACACCGGAATGCGAGGTCAGCGAAGATAATATCAAAAGATATCTAATGCTAAATAAAGTAATTACTTTTGTGGAAGAACAATCAGATCAATTAATGCGTGATGTTGCATTGGCAGAAATTAGAATGGCTATTAACTCTTTGGCATCTGGCAAAGCTACTGGAGAAGATTCTATTCCTTTAGAATTATTTAAAACCTGTACGGAAGAATTGATACCGCTATTAGGTAAGGTCATTCAAGCTATTGGGAAGGGCGATCAAGCGCCAAAGTCTTGGAATTCTACCCAAATTATTTTTTTTCTAAAGAAGGGCAAACCAGCCTATGAAAGCGGGTCGTATAGACCTGTATCGCTTTTAAACAACGATGCAAAAATATTTGCAAAGATACTAGCAACTAGGCTGGCACCATTAATGTCACAAATAGTATCACCCCAGCAACACGGGTTTATCCCTAAGAGAGATACTACGGCACACATTAATATGGCCATTATGGCTTTTGATGTTGCACTGATCGAGCCAAATCAGTATGATTTTATTAGATTTAGAGAAAGCATTTGACCGAGTGGGGTGGGGCTTTCTCTGGGCTACATTATCTGCAATTTCTGAAAAGGATTCAATCACTATACGACAAGCCTATCGGTAAAGTCTGTTATATGGGCAAATGTTCTCCTATCTTTTCGATCAAACGTGGGACAAGAAGGTGACAGAGGACAGGGGTGTCCTCTGTCACCTTTGTTATTTGCCCTTATAATGGAACCCTTTTTGATTGCGCTGCAGAGTCAAAATCAGATCTCTCCATTTGTAAATGGCGTAGATTCTCTTAAAATGATTGTCTACGATGTCGCGGTTTATTCTACTAATGTGTCTGAAGCAATGAAGGGCATAATAACAGAGGCAAGGGAATTCGGTTTGGTCTCGGGATACAGGCTTAACACTGGCAAGACCCAAATTGTTATGAATTACAAGTCACTAAAACCAGTTACTGAGGTTTGCGATGTAGCTACCTACTTGGGGGTTAAAATCTCCTCAAATATCCACTCAATACTTGCTCTAAATTATGAGTCGTTACTCAAAGAAACTGCTGTTTTATTTAAGAAATGGCAAAGCTGCCCTTGAGTATTATTGGCCGAATAAATCTGGTCAAAATGAAGATATTGCCAAAATATTTATATTTTTTTCGATCTATCTCTTACGGATTAATAACTCCTATTTCAATAGATTAGATGGTATCATCAGAAGCTTTGTTTGGGGGTATAAGAAAGCTCGCCAAGCTGTTACAGTGCTTAAACTCCCATTAAATCAAGGAGGATTGTCTTTACCTGACATGAAATCTTATTATTGGTCCACCTTTTTGACTCGATTTCGAAGCCTGATCACTCCTGAGAAATGTTTGTCTTTCCACAAATTTACGTTGGGTGAGGATGTAAATATGTTCCTTTATAGACTAAACGACCCCAATTACTTTAAACTCGTGAAATTCAAGACGGTACGAGATACTGTTAGCATATGGGGCTCTATCCTTGTTAAGTGTAAAACCTCTCTCTTCCATTTTAGTACCCCTTTGTGGCTTAATCCAGGTCTACCAGGAATTTTTCACGATACAGCTGGTTTAGTCTTGTCAGATTCCGGTATTAAAAAATTGGGAGACTTATATGACCATCAGGGGTTTTCTACATTTGAAAGGTTGAAGGTATGCTATAATCTCACAGAAGGGGCTCGATTTAAATATTATCAAATTAGAGATTATCTAGTGCGGAAATTAGGACTGACTAATATTTTGGACTCTGATTTATGGAATTGTATTTATGAAGAAGTTGATAAAGCATGGATTAGTATTGGATATAAAAAAAATTCTGGTCTTAGAAATGATGACTCTACAAAACTATCTGAGAAATGTAGTAGGAAGCTGGGTATTGATGTGACCCCTAACTTGATTACTTCTTCCTTAAATAGTTTAAATCGTTCCGTTCATTCATCTAGTCTAAAGTTGCAGTTATTTAAAACCATCTGTCAGCTCTACTACATGCCAGATAGGATTTCAAAATGGGCTAATAATAATAGCACCAGCGATCGTACGAAATGTCCAAAATGCAACTTAAGATCAGCTGATATTATCCACATGTTTTTTACGTGTCCGCAATTGGGTGACTTTTGGAATGGTATAACTAAAGTTCTGTCTACAAAATGGGCATGTCCAATAGTACTGACATCTGTCGACGTGCTTGTAGGCACCTCTGGAGCGAACAGCTCTCTGCGTGATCTGCTGAATATTCTAATTTCATGCGCTAGATTGATAATAGCTAGGGTCTGGATTCAACACAACCCACCGACGGTTCAGGAATGGTGGAGTCTTGTAAAGGAAATATATATTATGTAACGAGCCTTAGCAACAACAAGAGATATTCAAACAAAAGTGAAAGTGGAAAGGATTTGGGGAATGTTTATGTCATGATATTTGTTTATTCTTCTTCTGATATTAAATGTCCTTAATGTCGTTTGATTTATGTATTGCCTTGCGGAAAATATTTCAATGTATCAATTACTTTTTACGTTTGTATGGAATGTGTGCTTGTCCCTTTTGATGCAAATAAAAATTTGAAAGAAAAAAAACGCTGAAAAAAGGGGAAAAAAAAGAAGTTCTATTGTAAATACGGTGCTCATGTAAATTGCTGATATAGTTATGGGTTGATTTTGTGCTATATAAATATGCTAAAAAAAAAAGGAGGAATAGCCCACACTTACTGTCACAGGTAAGATGGTTGCATATGCTATTTATAGCACAATATAATGTGGTAGGGCGGAGGAGCAGCATTTTACAAACACAATAAATACACAGACACAGATAGATAGTTGAAGTGGGTACGGGCATGTGTGCTCGACTCCATTTTATTACATTGTTATTGGTAACAAGTAGAATAGTAATCATGATATCATATACAGATATTTATTCATAAACGGTTTATGACTTCTGCTGTACAAAGGTAGGAGCATTGTATGTGAAGTAATACACACAAGATTCTATCTTAAATAGTTCATGAGTTGTTGTGCACTGAGGCGGTGTATGTGGAGCCTAGGATGATGTGTGGTCCAGGCAGATCACTCTGGTAAAAATGTGTTTTGACTATTGAATTTTGCCTTAACAAAGGCATGTGGCGATTATCTATGGTGTACGGAGTTAATGGTACGTCTGGTGTTTATCGTGTGCTCACCCTGCGATGATGCGTGATCTGAGCGAGCTGCACTGAAATCATTCACTGTTGCATACTGGACTATATGAACTTTGAAGGGGGGAAATAGCACAGATGGTTATCAATTACTGTGCAAACTAGGTGTACTAATTGCTCCCCATACTAAATTAAACAATTCCACTTCACGCAGTGCATTCTAACTTTCCCAAATAGGGGATATATGTCTGGTGGCGATGTTGAAGGTAATACCCCAGATGTACTTGTTATTGCCGGTGGTGGAGGTACATTTTGGTGCAATCTTCTACATTCTTTGTTATCATAGTTCACACGATTCAGCGATTGAAGGTGCTTGCACATACTAGCAGTGCAACAGCACAATTTTTTTCTGCTTTAAATAAATCGAGGCTGAATTTAATGCTGTCTGTAGTTTAGGTGAAAAGGTAAATTCATGTTGTGAACCCTACTGTGCACAGTGTACATCGAAGCGAGTAGTCATTACAGTTACATAACAATGTTCTTTTTCACTTATTTTGACAAAATCTGAACACATACAGTAGAATTGTCTCTGCATTAAATAAATCAAGGTTGAATTTCCTACTGTCCATAGTGTAGATGCAAAGGTGAATTCAAGTTGTAAACCCTGCTGTCCGCAGTGTAGACCTTAGGGTGGAGTGCATCATCTGCAATTATGATTGAAGTGGAAGATAGAACATGTATGCAGCATGCATTTTATTATTCAACTAAATCTATAAGTTATGCAAAAATCCTTTTGAAGGAAGCATACTAAAGGGATACTGAGTACGGTTTGATAGGTGTTATATTTAGTTTGGTTTCCACTGAGTTAGTGGTACCTGAAACATCAAGGTTCTGTGGACCCTGCAATGATGTGTGGTTTGGGCAGGCCGTACTGATAGTAATGTTTTTTGTCTTGTAAATTCTGGCTTAGTAAGGCCATGTGGTGATTTTGTGTGGGTTTGAGGGATGTTACTTTGTTTGGTACTGCACTTTATAAATAATGAATGAAGAATCAGTTAAATTCTGCCTGAATACGGCCATGTGGTGATGAATTATGGTGCACTGAGTTAGTAGTACCTTTGGGACTGAGCATGTGCGTAACCTGCGATGATGCATGGTCCGGATAGGACGCACTGGGGATAATGTTTTTTGACTACAGAATTTTGCCTTAATAAAGCCTCGTGGTGATTATTTATGGTCTACTGAGTTAGTGGTACATCTGGTGTTTACCCTGTGCTCACCCTGCGATGATGCATGGTCTGAACGGGCTGCACTCAAAGCATTGACTGTTGCATACTGGACTGAATGTACTTTGAGGGGGGGGGAAGTACCATTGATGGTTATGAATTCTTCAGCAACAAAATGATCAGAATCAGATGATTCTTCCAGTGGTGTAGCCATTTTTGTATCCAAAAAAGAAATTCAGGTTTCCAATGAAGATAAAGTGAGGTTCAAATTGTGACCTATGCTATCCACAGTGTAGACTATCATTAAGTGTACATTTGCACTTGCAGCGTGAAATTTATTATTCAAGTAAATATATAAGTGATATAAAAGATGTTTTTAAAGGAAGCATGATGAAGGGATACTGTATAGGGTTTGATAAATGTTATACTTAGTTTGGTACTGAACTCTGCAAATAATAAATCAACAGTGTAATTAATTGTGAGCTCTGATGGCCGCAGTGTAGGCAGGAGGCAGCGGTTAGCAAGAGCCCACGACCACATTGCATTGATTAGAGCTGCACAGTATTGGTAATTTAGTGTGTGTGCAGCCAGCGATGATAAGTGGTACCTGAAGCAACAAAGTTCTGTGGAGTCTGCGATAATGCGTCTTCCAAGCAGGAAGCACTGGTAGCAAAGTCTTTAAATCAAGTTTTTTTATAAATATTGGTTGTCCTTTCACGGGAGTAAGTTGCAGTAGATCTCCAAAAACGATGATATATTTTCTTCCAAATAAGACATCTGACTCAAAACGGTCACATGGCAATGATTTTTGGTGCACTGAGTAAGTAGTACGTGTGGCGCTTAGTGTGTACGTTCCCTGCGATGATGCGTGGTCGGGGAGGAGGCACAGTAATTGAAGTAATGTCTTTTGTCGATTGAATTCTGCATGAATTCCATTTAAAAGTGATAGTATGCCTCATTGCTGACAGAAAACTGTTCACTATTCGTTGCCATGATTTATGGTGCACTGAGTTAGTAGTATCTTTTGCGCTGAGCTTGTACGTACCCTGCGATAATGAGTGGTAAAGGGGGGCCGTATTCGGACCAATGTCTTTTCTCTATTGAATTCTGCCTGAATACGGCCATGTGGCGATGAATTATGGTGCAGTGCGTTACTGGTAACTGTGGCACTGAGCGTGTACATAACCTGTGGTGATGCATGATCTGGGCAACCCGCACTGGTAGAAGTGTTTTTTGCATAGTGAATACTGCTTTAACAAGGCCATGTGGAGATGACTTGTGGTGCAGTGAGTTAGTGGTACATGAAGAACTCAGCGTGTGCGCACCCTGCGATGATTCGTGGTTCGGGCGGGTCGCACTGGAACAATATCTCTTGGCTATTGGAATGCCTCATGTGCAATCGCCATTCCACCTGAATCGTGAGCCCTCACAATGTAGATCGAAGGCAGTTGTCAGCACAGATATTGACAAATGATTTTTGCGACTTATGTAAAAGAAATCTGAACACATACAGTAGTATTGTCTCTGCATTACATAAATCAATGCTGCATTCCCTACTGTCCTTAGTGTAGAAGGAGAGCTAAATTTAGTTGTGAACCCTGCTGTCCGCAGAGTACATCTATGGCAGTAGTCCACAGAACATCAACAAATGCTTTTTTGTCACATACATTAACAAAATCTGACGATAGAGTAGAATTGTCTCTGCCTTAAGCAAATCGAGAATTATTTCAATGTTGTCTGTAGTGCTGATGTACTTCTGGTATCAAGCAGTGAACTCTGTTGATCGCAGTGTACATTTGAAGGCAGTACTTCGTACAGACATTGAGGAATGTTTTTTGTGACATCCATTAACAAAATTGTCTCTGCCTTACATAAATCAAGGCAACTTGAATGTTGTCCGTAATTGTCTCTGCATTAAATAAATGAAGGCTGAATTTCCTACTGTTCAAACTTTAACAAAATCTGAGGACATAGTACAATTGTCTCTGCTTTAAATAAATCGAGACTGAATTCAATGTTTTCTGTAGTGCTGATGCGCAACTTGTATCAAGTTGTCAATTCTACTGACCGCAGAGTAGATTGAAGGCAGTACTCAGCACAGATACCGACGACAAATTTAGATCCAAAGTTGAATCCAAGTTGTAAACCCAGCTGTACGCAGTGTAGATCGAAGACAGTAGTCGAGACAGACATAAGTCTGCGGTGCTGTGACGCTGAGTTTGCAATGGGCCTGTATTGAGGAAGCACGCGGTCATGGCAGCAGCCACGTGGCAGGGTGCGGACCTTCGCTGCGGCGCAGTCTCTTCTCTTTACAGAAGTGAATCACGCCCAAGGCGTAGCCTAATTATTTATAGTCTTACGTTGACGCTGTTTACGTTGGACTAGCCCACTCCGCTTCTGTTTCAAAGGGGGAGGTTAACACAGTTCAATGACCGAAATATTCCCCAGTGTCTGAGATAATATGGTTGCGTTCACTATTCAGTACACTACACATAGAAATGGTATATCTACACATTTAAAAGTTTTTGGTTTGTATAGTGAATTGTGTGTAGTATTTCACCGGTAGTCTTAGCGTTGTGTACATTATTGTTGATGTTCGAGTTCTTTCCCTTATACATACTTGGTTGCCACATCTCTGTAGATTGAGCTAGTGTACTGTTGAGGGGATATATTATTTTGGAAAGGTCCGTTGTCCTCTTTTGAGCTGCCTCTGAGGTAGTAGGGGGGAGGGGTTCGGCGGGGTGGTTGTGGTGATGGTGGCGTTGGGTATTGTGATTTTCTTTGATGTCGGAAGTGTACAATTAGAACCTCTATCATATATTGATCTTTAAATATGGGTGTGAGTTGTATGTAATTCATGCAGTACACAGTTGACGTTCTTACATTAGTTAAATGTTGATATTAATTTGTTAGTGGTAAGTGGAACTATTGCCTGATGTTTTAGGTAGCATTGCAGATTTGGTTTCTTGTTCAAAATATGGGGAAGTGGTCAACATTATAAGTAGGAATTGTCATTTCAAAAACCTTTGAATTTCACTGAAAAAAACCATAGGTTTCAGATATGTTATAGTTAGGAATTAGCATTTAAAAAACCTTTGAAATTCACTGAAAAAACCATAGGTTTCAGACATGTTATAGTTAGGAATTATCATTTAAAAAACCTTAGAAATTCATTGAAAAAACCATTGGTTTCAGAGGTGTTATAGTTAGCTGGACATTTCGCTAATACAAAACCATTGAAATTCCTCCGTTATAGTTAGTTGTACAAACTGTAACTCTCGCGCTCGCAATACAATGGAGATGACTTCATATATTACATCAGTCATGACATGGTCATATAGATGTGTCGATTTATTAGAAAATTGAAATTACAAAAGATTTTTTGTCACATACGTTAACAAAATCTGACGACACAGTAGAATTGTCTCTGTCTTAAATAAATCAATAATTAATTCAATGTTGTCTGTAGTTCTGATGCACTTCTGGTATCAAGTAGTGAACTCTGTTGATCGCAGTGGACATTTGAAGGCAGTACTTTGTACAGACATTGAGGAATGTTTTTTGTGACATCCATTAACAAAATTGTCTCTGCCTTACATAAATCAAGGCTAACTTGAATGCTGTCCGTAATTGTCTCTGCATTAAATAAGTGAAGGCTGAATTTCCTGCTGTTCAAACTTTAACAAAATCTGAGGACATAGTACAATTGTCTCTTCTTTAAATAAATCGAGACTGAATTCAATGTTTTCTGTAGTGCTGATGCGCAACTAGTATCAAGTTGTCAATTCTACTGACCGCAGAGTAGATTGAAGGCAGTACTCAGCACAGATACCGACGACAAATTTAGATCCAAAGTTGAATTCAAGTTGTAAACCCTGCTGTCCGCAGTGTAGATCGGAGATAGTAGTCGATACAGACATAAGTCTGTGGTGCTGTGGCGCTGAGTTTGCAATGGGCCTGTATCAAGGAAGCAGGCGGTCATGGCGGCAGCCACGTGGCAGGGTGCGGACCTTCGCTGCGGCGCAGTCTCTTCTCTTTGCAGAAGTGAACCACGCCCAAGGCATAGCTCAATTATTTATAGTCTTAAACTTGATATTAGCTGGACACTTCACTAATACAAAACCGTTGATATTCCTCCGTTATTGTTAGTTGTACTAACTGTAACTCTTGCGCTCCCAATCCACTGGAGATGACTTCACATATTACATCATTCATGACATGGTCATATAGATGTGTCGATTTATTAGAAAATTTAAATTACAAAAGATTTTCATGCAACAACCAAAAAGCAAAACAAAAGAAGAAAGCGTCACAGGATTATCTTCGGATATCCTAACTGGGAATGACTTAGAAACTCCAGTAACATTACATGAATTACAGGAATTTCCTTCAGTGATGATCGAACGAGAAGAAGACAGAGCACTCCAACTGTAGGATCAAGCAGGAATACAACAAAAGAATCAGCAAGAGTGCATTTAAATTAAAATCTCCTTATTTACAGAAAATGCTGTTTAAGGCTATTGACTGTTTCCATGAAACACCAGTCAGGGATTTAGATCAACTCAAAATGAAAACAAATCCTAAGAAGTTGAAGACTAAATACAATCTTACTGAAGAACAATAGTCAGCTATTATAGCTTTGAAGAATGATGCTTCACTGGTGATTAAATCTTCGGATAAGGGCAGCAACGTGATGTTTTTTGATAAGTCTACATACCATGAAGAGGCTCTACAACTCTGATGAAGAAAGTTACTTGCCTATTACAAGAAGACAATATAATGCGAGTGTAGAAGCTTTTTGCACAATGATAACGAGTTGGAGGGGCAAAGGGGTCCTGGGGAAAGAAGAATGTAATTTCCTCAAAGTAGACCATCCAGCTTTGGCAAGTTTTTATCATATTGCAAAAATCCATAAAAATATGGAGAAACCTCTCGGACAACCGATAGTGTCCTCAAAAGCAAGTCTCCTGGAATGCACATCAATGTATGTGAACTCCTTTTGTTCCCCCTTGTAAAAGATTAAAGTTCTCATGTACAGGACACTACTGATTTTATGAGAACTATACATAACATACAATGGGAAGAAGACTTCATTTTGATCACAATGTATATCCTCAAAGAGACCGTCCTTGTAAAGTTGTAGCACCCACTGTGAGGAGAGCGGTGGCTTCAGGCGGAAAAGTAAAACGAATATCTATATATGTAAATGTATATACATATTGTATATATATGTATATATATATCTATCTATCTAAATATATATATAAATGTTTAAATATATAATATTACTTTTAACTATATTTAGATATTATTATTATTATTAATATATATAGGGCCGGTCGGCAAGGAGCAACTTCCTGGTATCGTTCCGGGTGTGTTTCTGGAAACCTCCGTGTAAGGAGAAGACGCGGTAGCCCCCAGACGAGGCAACAACCTTACGAGTGGATCCAACGCGTAAGCGCATATCGGAGGATTTGTGTAAATGCTGAAGTATCTACGAAGGTAGGGAGACGCCGAATGTCTGGTGAAGGAGTGTGCAGTATTGAAGCCTGATTATTAAATAAAGGACTTAATAGTTCAAATACCCAAAAGAATTTGCCCACACATAGCACCATGTCAGCCGACACTCTGAGGAGTCGCGAGGCAGTGGCTACGGATATGTTTAATGACTCTCCCAGTGGGGAGACAACAATGGCATCTAATCCTACTTTGACCCCCATAGTTAACCAAAACGCCAAAGATTTGTTAAAAAAATTGGAGAAGCTCAGCAGAATGGAACAATCAAAATGGTGGGAGCATAAGTCGCTTACACGTTATTTGGAGGTGGGAAGGGGCCCGAGGGGACTAAGAATAATGCTAGCCCCCAGTTATGAAAATCTGGACCCCCGCATGCTATCTGAGTGGGCCGAGACAATTTTGGATTCTTCAAGACGATTATTGGAGATTCTTATGAAATATGCTGAGAGCGATCAAATAGCATAACAAAATAACATAGATGAGACCAATGATGAAACTGCTAAGTTGGGACAGACAGAGGTAATACAAAGATACAGGAATTAAATGCTGGTCAGATTACAAAAGGAAGAGGATGTAATAAAAAAGAGGAAGACCTTTAAATTCCACTGTGATAAATGCGATTATGTACAGGGACGTGTGTTCACATTCGCAAAAAAAATGACAAAATAAAAACAACCAGCACTGCAGGTGGGATGATAGAACAACAACCAAACACTGGCAGAAATCCCACTATACAGTCTTCTGCATCTGACCTCAGCTCAGTTATTGATAGTGAATCGGAAGTGGAACAACCGGGAACATCAAGAGCAATGGGGTTTCCAAAACGATCCCTGGCACAGGAGGTCGACTGCCTGTGCCAGGACAGGCGACAAACCCTGAGGTCCAATGTGAAAAATGCAGGGGCACCAAAAACAGGAACTTCAAACTGTTGTATCGCATTATCTCACCCTCTCGTGCCTCCAGCCCGAGGCGGTGACATCCCTGCTCTCCTGCGCGAGTGTGCCCTTTGTCCCCTCTCCCTTCCCATTGGTCCCCCAACATTCCACCCTCCCATCCATCCCTCTCCAACTCCCAACTTTCAATGTCATTATCGTTGCCTTACCTACCCACCACCCCTGGTGTGGGGCTGTTGAAATAAACTTGATAATTACCCACAGACTTACTTCTGTTATTACAAGTGGCGATGAGTGGAAGTTCCAGCCCCTCACCGCGGATTTTCTTGAGCCACTGCTACTACTTCTGTAAGGCACTGTCCGTGGCATTCCCTATTCTGCTGCATGAAGATGTCCACCAGCGAGCGGTTATGCACGTTTGATGTGTCCCGAGTCTGACCAACCAGACTGAATTGACGGTGGCATCTCTCCTTGTAGTGTTTCCCTGCCGTGATACATCGGTGATCAAGGTACTTGCGTGTACTTTACACTGCACTTCTCTGGAGGTTAGTTGTTGACCGGCGCTGAGGCACGTTTTGCTGAGACACGAAAGAAGGTGGCGATCTCTCCATGAAGTTTCCCCCGACATCGTGATTCAAGGTATTTGTGTGTGTGTGACGACACACTACTCTTCGCCAGTGATTAGCTGTTGTCCGGCGCTGTGTGAGACTCTGAGCACGCTGTGTGTATACGCGTGTGTTTCTGACTTCTGGAACGGCGTGTGCGTTATTTCCTTTCTTCGACGTGCGCAGTTGTCAATCCCTGTCAGCTGTTTTCGTGCCTTCAAGTTCCTTCCAGCTTCTTCATTCTGCGCATGACCCTGCGTGTTCTACGTCACTGGAACGCACGGGTAAACGCCATCTTGTGACTCGATCATATTGGCAGTTTAGGGGTTCGATTCCAGCTTTGGCAAGCAGCTCGTGTTTTTGCAAGGTGCTGTGAAAACATTGTCAAAGTGAATTTACAAATAAATTTGAAATGTAATATGTTTATAACATCAAATACTTCGTTGATGAATTCTCCAAGGGCACTTATAAACTTAAACCTGATATAAGAAGATGTTTCCATGTTCAATTTCTTCTGTTACCCACATGGCCAAGTTTGTTAGCAAGTGTGGTGAACTTTAGTAAATATTCTTAGGAAGTCTTCATTACCTGAGCATCAACTACTCCAACGCTGACCTCGTTGTTTGTTTTAGTTGGTGTAACTCCTTCTGCAATATTAATTGGTCATGTGTGCCCTGAGTTCCTTGAATTTAGCGCAGCCGCAAGCTTTTCTACCACTCAAAGGTGCACCATGCATGCCGTGGAAAGAGTGGAAAGAGTATTTTACAAATTACATTGAGACTGTTGAAGATGAGGATTTCACATCTGAAAAGAAAAAAAAGGTGTTTTTGTACTGTCTTGGTCCTGGGGGTGTTAAAAAAAAAAGTGAGGGAAGGTGGCAATGTTTATCAACATGCGTTAGATGACCTTGATGCCCATTTCTCGCCCATAGTTTGTGTTGCTGTTGACCGTTACAATTTTCTAGGAGGAAACAAGGTAAAGATGAAAGCATTGATGACTTCGTAGCTGCTTTGAACAATTTAGCCCTTACCTGCAGATTTGGGCAACTGCAAGAGGAATTTGTTTGTGATCAAATAGTCATGCATGCCAGCAATCCAAATATTCAGGACAAACTCTGGGTGAATGGGGAATCCTCTTTAAAGGAAGTTGTTGCTTTGGTTAAAAAGGCAGAGCTTACTGGCAGATGTGCCAAAGCAGTGTTATATGAGCCTGCGTTAGTTAATGCCATCAACTTATCCAATGCTAAAAAAATGAGGAAGAAAGTTAATACTCGTGAAATCTCCCATCATCATCACAAGGAAGGTGAACATTTGAAATCTAAACATAGAATTGAAAAGAGTCACAGCATTAAGAACAAAGATTTCTCTGAACTCAAGTGTTTTCGCTGTGGGTCTCCCTCCCATTTAGCTGATTCCGTAAAATGTCCTGCCAGATTTCAGAAATGCACCTCATGCGGTTTGACAGGTCACATTGCTAAAGCTTGCAATAGAAAATCTTTCAGTCAAAGCAAACATGTCAAACACATTCAAGAGGAGAGTGACTCTACGGAGGAAAATTCTGAGTACTCTGATTCCAATAGCATAAATTACGTATTCTCCATTGAATATGATGTTCTGGAACTCACACCCACCAAGAGGAAAAAAAAACATGTGTGATGTCAAATTGGGTGGGGTGACAGTGAATGTTATGGCTGATTCGGGGTCTCCTTTCACTATAATAAATGAAAATGTTGGAAACAACGGTTCACAGATAAAATTGGAACATCGCTTGAAAAATCAAATATCATTGCTAGAAGTTTTACAGGCAACAACATTGAGTTTTTAGGGACTCGTGAATTAGAATTTGAATTCAAAAACAGGAAGGCAGTTTGTAGACTGTTTGTGACTAAGAAAGGACCCTCTGTACTTGGTTGGAGCGACCAAGCTGATCTTGGCATAATTCTCAACCCCAATAGTGCTGACCCCGTTTTCTCTGTTGACGAATCGTCCACCATCCACAAAGAATTTCCAGAAGTGTTCTCTGGTAAGGTTGGTCTACTTAACACGTTTCAACATAAAATTGAACTAAAAGACTATGCCATCCCTTGCATTCACAAGGTAAGACATTTGCCAGTTTCGGTAAGAAATGATGTTCAAGTTGAGCTGAACTGATTAGTCAAAGACGGAATAATAGAAGAAGTGGAGTCTGCTGAGTGGGTTTCTCCCTTAGTGGTGGTTAAATGTCCGAATGGAAAAATCAGACTCTGCATTGATCTTAGGGATCTTAACAAAAAAATAATTGTTGATCAGTACCCGCTTCCACGCATTTGTGAAATGTTCAATGCTACCAATGTAATGCTTGTATTCTCCATTATTGACTTAAAGTCTGCGTATCACCAAATACCCCTACATGTGGACAGCAAGAAATACACCACTTTTATCACCCCATTTGGTTTTTACCATTTTAACAGGGTACCGTTTGGTTTAGCTTCGGCCACAGATTGTCAGAACACCTTTGACACTATCAAGAAAGAAATCGGTAATGCACCCTTTCTTAAAGGGTTTGACCCTAAAGCTGAAATCTTTGTCACCACTGATGCCAGCAACGAAGGTCTTGGTGCTGTGCTAGCGCAAAAAGACACTTCGAACAATTAATGGGTTGTAGCTTTTGCCTCGAGATCACTCACCCCTGCTAAGGAGAAATACTCAGTAATTGAACGCGAAATGTTGGCCTGTTCATGGGCGCTCAATTACTTCAGAGCTTACATTTAGGGATTTAACGTACATCTACGCACGGACCACAAACCCTTAATCAAAATCCTTTCTGCCTCTGGTTTGCAAAATGCTTCACCAAGGTTAACCAAAATGTCTATCAAATTGTTGGATTTCAACTACACAGCTGAATATTGGCCTGGAATCAAAAATAAAGTGGCGGATTTCCTGAGCAGACTACCCCTCCCACACGACGATATGGATACCCAAGTTGATGATGAAAAGGTGGCACTGCTATTCAACGCTGATCTTGATGGAATCTCTGCGAAGGAATGGGAACAACACAGGGTTCGTGACTCTGCACTCCAAGACATTTGCCGATTTGTCAACACTTCTTGGCCTGAGAAACGCAATCTTCCTGAAATTGCAAAGGTTTATTGGGAAATAAGAAACAAACTCAGTTGTGAAAATGGTGTGTTGTACAGGATTGGCAAAGCAATAGCCCCCATCACACTCAGAGACAAAATTCGAAAACTGTGCCACATTGGTCATCTTGGGATTTCAAAGACGAAGCAAAGGGTCAGGGCCAGTTATTGGTGGCCCGGTATTGACAAACAAATTGAAATCAAAATAAGAAACTGTGTGGAATGCTCTGATTCGGATAAATCTCTTAAAATATCTAAGGTACCCCTCTCCCCCCTCAAACCCCCCATGATGGCATGGGAGAAATTAGGCTTAGACAACGCTGGACCCATTGAAGGACACGACGGTGAGATTAAGTATATATTGGTTGTCTTAGACCACTTCTCTAAGTTGCCAGAGATTGAAATTGTATCGGAAATAGACAGCTCAACAGTCATTTCTTTCTTAGACAAGCTGTTCTTGAGCGAAGGGCTACCCAAGCATATCCTCACCGACAATGGTCCCCAATTTTCTTCTAACACTTTTACATCTTTCCTTGAAAGAAATTGCATCACCCATCACACCACCTCAGTTTATCATCCTGAAGGCAATGGCCTCACTGAACGCTTCAATCGTGTCTTGAAAGGACACATACAATTGTCAAGAAATGCCAACCTCAACTGGGAAGAAGACATTTTCAAACTCATCTGGGCCTTCAGGATCTCCCCTTGTGCCAGCACCTGTACTGCACCTTTCATTCTCATGAGAAGCAGACAGCCCCTGAGTATTGACCTAGGTTGGATGCCAGCTTCAAGACAACTGGAATGGTCACCAGACGTCATCAGAAACAACATTATCAAAGCGCAGAAATACTACAAAACATGGTACGACTCCAAACATGGTGCCAAAGAACATGCATTCAAAGTGGGGGACCTGGTCAAAGTTCGCTTGGAAAAAAAAGTAAGAAAAGGAGAAAGTAGATTCTCCGCTCCTTTTCGCATCCACAAACTTTATAACAATGCTGCCAGACTTAGTGATGGGAAAGTGTGGCACATGAGTAGACTGGCCAGATGTCATCATGAAGCCAATGTACATAATCAACGTCAACATAACTCATACTGCAGAGATTTGTGGGTTGATTTTGATGGGACAGGTTTAGAGCGTGGTTCCATGTCTAGAAATGTAGTTACACACGATGTTCCACCCATCACTGACTCCGCTGATTGTCACTCTTCTGACCAGTCTGTTGAAGTCAGTCCTCGCGCCCCGATTTCCTATCGTAGTAGCGACGGTGACTCACACTCTGACTCTGAAGTCAGGTCGGACGGCCACGGTCTCAGTGGTAGGTTTGGTAGGACTGGTAATGATTCTCACTCCGACTCTGAAAGTGTGTCTGTTCCCCACAGAGTCATGGGAAGGCTAGGGGGAACCATACATAAATCCAAGCGTTACAAAGATTTTGTTTGTGATTGAAACTGCTTTGAGAAACATTCATTTCCCAAAGTACATAACAGTATGCTATTTTGGTAAACACTCAAGAGAGGAAGATGTGTTGTATCGCATTATCTCACCCTCTCGTGCCTCCAGCGCGAGACGGTGACATTCCTGCTCTCCTGCGCGAGAGTGCCCATTGTCCCCTCTCCCTTCCCATTGGTCCCCCAACATTCCACCCTCCCATCCATCCCTCTCCAACTCCCAACTGTCAATGTCATTATTGTTGCCTTACCTACGCACCGCACCTGGTGTGGGGCTGTTGAAATAAACTTGATAATTACCCACAGACTTACTTCTGTTATTACACAAATGAAGAGCCAGACGCAGATGCAACAAAGCCAAAAAAAAAGAAAAAGGCAAACAAAAGGTGGCAACGAAAGTAGTAACAAATGAAACAAACTCGAGCACAATAATTAATCTGACAAACATAAAACTTAGCAAGGAGGAAACAAAAACTCTGTCTCTTGGATTATCATACAGCCCACAAGCAAACTTCGACTATGCTAACACCAGGGTTGACGTGTATAAATTTGTATGCAAACTAAAGCTTCGCAAATATCACGCAATGCGAGGGACCAATGTAGAGTTTCAAAGGCCGATACATGCATTACCAGCAGGTAATCCAGATGGATTATCAACACAAGATGGAATGTTATTAAGTGATTTGGAGGAATTACATGTGGAGAACAATGTAATCACACAAGGATCTCACCCTATGGGAGTGCAAGCAAGAGAAAATGCTTGCACTCCATTCAAACCCAAATCTACTTTTTGCCCCCTAATGCTGAGAGACAATCTGGACCTATTTAGTGAGAAAATCACAAAGGAGTTAAAAACACTCTATTATAAAACAATGCACTCAGCAAGAAAATGTAACCAACAAAATAATGAATATCACAAATTGGTGAAAAAATTGCAAGCACAACAAAAAATTATAATTCGCCAATCTGATAAAGGGGGCAACATCGTATTGTGGCCACACGACATGTATATGAAAGAAGCATTGGCCCAAGTAAACAATAGAGACTGCTACAGACGAAGTAACCAATTACAAGTAACTATAGCACGCAATGAGTTTTATGGCAAACATATAGCATGGAAATCAGCAGGTTTACTTTCTCAAGATGAATTTAAATTTTTGATGAACGATCACCCAAAACTTTCAGAAATTTATTTTATCCCAAAAGTTCACAAATGCATTTCAACTCCCCCCGGTAGGCCCATCATATCGGCCTGTGGTGGTCTACTGGAGAACACATCGTGTTATGTGGACTTCTTCCTGCAGAACCACATCAAAAGTCTTCCCTCATATATAAAAGAAACAAGTGACTTTTTGAGGAAATTGAGTGGAATAGAATGGGAAGCAGACCACCTCTTGATGACCCTTGATGTCACAACATTGTATACAAGTATTACCATCGTGATGGCATCAGGGCAGTGGAGTTTTATTTGAACACAAGATCAGAGAACATGCATTTGCATAACAAAATGTTATCTACCATGATTTTAACCTGTCTCGAAAATAATTTATTTTTATTTAACAACCAGATTTTTTAACCAAGTCAGAGGAGTGGCTATGGGGGCCTGTTTTTCGCCCAGTTATGCGTGCCTACATATGGGTTACTGGGAGGAACAGGTCCTAAGAAAAGAATAGTCGGAAATTTTAAAGAGTCAGGTTTTATGTTGGTACAGATTTATTGATGACATTTTTTTAATTTGGAGAGGAACTGAAGAAAGTGCTCAAAGATTTGTGGAATGTAATAACTGTAATTCTTTTAATTTGGGTTTTACAGCACAAATGAGCAAGGATACTATGAACTTTTTAGATGTGGAAGTTTACATTGCAGACACCAAGGTGAATACCAAATTACATAGAAAGATAACAGCTGGAAATACAATCTTACATGCTACAAGCCATCATCCTGTCCATTTGATTAACAGCTTCCCCTATGGGGGATGGTACGAATACGCAGGATATGTAGTGATGACAATGACTGCAGGATAGCACAGCTAGAGTGTAAGAATAGATTCCTGGACAGGGGGTATTCTGAAATAATGCTTGATATTGCTATGAAGAAAACAGCTGTTCTCAATCAAACACAAGCACTCATAAGTCATAAAAAATCATTGGTTACACAAGATGAACACTCCACCAGATTGATTTTAACATATAGTTTGCAACACAAAGCTATACGCAAAATCATGAACAAAAACTGGCCTTTGGTAGAGTGCCCCAGTGTTGAATAACCAATCCATCCGGTCTCCATGTATAACTTTTAGGAAGGCTCAATCAATGAGCAACTCCTTAGTAAAGAGTAGTCCGGAGGTATTGGTGGCTAAAACCTGGCTAAATTCAAAGAATGGCTTTACACGCTGTAAAATATGCAAAGCATGTAAATATGGGGTGGACACAACAAGCTACAGTACATCATTCAAACCAAATCCAGTCCCAATCAATAAGAGTCTCAACTGCAAAACCGAATACGCAGTTTATGTATTGGAATGTACATGCAAATTACAATACATAGGAAGCACTAAATTACAAGTACATAAGCGAGTGCTCCAGCATTTGAGAGCAATCATTAACAACGATGTAACTTACCCGGTTGCACGCCACTTTAAAGAGTATTATGACAGCAAGCTTGATGATTTGAAATATTTTGTCACTGATACCATCTTGCCCCAAAAACGAGGGGGGAACCGGGAGGCTTTATTGCGTAGGTTGGAAACACAATACATTTTGGAACAGGATAGTAAGATACCTCAGGGTTTGAATTTTAGTGAAGATTTTTATACATGCCTGTAATTTGCACTGAGCTTTTATATTGGATTTTTAATGAGATCTTAAAATCCATATTCAACCGCTGCCTGCTAAAATGAATGTTTATTTTATCTTCCTATTATTTCTTTTGCACATTTGCACATTAGTAGGTCACGGACGTGATCACTAAACACCACATATCTGTTTAGCACAAGCACTTTTAGGCCATTTAAATCATGAAAACATCAATAATCATGGCCTACTCGGGCAATATTATACAGAGTCTAATGTTTACATCTCCCTTTTGCAAATTTGCACACAAATTATAACCAAAACAATGATGTAATTGTATATGGTTGATGCTATGAGCTATGGGTTTTTCTTTTAAATTTGAAAAAACATTAAAAACCGACTATGAGGGCTTTTTAAATGCTTTTACCATATTTAATGTCTATGTATTTATAGAATTGTTGATAACATTTATTTATTAACATCTATTGTATATAGCATAACAACTAAGGGATCATTAACTGACTCTGTTTCCACTGTGAAAATAATTAAGTATGTCTTTCATGTTTATGCCTATGACGTGGTAACTTTTGCACTTGCGCTGTCACTTTAAATATGGGAAGCACTCCACATGCGCTTCATGTGATCAAGGGCACTGTGTTGCCCGAAACGTGTTATGGCGGTGGTGCAGGGCGTTATTTAAAAAATAAAATAGTATTGCACCGATTTTGGGTCTGCGTCCGTTGTTTGGAGTGGAGAAAGAGTCACGAAACGGAGTAAGCAGCATATATATATATATATATATATATATATATATATATATATATATATATATACAGAGAGAGAGAGAGACAGCAGCGCTGGAAGGCATTCAGTGAGGAGTACTTCCTACACCCATCGTTCCAATGTAAGAACCTTTTTATCAAAGATTTCCAAGCACTGGAGCATCTTGCTGGTAATTATAAACTGCCATGACTGGGTTCCATTAGGGTATTAATTACATTAAAACTCATCGGAGGATAAAAGTAGCAATTTGGGAGCTGTGCCTTTTAAATGAGAACTTTCAGTAAAATACCAGCATGTAACTGAAATTCCCGATGCATTGTGGGAGATGTATTTTTGACCAGTCACGTGACCCAAGACTTTTTATAAAAACGCATGCACATAAGCGCTTGGCTGTGGCTTCTACCCGTGATTAAGGCAGAGCGGCGAAACATGTAGGGAAAGAGAAGTTGACGGTGCATTTTACTTTGAATAAAGGAAACAACTCTGGGAATGGGCCTCTGTTTTCTGTGCACACCTCACCTGTAGTGAATTGACAGGCTTCTCAGTGCCTATTGTTGTGTTGAGGGGCCGTCCTGAAGGGTCGGGGGCTCCTTGCCCAGAGGCTTGTAAAGATATATATACGACGCGGCAATAATGTCGCGGACCAGAATCGGTCTACAGCGGGCAGTGGTCGAATTCACTAGCTTTATGAGGGACAGAGGCTTAAAAGTAAATATCCCTAAAACTTACACAATGTCTTGTGGCCGTGGGTCAAGAAAGGTATTCCGTCCCATCTTTTTAGAAGGCCAAAGAATTGAAATAACAGACAGGTTTAGTTACCTAGGTGTAACCATTCACAGAAGGGGGAGCTGGCATTCGGCAGTAGCTGCCAGGAAATTAGCCTTCACTCGGTCCATTGGCGCTTTGAGTAATTGTTCAGCCAAAATAGGGGGGAAACCCGCAAAGGAACTGATACACATTCATAAGGCCAAATGTGTACCTACCGCCAAATATGGGGCTGGGCTATGGGGGATAGAAAACGCCCAGATGTTACAAGGTTGTGAGAATCAGTTTATCTGTCATCTACTTGGTGTTTCTAAATTCACAACAACCTACATGACCCACATAGAAGTAGGACTTCCTTATATCTGTGACATCGTTAAGATTTCCCCCTTATTGTTGTGGCATAAGGTCTGGGTGACTGAAGAGACCGCTTTAAATAGAGAGGTAATAACAGATTGTCTCGCAATGGACGTGGCAGCCAACATCAGATGGCTATCTTATGTGAAAAACACCTTCAGGAAGATAGGTCATCCCGAATTCTTTGATAATCCGCCCAGCGTGGAAGGGATATCAAGAGGTGCGTTGAAAAAGATGGCCCTCGACCACCTAGTAACTGATAGATGGAACCTTGAGAAAAAGAAACACACATCTCTCAGTTATCAGGAAATTACTGAACACGAGGGCCTTCAACATTACCTTACATTAGACCTAAGTCCCTATGCCCGTACGTTGCTCACCCGACTGAGATTAGGTACTTTCTTCTGCCTGTTCACATTTCCCACCTGCAACGACTGGTCCACGGAAAATCAATCTTGCCCGTGCGATGACACCTTAACGCAATCTAATATACATTGTGTGCCGTTTTGTACTTTTTATAAGAGACCACGTAGGGCCCTTCTGATACCTGTCCTCAAAGCATAGGGGATTCGTACCTGTAGACTAGCATAT
Organism: Lissotriton helveticus; assembly: GCF_964261635.1. Lineage (NCBI taxonomy): Eukaryota > Metazoa > Chordata > Amphibia > Caudata > Salamandridae > Lissotriton > Lissotriton helveticus. The sequence goes on from NC_136059.1 coordinate 509,742,459, forward strand.
ATGAAACTTCAACAGTTAGAAGATGAAAATGTATTTTATGCAGTCTCAAGCTTTTTAAAACTTGTTATTAAATTTAGAAACACTATGTAAAGCCCCCATTTTTAACCTGTGTCGGTCAAAATACTATGCATTAATGAATTAAGTTTTAAACTACCTTTTTAAATATATACTTTTACATGTTAATACAGGATGTTCTTTTAATAACCGATCGATCAAGCTTATTCTAATTATTATGGATCACACCTTGTTTTTATAAAAATGTATATATCGTATTTTTTGTGCTTTTATGATTTTATTCTGAAAATCGAATAAAGCTTGTTTTGATTTGATTTGATTTATATATATATATATATATATATTTACTGAAAAAAACATAGGTTTCAGGCCTGATATAGTTAGGAATTAGCATTTAAAAAACCTAAGAAATTCACTGAAAAAACTGTAAATTTTAGGGGTGTTATAGTTAGCTGGACATTTCACGTCACTTCCACATCCACGTGACGATACACCTCATCATACACTAGTATAACCTTTCTTCACTCACTGTAAAATACAGAGTACCATATTTAAATCCATTGACACACAGATACAAGTTTCTAAAAAACTACTCAGTGATTCCTACATGATTATAACATGTAGTCTTAATGTCATATACCTACTAAATCAACAATTCACACATCTTTGGGCAGTCACACACCTCTCAACCGGAACCACTCACACATTCACTCTCCCATACAAATACTTAGTTAACTAATCAATAACTAATATAGACTTTCAAATAGCTAGTAACCAACTGGAGAAGTAGTTTTTTCAACAACTGACAAAGTGATACAGATGTTCACACAGTTTAGTCACTATCCAATATATTTAGAGAGACACTTTAAATTAGTCAAGTAAACAGTCAATCACACTGCTACTAAATCCTCCATCCAGATATTTATATTTATTTATCCACTCATTCTTCAATGCAAATTGCTATATATATAATACATATTTAAATAACAAAGCAAACCACATTCACTGGATGATGTCATCAGTGATGTCATTTGAGATGTCATCAGTGATGTCACTGACCATGTCATGAATGATGTAATATGTGACATCATCAGCAGTGGATTGCGGGCGCGCGAGATATAGTTAGTACAACTAACTATATCGGAGGAATTTCAATGGTTTTGTATGAGTGAAATGTCCAGCTAACTATAACACCCCTAAAATCTACAGTTTTTCCAGTGAATTTCTAAGGTTTTTTAAATGCTAATTCCTAACTATATCAGGACTAAAACCTATGTTTTTTTCAATGAATTTCAAAGGTTTTTTAAATGCTAATTCCTAACTATATCAGGCCTGAAACCTATGTTTTTTTCAGTGAATTTCAAAGGTTTTTTGAATGCTAATTCCTAATTATGATGTGTGTGAAACCTATGGTTTTTCTGTGAATTCCTAAGGTTTTTTCAATGCTAATTCCTAACTAAAACGTGTGTGAAATCTATGTTTTTTTCAGTGATTTTACAAAGTTTTTTAAGTGCTAATTACCAAATATAACGTGTGTGAAACCTATGGTTGTTTCAGTAAATTTCCAAGGTTTTTAAAATGCTAATTTCTGTATCAATTTTTATATTTTTTATATATTTATTTTCCAACAAACTGCCTTTGTATATAGTAGTACATTGACTGTATCCTGTAATATGCAATGGCACAGCTAGTTTTTATAATTTGGATAAAGTTAAACAGTATAGTCTAGATCTTCAATCAAAATATAAGCAGTCAAATTTGTCAATTAATTATTTTTTTTTCAACGTGCGCGCAACGTGCGGGCACCTCGTGATTTAAACAAAAAATTTTTTTTTGCACTTCGGGGTCCTTCAGGGACACCATGAGAAGGCCTAGGGGGTCTGGGAGTCTCTTTCCTGCCTCCTTTTCAAATTTTTAAAAGCTTTTACAAAAATGGGGTAAAACGTAATTTATATGCGACGGTCGCGCAACGTGCATGCATGCGTGCGCACACGTTACGTGAACGTAAAGTCATGTGACATGAAAAAAACACTTTTGATTGGTTTATAGTAGTTTCTTTTCCAGAATCTTGAAAAACCCCACCCACTTCCCTCACTATCTCTTTTGGTTTCCTGAGAGAAGGATCTCTGCTTTGTTCCAGCTTTTTTCATATCAAAATGGCAGAACAGCAGCCACAGGATTCTTCTGAGTTTGTGTGTGAGTCACTCTTTAGATGATTGTCCGTGTGTAATAAGATGTATAGGTGTATGAGTACATATGATGAGTGAGTATATATATATGAGTGCCCATATAGAACTGTTAGTGAATGACTGGATGTGTATGTAGATTTTGGAATAACTGAATAGTTGTTCTAACTGGAATTGGTGTCTCCATTTTTTTGTAAATTTTAGTTTCTATTTTTGAATGTGTGTATCAAGGGTTATATTACGCTGAGAGGAGGTCTGCCACTCTTTCACGTGGATGATGTCATCAGTGATGTCACTAACCATGTCATGAATGATGTAATATGTGACATCATCAGCAGTGGATTGCGGGCGCGCGAGTTATAGTGAGTACAACTAACTATAACGGGGGAATTTCAAAGGTTTTTTAAATGTTAATTCCTAACTATAACGTGGCTGAAACCTATGGTTTTTTCACTGAATTTCAATGGTTTTGTAAATGATAATCTTTAAATGTATTAATTGTTATATTTTTTATACTGATTTATTGCATTATTTTAAATTATTTATTTTTAGATATTTCATTTTTTAAATTACATTACATATTTTTAATATAAATAAAAATGTTTTTACACCTCTCTGCAACGCAGGCCCCTGACGCGTTTGCAGAGGGGGAACTAATTCCCCTTGCATATTGGGGGTCCCTAGGGGCCAACTAGCCCACCAGGAACCTCCAGTATTCCCCAGGGGGCTGCATTGCAAAGCGGTGTAAAGAGGCCACACCCTTTTTTACACCTGTCTGCAGCGCAGCCCCCGGGCGCGTTTGCAGAGGGGGAACTAATTCACCTTGCATACTAGGGGTCCCTGGGGGCCAACTAGCCCACCTGGAACCTCCAGTATGTGCCAGGGGGCTGCATTGCAGAGAGGTGTAATGAGGCCACACCCTTTTTTACACCTCTCTGCAACGCAGCCCCCTGGCGTGTTTGCAGAGGGAGAACTAATTCCCCTTGCATACTGAGGGTCCCTGGGGGCCAACTAGCCCACCTGGAACCTCCAGTATGCGCCAGGGGGCTGCATTGCAGAGAGGTGTAATGAGGCCACACCCTTTTTTACACCTCTCTGCAACGCAGCCCCCGGGCGCATTTGCAGAGGGGGAACTAATTCCCCTTGCATACTGGGGGCCCCTGGGGGCCAACTAGCCCACATGGAACCTCCAGTATGTGCCAGGAGGCTGCATTGCAGAGAGGTGTAATGAGGCTATGCCCCTTTTTACACCTCTCTGCAACGCAGCACCCTGGCGCGTTTGCAGAGGGGTTACTAATTCCCCTTGCATACTGGGGGTCCCTGGGGGGCAACTAGCCCACCAGGAGCCTCCAGTATGTGCCAGGGGGCTGCGTTGCTTTGCCCCGGGGGACGGCAGTCCCCAGGGCAGTGTGGGGGGGATTGGGCCCCCCCACACTTCTTTATCACTATGCCCCCGCGATTTGGTCCCCCGGGGGGTAATTTGAAAAAAAACAGACCGGGTTTTTAAAAACATTTTAGGGGCCTTGGGGGTCCTTGTGGGACCACCTGGGCAGGCCTAGGGTGTCAGGGTGTTTCTACCTTGCCCCCTTTTTGTGTTCTACACGTTGTTTTTCTGATTTCTTGTGCCTCGATCTACCAAGCACAAGAAGGCTGCCAACGCTTCCTGGTTTGAAGTGTTGAAAGCCAATGAGCATGCAGCTCGTGCTGATTGGCTGCCACTGTCTGTCAACACTCCAAAACAGAAATTGTTGACAGCCATCTTGTGCCTCGGTAGACTGAGGGACAAGAAAGCAGAAAAGCAAATGTATAGAACTAAAAAAGGGGGCAGGGTAGAAGCACCCTGACCCCCTAAGCCTGCTTAGGGGGTTCCACAAGACCGAACAAAAGAATTGCGGGGTACGCGTACTGTGCGCGTACCGTACTCGTACGGTACGCGCACGGTGCGCGCTTATAGATATATAACTTTTTTCAAATCCGATTTTCTCAACAACTACTGGAGGGATTTACACCATTTAAACAAAAGGGTGATCTGCTAATCAGACACTACCATTTTGCCAAATTACTTGTAATTCCGTTCAGCCGTTGGGGCTGTAGCCGTGTCTAATCGTCCTATGGAAAATAACATGGGGAAAACACGTTTTGGGACCCCGCTTTTTTCTCAGCCCCCACTTCACGAATCCCCCAAAACTTTCAGGGAAGGAGCAGAGCAGAGCGGGCCATTTTCTTTCAGAAATTCACAAAGATTCATCAACCGGTGCCAAAGTTATTCCCAATAGAATGTTGCGGATTTCCTATGGAAACTAGGTCCTAACTATATATACCTACTGGCGAATAAGGATTATGCACCATTTGGCATATAAAATCTCACCAGAGAGAATGAGACTAAAATCACTTGAAACCGACTAGACAGTGATCTATAGTCTTAGAACTTTAAACATAAACATTCCTTTATGAATTGTTCACTAATGCTACAAAATTGCTATCCCGCTCCAATGTGAATTTGAACAAGAGCATTTTAACACACAGAACACAGTTGTAAACTACGTTTCCCATAATGCAGTTGCATCATATTTATTGTTTTTTCACACTGTGCACTAAACATAAAAGAAAGCTCGTGTTAGAGCTCTGTACCCGTGATCAAGCCTTCGGCTGAAGGCGAAACGTGTTGGGCTTATAACGATTGAGCGAAAAATAAAGCTAATGGTCTAAGCTTTTCATCTGCCTGCTTCTGTGCCTCCTTACCCCCGGTGTTGGGCCGGACCTGTGAATATATATATATATATATATATATATATATATATATATTACCTACTGGCGGTCGCCAGTAGGTATATATAGTTAGGATTTTTTCCCTATGGGATTTTTGAAAATTCTATGTCTAATAACTTTGGCGTTTGTGGACGGAATTGGTTGAAATTTTCTGGAAAATGGAACATTTTGTTTCTGAGCAGCCCTTGGAAATTTGGGGGGGTTTCGTCAAGGGGGGCCGAGAAAAAAGGGGGGTCCCAAAACGTGTTTTTAACATTGAGTTTTCCATAGGGCGGTTGGCCTCACTTTTAGCCCGAACGGCTGAATGGATTTCCATGAAACTTGGCAAAATTGTAGGGACTGGTAGCCCGATGTGCCTTTTCTAGGTCTCAATATATGTGCTCCAGTGGATTTTGAGAAATTAACGTTTAAAAAAAGATATATATCTGTAAGCGCGATCCGGGCAGCGCTCCGGTCCGCGGACCTTAAGCGTACCGGAACTTCGCGTAGCTAAGCTGATTGGCTCTCCGGTGTCTGTCAACATTCTAAACAGTCCGGAGCGGCCGCCATCTTGTCTCTCGGTAGGATTGAGAGACAAGAGGAGGCCAAAACAAAGGCGAAAATGACCATAAGGGGGCATACTAGATCCTCCCTGACCCCCTAGGTTTAATGTGGAGGTTTTAAAAGGGCCCCGCGGGGCAAAAAAAACAAAAAAAAATTTTTGTTTTTTTTGCGTGGGGAGCGCCCGGTCCGCGAACTGGGAAGCGTTCTGGGCAGCGTACTGCAATGAAAAATGAATGATAGACTTTTCAAATGCTGTATGTTAATTGATTGTTGTTTTTGTTGATTGTTTTTTATTTTCTTTATTTTTTAAGCATTTTTTTTTAATGTGATTGTGTTTCATAATTTATTAAACTTTCTAACATTTCATTGTCAGAAATTTCATAATTATCATGGAATATACATTGTAGTCTCTGAGGGTGTAAAATGTCCTCATTTGCAAGGAGGTTATCTACTGCTTGTACACATTGCAGTAGTTCATTGTCCCAAGTTTCATCGAAAAATTCAATGTCAATTTGATCAATTGTATCAATCAATTCTTGGCTGCTCTCTTGCAGGTCCATTTCAAAAGAAACTTGGTTTTCGCCTTCCATTTTGCCTGAAATTTGGATTAAAAAAATATATATTAGTAGAGATAGGGCAATGTTGGGAATAATTTTAGATAGGCATTTTTTATCAGTGAATTTATCTTTGGGCAGTGTATAGTATCAGAGTGGAAGTAGGAATATAAAAAAGTGTATGTGATTTAACGTAAGTAAATTCATAATTATACAAGAGAAGCCTAACTCCATCCATAACTATAACAGAGAAGTCTCTCTAAATCTATAACTACTACAGAGGGATAGTATATATCTATCAGAAAAAGTTTACCATATTAACTTATAGTGCACAATATACTTCAGTTTTAAAAATAAAAACTTACCTTTAGAAAGAAGTTGAAGGAATTAGTGAAAATACTATTGAAATGTACAGCAAGAAGTAGTAGTCAAAATGGCTGTGTTTTCTTCTCTTCCTTTATATATATTCAGGTATATAACCAATGAAATGTCAGGTAAAAAAAATAGAAAATGAAAGTAACATTTTCATTGGTTGTCAATTCCAACACTTCAGATGTGTTTTGTGAAGTAATTTACCTCAGGGTATTTAGAGAGGTCTACAGGCTAAATGACTAAATGGAATTCCAATCAAATTTGTGAAAATGGTAGGGATTGGTATGTAGTATGAGCTAATCTATATTTGGTGAAATTATTTCCAGTGGCTTTTCTGTGAACTACTTTCCCACCTTTTTTGATGGTGCGCTTCCCAGAGAGCGACCCGGTACGCGAACCGTTGAGCGCCCCGGTTCGCGAACCTTAAGCGTTCCGGGAGTCCACCATTTTGTGTTTCGGTCGAATTAAGATACAAGATGGAGGGCAAATAATGTTCAGAATGGGTAGAAGGGGGCACGGTAGAGTTATCTTGACCCCCTAGGTTTTCTGAGGGTGGCTGAGGAGGCTTATATGTGCGAAAAAAAAACATTTTTAAAAAAAATTTTGCGAGGTTAGCTCCCGGTTCGCGTACCGGGTAGCGCCCCAGGGAGCGTACTTTGTTGGAAATTAGTGAAAAATGTTAGAGTAAAATAATAATTGTGAGTGATCAGATGTAGGGTAGCTCTGAGAAGAGCTTTTGGGTTTATGGTACATTTAGGTACTTATAAGTAGGTACCAATGCACATTCTTAAATTCAGAGTGAAAACTCTGTTGCCCTCATCTGAGAAGTGAACTCCATCTCCTCTGTAGATATCTTGCATGTAGTAACGCAAGTTATTGTTGTACAGGGAGCCCATTCCATGGTCTCTCATGTAAGCTGAAACAGATTTGTTTACATGCTTCCTCGACTTCTCAATTTGTGGACAAAATTGGTTTGACCACCTCCATTTCTGTCTTTGGCATATATTTGAATATACCAAGGCAGTCTGAGGAAAAAGTGCCATTAATTGCTCAAAGGTGTCCTTTAAAAGCATTTCCAGACCTACACCAGTCAAAGTGCCCAAGTCATTACCTCCACAGTGCACAATTAACAGGTCAGGTTTGGGCAAATGCATAAAGGTTTTCACCAATGGTATCAATTGGTGACATTTTAATCCTCTGTGGCCAAACCACTTAATTTCCACATCTTGTAAATTGAGGTTAGGTAATTTCCTGTTTTCAACGTACCTTTGAGCCCAGTGAATATAACTATGTCCAACAATCCAGACAGAAAACATGGTGAGAGAAGGTTCTCCTGCAGTCAGATGAAGTGTGGCAATGAAATGGCAGTTGAAAAAATGAGAGTTTAAAATGAAAAAAACTGTGGAGTTTCTGTGTTCATGAAGCAGTAACAGTGATTGGTGGATTTTGATTGCTGAAAACAGAAAGTTAGGGTGCACGGATGTGTTCTTTGAAAGATGTATTTTGAATGGTCAATAAAAAATCATTAAATGAAAGAATGCACTGGATATGCAGGTGCACTGAGAGTTCAGAGTTCAATTGCAACAAAGTTGTGTGAACTTGCAAACACCAGAAGTCTTCCAAGAGGTGGTTGCCATGCAGAAAAGACAGAAAGGGCAGAGGGGGGAAGGGTTTTCATTTGAAAAAAAGTGAGGGAAGAGTTTTGATTGGGTGACATGAGAAATATGTGTGAAGAATTACAGCATTTCTGTGCTTTTGATAGCTGCAGACTCTGGAGTGCATACCTTTTGCTCTGCTGAAGACAAATTGGTGTGTTTCTGAGACTGTTTTCAAACTCAAAGTATTTGCTAAGGTGAGAAAATATTTCTTTAATTTAGATAGAGAATAGTGTGCTTTAAGGAGAAAATTATGAATTATGTGGCGCAAATTGCTTGTAAATATGCTCCCACCTGTGCATGGAAAATTTAGATTTTGAATGTTTGTGTTACATAGCCATGTTAAAAGTGACCCAACCATGCAGGAAAGGCAATCAAAAAACGCTTTTATGTGTCTTAAGGACATTTTAAGTAATTTTCCCATGTGCAGTGTTTTGAAATTATGATTTGAAAATCGTTTTTGAGGTAAAGGAATTGTTTTTAAATTTATGACAAGGACATAATGGTGTATGCTTCTTTATAAGGCAATTGACTGTCCCTGATGTTATTTTTCCCATTTTAATGTAAGACTTTTCTCTGTGGCGCAAATTGCTTGTAAATATGCTCCCACCTGTGCATGGTAAATTTAGATTTTAAATGTTTGTGTTACATAGCCATGTTAAAAGTGACCCAACCATGCTGGAAAGGCAATCAAAAAACGCTTTCATGTGTCTTAAGGACATTTTAAGTCATTTTCCCATGTGCAGTGTTTTGAAATTATGATTTGAAAATCGTTTTTGAGGTAAAGGAATGTTGTTAAAATTTATGTGCGCCATATGCCCCCAAATTTCTTTTTCAGGGGTGCAGCAGGGTGTTATTGAGACACCCCTGCAGCATTGGAAAAATTCCTAATTTGCGATGAGCAAATTGTTAATCGCAAATTGCACCTTCATTTATATGAGCCTCCTAGCCCATGGAAATGAATGGGTAATTTGCAATTAGCAATTTGCTCATCGCAAATTTGGAATGGTAAAGAATCGCTATTTATTCCTTAAAATTCGCTATTTTGGAAATGCAAAATAGTTATATGATACATATGGCGGTTGATGTCTAAGAAGATAAGAAGCTTAGGGATACATTTATGATGACTGGCGCAATGAAGTTGACATCACTTACTTCATTGGTAGAGCTTTACATGTATTATGTCCTCTGTATTCTTCATCAAGCGTAACTTTAATCTGCAATCCTGAGTAGGCCTCACCTTAAACAAACCTCTGGATAGGCCACATCTTATTGTCATCCTGAATTAATCATTTAAAATGCTAGGGACAGATTTATGATAGGTGTATGCCTCTTTTGCGCCACTTAGAAAACACTGTCCATGGGGAAATGACTTAAAATGTCCTTAAGACACATGAATGTGTTTTTTTAAAACGTTTGCAATTTTTTTGGGTCACTTTTAACATGGTTATGTGACTCAAACAGTCAAAATCTAAATTCGCCATGCTCAGGTGGGAGCATATTTACAAGGAATGTGCTCCATGGGGAAAGGTCTTATAATGTAATATGGGAAAAATGACATCAGAGACACTGAAATGCCTTATAGAGAAGCATACACCATTATGTCCTTGTCATAAATTTGCAAACCATTACTTTTCCCCAAAAACGATTTTCAAATCATAATTTCAAAACACTGCACATATGGAAATGACTTAAAATGTCCTTAATTCAAAATTTGCTATTCCTTATTTTGCGATTGCACTGAAGGATTTGCAAATTTTACGATTCCTTAAATGCAATGTATCAAACAAAAAATATGTAAAAAATGATATTAAGGATTTGGAAACTACCACCAACTTCTAGTTTGTGGTAATTTGCGAATTCTTTTCAAAAAGCATTTTTTTCCAAAAAACAAAAGGTCCCATATGACGCCCATACATGCCCTTAGGGCATGTAGGTGTGCCATATGCCCCCAAATTTATTTTTCAGGGGTGCAGCAGGGTGTTCTTGAGATACCCCTGCACGCTTGAAAAAATTCCTATTTTGTGATGAGCTAATTGCTAATCGCAAATTGCAACCTTCATTCCTATGAGCCTCCTAGCCCATGGAAATGAATGGGTAATTTGCAATTAGCAATTTGCTCATTGCAAATTAGGAATAGTAAAGAATTGCTATTTATTCTTTAAAATTTGCTATTTAGGAAATGCAAAATAGTTTGATGGTACATATGGTGGTTCATCTGTAACAAGATAAGAAGCTTAGGGATACATTTATGATGACTGGCGCAATAAAGTGGACATTACTTACTTCATTGGTAGGCCTTTACATGTATTATCTCCTCTGTATTCTTCATCAAGCGTAACTTTAATCTGCAATCCTGAGTAGGCCTCAACTTAAACAAACCTTTGGATAGGCCACACCTTATTGTCATCCTGGATTAATCATTTAAAATGGTAGGGACAGATTTATGATAGGTGTATGCCTCTTTTGTGCCACTGTGCGTCACTTTTATGATGCAACGGCGGTGCTAATTTGCAATTAGCAATTTGCTCATTGCAAATTATGAATGGTAAAGAATTGCTATTTATTCCTTAAAATTTGCTATTTAGGAAATGCAAAATAGTTTGATGGTACATATGGTGGTTCATCTGTAACAAGATAAGAAGCTTAGGGATACATTTATGATGACTGGCGCAATAAAGTGCACATTACTTACTTCATTGGTAGGCCTTTACATGTATTATCTCCTCTGTATTCTTCATCAAGCGTAACTTTAATCTGCAATCCTGAGTAGGCCTCACCTTAAACAAACCTCTGGATAGGCCACACTTTATCGTCATCCTGGATTAATCATTTAAAATGCTAGGGACAGATTTATGATAGGTGTATGCCTCTTTTGTGCCACTGTGCGTCACTTTTATGATGCAGCGGTGGTGCAAAAGATTTGCTATGAGGCAACAACATTACAAATTGATGCATTTAGGCAGATATGTCATGGTGTAAAAAAAACGTACCACATGAAACCGATGCAGCAGTGATGCAAAAGATGCACCATGTCGTAAGACAGGCCTCACTTGGGGCCATATGTATCAAGCTAATTAGCATTCGCAAAGATCAAAATTCTACGAATTTTGGCCTTTGCGAATGTTAATTAGACAAATGGTATGTATCAAACAAGTTTGATGCAAAATAAGGAGTAGCAAAATTTGCTATTCCTTATTTTGCAATTGCACTGAAGGATTTGCAAATTTTGTGACTACTTAAATGCAATGTATCAAACAAAAAATATGTAAAAAATGACATTAAGGATTTGGAAACTATTGTGGTAAATTGGTGGTAATTTGTGAATTCTTTTCAAAAAGCTTTTTTTAAAAAAAACAAAAGGTCCCATATGACGCCAACACATGCCCTTAGGGCATGTATGTGTGCCATATGCCCCCAAATCTCTTTTTCAGGGGTGCAGCAGGGTGTTCTTGAGACACCCCTGCACCCTTGGAAAAATTCCTAATTTGTGATGAGCAAATTGCTAATCGCAAATTAAACCTTCATTCCTATGAGCCTCCTAGCCCATGGAAATGAATGGGTAACTTGCAATTAGCAATTTGCTCATCGCAAATTAGGAATGGTAAAGAATCGCTATTTATTCCTTAAAATTCGCTATTTAGGAAATGCAAAATATTTTGATGATACATATGGCAGTTCATTTCTAACAAGATAAGAAGCTTAGGGATAGATTTATGATGACTGGCGCATCACCAGGGATGTGCCAGTCATCTTGCGCCGCTGTTCCGCCACCCATGGTGTGCTGCATTTACAATGCGGCGCAGCATGGGGCAAAAACGGCACAGATGCTTGACGCATCTGTGCCGTTAAGGTGGCGCATTGCTGGAGTTGTATCGCAAGTGCGATGGAGCTCCAGCAAGGCTCAGGGGTGCACCATCTCCACAATGTTGCGTCAAGACCTATGCCTGCTTCAAGCAGGCGCAGGGTTTTGACGCAGGTTTCTCCTATCTGATTGTAAATGCGGCACACCATGGGTGGCAGAGCAGTGGTGCACGTTAACTGGTGCATGCCTGGGGATGTGCCATTTAACATAAATCTACCCCTTTACATTTAAGTATGTGCAGGGGACACAGAGTCGGTGAGGCTTATCCAAGGTTAAGAAGAGATGAGTCCTGTTCAGTGAAAAATTAGACATAGGCTTCACCTGCTCAGCATCGCTGGACATGGCTAAATAATAGCTGCAAAATGTTACTCTTGTTAAACAATTTTACTATTATAATCTGTGAGATTTGTCTCTTACTCTGCAACATCTCATTGTTGTTATCTTTCTTTAAAGATAAAGACAACCTCAACATGAGCGACAATCTGCAATCAGTTGATTTTGACCTCATCTTTGAACTTGTAATTGAAACATCAGTGGATGTTGATCCCTTGGATGATTTAAATCCTGAGGATGAAGAAGAGCGTGATGAGGATGCAGATTTGTCCGAATTATATGATATAGGATGGGAAGCTGACCTGCTTGAGCCTTTGGAAATATAAACATTTATTTTTAAAATTTATAATTAATAAAAAGTAAAAAGGTAAACCGTTTAATTTAAAAATAAAGACACCTTCAAAAGCAGGTTATGTGTAGTGTCTTCAATAAAATATTAAAATATGCTCATAAAATTAGATCAGATTCACATATAAAATAGCATAGGTAACATAAATATAAATGTCATTTCTTTTCTGGTATTTCTGTTTTGTAAATTTGCCAACGACTAAAAAATCTTCTAATTAAAATGTCAAGTAGTGTGTTAAGTTTTTGATCACTGTTACTGATTTACTGTTTGGTAATAATGGTTAATAACATTATTTATTATATTTTTCCACAGATTCAACTGCAGATCATTTCAAGATTTCACCATGCCTACAATAGAAAGACAGATAAAGGCTGCAAAACGTCAAAGACAGCAGGTGAAAAAAAATACGCAGCAGTCCTCTAACAAAAAGATTTGTCAAGTCACGAAGAAAGCACCGGGTAAGAGCACAAAACAATTTATAAGAAATATGTGTAGTAAAAAAAATATTACTACAGAAAATGTTTCAGTCCATAAAACGAGAAGGAAATCAAATGGAAAGGAAAGGCCAATGAAAAATGTTACTGCTAGAGCAAGAGATAACTCTGTGCATGATAGTAGAAGGAAACAACAGTTTAGGGAGATTCGTAAACGAATGTTCCGGAACAGGATAATTGGCAATTTGTTAAAAAATATTAAGAAACGTCAACAGAAACTGGTTTTTTATAAGAGAAAAAAAAAAGTTGAGAAAGTTATTGATCAGGCATTTGAAATTAAACGTAAGTTATTTATTTTGATAATCAATAGAATTAGGAAGCTAAACAAGGCAATTTTTGATTTCAAAAGAAATAGTAGATGGAAGAGAATAGTTAATCGTAGTAATTTTTGTGAAGTTTTTTCTGGAGAATGGATGCATAGTTCAAGCTGTGAGGCATTTTTTAATGAGGAGAGTTATTTCCAGGATAATGATTTGGTGCATGCAGTTGACACCAGTGGTCGTGCTTATGAAGTGAAAGATGGTTGTCCAGTTGAAAAAGAAAAACTTATGACAACAGAGGCAGAAGAGGTGTTAGGTAATGAGGTTTTAGGAAGACGTGCTAAGGGTCCTGTGTACACCTGGAAGTGTAGTAGTATTTGCAGTGTGCGACAGGATTCCATCAATTTGCTTTGTGATTTTGTACGGTCATTTAATAAGAAAAGTTTGAAGCAGAAAATGATGTTGTTGCAAGAATTAGATCCTTGCAGAGTAAGAGAAGTGACAGGTTTGCATGGACATTCACTGGCTTGTCTTTCCAGGAGAGTATGCCAGAGTATTTTTCATCATTTCAGGATGCTAGCAGTGCATCATAACAAAGTGAGGAAATTAGTTAGAATGTTGTATTATGCTAAGAGTCCAGCAATTATGCTTAAACAATTATGCGCTGCTCTTTTGCATGGTTCTGAAATAGATGTGAAGAATATATGTGAAGAAATTGAGTTTTGTTACTTTGGAAGTAAAGAGGAGAATGTTGAAATTGAGCAAGAAGAAGAGGGTCATGTGGAAGATAGTGTACAGGTTTCCAGTACAGATAATTTCCAGAGGGAAATTGCGACGTTTGAGGTGAAATCAAGTGAGAGGCCTAATTTCACTTGTGTGTGTTGTCGACGCACTTATTATAAGAATCAGACTAAGTTAGTGGATTTATATGCAAAAAGTGAAAGGGAAAATAATAGTGAATGGAAGGATTTTGCAACATACTTGATGGTAGAAAATTGTTTTGATTTGGGATTGGATCAACGTGTGTGTACTTATTGTTCTTGCAAATTAAATCAAAACCAGATGCCTGCTAGAGCAGTTCATAATAATCTGGAATTGGTTGAGATTCCTTCTGAATTGAAGGATTTAAATACTTATGAATCTATTTTGATTCAAAGTATCCATCCCTTTCAGGCTATTGTAAGAATGGAGCCAAAGACAGGGAAATTGCCTCCATCAGATTTACAGAGAGGATTAAAGGGAAGAGTTGTTTATTTGCCTCTAGATTTGAAGAAAAACATTAACACAATTGGAGTAGAAAAAGTGGAAGAGGAACCTCTGGTTATCTTAGTTAATGGGGTTCCGACAAAGAATAAGAAAATATGGCAAGATTTAGTAGATGTTAGGAAAGTTAAAAAGGCAACATTGTATTTGAAAAACAATAATAAATACTATAAGAATGTATATGTTGCAGAAGAGGAAGTAAGTGAGGAAGAGGATAGCGATTTGTGTGCTGGTCAAATTGAGAAAGTAGAACCCTCTACTAGTGAAGAAATATATGAACATTATAGTGTTCATCCTTTGCATTCCAAGGAAGTCATGGGGAATGCTATTGAGTTGTTTCAAATGAAACAAGCCAAAGGGAGTCCCATTAGTGTTTGGGAGGAAAGTTTGGAAGCTCGGTGTTTCCCACAGCTTTTTCCAACAGGTCAGGGAGGAAGATATGATGAGCGACTTCATCAAATTCCTGCTTCTGAATACCGGACTTTGCGATTGTATGCAGGAGATGCTAGGTTTCGACAATGCATTCCTTATTTGTTTCATCTCCTGTTTGAAAGCGATCTGTCTGGACTGTCATATGCAGTGAACCACATCTTGAAAAGTGGTATACACATGCAAAACATCTCGGCAAGTGACTTTATGGATAAAGTCAATGTCCAAGATAGTATTTTGGATTCTCACCTGATTAATCTCATGGCGTGTCAGCGTGGTACTAATGAGTACTGGTACCGTCGTCATGGTGATTTAAAATGTATGCTGAGGAATTTAGGTACTCCCACATGGTTCCTCACTCTGAGCTGTGCCGAGTATGGCTGGGAAGACTTACTTGAATTTCTACGAGAGGCAAATGCTAACGTAGATAACATCGAATTCAAGACACCCGGAGAACTGTGCTCTTTGGATCCAGTCAATGTATGTAGGTACTTCAATCATAGATTTGAAGCTATGATGTCTTTCATCATGAATAAGAAGAATCCACCTCTTGGAGAGGTGTTGGATTTCTTCTGGAGAAAAGAGTACCAAGCAAGAGGTGCTCCTCATATACATATGTTGCTGTGGATCAAGGATGCACCTAAATTTGGAACGGATCCAGAAGACTCAGTGATGAGTTTCATCCAACAGTATTCTACGTGTGCTGTTCCAAACGCAAAGGAGAAGAAAAGCCTAAGAGAAAAAGTTCTGCGTTTCCAAAGCCATCGATGTGGAAAGTACTGCCGTCGTAAATTCCGAAACAAGGACAAGTTCTACACTAAATGTCGTTTCGGCTTTCCACGACCGGTGATTTCTAAAGGAAGAGTAAACAGTTTGATGTCTTCGCTGCGACACAATGTCATGAAGAAATCACCTAAAAACACTTACAATTTGAAGAGGAACGAAGAGTCCAAGTACATCAACGACTACAACCCGGTGATTTTGTCCATGTGGAATGCTAACATGGATATACAGTTTGCGGCTGATAACTGTATGGCTGTGGCTCGGTATGTGACGTCTTACATCACCAAAAAAGAGAAGACAGAATTGAAGGATATGTGGGAGGACATTTCCCATGAAAAGAGCCTCAGCAAGAAGTTGTACAGTTTCAGTCTGAAGATGTTGTCGCATCGAGAAATCGGAGCGTACGAATGTTCTGACCGGTTGTCTTCAGCAAGTCTCTATGCCAAGTCCAGGAGTATCGTTTGGGCGAGTCTTGGTCTTGCTGCAACGCGTAATCGAGTTCTCAAACCTGTGCGGGAAATTGAGTATTTGGCGGAAAAGGAGCCAAACAATACCGACATTTTGAAGACAAACATGTTGGATACATATTATCCAAATCAAAGCAGTCACCTCGAGAATGTTTGTCTGTATGAGGTTCTGCAAAATTACATATTCAAGAGGAACATCAAAGAAGATACTGAGAAAGGAGTGTATGCTGTAATTGGAAGTGAGGGATGTCTGGTCAAGCAAAGAAAATGCCACTTGGTAAACCATCGAAAATTGAGTGGCGAATCTCCTGAAAAAAAGGAGTTTTTCTATTTAGCACTTTTGCAACTTTTCAAGCCTTGGCGTGCAGAAGAGGAACTGCTTGGAGATTTCCTCTGTTACGAAGACTCTTTCAATGCCGCCAAGGAGACCATAGAATGTCCTGCTTTTCCCAAATATGTAGAAATGTTGAATGCGGAAATTGAGCAGGAAGCAACAATTGCAGCCGAGATTGCCAGAGACAGTTCTCAGGACAGTCAGAGTTCTGCTTCATTGAGTCAGGATCCACTAGGAAGACATGTTATCGAAAATGAAGCTGCCACTGCTATGAATGAAGTGGAAAGAGCCATGGCACATGCTCAGGAGGATGCGGTTAACTTAGAAGAGTTGGAAAGACAACTCAACGTTGAGCAGAGGAAAATATATGACGAAGTTACCATGCAAATTGATCATGGATTAAGTCATGATAAGAAAGAGTGCTCATGTACGTCGTTGAAGCCTGTCCGACTGTACGTGAGTGGAGAAGCGGGAACTGGAAAAAGTTTCCTCATTAAAGCAATATCATGCTATTTGCAGGAAAGGACAGAGTCATCGCTGTCTTGTGTTGTCACTGCTCCAACTGGACTGGCAGCACATAATATTAAAGGGATTACTTTACATCGTTTACTGATGCTGCCAGTGGAGCATGACAACAAATTACAATATCACAAGCTATCTGGAGATGCTTGTTTTGAAGTTTCAAGAATCTTGAGGAAAATGAAACTTCTTATCATTGACGAAGTAAGCATGGTTTCCAATGTCATGCTTGCCTTTGTGCATTTGAGGATGCAAGAAGTTCTCAAAACAGAGTATGATGTGTTATTTGGTGGCAAACACATCATTGTTTTCGGAGATCTTTTGCAGCTGACACCAGTGAAAGGGCAACCTGTGTTCAAAATGCTCACGCATGAAGATACCAGGAAGTGCCTAGGCAGCATTGGCAACGTCAATATATGGTTAAACTTCAATTATGCTGAACTGCATGAAAATATGCGTCAGGCGAAGGATGAAGTTTACAAGACTATTCTACAAGATGTTAGAATTGGAAAAGTGACCGAGCATGGAAAAGAAACTTTACATGCACGATTACTGTCAAATTTATATCCAGAACAAGATGTTGTGCCTGAGAATATTTTTCAGAAAATTACTGAGAAGAAATCTGGAATATGTTTGATGCCAACTCTTGCAGAATGTGCCAAATTTAACAACAAAATGTTGCATTTAGAAAAGCAAGAGATTGTGAAACTGGAAGCTATTGATAGAGTAGAGCATATGGGATCAACAATTATTTTGTCTGAGAATCTGAAAACAAAATTGGATTCATTAGAGAAGAGTATATCTAAAACTGCAGGTTTTGAAAAGACTCTGAATGTGTGCTTGAACTGCCGTATAATTTTAAGAAGGAATTTACATGTTGAAAGAGGTCTGGTAAATGGATCAATGGGTAATGTTGTTGATTTTGTGAAATACAGAAATAGAGATGGAATTGAATTTTTTAAAATTAAATTTGATGGCATTGAGGAAGTACAGCTAATTGGTCGTTGTTCTGCTAGATTTTTGCTTGTAAAAGACTTATATGTTCGCCGTAAGCAGTTTCCTGTTTGCTTGGCATATGCGGTGACAATCCATAAATCGCAAGGTTTAAGTGTAGACAGTGCATTGGTGAATATTGGCAGTTCTGTGTTCAAGGAGGGTATGGCATATGTGGCATTGTCACGAGTTAGAACTTTATCGGGATTGTACTTGATTGAGTGTGATGTCACAAACATTTGTGCGGATCTAGATTGTGTTAAGGAATACAATAGGTTAAGAAGAGAGTATGCGCCACATTTGCCTCAGTATCCTTTGTTTGAGAAACGTGTGGTAGGCCGGAAACGAAGAAATGAGAACAATACTGGGGAGGTTGTAGCAAAAAGACAAAAAGTCAATGAACCTAAAATTACAAGCAGAAACAAAAAGGATTCTGTTGAAGATGTTGTTGGTTTTCAGTTTGAAAACAGTTCTGGTGTCAACTGCTATGCTAATGTAGTGGTTAATGTTTTGTTTTCTCTAGAAAATGTAAAAGAAGAGATTGTGGTCAATTCTGATCAAAGATTTTGCAGTTTGTTAAATTCTGTGTTAGAGAAATGTAGCACTGATAGAAGAAACATAGAAAGTGTGTCTGAAATTCGAAATCTGTTAGACAGATGTTCAGGCCAAACACAATTCTCTCAAAATATTCAGCAAGATTGTCAGGAGTTTTTAATGTACATGCTTGATGTATTACATGCTGAAGGTGTAGATGTAGATCAGCTGTTTGGGCTTTCTTATCAATGGCAGCATGACTGCGAGAACTGTATGGTATCAAGTACTACTAGTGTAGACTCAGAAAGATTTATATATTTAACTTTGCCAGACAGTAAATCAGTCTCCTTTAATAAGCTAGTAAAAGCAGCTGATCACAACATGGAGTGTAGCCAATGTAAATCTGAAATGATGTCCACATTATTTATACGAACATATGGCCAGTACGTCATTTTAATGTTCCAACGATGTAGGCCTGATGGAACAAAATTGACAACTTTAATTAAAAATTTTGTAGCTTCGCAGTTGTCAATATCAGGAAGGACTTTTGTAACTGCAGCAATTATATATCATGACGGCCCTTCAATAACATCAGGACATTACACAGCTTATTTAAAGTCTAGAAATGGCTGGTCATTCTGCAATGATTCTGTTTTAATTTTCAAAAAAAAATTGCCGTATGACCTTAAAAACTCTTACCTGGTGTTTTTAAAACCAAAATTTTAGGGAAATAATCTCGGGATGTGCTCTGTGGAATTTCAAGAAGTTCTAATGGCTCCTACACAATTTGGCCTTGAGGATAAGTGTATTTCAGAGACATAACTTCTAACCATAGGACTGGACATCATGGAGAAATATGTGCACTTTGAATGAGTTCAGAAAAACTGTTTCTTTTTATAAGCTAATTGAAGCAGCCAATCAAAACATGGAGTAGAGGGAATGTAAGTCTGCAATGCTGTCTACTGTTTTACATTGCTTTGTGATTAAAAGTGATGTAGAGAATTAAATAATTGTAGTAGTCATAGAGGTAGTGTAAGTCTGCTTCATAGTAAGCAGTATCAGTGTCATAGGAAATGTAGAACATGACTGAGCAAGAAGGGGAAGATATTACTATTCCAGGATTGTGAAAATGATCTTCAACATTTTAATTCTGAAAGTTGCGGAAATGCCAAATGACGGGATTGGCTTACAAGAAATCCAAGAGTTATAAATGGCTCTGACCAGATTTGGCCTTGAGGAAACTTGTGGTAGAGAGCAAGAAGTCATTTATTCGATGTAACGTGTTTTTAAAAACGATGGAGATTTTCTTTCAGAAAGTGGCGGGCTGAAAGTAATAACAGCACAAAAGAGTGTAAGCTGTTCATAGGACATCCTTGGACGTCATGGAAAGTAAGTTAACTTTAAGGAGTTCTGAATTCTGATTTCTGATGTTGTATGGGTTTTTTAAACACAATCATTTTGATTGTGTTTTTTTTTCCCGCTGTTATATGATGAATACCTTTAAGTCACTGTTTTTAGTGAATTTTGATACATTCTGAGAACAGCAAAAATAAACCATTTAACATGTATAATTAATTCTGTACTGTTTGCATTTATGATGTACATGTAGAACTGTGTAGGAGGCATGGAGAAGGTGAGGCTTCTGTAAGTGTCAAAGGTGTTGCATACAGTGCTGCACTTCTGCGTATTCTTTCATATGCTAGACTACATCTGCACAATGAGATACCTAAGCAAAGGAAACGCAAGTGATGTGATTGAGAAATGAGCAAAATAAATTGCACGTATTTCAATTACATCACCTGTGTTTCCTATCATTACGAATCACATTGTGCAGATCAAGTTTAGGTCTGTCCAGGGAAACATAGGAGGTTTGTACTTTGTTGAAGAGTGCAGTGGACATGACTCACTTCATTGGTAGACTTTCACAGATATTATCTCCTCTGTACACTTCAACAAGTGTAAATCTCATCTTGAACTCTGAGTAGGCCTCACCTCAAACAAACCTCTGGATAGGAGACATGTTATTGGCATCCTGAAGCGACACTTTTCTGAAACAAGAGCAATGCAAAAGATGCACCATGTTTTAAGATAGGCCTCACTTCATCTGCATCAAGATACTGTTAGTTTAAAATGTATATCTTTAGGACTGTGTAGGGGGCCTGGAGAAGCAGAAGCTTCTGTCAGTGTCAACGTTGTTGAAAAACTATTTGTCCTTCAATCTTTTCCCTTGTCTTTTGTAATTTTTAAATACATGTTTTAATATTTTTCAAATGTTGGTTCTCTCTTTCACAGATTGAAAGTATAAAAACAAAAAGTGAGTAATTTAACGGCAATTATAAGGTAAATATTTTGTACTCTTTTCGTTACATTTCTATCACATTCACCTACTATTAGTTCCACTGCTTCACTTCTTTAACCCTCAGTTTCCTGCCTTTGCTACTTTCCTCATTCCTTTCTCTATTACCTACTTACTCAACTCCTTCCACTCTTTTTCTCAGTCCCTCTCTTCTCATAGTTCCTCAGTCTTGTTCACTCACTCAATTACTTTCCCACCTTTTTTTTTGGACCGCTTCCCGGGAAGTGGCCCGGTTCGCAAACCAGCAGCGTTACGGGAGTCCACCATTTTGTGTTTCGGTCGAATCAAGATACAAGATGGAGGGCAAATAATGTTCAGAATGGGTAGAAGGGGGCACGGTAGATGTATCTTGACCCCCTTGGTTTTCTGAGGGTGGCTGAGGAGGACCATAGTTCTTCACTCTTGTTCACTCTCTCTGTTTCTATTAATGTCACTGTTTGTGACTGATCAAAAAAATTTTTTTAAAAAAAGAACAGTAACTATAAGGGAAGGAAACAGACAGTTATGTTAAAAGAAAGACAGCTATAGGGAGTAAACTAAGGATACTGTTACCCGCAATCCACTGCTGATGATGTTACTGACCATGTCATGAATGATGTAATATGTGACATCATCAGCAGTGGATTGTGGGTAACAGTATCTCTTGTTTACTCCCTAGAGCTGTCTTTCTTTTCACATAACTGTCTGTTTCCTTCCCTTATACTTACTGTTCTTTTTTTTTAAAAATAATTTTTTTGGTTAGCTTCCGGTTCGCGTACCGGGTAGCGCTCCGGGGAGCGAACTAAGAGAAATAGAGGTTGGCAGAGTTCCAAATATTCTACCAATTTTTTTATAACGGGGAGGTAGTTCTGAAAAGAACTTTTTTTTTTAATGTTTTTGTTGTTTTATATTTTTTTTAGTATTTTTTGAACATTTTTTTACTTTTTTTGTATTTTCTGAACGTTTTTATATTTTTTTTGGTTTTTTTGGGGGGGGGGAAACAAAAACGATCCATTGTAAAGGGCTCAACAGGAGCAACAAAAACAAAAGAATTTATTTTTTGGGGCGTTTCGGACAAACATTAACATGATTCTGAATAGCTCTCATGATCAAAATGATGCTACTTTCCCTGTAGCAAATGAAATCGCCGCAGTGCACGCACACTTGCTTCACGTGCCCAAACAACATTTGAATGTTTGGGATCATCTCCCTCGCCTCTGGTCCCGACACCTCTGGAACAACCGATCTTCTTGCCATCGGAAGGGGATTTTGTTGCTCATCACGTAGCTGGGCAGCACTATAATTATTAGGATGCCACCTACTCATATGCCGATGCATAGTGTGATTGCCGTAACTGTATTTTTTTTCAGTTCCCCTTGACAGTCTATCACCGCATATACGGCAAAACACGTAGCGTGCATTTACTTTTTTTTGCCCCTCAGGAAATTTATAGAATTGCCAAATGTAGTTCTCTTTTCGATTATACCTCCTGGGCTCCTCTGGCAAAAACCTTGGCTCTTCCTCCTCTTCCTCCTCTTCCTGTTCTTCCTCTTCTTGTTGTAAAATTACTTCAGCAGGTGGTCCTCTCTTCTTTGGATTTGGTGGAGGTGGTGGGTTAGAACCAGCTGAAGCTACTAATGAAGCCATGTCACAATGTAAATAAAGGGTCTTTCTCTCACCAAGATGAAAGTCAGAGTGAGGAAAGAAGGAGGGGTTTTCATCATTTGGGAAAAGCAAAAGTTCTAAACCAATGAAAAGTGTTCATTTTAGATCACATGACCTAGTATTACATCATTAGGAAACCAAAAGTGAAATGAACCAATGAAAAGTGTTATTACCGAGTCACATGACCTGCTGTGTTTACGTTACGCGGTCGGCGCCGCGCCCCGGATCGCTTCCGGTTCGCGTACCGCTGCGCTTCCGGGTACGCTAACGTAGCACGTCATATGACGTATCACCCGAGAACGCGAAACGTCATGCTGACGCGACGCGTCACGATGTTGTTTTCTAACGCGACAGTTGCGCAAACGGAACATTTACCGGTTCGCGGACCGGGTCGCGGCTCCGAATTGAGCTAACGGGAAGCTAACCGGTTCGCGTACCGGGAGCGAAACAATAAAAATAATTTAAAAAAAATTGTATTAAAAACATGTAAAAAATATTTTTCGATTTAAAGAAGAATACATTGTAAAGGTTTTGATATTTGCTATTAAAAAACCATTGAAATTCACTGAAAAAACCATAGGTTATAGACCATATATAGTTAGGAATTAGCATTTACAAAACCTTGAAAATTCACTGAAAAAACCATAGGTTATAGACCATATATAGTTAGGGATTAGCATTTACAAAACCTTATTTTACTCACACAAAACCATTGAAATTCCATATATAGTTAGTTGTACTAACTATATATCGCGCACCCGCAATCCACTGCTGATCATGTCACATATTACATCATTCATGACATGGTCAGTGACATCACTGATGACATCACTGATGACATCTCAAATGACATCACTGATGACATCACTGATGACATCTCAATGACATGACTGATGACATCACTGATGACATCTCATTTGACATTACTGATGACATCACTGATGACATCATTCATGTGATAATACGATGAACTTCTTCAGACTCTAAAATAACCTTAGATACACTCAGTGTAAACAGACACTCACAGACTGTCACTCATCCATGGAGTTACTCACACACCTACTCAGTCATGCAAAGAATCAATTACACCTCCATTTCCTCAACTATACAGTTATACATACCTTACTTATTCAAACATATACTAACACATATTTACTCTCTTTTACAATCCCTGATACAAGTTCACAATGATCAATACAGCCACTCACACATTCACGGGCTCTTATGCACAGTTATTTATATATGTCAACTCTCACATGTACTGTGTTTTACATATGTTCTTACTTTGACATGTAGCACTCAGATATCCATTCACTCACCAATGCACTCAGTCAACCGCCCATACACCTGTTTCCACATGCACTTTTGAATCCATATATCTAGTGAATCAACTGCTTACACATCTATGCACAGAGTCATACACCTCCCAGCCACCCACACACACACTCAGTCTCCCATACAAATACTTGGGCAACCAATCAATAACCCATATACTTACTCATATAGCTACTGATCAAGACATGCAGCAGTTTACAGAACAACAGACATAATGATGCACAAATTAAGACAGTTTACTCACTAACCCATGCACTCAGTGACACACATTTAATCACTCACTCATACAGTCAGTCACACACCTACTAAATCCTTCATCCAGACACTTATACATCCGCTCATTCTTCAATATGTAAGACATTTGAGATGTCATCAGTGATGTCATTTGAGATGTCATCAGTCATGTCATCAGTCATGTCATTGAGATGTCATCAGTGATGTCATCAGTGATGTCATTTGAGATGTCATCAGTGATGTCATCAGTGATGTCACTGACCATGTCATGAATGATGTAATATGTGACATGATCAGCAGTGGATTGCGGGTGCGCGATATATAGTTAGTACAACTAACTATATATGGAATTTCAATGGTTTTGTGTGAGTAAAATAAGGTTTTGTAAATGCTAATCCCTAACTATGGGGCCGATTAGGATCGCGGTTTTTCCGCATCCTCGGGGCCGGCGGAAGGCACCGCCGGCCCAGAGGATGCGGAAAACCGCAGCGGACTGACCAAAGACCCACCGCCACATTAGGATGGCTGGTGGGTCCTGGTTTCCGTCCGCAGCTTTTCCGCCGCGGCTGGCTTACAACCGCGGCGGAAAAGCTCTAATATGGTGATGGTGTCTGTCAGACACCGTCCACCATATTAGGATGGCCCGTAAAGTATGCCTTTCCGCGGCGGGTTTTCCGCCGTGGAAAAACATACGGAACTTCACTGCGGGGGCCCGTTGCGGGCCCCCTAGGTGAAGGGGGGGTGGGGGGTGCACATGGGGGGTACCTATGGTACCCCCCTGCATTTGCATGCAGAAAGCGGCAGGCACCGCGCGGTGCCTGCCTCTTACTGCATGCAAATGCAATGCGTGCATTTTTAACATTGCGGCGGGTGCAGCTTGAAGCTCCACCCGCCGCAATGTTATAAATAGAGGATGTGACCGCAACCCTTGCGGTCACATCCTAATTGCACTGGAGGGAACTCCGCATGCCATGCGGAGGTTCCCTCCTGCTCTGGGGTCGCGGACGGACTCAAGTCCGTCCGCGATCCTAATGACCCCCTAAATATGGTCTATAACCTATGGTTTTTTCAGTGAATTTTCAAGGTTTTGTAAATGCTAATTCCTAACTATATATGGTCTATAACCTATGGTTTTTTCAGTGAATATATATATATATATATATATATATACATATTTATATATTATTGCCAAGCACCAGCAGTAGGTAGTGACCAAGTTTCCAAAGGAAAGTTTTTTTTTTCATTTGCCTATGTCTTCAAGGTTGACAAATGTTCACAAAACTCTCCAAATAAATTCCACACTAAGAGGCCTATTAGGTTGGAGGACGGACCTGCGTCCGTCCGCCACCCCCAAGGTGGAGGGACCGTCCGCAGGGGCAGCGGCGGTCCCTCCATTGCAATTAGGATGTGACCGCCACCTTGCGGCGGGTGCTGCTTGATGCAGCACCCGCAGCAAGGTTAAAAATGCATAATTTGCATTTACATGCACATTAAAAGGAAACAGTACAAGTTTCAAAGGGACAAAAATGATTATTTACAAGGGCGCATTTTCACGTTTGCGCGAAAATACGATGCAATTAAAGCTGCTAAACCCAATTTGTCCCAAGCTTCCATCGACAATGGGCTGACCTTTTCCTCCATAGTTTCCCAGAGTTCATCTAATACTGATCTGAGCTCCAACATCGATAGTGGCTCTGAAGCAGAAGCTGGCATAAATAGAGCTCAGTTGGGGTTTACACGGCTTACCCTGGCACAGGAATTGGACTGTGTACGACAGGACCGACGCGACACTCTGCGTCCCAGGAACAAGCCTCACTTAAAAGCAAAAACCTCAACTACAAGCGCAGGCAACGACGGAAAGCCAGCGCAAGACGCCAAACCAAAGTGGAAAAAACAAAACAACAAGAAAGGGAACAACAAGAAGTAAGGGATACTTTACCAGCACTTGATTGTGGTCTTTCAGTCTTAAACCTCACTCCTACTAAACTTTCGAGTTCTGATTTGCGTATTTTGTCTATGGGCTTGTCATTTTGCCCACCTCATGATTTCAACTATGCCAAAACCCGTATAGATCTGTTTAAATATACACGCAAGTTGAAATTAAGGAAACATTTCTCAGGCAGCAAATCTCGCAAGACACAGGATAAACCCACTGAGGTTACTACGACTATTGGACCTGCAGTCAATGATGCACCTCTCTTGGATGATCTGGAGGCACTGCGATATGAACAATCTATTTCGCAAAATAGCCAAGACTTGCCCATCACTAGTTTTAAATGTCAATCTAATTTCAAACCTAAATCAACATTCACACCTCTAATGACTTTTGATAATATTGACATTTTTCACGAAGCCGTTACCCAGGAGATTAAAGATCTTTATGTTGAGACACTTGCATCTAAGAAATACAAGAACAGACAGAATCAAATGTATTTTGACTTGGTGAAGAGAATCCAGAAAGATGGGAATATGATTGTTCGCCAAGCTGACAAGGGCGGTAATGTGGTGTTGTGGCCAAGGAGTCTGTACTTGGAAGAAGCACTTAAGCAGCTAAATGACAGCAATTGTTACAAACATTGTGATGTGGGAGTGGTCAGGAAAGCTCAATCTGAGTTTTACTCCATGCTAATGGGCTGGCGTTCATCTGGCATTATTAGCATGGACGAGTTGAAATTCCTAAAGAATGATCACCCCATCACTCCAGTCCTTTACCTCATTCCAAAAGTCCACAAAGACGTTTTCAAGCCTCCGGGGAGACCCATTATATCAGCATGTGGGGGATTGTTGGAAAAAACTACAATCTATGTTGATTCTTTTCTCCAGGAGTATGTTTGTGGCTTACCGTCCTACATTCAGGACTCAAGTGATTTCTTAAGAAAAATCAAAGAGGTTGAATGGAGTCCTGAATTTTTGTTGGTGACACTAGACGTCACTTCTCTTTATACCAGCATAGTACATGCGGATGGTATACGGGCGGTACAATACTATCTGGGGCAAAGACCATTAGCATTACTGGAACACAACAAAATGGTCATTTCCATGATTAGCTTCTGTCTCCATAACAATTACTTTATGTTCCAGAAACAATACTACCAACAAGTGAGAGGTGTTGCCATGGGGGCCTGTTTTTCTCCCAGCTATGCCTGTCTGCACATGGGCTATTGGGAGAAGCAGGTCCTCTTTGGTGAACACCATGACATCTGCATGAAAAACATCATCCGATGGTACAGATACATCGATGATGTTTTCTTAATTTGGCAAGGGACACAGACGGAAGCTGATCAGTTTGTTGACAAATTGAACTGTAATCAATACAATTTGTCATTTACCTCAGAGATAAGCCCCAATGTAGCGCACTTTCTGGATGTTACTCTCGAAGTCAGTGAGGGTCAGTTACAAACCACCTTGTACAGGAAGCCCACTGCGGGTAATACGGTATTGCATGCGCAGAGCCATCATCCTCCCCACCTGATAAGAAGCATCCCCTATGGGGAAATGCTTCGAATCAGGAGGGTATGTAGCATTGAGAGCCAATGCAAGCTGGCCCAGGAGGCGAGCAAACAGCGGTTCCTTGCGAGAGGTTACAGCGTTAACATCATAGATGCTGCCATTAACAAGGCCAATGCGATATCTAGAGACACTGCCCTCATTCATAGAAAACCCCTAATAACCTCTACTGAGGGCAAGGAACAACCCACTAGATTGATTTGGACCTACAATAGACAGCATGGGGCTTTGAGAAAGATCATTAACAAACACTGGGATCTTGTCAGATTTGATCCGGTCATTGGTGAGCGTATGCCTAGGAAACCGTACATCACTTATCGCAAAGCCTTTTCTCTTCAGGACGCATTAGTTAAATCTAGTCCTGAGGTGGTTTTGTCCGATAATTGGATGCTTGGGAGTAAAGGGTTTAGAAAGTGTTCCAACTGTAAAGCCTGTCTACATGGTGTCAGCAAAACCGAATACACCGTTCCATTTACAGCTACGCCCCGCAAGATCCTTAAGCAGCTCACATGCAAAAGCGAGTATGTGGTATATGTGCTGGAGTGCCCGTGTGGACTGCGTTATGTTGGCAGCACCAAACTGCAGGTCCACAAGAGGGTGCTCCAGCACATTAGGGCTATCAATACAAACGATGCCGCGTTCCCGGTTGCCAGGCATTTTAGGGAGTGTCACGGTAATAATAGTGCACTCCTTAGATACTTTGCAATTGATGCAGTAGGTCCTCTCAGGAGAGGTGGCAATAGGGAAGGCCTCCTTAGAGCTCTGGAGACCAAGTACATTATTGAATTAAACAGCAAATCACCTTGGGGCTTAAATTTCACTGAAGACCTTCATACATGTCTTTGAAATGTCTTATACAAATTACATCAGTGTTACAGTGATACCATCTATACAAGGTTTGATTCTGGGCTAGTATGTTTTTGAATGTTTATCTCCTCTCCAGTTCCATAATGCATTTATAGCATTTTTGTCTTTAGGTTAGAGTAACAGAATATGTTCTAACTACCTGTGCTTGTGGTTGTTCCTGAAAGCAGCGTTGCAATCAATGCATCATCATAGGTTGGGATCAGCCTATGGATCTTAATTCATTGATTTTAGCTACATATGAGTAATTATGTATACACATATGTTATCACATTCACTTATTAATTTGTTTATTCACTTCGACCCAAAAAATAGTTTGGACACTTGCGTGGTGCTCCTTTTGGCATGTTAGTCTCGACTTGCTTTTCGGGGCTGGTGTTGCAAATCACATATTTGTGGTTTGGTATTTACACAATAATTGTGTTATTTGTTGGGTTTATTAACAACTGTAACAGATGGAAGGGGTCTTGTACCTGCTCTCTAGGTTATATAAAGAGGATTTATCCTTTATATTGAAAAATATTATAGAGATGCATTGTGGTGAGACTATTATGAATTTTCCTTGCAATTGGTTTCAATAACACACACTTTGCCATGCCAAATTATAATGCACTATGTCACTTTAATTGTACACATGTAATGATGAATTTGGATTATCCAGTGATTCTATATGTACTTAAAGTCTGTCTTTTATGTTATCTTTTAAGACTTGGAGGTGTCCAATCACTAGTGGCCGAATTTTAGCACTTGCACTTTAAATTTTGATCGCCCTCTCGGTGTGTCATGTGACCAAGGCCTTTCGGAGGCCGAAACGTTATGTTGGACGAAGGTGCCGATTAAAATCTTCTCACCTGAACTCTTGGGTCTCGTGTTCCTTGTTGCAGCGGCGCCTGGTAATCTTCAGCGGTGTCCTCCAGCTTTGAGCGTGTGCAAGATATAGATATATATATATATATATATATATATACATATTTATATATTATTGCCAAGCACCAGCAGTAGGTAGTGACCAAGTTTCCAAAGGAAAGTTTTTTTTTTCATTTGCCTATGTCTTCAAGGTTGACAAATGTTCACAAAACTCTCCAAATAAATTCCACACTAAGAGGCCTATTAGGTTGGAGGACGGACCTGCGTCCGTCCGCCACCCCCAAGGTGGAGGGACCGTCCGCAGGGGCAGCGGCGGTCCCTCCATTGCAATTAGGATGTG
Source organism: Lissotriton helveticus (assembly GCF_964261635.1). Lineage (NCBI taxonomy): Eukaryota > Metazoa > Chordata > Amphibia > Caudata > Salamandridae > Lissotriton > Lissotriton helveticus. Next base: position 509,772,323 of record NC_136059.1, read on the forward strand.
ACCGCCACCTTGCGGCGGGTGCTGCTTGATGCAGCACCCGCAGCAAGGTTAAAAATGCATAATTTGCATTTACATGCACAACGCGGCAGGCACCGCGCGGTGCCTGCCGCTTTGTGCATGTAAATGCAGGGGGGGTTCCATAGGTACCCCCCATGTGCACCCCCACCCCATCTTCACCCTGGGGGCCCGCAAGGGGCCCCCAGAAGCAAAGTTTCACATGCTTTTCCAGGGCAGAAAAGCAGCAGCGGAAAAGCATGTTTCACCACACATCCTAATTTGGCTGACGGTGTCTTGCAGACACCGCCACCAAATAGCGCTCATCATCCTGCGGATCAGCGGCGGACGGAGCTGCCGTCCGCCGCTGTTCCCAACGCCATCCCACCGCCATCCTAATCTGGCGGTGGGTGTTTTCTGTCACCGTGGCGGTAAATCCGCGTCCTCCAGGCTGGCGGTGGCTTCCACCGGCCCGGAGGATGCGTATTTACCGCCATCATAATCGACCCCATATTTCAGCTTGTGTCTGGAAAGTTTTGCGGTGGACATCAAGCGGAGGCCAAGAAAAAGGGAGGGTCCCAAAATAAATTTTCCCCATGTTATAAATCCCATAGGAGTTTTGAACACGACTACAGCTCAAACCGCTGGACGGAATTAAACTAAATTTGGCAGAAAGGTAGCATTTGTTCTGCAGATCCCACTTCTTGTGATTTTGTGTAAATCCGTTCAGTAGCTTTAGAAATATTAGACGCAAAACAAATTTGTATATCTAGGGACGCAGATTCTCTGTGGATCCACCCACAGGGGATCTGCAGAGCCACACACCACAACAGAGTGCTGATTGACTGGCTGCAACCTGAATGAAAAGGTGCAACTGTCATTTTATGTTTTGGGAAATGGCCCCCGGGGCTCGAAATGTTTGTGCAAAGGGAATAAAGGGGTCAGGGTAGAGGTACCCTAACCCCATGGGTGTGTCCGAAGGGTCCCAGAGTGACTCATAAAGGTCAATAAATTGCCTTATACTGTGTTTTTCTCATGGCTCCCCAGTGGTGCTTAACGTAACCCATCGGAGGCCTCTCCACCTTTGTCCACCACTCTGCAAATATGCCTCCTGATTCACTGCTAGTTAGGGGATGAAGTCCCCTTGGATGCTGAGGGTCCTTAGATGCCAAGAACCCCTCCTGTTACCTCCAGTAAGTCCCACAGAGTTGGATTGGTGAGAACTTGTTGGAGGCCCCGCCCCCTTTCTCCACCACTCTCCAGGCAAACCTCTTAGTACACTACTGGTTTGAGAATGAGGTCCCCTTGGATGCCGAGGGTCCTTGAGTGCCAAGAACCCCTCCTATTATTAACAGTATGTCCCACACAGTGGGATTGCTGAGAGCTTGCCGGAGGGCTGAGGATTGATCTGTGAGTGGGTGTATGAGTAGTTCTGTGGATGATTTTATCAGTGATGTCATTTGAGATGTCATCAGAGATGTCATCGGTAATGCCACTGACCACGTCATTAGTTATGTAATATGTGAGGTCATAAGCAGTGCATTGTTATAGTGAGCTCAGGTAACTATCACTGCTGAATTTTGGTTTTGTACGAATGAAATCTGAGCCTAACTATAATGTCCCTGTAACCTTTGTTTTTCAGTGAATATATATCCATGCAATAATCATTATACTACAACTAATGTATCAAAATAATACCTTCAATCATATAATTAGTAGTAAATCATAATTGTATTTGCTAATTGCATCAGTAGTTTAAGTGGTATGGAAAAAGTGAGAGGGTCTCTCTAACAGGGATGTAGCCACAGAAGTGTAACTTAGAATCTTTTTCAAGAAGCGTAACACATAAGCTATACTTTTGTGCTTCACACAGCAGCCCACCTGACCAGTATTTGAGTGCTTCTCTGCATTTTTTTTAATTTCAACCAATGTGTAATACAACAACAGATATAGACCTAGAAAATGACAGACCTTACAAGTTTTACCGAATGCTTCTTAGTGGTATCAGATGAATGAGTACCAACAATGATTTTGTTATGTCTAATTAGAATTGAAAATGTTTACATTCTGAAAATATGAGACTCTGAATTAAACATTATTATGGTGTAAGGGGTAATAGTGTTCAGAGTGTGTCAATCATTTCAGTTTTCCCCTTCACACTAGTTTCCTCTGCAGTTCACCACTCTGTTAGATGCCAACATCCTTTTCTCCGCATATTATTATTAATTCCACATGCTGTATTTCTAACATGTCATTTCTTTTCTCTTCCACAATGTCTTTTCACTCTGTCCTTCTCCATCTACTTTCTTTGATCAGTTCAACTTAACCATCCCTGCACACAAACAACCCACCCACTCACTCACCTGTAAGAACTGCATTTCCTTTATCTTTGGTGCTGTTAGTATTTTGACAGCCACATACCTCTTCCACACACTTTCTCATTGGACCACAGTTACTATCATCACATGTATGGCCATCGGAGAGCGCGCTCTGCAGAGAGGCTAAGGATTGGATGGACATGTAGTATTAGCACTTTTATAGCCCACTGACCAGCAATGTGAGATGCTTTCACTGCCTTAAGCCTGATCTCCTTAGCTTCCAATTGTGCATGTCATAAATACCCACCCACAGATTGAAATCAACCAGACACCCAGATGTGACTCATTTCACAGTATGTACTAACTATGAATCATATATTGAATGGAAAAGGAAACACTCTTTGGTTATGCAATATGAAGTAACAAATGAATGATGAAAACAGGGGCAGCATCGCTGACATTGATTACCTTAAATGTTTTTACAGTCATTGTTAAGAAATTGTCTGTTAGAGTTAAAGACATTAATATAGAGCCAGAGAGGGGTCATTTTCAAAGTCAGTGCTCAGTTACTGCCTCTACCCACCTCCCTTAAAGCTCAGAATCTACTTCCTATGCCACATATTTTGTCTCAAGAACTATTTATACATAAATGCCATTTTAATCAACTTGAGACCAATCCCACGAAAAATGAAACAGTTGACTCTCCTCTAATTAATTCAGTAGGGTCAATGGACAGGAAATGGAAAATCCTTCTCTACACCACTGAAAGCACACTCAGTTGATCATTAACAAAACCTGCACAATAAGGCTTTTCCAGTTTTCTGTATATGTAGATGTATTCAATTAATAGTTTCATTACAGAAAACAAAAGTTAATGTATTAATGGAACTAGTACAAAACCAAAATCGTTATAAATGAGATAAAGCAATGTGCTTTTAAGAAATTAGGTGTCCACAACACATTTAGTAAATAATACAATAAATAGTAAATTGGCTTAAATAAGCAGGGAGGGATGTAAGCTTAAGATGAAGATTGGCTCGTCCCCAAAGAGCACATCTTTTATATTGTTCTTGACACAGAAAGCACACAAGTTCATAGCATGAATGGACAACATTAAAACCGTTGCTTGAGCATTAAAACAATCTATTAAATTCAAAACAACCCGCACATCATTTTTATTGTCTGTAAATTGGATTATTTGTTGTACAGAAGAATTTGTACTTTTTATGAATGCACAAACACTAGAAAATAAAATAAAGCTTCTGCACATTCATAACAACAGAGGATTAGTGGGTAGTCTTGCAATGTTGCAACACTAGTATGTGCTTTCCCCAGTATAGAGATAGGTTACAACAGCACACAGGATCGGTTCCATGTTTAAATATCGATAACAAAAATATAGTTAACAAAAATATAGATGTAAAAATATCGACTACAAAAAAATCGAATCTCTATACTTAAACAGGTAAGTACAACAATATCGACTCAAAAATATAGATGTAAAAAATATAGATCTAAAAAATATCGACTTTAAAAAATAACATAACTTAAATTAAATATTTAAATAATATTAATATTATTAACAGAATTAATTAAATTACATTTATATTTTAACAAATAAACTTAATTTAATGAATATAAACACAATAAATGTGTACATATACATATATTTTCTTAATTACATTTTATTATTATCTTTATTTAGTTTATACACTTTAATAATTATATAAAAATAAACACATATATAAAACATTTTGAATAAAAAATAATATTCTGTATTTAATTAACACATTAAAGTATTAAAAAATAATAATACATACATTTAATAACAAAATACAAACATTAGTAGTGAAAACATATGATAGCGAAGGGGTAAAAATTACTATTTCCACTCCAAAGAGTGCAACAGTAGGGAAATAATTGGATAGCGTAGGGGTAAAAATTACTATTCCCACTCCAGAGGGTGCAACAGTAGGGAAAGCGTTGGATAGCGTAGGGGTAAAAATTACTATTCCCACTCCAAAGGGTGCAACAGTAGGGAAAGCGCTGGATAGCTTAGGGGTAAAAATTACTATTCCCACTCCAGACAGTGCAACAGTAGGGAAAGCGCTGGATAGCATAGGGGTAAAAATTACTATTCCCACTCCAAAGGGTGCAACAGTAGGGAAAGCGTTGGATGGCGTAGGGTGTAAAAATTACTATTCCCACTTCAGTGAAAGCAACAGTAGGGAAAGCTTTGGCTAGCGTAGGGGTAAAAATTACTATTCCCACTCCAGAGGGTGCAACAGTAGAGAAAGCGTTGGATAGCGTAGGGGTAAGAATTACTATTCCCACTCCAGAGAGTGCAACAGTAGGGAAAACGTTGGATAGCGTAGGGGTAAAAATTACTATTCCCACTCCAGAGAGTGCAACAGTAGGGAAAGCGTTGGATAGCGTATGGGTAAAAATTACTATTCCCACTCCAGAGGGTGCAACAGTAGGTGAAGCGTTGGATAGCGTAGGGGTAAAAATTACTATTCCCACTCCAAAGGGTGCAACAGTAGGGAAAGCACTGGATAGCGTAGTGGTAAAAATTACTATTCCCACTCCAGACAGTGCAACAGTAGGGAAAGCGTTGGATAGCGTAGGTGTGAAAATTACTATTCCCACTCAAGAGAGTGCAACAGTAGGGAAAGCGTTGGATAGCGTAGGGGTAAAAATTACTATTCCCACTCCAGAGAGTGCAACAGTAGGGAAAGCGTTGGATAGCGTAGGGGTGAAAATTACTATTCCCACTCCAGAGAGTGCAACAGTAGGGAAAGCGTTGGATTGCGTAGGGGTGAAAATTACTATTCCCACTCCAGAGAGTGCAACAGTAGGGAAAGCGTTGGATAGCGTAGGGGTGAAAATTTGTATTCCCATTCAAGAGAGTGCAACAGTAGGGAAAGCGTTGGATAGCGTAGGGGTAAAAATGACTATTCCCACTCCAGTGAGTACAATAGTAAGGAAAGCGCTGGAACACAAAACAATAAAAAAACTAACTATCAAATTTTTTTTACATTTTATTTCCAATATAAACATAATTAATATATACATTTAAATATATTATTATTAACAAAGATAATAACAATTATTTAATTACACATTTAAAACTATAATATCCACCACACACACCTAAAATTAATTACACAATTACATTTAATATTGACTAATTAATTAATGAAAATGTATATATTTTTTAATTAATAAATTAATGAATTACCAGCTTTCACACCATATACACTTAAAAACACCACAACACACACCTAAAATAATTACATATTTACAATTAATAATTACTAATTAATTAAAGGTAATTAATTTAAAAAATATTTATTAATTAATCAATAATAAATTAATAAAGTACCACCCTTCACACCATTTACACGTATGAACTCCCCAACACACACCTAAAATTAATTAAACAATTAACATAATTAATTATTAATTGACTAATTGAAATTAATTAACAACTAATTATTACACTATTAATAATTAATTAACACATTAATTAATCAATTAATTTTTATATAATTAAATTACTTCCCACCCTATTCCCCTATAAACCCACAACCCGCTACGGAAGTAATAACACAAAATTAAACATAAAAAACATTAATAACTAATACAATTCCAAAACATATAATAAAATAACAAACAATTCTCATTTAAAACACTAAAAACATAACATTATTAATAAATCGATATTTTTGTAAACTATATTTTTGTAAACGATATTTATTACAACTATATTATTGTTATCGATATTACTTACCTGTCAGTCGATATTCTGGTCAAACTATATTTTTGTTGTCGATATTTGTTCCACTCGATATTTCTGCAGAGATATTAAAGTCAGGCGATATTTCAACGTCGCTATTAGTACTCTGCACCCACAGGATCAGAGACCATGGTTTGCAACTGAATTCTGATGATCTTTTCTGAAGTGTAAGAAGCACACTTGTTAATGTGGCCTGGTTGTGTCACCTAAACCAAGCCTAGATTAAGCACCATGTTCTAATAAAATATTTTTCTTTCACAGGTTTAAGGTAACTCAATCAATCAATCAATCATAGCATTTGTAAAGTGCACTTCATACCCGTGAGGGTCTCAAGGCGCTGGGGGGGGAAGCTGCTACTGTTCGAAGAGGCAGGTCTTGAGGAGTCTCCTGAAAGTTAGAAGGTCTTCAGTTTGTCGTAGGCGAATGGGTAGGATGTCTTGGCAGCAAGGTGGGAGAATGATCTGCTGCCGGTGGTCACTCTTCGGATGCGGGGGACGAGGGCGTGGTCTGCAGAGCGGAGCTGGTGTGCGAGGGTGTAGAGGCCGAGTCGTCTGTTGAGGTACACTGGTCCGGTGTCGTGGAGTGCCTTGTGTGCGTGGGTGAGGAGCTTGAAGGTTATCCTCTTGTTGATGGGGAGCCAGTGCCGGTCTTTTAGGTGTGGTGTGATGTGGCAGCGGTGGGGGATGTCGAGGATCAGGCGTGCGGAGGCGTTCTGGATGCGTTGGAGTTGTGTCAGGAGTTTGGCCGGGGCTCCTGTGTAGAGTGCGCTGCCGTAGTCCAGTGTACTGCTAAATATTTCTCCCCTTCAGTACTGAATGGCATAAGAAAGTGTTGAATGTGTGAGTTCGTATGTGAAGTGAAGTGGGGCATGAGAGCAAAACTATTTGGTGTTTTTATTCTAATTATAATGATTATGAAATGCACCATACTGTAGAAATAGCAGTTCACGTTGCTGGTTTCGATTTGAAGCATTCAATAGATAGTCTGCCACACCTGGTTTAGTTTAAAGTGCGTCAGAAAAAATGTTGTTCCTACAAATTCCTTACTTATTTAAGTAATTGACTTCTCCAGTAAAAACTGACTTAAAGCATTCTTGTTTACCTTTACCTGCACGTGCCTTTAAATTGATATGTGCATCGTAATTTTCAAATAATGTTTTAATTATCTAGACCCATATTTATCAAGGCTTTCCGTCACCCTTGTGAGGGGGCACATGGTTGAAACAAGACCTAAGTGAGATTTATCAAGCCATGGAAGGCCACCTGTTTGGAGATGGCGTCCAACACTGTTCGGGATCTGGTTAGCCCTTGAGCCCTGCTTCCACGCTTCCACACTACCGAAAATCACAGCCGCCCCGCTTCGCTATCGTTTACTGCCCGTTTACTGCCCTACCCCCACTGCAGCACTCGTTTTACTCTCGTCTCCCGTCCCTCGTCTGCCTGGCCATCTCAGCTGGGCAGAACCGAGCCCACGCGGCGGATCCGGGATTTCAGAGGAGGCGCAGAGATGGGGGGATAACATATGCCAAGACACGCCGAGATATGAAAAAGGAACCTGTGGCTGAAGAGGCCGTCGACAGAGAGCAGGAGAGTAACTTTTTTTTGTTGCTGCTGTTGCGTTGAGTTGCGAAGCCACGTCTTATAAAATGTACTGAGCCCTGAATCCCAAGCCTTGAGCCTTGAGCCCGAAGCCTTGCATCACATTATATATGCTTTGTATTGAAAATCGGCCCCTCATTCAAAAACGGACTGCTTATCTATTGGCAGGGATACACAGCAACCACATACAAGTTTGAGGTTCTAAAAGAGCCACCCAGCTGCAAATTATCTTTCTCTGCGCCAGAGATTTAAAAAAAGCTAGAATGTCAGCAAAAGTGAGAAATAAGCAGGTTAAGGCTGGGGCAGGAAAGGAGTTTTTAAAAACTGGTCAGTCACCAACAGCACCTGTACTTGTATCCAAAGGCACGAGAAAGGGGAAAAGAAACACGCAGCAAAGAATGGATTTAAAAGCTAGAGCGCTAGCATTAGCAGAGAAGAATAGACAAAATGCCTCTACAAAATCTTTGGAAGAGGAAGAAGAAGATGAAGAGGCGGAGGCACTCTCTGAACTGTCGGCAGATCTAAGCATGCTGGCTGTGGGGGATGAAGAGGGCGAAGGAGGCAGAGAGGAGGACGAAATAGGGGATACTCTGAGTAGAGGGGAAGAGAATCTGGTCAACTCTAAACAATATCCCCTCTTCAGTAAACCTATGGCGTTATGGGGCAAACTTACCAGCACCCCACAACCAAGCCAGGAGGAGCAGAAGACAAAAGGAAAAGTGAGAGAGAAAGGCAGACAGCATGAGCAAGGTCAGAATTTGCCTCTCACCCCTGATCACGCTGTCAGCTCAAACCACTCACCCACAGCGACAGCCTCAATCAAAGTCGGATAGAGTGCCAGAGCCTACAGATTACGCAGATTCTACAGAAAACAGCACGGTTTCCCTTGTAAATGTACCTCTCTTTGGCCAGTTGTTAAACCTGGAGACCCAGGAGACTCAGGAAGCTCAGGAGATTCAGATGTCCCAACAGATGTTGCCAAAGATAGATAGGGTGGAGATATTTCCAGACAAGCTGGCTTCTCTACCAGAGCCAGAACTACATTCAGTGTCAGGAAAAGGAATATGTCTGCCCTCGGGGGTTGATGAAAATCTTGGAGCGAAAAGAGGCGACCAGGATATTTCAGCGCAAGAAATTTGAATAACTATTCTCCAAGAGTTAAGGGACCTGAAAGTATTGCAGGCTTTTCAAATATCTCAGCTACATAGTAGATTGACAAAGATGGGGGAGAGCCTAGGCAATTTACGAAGAAGGGTTGCAGAGGAGGAGGCTCGGGTTTCAGCCTTGGAAGACACCATAACCTCCAGGCAGAAGGATCTCCAGGGGCTGAATAGAAATAAATTACAGATGGAGTCAAAACTACAATACCTAGAAAATTACAATAGGAGATCCAATCTGCGCCTTGTGGAAGTATCGGAGGGATTGGAGGGTGCTGAAATGGTGAAATGGACTGAGTCCTTGTTGAAAAAAGTAATACCTGAGTTACAAGGTGATCTAACAGTTACGAGAGCCCACAGGGTACCTGCACATAAACCTGCAAATTGTAAATATCCTCGAACCATCTTAATGAATTTCTCAGATTACAGAATTAAAGAGCAAATCTTAAAGTTGGCAATATCAAGGAGAATATTTAATAATGATGAACTCAAAAACGTTAACATTTTTGCAGACATGTCAGCTGCCTCAGCCCTCAGACGGAAGGACTTTATTAAAATGATAGAATCTTTCAAGGCCAAAGGTGCACAGGTGATGATTGTGCAACAGTCCAAATTAAAAGTGATTGCCAAAGGAAAGTTTTTTATCTTCACGGATACACAAGAAGCCCAAACCCTTTTGGAAGGTCTTAATACAACATAAGGAAATGAGAATCATTTAAGAAGTCCAGAAATTTGAAAGTTTACTCTGAGGGGTGGAGACAAGGCAAATCAGGAAACGCTAAAGGATGCGACAAGATGGCATCCAACAAGAAGAAGGAGAAGGAGGGAACGACAGGGGGACAGTTGGGGTTCTCGTCCTTCTAGGGAGGGTGGGATGGGGGGGAGGTGGAGGGGGTGAAGCAGTGAAAAAAAGAGAGTTCACAGATGAAATGTTTTTATTATGCCTTATAGGAGTCTCTATATTTGCCAGAAGAACGAATAATGATGCTAATGAAAGTTGTTTCTCTAATGCATTGTGATTTTTTGACTTATGCATGGTATATTGCACATGGAGCATTGCACTTTAATGCACAGTTTTTGTTTTTTAGTATGCTGCTCTAATAGTTGTGCAATTTGCACTTTGAATATTTCTTGCATATCTGATATGTCAAACTGCGCGATTTGCACATTAATGCTATATTTGCACAATTGCTATAAGGTTCAGGCCGGATGTGTTGGTTCAATATTCGCATGATTTGCACTTCAAATATTTTCTGTACAGCTGGCCTGACAACTGCGCAGTTTGCACATTAATGCTATTTTGCACAATGGCTATAGTGTTTTGACCCGATGTATTGGTTTAATATCTGCATAATTTGCACAATCAAAAATGACTTGTTTTTTAGAGCATGTAGTAGTTACTTATTGTGGTTTTAATGTCGCTGGAAAGTTGGTAGGGAAAAGTACTTTGCATATTTTGCACATATTGCACTTTAGAAATATCTCCTTTGCACATAGAGCACACAATTGCACTTTATTGGATATTGTAACTTGGGGATAAAAATAAGCAATGATTTTTTCTTTTTTATTACATTATGAATAGGAATAAGGTGAAATTTTTGTGTTTGTATGCAAATGGATTAAACAACCACTGTAAAAGGCAAGCTATAGAGACCTGGCTAAAAGGTCACAACCCTGATGTGATCTTTATACAAGAGACACATCATAGGGTCCTATCGGATTCTAGCAAAATGTTTAAAAACTGGGTGGGTTATTATTTTTCCTCTGTATCAGGGATGGCACAGAGGGGTGTGAGCATCTTTATGTGCAGGCATGTTCAGTTCCACATTGAAGGCTCACATTCAGACATGAGTGGTAGAAGGGTATTCCTATATAGGAAAATAAATCAGACAAATATAATACTCGCTACAATCTATGTGCCAGTTTTAGATGATCACTCCCTATTTTACAACTAAAGCAAGCGCTAACAGGTATACCTGGTCAAATAATATGGGGAGGCGATTTACATTTTTTGCAAAATCCCACAGTTGATTCCACTAAAAAAGACCAGAGACAAAATAAACCACAAGTTTCTATAGCCCTGCAGGGTTGTAAGACAGATCTAGATATAGTCGATAACTGGTGTTTTAAAAACCCGCTTAAACGCGAATATTCTTATCACTCAGCAAAATATGACTCATCATCCAGGCTGGACTTTTTTTTAACATCAAATAATCTCGAAACTAGTCAATATAAGCATTTAGTAAATGCATTTTCAGATCATGCACTCATAATAATCATAGGGAAGATAGACAAAGAGGTATCAAGAAGATGGTACTTCAATAAATTAAATTTAACAGAACAGCAATGGTGTGCAGAAATTGAGAATAAGATAAGGGGCTTTTTAATATAAATAAAGGTTCAGGCGCCATCAATAAAGTACGGGATGCTTTTAAGGCACATTGAAAGGCTTAATCTCCTCCAAAGATATACCAAAACAGAAGGCTAAAAGGGAGGAGAGAATGGCATTACAAACTAGATTGACCCAGGCAAATCAAGAGTACTACAGAAATAGGTCCCCAGCCACTAAACAAGAGGTACTTAAAGCTAAAACAAAAATGAGGGAATTCTATTATGAACTAGGAGATATGGCAAGTAGATTATACCTGCAGAAAAATGATGAGGAGAGTGAGTACACGGGGAGATTGCTAGCCTGGCAAGCAAAAGAAAATCAAGTCCGTAACAGAGTTGACTGCATACGTGATAAAGTAACTTAAGTCCATATAAAGACTACTTCATCTATAGGTGTGGTTTTTTAACCATTATAAAGATATTTATCAGACGACCTACCATGTCACATTGGAAACAATCAATGACTTTTTACAGGAATTACAAATTCCAAAGTTAGAAAGTAATTCTAAAGAGCTACTACTAGCGGAATTTACGAAAGAAGAGCTAGATGAGGTTATCAGCTCCCTGCCTAATTGCAAAGCCACTGGGGAGGATGGTTTCCAGCGGAATTTTTTTAAGCATTTTCTAAAATACTTAGTCCTGAATTTTTAACGCTTGCCAACCACCTACTACGAGGGGGGGGACCCGCCAGCATCTTTACGCATTGCAGTAGTAGTCAGTATTTTGAAAAAAGATAAAGATTGGGAAAATGTTAACTCTTACAGGCCAATTAGCCTGTTAAATACTGACTACAACATTTTTACTAAACTGCTGGCAAATAGATTAAATAAGATGGTAGGATCACTCATTGGGGCGGACCAGTGCGGTTTTGTGGCAGGGAGACAACTCTATGCTAATACAAATTTTTTACTGAAGGCATTGGACATTTTTAGTGTCAATAAAGTGCAGGCACAGATTTGTTTTTTTGACGCCGAAAAGGCATTTGATCTTGTCTCATGGAAGTGTCTTTTTGCGATCCCGGAGAGTTTTGGTTTTCCGAATGAATTTGTATTTTTATTAAAGCAACTCTATAGAAACTCCCATGCGCAGATTTTAATCAACTCAGTAAAAGTAGGGACATGTCAAATAAACAGAGGTACTCGGCAAGGCTGCCCCCTCTCTCCGATTTTATTTGCTCTGTTTAACGAACCATTGGCAATTGCGATTAGGGAAAAAAAACTCATATGGCTCCGGTTAGAGGAATGACTAATATAAAACTATACGAGGATGACATTGTTCTCTTCCTGGACTCGGAGATAACAACTCAGTCAAAAGTTATGAGGGTGTTTGAGGATTTTCAAAGAATAGGCGGGTATAAAATAAATAAAACCAAAACAGAAATCATATTATGCAATTGTAGTGTAAACACTCTGCTATCTGAATTTAGACAGACATATAATACCCGCCCAAAGAGATATTTAGGAATTTATGTTTCAGAAAAAGTAGAAGAGCTCTATTCACTAAATCATATTCCATTACTGAACAAGGTGAGCTTACAATTAGCACGATGGAATCAGCTCCCACTATCAATAATGGGACAGGTTGCGCTGATTTGAATGTCTATTCTTCCACTTTTTAATTTTATTTTTAGTGCCGCTCCTTGTGCAATACAGACTTCCTTTTTTAAGCAGATAGATAGCATGTCTTCTTTGTTTCCTTTGGGCGAATAAGACACCAAGATTGGCCCTTAGCATTTTCAATTGTTGGGTTGCAGAAGGAGGATTATCTCTTCTGAATATTAGAGATTACTATAATGCGACATTTGCACATCACAGTTTTTAGGTTTTTTTCTTAGACACTCAAGACGCAGATAATTTTTTTATGATAAAGATTTTAAGGGAACATAATATCATTGATCCTTCAAGAGTGACCAAGTACCCATAGAAAGTACACTATAATACCTTACAATGGCTGCTTAAACAAAAAGCCCAGTTACTGGCATATCTTGATATTTTAAGAATTAATAACTCAACCAGACTTGCGAACATATATACAGGGAAAATGGGTATTTTGGACAGGAATACATTGAGATTGTGGAAAGCAAATGGGTATGATAAGATCCAGGATTTTATTAAGGGGAATTGTTGGAAAACATGGGAAGAGACCGACAATAGGGCTTCAACATTCTAATTTAATTTTAAAATGGTCTTTTATTAGATTAAATGCTATATTCAAAGAGCTAGACATAGACAACTTGCGTTATAAATCAAGCATTAGTGAAGCTCTTAACAGCCCCACACAAAGGAAGGTCACTATCTGGATTAAAATTGTTGACAAGAAGAAATCTCTTCTGTTATATGAAAAGATTAGGGACAGATGGAGGAAAAGGGAAGGTATACAGATTAGTAAACCAACCTGGAATACATTTAACACATTTAATGCTGCTATATTTCGAGGAGCACATTTTAAACGTATGCAATATTATTTGAAGTGGTTGATTTACAGAACACCCTCATTCTTCCATAATACATATCCGCAAATAGAAGGTAAATGTTTTCATTGTGCAGAGAAAGGCACTTGGACACATATCATGTGGGAATGTCCAAAAATTCAGAATCTGTGGGAGGAAATTGAGAAATACCTCAGATGCACAATAGACCCCCAAATCTCACTTAATGAATCTATAGCAATTCTGGGCTGCTCTCCTGCCATCTCTACGCATGACGAAGGTTTATTCATCGCAGCTTTAATAGAAAGATCGTTTATTCTGCAACTTTGGAAAACAGACAAAGTGCCCACTTTCAATGTATGGAGAGTAAAACTGTCTAAAATATGAGGGATGGAAAAGAAATATGCGTTAAGATCAGGAGCAGTGAGAAAATATGAGAAGTATTGGAGTGCGTTTGAATCTTAGTGCTTTTGATATCTCTGTGCATTTTATTTAAATAAGATCTTGGGGCCCGATTCACAGAACTAACTTAAGACAAAATCCTAAACTTACTACCATTTTGATATTCACAGAAGGCACTTACTCATTTTGGTATTCACAGAAGGCACTTACTCATTTCGGTTTTCACAGAAGTTAGGAGTCCCGACTTTAGGACTCCAAAATGCCTTCTGTGAATACCGAAAGTCTTAAAGTTAGGATTTTTCTCAATTTAGTAGTAGTAAAGTTAGGACTCCTAACTTTAGGACTCCTAAATGCCTTCTGCGAATACCAAAAGTCTTAAAATTAGGATTTTACTCAATTTAGTAGTAGTAAAGTTAGGACTCCTAACTTTCGGACTCCTAAATGCTTTCTGTGAGTACCAAAAGTCTTAAAATTTGGATTTTGCTCAGTTTAGTGGTAGTAAAGTTAGGACTCCTAACTTTAGAACTCCTAAATGCCTTCTGTGAATACCGAAAGTCTTAAAATTAGGATTTTTCTCAATTTAGTAGTAGTAAAGTTAGGACTCCTAACTTTCGGACTCCTAAATGCATTCTGTGAATACCGAAAGTCTTCACATTTGGATTTTTCTCAACTTTACTACTACTAAAGTTAGGAGTCCTAACTTTACTACCCCTAAACTGAGAAAAATCCTAACTTTAGGACTTTGGATATTCACAGAAGGCATTTAGGAGTACTAAAGTTAGGACTCCTAACTTCTGTGAATACCGAAATGAGTAAGTGTCTTCTGTGAATACCAAAATGAGTAAGTGCCTTCTGTGAATACGAAAATGGTAGTAAGTTTAGGATTTTGTCTTAAGTTAGTTCTGTGAATCGGGCCCATGATCATAATCTTTGGAAGGTCTAGGAAATATTTTCCTTTTCTTTTGTTTTTCTTATTAATATATATATTTGATTTAGCACTTTGCACTTTAACGAAAATGATCTTCCTTTTGACCATAGGAATTGTGACTGTACTATTTGGTTTGAATCTTAGGTCCTTTAATATCTCTGTGTATTTTACTTAAATAAGATCTTGATTATAAATCCTGGAAGGCTTCCTGGAAGGTCTAGGAGTTTTTATGAATGTATGTATTTGATTCAGCACGTTTGCACTTTAACGAAAATTACTGTTCCTTTGATTATAGGAACTATGTCTGCAGAGTATTTTTACATTTGTTATAAAGAGCTTTTGACAATTTCTGCCCTTTTTAAGTTATGCTAATTTTTGCGTCTTCAAATATGCTGGAACTTTTATATGAGATTCCTATATGTCCTATATTTATGTCTGTCAACTCTCAATAAAAAATAATTTTAAAAAAATGAAATATTGTTAGTTTGCCTTGTTTTTTACTCTTTCTATGTGTGATGTGTTCTACAGGACACAAAGAAAGAGGATAAAGCCTTTAAGCATTGTTTTTGTGAAGGAGGGTGTACCTTGCTGCACAAACACAATCCTGCCTACAAAGCAGGCCCCCTTGCAACCATGACTCGAGGGGGCCTGCATTAGCACTAGGCAGCCAAAATTGTACAAGCGCTAGGAAAGGACAGCTATGACCATATAATGGTAAATACAGTGCATTCCTACCCTTTCCTTTACCCTTTCATGGTGGCTCGCTGCATTGCACTGGTGAAAGAATGATAAATCTGCCCCCTAGTTTTAGTCTACGCATTCTGTGAGCACCCAGCTGATAAACTAGAATCACCTTCACTTGTCAGAGATGTAATGAAATGTATGCATGCAGGCTCATTTCTATAATGCAACATGATCAATTCTAATACAATGCGAACACCTTTTCTTGCTGTTTTATAGTCATATTTTAGCTTTGTAGACCTTCAAAGGCAGTGCAAGTGTTAGACAGTCCTAATGCCGATTAAAACAGAATAGACTCATCATTGCTCTCTTTGCTGTAGCAAGAGCAAATGCCACATGTTTGTTAAAACTCTTGTTTTTAAGAACCACACCCAGCTATTTATAAATATTAAGTGTTTAAACCTACTAACAACTATATTATTGTCGCAACTATAACCTACTGTTAGACCTTGCTCCATTGGCGTGGGTCTCCCTTCCATTTTTTGCTGTTGCCTCCTGTGTTTTTGCTATGTTTTTGCTGGTCTAGAGGCTTTGGGCACGTTGCCACTGCTATTCGGTGCCAAAGTGCAAGGGCTCCCTATTGCGGATTAGTGACTCCATGATTGGCTATTTGGTTTACTTGTCAGACCCTAGTACAGTGCAACATGTGTGCCCAGGGCCTGCAAATCAAATGCTGCTGGTTGGCTTGTAGCATTGCTTGTGCCACCCACAGAAGCAGCTTGTAAAATATGGCTCAGGCCTGCCATTGCAGAGCCTGTGTGCAGCCAGGGGCTGCCATGTCGACTTGGCAAGTGCACACACTTGCCAGTCCCTAAACCTTCCCTTTTCTACATGTTGGTCACCTCTAAGGTAGGACCAGGGTACCCCCATGGGCAGGGTGCATTGTATATAAAGGGTTGGACATGCCCTGATGTGTGTGGCATGTCCTGATAGTGAATTACAGCCAATTTAGTTTTTCACTATTGCAAGGCTACCTGTTCCCATTGACCAGAATGGCCAGTCTGATTATAACACCTTATAATCCTAACTGACCCAGGGAACTAGGTAGAAATTCTAGTTTAGTATACCTGAACTCAGAATGTTAAAATACATCTTTTAGTGAAGGTGATTTTCACATTCTGTGTTTGAAAATTCCACTTTTAGAAAGTAGGTATTTTCTTGCCTAGCCATCAGGTTGTCGCTGCAGGGGTTGTGTATTCCATGTCTGGTTTGTGAGTGTCAGGGGGCTGTAGAGGGCCTTGACTCTAGGAGTCTGATGGGTCAGGGCTGGGCTGAATAGGACCTGCATTGAATAGAGAGTAGGGGGAGGAGATTTCCTTTCAGTTACCTGACCCAGGTCTGCTCTCAGACAATGCTGTCTCCACCTCCTGCCAGGAAGCTGCAACCAGGAGGACAGAACTGGTTTTGACTGGGCACAGTCACACTCTGCCTTCAGAAGACAAAGGATTTACTGGTATAAATATTGGGGTCCAGATCCCAGAGCTTTAGATCACTTCTGGGAACCAAGACAAACCTTTGCCACAGAGAAGAACCAAGAAAGCTGAAGGAGGAGACTGCCCCTGTGCTATGCTATTTCTGGGGTTGGCCTACAGTGGTTCCTTTATTTGCCATGGCAAGGGAAAGAGGACTTTTGTGAATTTTTCATCATCTTGAAGAAGAATCTCCAAGGTCGTGTTGTGTGCTTGCCTCCTGTCTGAAGTCTCAGGGATACAAGACTTCCACACCAGCTTCCATGAATCCCCTTGCTGGGAATTCGACCTCCAGAAAGGTGCCTTCTGTTGTTTGGGCCCTCTGAGAAGACTGCGTGTCGCTAGGAGCTGGAAGCGCAACGCACCGAGGAGAAATGTGTTGCCGCCACAGCAGTTGCCGTCGCATCGCCAAAGAAGCGTGCCGCAGCTGTTTGCCATCGCATTACCGACGAAGCACATCGCATCACCGGAGAAGCATATCGCCGTGGCAGAGGTCGCCTTTGCATCATCGGAGAAGCGTGTTGCAGGGCCTGTCGCGGCTCAGAAGTTACCGAGTTTGCCGCACAGCCGATCGCACCGGATCATCGCATTGCATCAAGGCGCCATCTTGTCGTATCGTCACTGGGTCGCAGTAAGAAACGACGCATCAACTCCCCACACAGTAAGAAAGCGAGCCTCAACTCCCCTGAGCAGCAGTAAGGAACCGACGCATCCATTCCCCTCAGCGTAAGGAGCGGCGCATCAACTTCCCTGCGACCCTTTTGTTTGCATCGCATGACTCATCTAAGGTACTTTGAGAGTAAAGTGTTGCATTTACCATCTACATTGAACTAAGCTATTTTTACCATTTTAAAGTCGTATTTTTTATTACAGTATTGTGGATTTTTGACATTTGGTCTTGTGTTAAGTCTAGTAAAGATTACTTATTTTTCTAAACTGGTGTGGTGTCCATTTGTAGTGTTTTCACTGTATTACTCAATGTGTTTACAAATGCTTTATACACTGCCTTTTAGATAGGCCTGTCTGCTCGTGCCAAGCTACCAACGGGGTGAGCAGGGGTTATCTAGGAGTGCAGCCGCCTTACCCTAATAAAGAAACTGAATTAATGTTTCCTAACACTACTTGTATCACTTAGGTATCTTCTAAATTAACTGGCAATCAGCTTTTGTGCACTAGGACCCAAGAGCCAGTAGTTGATGTTGAGGACAAGTTAGCATGCCATCTAACACAGCCATACCTTCTAATTATAATAATGTAGTAAAAAGAGTTCATCTGAATTTTGGAGGATTAACTCTTGGAGAGAAGGTGAAGAACAGCAACAGGCCCAGAACGCATCCCCTTTTCAACCTGTTATGTAGCAACACCTGATCTGTTATTTCCACTTGGTTGCTTGCTTTCACTTTTACCCAAGTCTTTTTGTGGAAGACAGATAATAATGTTAGCAAACAATTCGATATTCTCTTGACCATATGCTCAAACCATGAGCAATTGTGCCCCAAATGTTGAATGATGATTTAAATTCAACAAAACATACACAGAATCAACCTTCATTTAACCCTTTATGCATAATATAATTGAATGCAAAAATATGGTGTAAAGTAGATTGTCTAAGTCTGAACCGCAATCCAGTCACTTGGGATTTAGCATCAGGTAAGGCAACAAATTCCCCAAGGTAATTATTCGAAATTGTCAAGTCCCTCACCTCATTATTGACTGGCAACAACCTCCCTGAACTTGCAATGTTCTTTCAAAAAACAATCTTTAGGATATACTGTTCTTTACAAAAGATACTACTAAAGTCACCTCAGAGAAACATACTTTTACCCCACCCACCATATGCCTCTCAAACCCCCCCCCCCCTATTACCAGTGAAACACTCCCAACACTTTTCAGCAGGGAAATCGGAATCCCTTCTAGACCCAGCACCGCACCACATATTCCTTCTCAGTCTCTCACTTATCACTAGACTAGTCCCTCCCAAATTGAAACATGCTGCAGTTAAACCACTATTTAAAAAAATCTATCTCAATCCCTCTTGCCTGGGATTTATAGGACAATATCCCTGCTTACTGCTACAGGTAAGACTTTAGAAAAGCATGTAAACCAAAGCCTCTCCCTATTTTTAGAAGAGAATTCTCTCCTTCACCCCACGCAGATGAGATTCCTCCTGAAACAAAGCACTGAAACTGTGCTCCTAGCTGTTACGGGGGGGAGCTAAAGCTGTTGCTGGACCATGGAGGGTCCTTTGCCATCATCCTCCTCGACCTGAGGGCGGCATTTGGTACTGTAGACCACAAGATACTTGCACAAAGAATGAGTGAAACCGGAATAAAAGACAACGCTTTAAATTGGCTCACTTCCTTCTTAAAAGGCAGAACATTTAAAGTCTGAGATCATTCATGATATTCGGACCCTTTTTTCCTGAACTGAGGGGTGGCATAGGGCTCAGCCCCACACTTTTTAGCTTAAATTTGGACCCACTCACTGACATCGTTCAAGAATTTGGGCTGTCAATTGTCTTGTATGCCGACAACAAACAACTGGTCGTCTTCCTTTCACCTGGTCAAGGAACACACTACCAGCAGCTGGACCCCTATCTAGAAAAAGTAGTCACATGGACGGCACATTGCTGTCTCAAACTAAGGGGCCGATTATGATCGCGGATGGACTTGAGTCCGTCCGTGACCCCTGAGGAGGAGGGAACGTCCGCAAGGGCTGCGGCGTTCCCTCCGAGCAGATTAGGATGTGACCGCCAGGGTGGTGGTCACATTCTCCATCTTTAACATTGCGGCGGGTGCAGCTTCAAGCTGCACCCGCCGTAAGGTTAAAAATGCATGCATCGCATTTGCATGCACAAGGCGGCAGGCACCGCACAGTGCCTGCTGCTTTGTGCACACAAATGCAGGGGGGTACCATAGGTACCCCTCATGTGCACCCCCACCCCCCTTCACCCAGGGGGCCCGCAACGGACCCCCGAAGTGAAAGTCTGCATGCTTTTCCACGGCGGAAAAGCCGCCGCGGAAAAGTATGTCTTTCACACCATCCTAATATGGCTGGCGGTGTCTCATAGACACCGCCAGCCATGTTAGAGCTTTTCCGCCGCGGTCGGAAGGCGACCGCGGCGGAAAATCTGGGGACGGAATTCCAGACCCACCAGCCATCCTAATATGGCGGTGGGTCTTTGGAGGCTCCGCAGCAGTTTTTCCGCATCCTCCGGCCCGGCGGTGGCTTCCGCCGGCCCGAAGGATGCTGAAAAACCGCAATCATAATCGGCCCCTAAATGAGGAAAAGACAGAGAAATGCTCAAAGCCCCTGAGAAGCAAAGAAAACTAAACTAAAGACATTTACTTGATGAGGGTATGCTGTTCTTTTGAGTGTTTTGCCTGTCATTGGATAATGTCCTCGCTATCCCCAAAACTGGTCAAACATATAAGGGAAACAAATATCTACTCACACACTCACTCACTCACTCGCTAAGAAGCTGGCTGTGTCTTCCTTCATGAAATTAACCACAATTCAGTGTGAATTAGTTCCTAATTTATCAAAGCATCATGTTCAAGAATCTCTCAAGACATGATTCCCAAAGATCTTTAGTGGGTTATGGATAGGTTAGGAGCAAGCGTTTGATTGATGGTCATAAATATCTATGTGATTGTGCTGATGGAGGGAAGTGTTCCTACTAGAACTGAGTCAGCTACTGTGTGAATCTTTCTGGCATTTCTCCTCTTCCCTTACCAAATACGTCATAGGTTGATGCCTGGTCTTGGGATCAAACTACGGGTTGAAGAAGACACACGGTTGAGCATCCTTTTAAGTTTTAATTGGCTGAATACTGAAGCCAACCGGCTTCTGAGCGGTATGTGGCTTAACATTTGCATAGTGGTGTGAAAGCATCATGAAGGTCTGTTTGCAGAACAAACATCTTGATCATCGTCAGAATATTTGGCCATCAGGATAAGGGTCAGTCGCATTTTTAGAGGTTCAATGCTGTCAGTCTGCAGAAATTTGAAGGGAGCAGGCAGAAGAATTATCCTTTTTGAGATGTAGTGAATTGCATTTAACAATATTATTATGTGCCTGGGACGTAATATAAATCATCCATTTTTCTTTGCTCTTTGTGATTAATGCTGTATTCTGAGCATGGTTAACAAATATGTGCACATAATTCTCCAAAAAAAGGATGATACCACTTCCCTTTAGCATGAAGTATTATTAGTCTCAGCAAAATACTTCAACTTTAGGATATAAATACTACAAGAACCTACTGTTGGACCTAATAATTGTCAGGCAGCGTTTCCCTAAACTTTTATCCCTTTCCTCTTATGTTTTGCTGGTTCTTGCGCTGTGCTTCGAGACTCTGTTCCCTTTGCCACTGTACTGCAGTGTGAAAGTGCAGACACCCTTCCGACACATATTACGAAGTGGTGCGGACATGAAGTTTGTAAACGTAGGTCAGGCCTGCTTTTGTGGTGTGGTTTACCTATGTGTCCGACCTGGTATTGCATGCCAGTGTGCGCAGTCGCATGGAATGTGCGTTTCAACATGTGTTTGACCTGCCACATCAGGTCTTTGAGAGCGCCCTTCCTTGCGTACTCCTGCTGGACTGTAACAAACATGACCTATTGACCTTTACTGTTTACAATGAAACAGTTTACAAAACAAAATTTACCAGGCAACAGTGCTGCAGCATATTCTGTTTTTAAAGTTTTTATAAGGATGAGGTGCAACGCAAACATCAATCGTTAGATTATTAAATGACGGACAATGCGTCAAACTATCCATTTTAAGGCCCTTTATGAATCAAGACCAAAATACTTGAGTCACAAAGTATGCAAGCATATCTAAGCACCACTCTCAACCCCCTGCAGTTTTGACTGCATGGAATGCCCACTGTGGAGACAGAACTTTCCCTGTAGAGATGCAGTGTGTGGCTCTACATTTCTCCTACATGAGGGCTGATGGCAGCTGGCCACGTTCTAAATGAGGCGTGGCTACAAGACTTTTTCTGCAGGCATTTGGGAAGCATCCTCTACCTCCTCCATAAATAGTCCCCCATAATATAACCTTGTTTTATGTCACAGGTGATTTCCATCTCTAGGGTCTCAGGTTTTTGCCTGCCTTTTTAAGGTTCACCTGCGTGGTTGTCAAATCTCTTGTACTTAATATATCTAAATAGGGGGCTCTAATCACTTTCATCACCCGAATTACTGTGTTAATTCACTAACCGAATTACAATGTTCATTCGCTTTCGTGTGGAACTTTTTTTAACTTCCCCTGGCTGCCCGCATTTACAATACTTCTACAAAAGCTGTTCACGCTGTTTAAGCCCCATTCACTGTCAAGATCTCTTCCTATGGAAAAGGCAGACATCTTCTAACAGTATGCTGGAATGCTTGCTTTTTTTTGCTTAGCTGTGTAAAGCAAATGCTTTAGCCTTAGAACGTTTGTGGCATTCCCTATTTAAGCCTCTGTACCTTTCTTTGCACTTTGTAAGCATTATCGGATGGATTTTTCTTTTTTTTAACTTTTTTGTTATTGAGGTATTTTCCCCCTTTTTTTTGTACAGGGCACTGCAAAAAAAAAAAAAGTCAAAACACTAAAAAACCAAAAAAGAACATTAACATTTCATTACATTTTACCACTTTCCTAAATTCATTTTAGCACATAATACAAATTATCTGTTAACAAACAAAAAAATAAAGAAATAAAAAATAAAAAAATAATGATGGCATTATGTAGAGCGACCCAGTATTTTCCTCCTTCCACCTCCTTATAGGTTCCCAAATTTGTCTACCTAATTTCTACCTAATTTCTTCCTAATTTCTGCCCCTTTTTTCCCCTTCTTGCATAAATTGCTTTCTCTAAATTGTAGGTCATAAGTAACTTCGCTAGCCATTGATGATAGGTCGGTGGAATACAGTCAAGCCATGCCGAAGCGATGCATAACCTTAACACTGCCATGGCTACAAAGATGAAATATCCGCTTTTTATCTGCCTATCAGCATCATTTAGGCCAAGCAGTATTATCGATGGTGTTAAAGTGATCTCTATTCCTAATGACCTTTTGAGAAACAAATCAATGTCGTCTTGTGTTGCTTGCAAGTGAGTGTACGTCGCAAAAATATGTACAATATCAGCCTCCAAGCTCCCACATCTTGGGCAATTAATTCCAGTTGTCCCCCCCATTGAGCAATTCTTGCGGGTGTATAGTATAAATGATACAGCATTATGTAGTGTTGTGCCTGGAGAGCCGCTGAGCACAGAATCTTCTGCCCCATATCTAATGATAAGTGAAAGCACTCCTTCTCTATACCTAACTTCAGTGCCCATTTATTTCCATACTTTTCCAAATCATCCTGTTTGTACCATATTAATTCAGCATAAAACCTTTTAATTGTACAGTCTACCCCTCCCTGAATAATCTCAAAAACCGAATTCCTTTCAAATCCCGCCGGGCCTTCCTTTTTTGTCACTACAAAACTTCTGATTTGCAAGTATTTAAAAAATTGTCTTGAATCTAATCCATAGATTGACTGAATCTCTGAGTATTGCATCATTCCCCGTACTCCCATAATATCCCCGATCTTTGTTATCCCCTGTCTCCCCCACTCTCTGAATACTGAATCAGAAAATATATCTTGTGGAAATGCCAAATTATTATTCATTCTAGTATATGTGTTGTACTTCCCTAGGCCAAATTTCTTTGTGAATGCCTTCCAGATGTTATGCGCTGCAATAATTGTTTTTAACCTGGTCCTTTTAAAATAGCTAGAGTCCGTATATATCAGAAATGCATTTTCCACCTCTCCACCCAAGACTAAGGCATATATGGCTATTGTGCCTAGCTCATCCTGCCCTTCCATATCTGCTCCCCCTAGTAGGCCTGTCATATATTGAAGGGCAGCTTCCCAGTAGTAGAGTTTCAAATCCGGGAGAGCCCATTCTCCCCTATCCCTTGGCAGTGCCATAAATCTTAGTGCTCTTCTAGTCTTACCCTTAGCCCAAACAAACCTATTAATCATGTGCTCTAAAATCTTGAACCACTTGGCTTCAAAGAATAACGGGACTACCCTAATAAGATAGAGAAACTTAGGGAGGATCATCATTTTCACAATGTTGGTAGGTCCTACTATGGAGAGATGCAGATTCTGTAGCCTATCTAAATCCTTTTTCACTTTCGTAATTTTGGGAGTTATATTTGCTTCAACTATGGTGTCTAACTCTGAAGTAATTGTGACCCCTAAATATACTCCTGACTGTACCACCCACTGGTCAGAGCAGTCCACAATTTGTCCACTGTGGGCGCGCGACGTCCACCGGGACCCAAAACTCCAGGAACACAAAATATTGCAATATTTTACTACTAAACAGGCAGTCACAAGTGCAGTTACCTTACAGACAACAGGATCATGATTTGAATAGTGCAGGCGGTGCAGTGCCACCGGGGCCAATAGGTATCATAACTCCTCTAAACACCAAATATTGCTATTATTTACTAATAAAGAGGTAGTCACAAATGCAGTTATCTTGCAGGCACCAGGAGCATGATTTGACTGGTGCGGCAGGTGCAGTGGCACCAGGCCCAAAAATTGTCAGAACTCCTCTAAACACATAATATTGATATTACATCAATGAATTCTATTAATTCCCTCTTTCATTTCATTTTTCAAAATGTTTCTATTATTTACCTTCCCCATACCACTAGTAATAGCACAGTGTATTTCCTTTTTGTACATAAACAAGCCATAACACTTTACCAGACTTTCTGTAACATATATTGTACAACTACTCAGCAAGTTACAACTTACGTCAAAAAAACAGCTTATTATTAATCTCATAGGCGAAACCTAATGCATTTACCAATGCTTGTTAAGCATTTTGTGTAACTTGTAAGTGTGCGGACTGCAGCAGCGGTTCAAGGGACGCCCACCCTCTGTGACTGTGCTTTGAAAGTATTCCAAAACAAACACATTAATGAGGTGAATTAGATTCAAACCAGCCTCAAGCCTCTGCGTTTGACCAATGTCAAAGCTTCAAAAAGGCACTCATGTTTGCCACACTGTTAAAAAATAAAAGAAAGAAAGACCCAAACATGGATTCACCATGCTGAGCGTTTAACTATTGCACTAAATTACAGTAAGACAGCTGTAATTCAGCCTGCACGTTGCAAGAAATATTTCCCTCCAAAGCTTGTCTTAACTTTCTTTTTTATTGAAACCGAAGTCATGTGGGTCCAATTTAAACTCTTCACGCAGCACTGGTCTTGATAAGTCAATTTATCAACTGCTTTTTATGGAAAAACCCAGACATGCGATGTTTGGCAGTGTGTAATTATCACACTGTGAATGAAAAGGTCAAAGTCTAGCCAAAGTAGCACTGCTGCAGGCCACATGAAACCATTCCAACCTTTCTCTGTTAACCTCGTGGTGCTCACAGACTTGCCTCTAAAATAATTCCTCGTGCCTGACTCAACAAGCCATTGGTGTGTGTGAATCTGATGTATGTGCACATATGATTGATTTTATCAAAAGGAAGACAATCCCAAGAGGATACATGGTGCCTGCTTGCAAAGCTTTTTATTCAGCTGCATTATTACCCCACGATTGTGTAACACGACACTCAAACAAATACCACCGAAGGGTGGAAGGAGGCGCTCCGGGGCAGGTTTAAGAATACCCACAAATCGATATTTAGTAGTTATTCTCAAATTCCAGGCCGACTCCTTCTCATCCTGAAAAAAAGGGATTAAGCTTTATTTTTACCAAGCATAGGAGGTGTACATCCCTTTCGAAGGTTGTGAGGAGAAGGGAACACCCCAAACATAAATGTGGGTGTAGGGAAGTTGTTTCTCCACGAAGACATTTATTTTCTCTCTGGAGGGCAAAAAAGGTGATGTTCTTGTACACAAGCAAGCGCATGTCATCAGGCTTATTTGTACAGCCGGTCAAGCTACACTGGTGGAAATGCCAGCACACGGGCCTATCGAGGAATTCAGAAACATTTATCTGAATAACACTTGAAATCCTGCACCTGGCACGGTTTCCCAAGGAATCTTCAAGAAAGCTTTGCGAATGGCAAAGAGCCCTAAATATACATGCCTGCGAAGGTGTAACGTATTTGCAACTTTTTAAGAGTTTTGAGTCTGTAAAGTGCCTGGGCGCTAGGCCCACATACTAGAGAATGACACACACGGACACCGTAGTGGGGTGCTGGCAACTGGCCTGGAGCACGTGCACTCCGGCCCCTTTTATTAACAGGGTCACCTGACTGGTGACGCCTGTGGTGGGTGGGTGTAAATTGTGTGACATCACGGGCAGACCACTAGAATGTCTCCAGCCGGATACTACATCCCTCCCAAATTTTAATGAAGCAAAACAAACAAAAGTCCAACATGTAAGAAAAACAACTAAGCAAAAATCACCACCAAATGAGTCTCTTCAGGCCGTCTGTTGGACAGTGTTAGAGTTCTGGACAGCATCGTCAGGATGCCTCCTTTGCCTAGGCGACGTTTTGTAGACCGGCCTGGTCTCGCAGTGGTGAAGTTCATATGTAAAAATTTTGTGTCGATGCATCTGGAGCTGTGGTGAAATCCACTTCGGTGTCGGAGACGATCTCTGTGAGTGAGGCCTTCCTGCGGGGTGTCACGCTTGGTGACCCTCCGGCTCCTGACAGCTGAGCAACGTTCGACTTGCCTCTCTCGCCTGGACTCCACTGCCACTGGAGCCTCTTGGAGGGCTTTCCCTGCTGGCTGAGATGGGACCGTGTGGACTGTGCAGGGCTTCGCAGGAGCCGCGCAAAGGCGTCGCTGAGGAACTGCCAACGGACTCACAGCCAAGACGCTCATGTAGCCTCCGAGGGTGGTGTCATGGTCTGGATGTCCTCGTCGTCTGTACTCGAGTGCTGCGTCTTCCTTTGCCGATCTTGTAGGTGACCAGTCTTCAGCTGTAACCTTCGTGCTTCCTGCGCCTGATGTGGAGCAGCGGCCGACACATCTCTCCCACTCGGACCCCTTTTGCACGTGGACTTCGTCGAGGCCCTTGTCCCCTGGACTGCCACATGACTGCGTGGGGTGTGCGGGATGTTGTATAGGCCACGCTTAGGGTTGTTGCAGAACTCTCGACAGGGCCACGGTCAAGTCTTGTGTAGTCCCCAAGGGCGAATCTCCAAATGGCCCGGTGTGCTCGACTTCGGCAGGCTTTGGATGAACTGGGGCGTACAGACTGTTCCTCGGTGATTTGCCTCTCTGAGCTTTGGTTTTTCTGGGTGTGTGAATTTACTCGGGTGGTGTGATGCTCCTTGGTGGTGATGCACCTGGATGGTGGTAGCAAGATGGTAGTTTTCTTCAGTTGGCATCTTCTGTCGGGGTGACTTGAGGGAGTGAGAAGGACTTGAGGGACTTCGTGGCACTGCTCCGTTGTCTGCAGGCAGGTGCACTACGAGGTGTGGTGCTATCGATACCAAACAGCCGGTGACGGGTGAGAGGACGGTCGAACTGCGAAGCGTGGAGCTGGGACGCAGACTGCGCTGCTAGCGGCTTACCGTAGCTCCTCCCGCGGAGCTGTCTCCAGTGACGTCTCTGCACCCCGGGGGCTGACTTGTGTTGATGAACACCTTCCTCAGTGCTGATGCGAGTCTTTGGTCCTGTCACTCTTCTCTTTTCCATCTTGTGCACCTGTGTTGGTTGTCTGCTCTGTGGCGTCATGCCACTGTTCTTTCCTCCTTTGCGGAATGGCATTGTGCCACGCTCATCTCCTTCTTCCGACCATGCTCTTCTTTGGATGTGGCGTCCTGCCACCAGTCTCATGTTTGCGCCACAGGGACATCTTGCTGGTCATGTCCGGTTCTTGGGACTGTCTTTCCATCCTTTTGCGGGCCTGTTGAAGGCCTGTCCTGTCAGTGGGACTCGCATGTGCTTCTCGGGTACTTCCGTTGGCACCATCCCCTCCTCAGGGGTTGTGTGGTGATCTGGGTCTCCTCGCTCAAGGGCATTGTGTTTGTGCCTCGGGGATGCGCCTTCGTGGCAGCTGCTTTTTCCTTTCTTCCGGTGCGCTTGTCCGGACTGGTCACTTTGCGTGACGGGCTCCTTGTCTGCTGTGCGTTGTGATGTCCGGTCACGTGTCGCCATGCTGTCGGAGCGCCTGTCGCTGTAGCGGCTTGCTGCATGGAGTGTGCAACTCCTCTCTTGCCTGCTGTGGGTCACTGCCGACTCCGTCTTGAGGCAGTGTGAGGAAGGATACTGTGTGGTCTTTGGCCCACTGCGGGGCTTCGCTGTGGCGGTGGAGACGTGGGTGCTCTCCTACCTGCGTTCAGCAGTGCTTCTTTGTGGAGATGTCCCCTGGGTGCTGTCTGTGCAGTCAGGCTCACTGGTGCAGCTTTCTCTGCACCTCTAATTTTTCGTGCTCAGTCTTTCCTTGGATGCTTTTCCTGTCACGTGGTGTGCCTGGGGTGTAGTTCACGGTAGTACCTGTATACTGGGCGGAGCAAAATTATGCGATCTCTGCACTGGCGGTGGTGTTGAGCGGCCACTTGTGGTGCGTGCTCTGCACCAGTCTTCTCTTTTCCTTTTTTTTTGGGCAGGGATAGCCACCTTGAGATGCTGGTGTCTGGTGTATCTTCTATCCTTGGTAGTGGTGGAGGTGGTTGGCGTTGGTGCTTGTCTTTGGTTTTGCTTGTAGTGGTGGCTGTTCGCCACTCGGGCGTGACGCAGTCACCTTGCTGGCGGTGGCGTCAGACAGCCACAGGGGTTACATATTCAGCTCACATCTTTCTTGCGCGCATCGTGGGCTGGATAACCTTTGACTATCCTGCTTGGGTTTATCTTGGCAGAGGCAGCTTTTGACTTCATGGGCCGAGACAGGTCATGCAGGGCTAGGAATGCTCTGTGAGTCTTTGGTCAGCGCTTAGACCTTGGCTGCTGCCTTCACTTGGTGGCAGTGTTGTGCTGGCCTGGTGTGAGGGTTGAGCAGGGCAGCACTTTTCTGGGACTGTATCGCCTTGACACCTGGATGGTCCTCTCAGGCTGTTCTCGGGACCCTCGTAGTGGTGTTTCCACTTGCTGGTGGGCGGTTGCAGCGGTGTCAGCCGGCAGGTGAGACGGAGTCATGGGCATCGCGGGCCTCATTTCCCTTTTATTCTAGTTTTTTTGTTTTCAGTGCCGTAATTGTAGTGGCCACTAGGGTGGCGCTGCAGGCAGTTCCCCGGAATCTCGGCACTTCACTGGTGCTGCAGACCGCTTGGTTGCCTTTTGGTATTGGCGGCTTTGTGGCTCACTCAGGCATGGTGCAGGAAGGTGCTAAAAAGCAGAGGAGACACTGCTGTGGTAAGGTGGGGTTGCGCGCTGATGCACACTCATCTACCTAGTGTTGGGTAAAGTACCTATCTGCTGGCCATTATTTCTACCATTGACAGTCACTTTTCTTGCAGGGTCCCTCGGGTCGGAGTGCGGAGTAATAGCCGCCCTCTGGTGCTACTGTTGCCTCATTTGGCCGCTACAGTTTCTCCGGTGCTGTGTGCCTTTCTGCGCTGTACTCATGTGACCGCAATATGGCGCTCTCTCCACCCTTTCTTTCAGTGCACATTGGCTTCCTTCAGATGGAGGGGATGTCAGTCCGTGGCTCTACTCAGCGCTGGCTGCCATGGCCCCCGGCTCTCTATTACTGACCACAGGCATAGTTTCCTGGCCTGCAGCAGGGTCACTCTTCCCCACCTCACGGACGCTGCCGAAGACAGAAGCAGCCTGCTGGAAGCAGGATCACTGGACGGGACGTGTCTCTCCCGGGCGGTATACTTTCTCATGCTGATCGGAGACAGCGTGAGGAGGTGAGAGCGGCCGCTGGAGTGGCACTGCAGACGCGAGCTGCGCCATGCAGGGCAGTTAATCTGTCCAATTCTCCCCCGGCTTCTTGGGCAGCTAAGGGAAACCTTCCTTCTCCGCGCTTCCCCTTTCACAGGCTGAGGGCCGCATGAAGATCGCAGGTGCGAGTATGGGGTCGCTTAGGCAGCTGGGCGATGCATTTACTTCCTCACCTTGCTCCGGTTGAGGCTTCAGCAGGCGGCCACCGTACCTCATATCCTGGTGCCTGGCTTGGGCTGGTGCGGGGGTGATGATCTACCTTTCCTGGTGCCGGTTGCTTTAACGCATTGAGTACAGTGGTACTTGTAGGTGCCTCTACCATTGAGGGCTCACGTCGCTCCTTGCGACCATTTTCCCCTCGCTTTATTTGTCCATGGTTGATCCACATAGCGGGGGCTGCAGGTGGGGCTGCGGACCCTTGCTGGTGGGCACCGGCGTGCTCGCTCTCCGGGAGGCTTTACTCTTGCTTTCCGGTGATCGCAGTTATGCTGTCAGTAGGAGCTTTGGACCGGACTATTCTTCCCCCACCATAAACAGCGGCCATCACACGCGTGGGGCCGACCCGCTCGTCGCCATTGTAAAGTGGCTGGGCGCTAGGCCCACATACTAGAGAATGACACACATGGACACCATAGTGGGGTGCTGGCAACTGGCCTGGAGCACGTGCACTCCGGCCCCTTTTATTAACAGGGTCACCTGACTGGGGACGCCTGTGGTGGGAGGGTGTAAAGTGTGTGACATCACCAGCAGCCCACTAGAATGTATCCAGCCGAATACTGCAGAGTCCACATGCCGGCTCTCAACATAGAAGCCACTTTCTGCTGAAGTGCTTCTTTCAAGCTGAAGAGCCTGCGATTGTTCTACAAAAAACTAGTTACTTCTTTCTCAAATATGAGTTATCACAAGTGTCTCAGCTAATCACTTCTTTCCTTTGATAGAATGCATTTCTGCTTCTGTCTGCAATGTATTTATATATTATAATGGATATTTACAGTATTGAGGTGCACCTTTTTTTAAATCAATGAAATATACACATTTTGCCTCCTCAAACTATTACTCTCTTATCAATTTGGTTTGTTAATGCAATTTATCAGCCGCGGCTGCTGGAGGTAAGAGCGATGAGGTGGTGGAGCCGGGTCGGGGGAGATTATGAGAGACGCCCATGAGGGAAAATTAATTATTTATTTAATTTTCCCTCGTAGTCGTCTCTCGAAATTCCCTCTACCACCCAGCCCCATTTCCCCACTGCTCATATCTGCAGCAGCCGCGGCTGCATTAAAATTAAACTTCCTATTCCTTCCTGCCAAGTCCATTCCCAATGTGCTGCTCCAGTCCAGGTTTTTTCTTTGAACTCCGAGACTTGAAGTCTTGTGTATTCCATTATAGTACAGAATTATACGTCACAGAATTCACCTGGAGCTGCACATCATGCATGGACCTCGGAAACATGGCAGGTTTGCCTGCTTGAAATTACATATATGTGCAGACAGTGTAAGTACTAGGGGTAGGTGAATAATTCTGCTCTACCGATTGAGTTTGTGGAGTTTTGCCCACTCTGCATTCCGATTGAAACGCTGAGTTCTGTCAAAACTTCCCCAACTGCTGAGTGGCGGAGCTTTTTCTTACTCCTGGCTCGCCAACATTAAGTTGGCATGTGTGGGAGAGAATTTGCGTCCCCTTGCATGATTTTAAGGCAATGAATGCCTCCCAGTGAGATTTCTCATTGCGGGCTGTCACGGTAGGTCCAACCGTTTGTTTTAGGAAAGCTGCAGCTCGGGTAGAAAATCTACTTGAGCAGTAGAAAGAAGCAGCATCCTCACGCGTGCTGTAGGGGGCTGGCTGTGCTGATTTTACAGTGCAGAAAAAGGTCGCGACTCTAAAGATCAGCACGAAGCATGCTGTGCTGAATTTAACCCGCTGTGGAACTCCGCAGAATCTTGCGGAGTTTTTATATAACTCTCTGGAATTCCGTGGAGTCAAACTCTGAGGCTCTTGCCCACTCCTAGTAAGTACTACATAGATAATCATATATAGTTTTGTAAGAGAATGGAAGTTCTCAGAAGTTGCCAGCTGTGTGTAGTGCTGAGTCTCATACAAGAAAAAGGTATAAAGTGAAGTTGGTTGGAGGAGTAGAGTCCAGGGAGAAGCATGGCACTGCTGCAGCCCAAAATCTCTGTCTGTACTCACAGCTAAAGTTCTCTGGGTACATCAATCAAAAAAGTACAACTACAACAATCTAAAGAGACAATGTACATGGACATGTGGTATGAGTAAACAAATGAAGATGAGCAACCCCACAGTGATGGAGAACAGGACACAATCTATACATAATACTGTGGTTTTGGAAAAATTGCTGACCTTGTTGAGCTTAATACTGCTGCAGCATTATACAATTGGAGAAAAGGCATGGTAAAGTGTAGAAACAGAGTAGTGGCTCATATAAAGGTGTTATGAGAGATAAGTACATAGTAGATTTCCATCTTCTTCGACCTTCTTGCCAACAGTGATGAGCACCTCACTCTGGCACTGTGGCCTGGACAAACTGAGTGATTTTTGATCCTTCCACTTAAACTACAATATTGGCAAGGCGAGAATCGTTAAATGTATACATATATCCTCAAATAATATGACTGGAGATAACTCTCCGCATTGTAGATGAATAGAATGGAAAGCTCATACTAAGCTTTATAACCACATGCATAAATAGCAGCTGAGTTCAGCCAAATACATTCAGCATTATTTTCCGCACAACCTGCCAGCAATATGCTGCATAATTCTTCTGTCCCTGCTTCAGAATGTGGCACAGTGTGCTGTAGAATATAAATCCAGTCCAACCGACCATAGCTTTGAACATCTTGGCATCAAGACATTTTCCAATAATACCAGCACGTGCTTCTAGCACCTAGCAACCAGCATCAAGTAACATGTTCCACCAGGTCATTAGTGTATTCATAACCACTAGGTGCACATACATCCTCACGCTACAATCACAGCAGAAAATAAAACCAGTCAAAGAGAGTGTTTATCCCATGCCCAGCATACTTAGCAGTTCTAGGTGTGTTACCTATAAATACATGCCAACGATAAAACTAACCATAAGCTCCAATGTCTATGTGGACCCAAAAGACATGCACACCTTCCATCATCATCAAAAGACAACAATCACGATGCCTGGCGCAACACACAAGAATTACACCCGGCAAACTATCAGAGAAAGTTGTATATCACCATTCCTAGATATCGAGAGAGCAATCACAAATTACTGGTTATGCTAAAAGCTACACTTTATATACCACTGCTCAAACATCCCACATCACCTATTGCAAACCAGGCTTTCATAAGTAACAAGCTGCAAACTGCGGGCTTCATTTACAACTTTTTGACGCAGGGCTGCGCTGCAGGTCACATTGCTGCAAGACCCTGCTTCAAAAGGAAAGGGCAGGAATATACCTTATCTATGAGATACGGTGCATTCTGTCCTCTTTCACTGCACCGGCACACAGATGGCTGCCTTGCCAATGCAGGCACCATTCAGGTTGTAGGAATGATTGTTTTTGTGCAGGAAGGGACACCTACCTGCAAAATACCAATCACTGGAGACGTTTTTCTTTTTGCAGCACACATAGAGGAAAAAATGAGGAGAAATAAAGGTATTTGTCCTCGTTACACCTCCCCTGGAGAGGTGCATGGTGTTGATGCATTCCCAGATTCATGCTATGTTGTAAATCTGGGAATGTGTCAAGATCCATAGGCATTGAATGGGAACACACAATGCAACGCCCATGGCATGCCTCTCTGTGGCAGTGTGAGGCAATGTAACAACTTGTGCTGCGTTGCCTTAGGCCATATCTATGAGGCCATGAAAAGCCACGCAGGTTGGCTATGTGGGGCCTCGTCGATAAAGGTCTGCACTCTCTGCCGCCGGAGAATCAAAAAAAGTGAAGCTCCGGCTGCTCATGGTGCTTGTAAGCCCCTGCAAGTGCATTTCACAACACAAATTCCAGTCCATAGAACACCTATAGAAATTGTCTAGTCACAGCTAGAGGGTTGAGGCAAGAACAGTCCGCATCTATCAATATAAGTAATGTATGGGAAATAGGTACTGGTGTAAGGAACCAAGGATTACACCTATCTCTACTCCATATTTTAAAGAAAACTCCAAATCAACAAAGAACACAAAGCGGTTCAGCACACAGTGATTAACAAAAGGCACAAAGGCACAAAGGCACAAAGTGGTACAACACACCACGATAATATTTGTTCACGGGAAGACAGTCTTTATGTGCACATCCAAGAACTTCTAATACAATATTTTTCTTTTTTCAAATAGTTCTTTATTAGGCTTTTCTTCATACACAGACAGGTTGGTCAAATACAATCCAGTAGCCGACGTGTTTTGTCCCAGAGGGACTTCTTCATGGCTCCACAATGTAAAAAAGTTATTTCTCTTGGTATGGTTTATATCCTGAGATCACACATTTTGTATAGTGTGTATATCCTTGCACACAGATCGTGGTATGTGCTATATGAAATGCAGGCTCAGTGTACTCAATGCAGGGCCTGGATTTGGCCTCTTGAATGTAAATTCCTTGTTTGTAGAGGCTTGGAATTTACATTCAAGAGGCCGAATCCAGGCCCTGCATTGAGTACTGTGAGCCTGCATTTCAGACAGCACGCACCACGATCTGTGTACAAGGATACAAACACTCTGCAAAATGTGTGATCTCAGGATATAAAACATACCAAGAGAAAGCTTGGGACTCTGACAACCTTTTTTACATTGTGGAGCCCTGAAGAAGTCACTCTGGGATGAAACGTGTCGGCTACTGGATTTTATTTCACCAACCTGTCTGTGTATGAAGAAAAACCTAATACAGAACTTTTTGAAAAAAGAAAAATATTGAATTAGAAGTTCTTGGATGTGCACATAAAGACTGTCCTCCCCATGAACTCTACCTATAGAAGTTGGTTGTTCACTGATTTCACCTCAAGTCAGAGAGCACTAGTCACAAAGGTAAATGTGCACATAAAGATTTACGTATATGTAAACTTAGTTCTGCTTACGTTTTTGCTATTCACCTTCACAAGTGTATGTTTATTACTAGGTGCAGACGTACATCTCCATTCCCTCAATCCTGGGAGAGGATCATGGTAGAATAGGATTTACATGTGGATTTTGTGATGGAAACTCATAAAAAGATCTGTTTTGTATGTATAGTTTCAGACAATTTCTATGTGTCATCCTGACTCGCACACTAAAATAGCCTTACCGGAACAGGACTGTAAGTGTTGTGTAAGTAGGCAATAGTGATGTTATCCTTTTATCAAGCACTATTGCTACCAAATTGGGTATCCTGTTGCAAGGACAAACAGTATATCCATAGTGTAACATAGTCTGAAGAAGTGAAAAATATCTCAATATGGGTATTAAAGTAATGATATGGAGAAATACCACAACACAGGCAATGAGAGCATGGTATTCAAAGAAGTTTTTATGACACATAATTTGAAGGCAACAAACTTAGTTGTATGCTGCACTCTGTTGCTTCCTGTACCAGGTTTGCGCTATATAAATACCCATACAAAATCATATATGAATGATTGGGGCTACAGATTAATCAGCCGATTTTCTGTGGCTTATCTCAGTG
This sequence comes from Lissotriton helveticus, assembly GCF_964261635.1. Lineage (NCBI taxonomy): Eukaryota > Metazoa > Chordata > Amphibia > Caudata > Salamandridae > Lissotriton > Lissotriton helveticus. The sequence continues at coordinate 509,808,049 of NC_136059.1, forward strand.
AGCAATCAATCAATCAAAACATTTGTGGAGCGTGCTACTCACCAATAGGGGTCTCAAGACGCTGGGGGGAGGGGAATGCGGGGTGAATGTGAGGTGGTCCTGGGTCAGTCATAGGTGGGCGGGGAGGGAGTTCCACGTCTGGGCCGTCAGGTAGGAGAATGATCTACCTCCAGCGGTGGTTCTGCGGATCCGTGGGACGGTGGCGAGGGCGAGGCTGGCGGAGCGGAGTTTGCATGTTGGAGTGTAGAACGTGAGGCGGTTGTTGAGGTATTCGGGGCCTATGTCGTGGATCGCTTTATGTGCGTGCATGAGGAGCCTGAACGTGATCCTTTTGTTGATGGGGAGCCAGTGCAGGTCTCTCAGGTGGGCTGATATGTGGCTGTGGCGGGGGATGTCGAGGATGAGTCGTGCGGATGCGTTCTGTATGCGTTGGAGTCTTTTCTGAAATTTGATTGTGGTTCCTACGTATAGGGTGTTTCTGTAGTCTAGTCGGCTGGTGACGAGGGCCTGGGTGACCATCTTTCTAGTTCAGGTAGGGAACCACCGGAAGATCTTGCAGAGCATGCGCAGGGTGTTGGAGCATGAGATTTTTATTTATTTATTTTTATTTTTATTTAGAGAGTTTTATATAGCGCGAACGTGACCCTTGGGTATCAGAGCGCTTCACAGATACATATACATGAGGTAGGTTTGAGATACAACTCGCATAACATTACCATATAGTGAATGAGTTAGGTAAGTATAGATCTACATAGTAAACGTTGCACACTGATATGAGGTAGGTTAGGTATACATCTAAAAGGGATATATCCTAGAATATGTACAATTGTTTGGTAAAATTAGGCTAGTATTAACATCGGGATTACACATTTCTATATAATTTCATTCTGCGTCTATCTCCCAGGTTATCATATATGTTATTCTACTAGCCTACTATATTGTATGTTGTATTCCTGTACAAATAGTATAGTGTACCTGTGTAGCTATACCTACACAGGTTCTGGGTAGGTATAGCGCCGCTAGGTTGTTCCCCATTTAACTAGAGACTTTCTCTTTCTTCCATTCGATGTTCCATTTTGGCACATCTAAGACTCGGTGGCGGTGAAGTCCTTTCTTGTCTATGTAAGGTACTTACTCATTAGGAAGATCTCTTAGCTTCCATTTTGAATGTTGCCGTGTTCAGAATTTTCCTGATATTCGGAGGGAGTGAGTTCCATATTTTGGGGGCTGCCCCAGCGAAAGCTCTGTCGTATGTTTTCTTCTTCCAGAAGATGGGTGACCTCAGCAGCAGCTCCTTGGCACTCCTGACTGGAAAAGGAGGAAATACTACCAATATAGCTGTGCGCCAGGTAGGGTCGTGATCGTGCTATCACGTACCATTTTTCAAAATAATTCTTGCACTAAGGGACTGGCAGCCCTTAATTACCGAGCATCACGCCAAAGGAGGACTCACATGTATAAAGTCTTTACAAACAAGTAAATATTGAACAAAAGGAGTGCCTACGGCCTACCCCCCATTTCATTATACTCCTGGCTGGTCTGCCTACTCCAGATAGCTCAATCCTCTGGGCCAGGAATCTTGGTGTTTTGAAGTGGAGCACTTTGTGGGTGATACATGCCATTTTAAATTGGATTCTTGCTTCGTATGGTAGCCAGTTTAATGCTTTTAGGTGTGGTGAGATATGGTCGAACTTCCTCGATCCGGTAATGAGACTGGCTGCTGCATTGAGGCATGCTTTTAGTGGTGCCGTGGTAATTTTTGGTAGACCTGCTAAGGTTGTACATCCGTATTCAATCCTTGAGATAACTAATGATTGTATTGCCAGTTTGAGATCTGCCAACGAGATGAATGGTTTCACTTTCCTTATGTAGTTCAAGTGAAAGCGGGCATTTTTTGCCATTGATTTGATGTGGGCTTTCATGTCTAGATTCTTATCCAATGTGATTCCTAATGATTTGGCTGAGTCCACTAGAGTAGGGGTGCAGTTTAGTGCTGTGATCAATTTGGTCCATTCCTTCACCTCTGTGTGGGTCTTTGGTGGTGAGATTAATAGGAATTCAGTTTTTTGTGCATTTAGCTTCAGGTGATTACTGGTTAACCATCGTAATGTCTCTTTTAAAGCCTCATTGATTAACCTAATGTCCTCCAGAGATGCGACCTTGATGTAAATCTGCGTGTCATCCGCGTACATGTGATAGGATATGTTTGCGTCTCGGAGGATTTCTGTCAGAGGTTCGACGTATAAGTTAAAAAGTGAAGGAGCTAGTGTAGATCCTTGAGGGACTCCGATCGAATTCGGACATGATTGGGATAGTGTCTGGTTGACCAAAAATCTTTGTGATCTGTTCTGAAGGAAGGATTCAAACCATTTCAGCACATTTCCCGACAATCCCATCTTGTTGTATAGTCTGTCTAGTAATTTTTTTATGATATACAGTGTCGAATGCAGATGACAGGTCAAAAAGGACTAGTAGACATATTCTATTGAGATCTAGGGCCTGTATTGCGTCATCGACGATATGTAGGATCGCTGTTTCCGTGCTGTGGCCTGTTCTGAATCCCGATTGGCAGTCGTCCAATAGCATGAAATTAGCGATGTGTTGGCTCAGTTAGTTTTGTACACATTTCTCGATTAGTTTGGCCAGTAACAGAATATTGGTAACTGGCAAAAGGTATTAGGATCTGCTGGGTCCGCTGTTGGTTTCTTGATGATCGGGACAACTTGCATTCTGGAAGGATCCCTTGTGATAGCGAGGCATTTATTATTTTTGTCCATATTGGGATGATGATGTGGTTGATGTTTTGTAGACATTTGGCGGGGAGTGGATCATTATAGTGGTTATTCGGTTTGATATCCGCTAGTGTTTTGGCGATGGTATTCTGATCATATAGCTTGAAGGTATCCCAATGCGCTTTGTATATTGCTTCCTCTGGGTCGATTGTCAGAGTGGTATTGTTCAGTCTGTGTGGTTGGTTGGGCAGGTTGTCCGCTGCCATCTTGAGCTCTGTTTCCAAAAGTGTTGGCCTTGTCGGTGAAGAAATTTGAGAATTCTTCACAGCTCAGCTGAGTTTTAGAGGTTTCTTGGGCCGATTTTGCAAATTTGTTGGATTGTTGCTTCAATATCTCAAATAGTTTCCGTGGCCTGTTTTTGGCGTTATCCAATTCTGATCTAATATATTCTTTTTTGGACTTGAGGATCTTTTTGTTGTACTCGTTTCTGATTTTTCTGAGTGATTTCAGCTCTGGTGTTGCAGGGTGTTGTCTCTATTTTCTTTCGGCCATTCTTAGTTTCCGCCTATCTTCACTCGGTGTACCATTAACCCAAGGGTTTTTGTCCTTTCCAGAGACCCTTTTCAGTTTTAGTGGCATGGTGGTGTTAACTATGTTTGTTACCCATTCAAGCAGGTTGGTGGATAGCTGGACTTGTTGTAAGTTGTTGAGGTTTGGTTTCCTTACCTTATGTCTGGATGTTCTATAAGCATCAATCGGAACTGTTCTAATTTCCTCCCCTCGACTGTGTTCTGTGGGCACGTACACCTGTAGTAAAGACAGATTTTTTTTCTGTTATGTACCTAAGAGTCCTATCTGGCCGATTGTGCCTATCTGTTAATGGCATGGCCATCTCATTCCTTTTTTTGAGAGACTTCTGCACTAATTCTTGGATGTACTCAACTTTGGATTGTGTGCCTACAGTGATTTCCAGGATCTTTTCCATTGTTTTCAGTGTGTTTAGGATGTCCTGTGACATATTGTCAATTTGTGTCTGTATTTCTTAAATGTCTCTCCGGGTCTGAGGCCATGTATTAGGAGTGTTCATCCTCTCAGTTCGGTATTCACAGTTTGTGTTCCCATGTTTTAAGATCTGTTCCTTTTCTCGCATTCCTTTCCTTTGCGCCCTTAGTTCTGTTGTCCGTGCCTCCACTATGTGAGAAGTGCGATGCACTAACTGTGTCGTGTGATCTTTCTGTCACTTTTGGGTGACGAGCATTTCGTGTGTTCCTATCTGACCTTTGTGTTGTACATGGGGAGTTTGAAGGAGGGGTGGCATTTTCCATATCACTTGTGTCTAGATTCCTATTTATAGGCGATGTCACTTCCTGTGAGAGCAGCGTTGATTCTTCCTTCCGTGTTTGCTGCGGGGCAGTATTACCAGTAATTATAGGTATTTCTTTTCTCTCTGTAGCCTCTTCATCCAGCCTGTCTTCACTCTCCGTTAAGTCTCCTGGTGTTGTTGAGCGTTGTGGACTCACCTCTTGAGGGGGCAACAATGATTCTTCCCTCTGTGCTTGTGCCGGAGCGGTGTTAGCCAATAGTATCGGTGTTTCTGTGCTCTCTGTATCCTCTCCGTCCAAACTATCTTCTGTCTCAGTTGTGTCTCCTAGTGGCATTGGGTGTTGAGGATGCTGAGGCTCATTGGGTAGAGCGATGTCTGTGTCACCTGGTGGCGCTGCGTGTTGTGGATCCTGCGGTTCTCTCGGCAATATGCTGCCTGTGGTGGTAGAGTAGATGGAGTCTAGAATATCTACTTGTGCGGTCCGAAGATGTTGTTGATTCCTTGGGTACTCTACACATTCTTTTAAGGTAGAGAATATGTTGTCAAATTTCTCTAATTCATCATTAGCTGCTTGTATAAGCACTATTCCATTCTTGTACAATGTTATGCAAAGGTCTGCTTTGAGTCTAGGTGATGGTATGATAAATAGTTTTATGCCATGTGGTATATTGCTAACAGTGTTTTGGTTGAGCTTCTCTGTAATGACAGTGCGCCATTTAGCCGTTCTTCTGGTGAAAAATATCATGTCATTTACGATCATGCCTTGGTCTCGGTTAAAGGAGGGGTCAGCGATCAATGTGTCCGGGTTTTTCCTCATTAGATTGTGCTTAAATTTTTTGGCTGAGGTCTTGGATAGATAAGTTGGATATTTTATGACATGTGCGTTTATGCCTGCCGCTTCTAAGTTGTTATCGGCCATTTTTGCTAGTTAATGTCACGTTCTATGGTGTTAAGGTCTCTTAAAGCGGTGAGAACTCTTTAAAATGTCACCAACTATCTCCAACTGTTTTTAAGTTTGGTTATTTCTTACGTTGTTTCTCCTTTTCTTAGTTGCTAATTCTCTTGTTTGCTATATTCACTTACTCCCCTGTCTTCCAGTGGGTTCCGCTGTTGTTTATGTTTTCTTCTGGTATCCAATGTTGTGATCCTTTATGTGATCCCCTTCTCTATCGTATATTTGTTTGCTTTCTCTGTAAAATTATTTTCATGCACCTATATGTCTTTTCTTATCTCCAACCTAAATTGCTTTCTCTGTAACATTTCTTTTTTTTTCCATGCACCTAAGTGTCTCTTCTTAAATTCCACATTAATGCAAATCCTTCTCTTTTATGTATTTTTCAACAGTATAGCCTTGGTTTACGAATTGGCAAATTTGTTCATGTATTGTTAGAGTAGTGTTGTTTTCCGGTCAGGCCGCCTTTTTAGGGTTAGGCGGGCCAGGGTCTTGTTTTTCCCAGCTAGCTGTGCTTGCTTGTAGTTATTTTCTTCTCATGATGTCTGTAGCGGTCGCCAGGATGAATCCCAGGTTGCGTGCATGGTCAGTGGGTGTCGGTGTGGTGCAAAGTGCTGTGGGCCACCAGGAGTCGTCCCAAGTGGATGGGGATGTCAGAGGATGAGGACCTCCGTCTTGTCTGAGTTCAGTTTCAGTCGGTTGAGTTTCATCCATTCAGCGACGTTTTTCATTCCTTCCTGGAGGTTGAGTTTGGTGGTGGCTGGGTCTTTGGTGAGGGAGAGTATGAGCTGGGTGTCGTCGGCATATGCGATGGTGGCGAGGGGGCTCATGTAGATATTGAAGAGGGTTGGGCTGAGCGAAGAGCCATGGGGTACGCCGCAGATGATCTCGGTGGCCGCGGAGTGGAAGGGAGGGAGGCGGACTCTCTGGGTTCTGTCGGAGAGGAACGAGGTAATCCAGTACAGCGCTTTACCTTGGATCCTGGTGTTGAGGAGGCGGGATATTAGGGTTCGATGGCAGACTATATCAAAGGTGGTTGAGAGGTCTAGGAGGATGAGGGCGGTTGTTTCCCCGTTGTCAGGTAGGGTCCTGATGTCGTCGGTGGCTGCGATGAGGGCGGTCTCGGTGCTGTGGTTGGCTCGAAATCTGGACTGGAATGGGTCGAGGGATCCATTGGCACCGAAGAATGCGGTCTGCTGTTTAGTGACGATCTTCTCGATAACTTTTGCAGGGAAGGGAAGAAGAGAGATGGGGCGGAAGTTCTTGAGGTCTTTAGGGTCCGCTGTGGGTTTCTACAGTAGGTTGTTGAACTCTACGTTCTTCCAGCTCTCTGGGAAGGTGGCAGACGCAAGGGAGTTGTTTATGACGTTCCATAGGTGGGGAGCGATGATGGTGTCAGCTTTGGTGAAGATGTGGTGAGGGCATGGGTCGGAAGGAGAGCCGGAGTGGATGGTGTTCATGATGTGGGCGGTGTCTTCGGTGCTGATGGGAGTCCAAGCACTAAGGGTGGTTGTAGGGGGCGTTGGTGCGGTGTCTGGGGCGGAGTCTGGGCACCGAAGTTGTTGTGTATAATGGCGATCTTGCGGTGAAAGAACGTGGCGAGGGAGTTGCAGAGGTCTTGCGATTGTGTGATGTTGTTGCTGATAGCGCTGGGATTGAAGAGCTCTTTTACGATGCTGAAGAGTTCCTTGCTGTTGTGTGTGTTGTTGTCCAGCCATTCTTTGAACGATGTCTTTTTGGTGGTGCGGATCAGCTGGTGATGTTTGCGGGTGGCGTTCTTGAGAGCTGTCATGTTTTCTGTTGTCTGTTCGCGGCGCCAGGTTTTCTCGAGGGTTCGGCAGGATTTCTTTGATTCTTTGAGGTCGTCGATGAACCACGTTGTTTTCCTGTTGCTGAGTTTGCCTGGAGCAGAAGTAATTGTTTGGGTGGAACATTTAATTGAGGCAATAGGCCAATTGTGTTTAGCTCAGTGACGCATGGTACTGTATGTGATGTCTTTCATCTTCATGTTGGTATTGGTCTGGGTTTATCTGCAAAGCAAGGAAGAGTGTGCCACACTGGTGCAATTTGAGTGTGAGTTGGCATCTCACAGATCCTTGTCACTTGCTAGATGGTACACTGAAAGCATCTTTACAATCTTCAGAGTTAGTGAAGAATGCTATTGACTTCGTAGTCCATCCTAGTGCAGTAAAAATGTATTTGGACCTAATATACCCTGTGCACACGCTATGTATACATATGCACTATCAGTGCAGAAAGCAAGCAATAATTTAAATTAAATTAAAATTCCATAAACACCGGAAAAACACTGGTTCTGTTAGTTTTAATGGCGCGAAAATGTGTAACCACTGATAACCACTGTTTTTTTAAGGTGTTGAAAAAACTGAAAAAAACCCCACCAGAATTGACCAAATATAGAAACTGAAAACAGGAAAGCCTAGTATAGATAATGTCAGAAAGGATTTAAGTGATTCTAGGTGGTTTATGATGATGGAACATATTCATATTTTGCCAGTTCAATCACATAGTGCACCTAATAGTAGGTTTTGGTTGCTCATGTATATTTCACTGTCAGTGTTTGTGGTAAGCTATTTGGTTTAAGCATACGCCTGTGTACCTCCCACCACATGTTACATCTTTGCAAGTCCATGGTTGGTACCACCAAATGTGTATGAGTGTGTGCATGGGCCTGTGCTTGTGTTTATGCCTGTGAGCACAGTTGTTCAGATGTGCCTTGGTGAGTGTTTCAAGTGTTGTAAGTGGTGATGTCTTTGCTGTCATCTCGTCACACATAATCTGTGAAATAGACATATGAAGGAGCCCGGAAAACTGACCAGGTGAGACGATCTCGGTTCTTGAGCTTAGGGGAGGTTAGCATATCTAAGTCCTACACCGGGTCTCCACCTCCCCCCAAGCAGTATCAGCTCACAGAGAGACCCGTGATTCTCCCACAATCCTCGGCAGCACTAAACAAGTCCCTGGTGTCCACAGCTAGAAAGAAGGAGTCTGAAAACACTCCATCCTTGTCTACCACGGGGGCCATAACTAAATCAAAATACAATTAAGTCTACAAAGGGATAATTCAACACCCCTTCATCCTGAAGCAGGGTGTCCACCTCCCCCACTTATAAATTGACCCTATGCCCATGACTAAGAGGTGATATTGGAAGTGATCTGTTAAGCTTGGAGATAATCGTAACTAAGAGAACAGCTGACCCGGGTTGGGCTGTAGATCACAACTTGCCCAGAATACGGCCTCCCTCTTCTCTTTTATCGAGGTTGCTATATCATAAATCACTCTCTCCTGGTTGCATACGGACACAAAGGGACCCAGGAAGTCCATAGGTTGATGAGCTCCACAGGAGATGACAGAACAATGATTTTAAACCCTCTTGCCCTGAAATACTGACCCACAGTCACACCGGTCTGCCTATACCAGTAATGGCACCATAATCCTGGAACCAGACACTTAGGGCTAGCCCTACATCACAAGCACTTTGGCCTCCAACAAGAACTCAATCTGAAAGCATGCCCACCAATACCCACCCCTGAACAAACAGCATATCCCAACAGAACAATAAACACCACCACTGGAACATGCTGCCATCTCAGGTCCTTGCACCCATCAATCAACTAACAGACAGCAAACCAACAATGTGTGCCTATCTCCCTAAAGCCGGCCCTTACTCCCACAAACTCTCATACCTCCTTAATCTCTCACACAATAGAAGAAACAACTTCAAATACAAAACCATTAATGAAAACCCAGAGACACTCATAAATGCACACTTCTAATGCTACAAAAAAGCAAACTAATAACCAACCTCATCTTCTTCACCCATAACACACATACCTCGCTTAAAGACCTTACTCCTTCCCTCCAGGTATAACAAAACACACATATTCCACATGAGAGGAAATTACTATGGTAGCATCACAAAACGCAAAGCTGAAATTACCATTACAGTCTTCAACAACAGCAAAATCATGATCCAAGCAATGGACGCAAACCCAAATCTGCTCAACACGTACTTTAGGGTGCTCCTCAACATGAAAAACAACCTCAAGGGTAATACACAGCAATCTCACAAAACAAATTCCCTCACTTCACACCTTCAATTGGTGAGTTTAACCCCCACAACTTTCAATCCAGGCCCTTCCTCTCCCTCACCTCACACCCACTCTGACTATTTACCCCCTTGCCCCTCCCATCAACAAGCTACCCACAGACATAAACAATGACCCAGGACCATCCCACACGGGGCTGTTCCCTTGCCGATCGACCCTCACCACGTACATCAGGGACATAGCACACATGCCCTAATAATACCCACACACTACCCCAACAAGCCACCCATGTTCATTGTGCCCACCTCTATAACATACAAAATGACCCAATATACAAACCATTCCCACCCGACTGATCCTACCAACTTACCACCCCATTGAAACCCCCTCATCAGTTCCCCCTAAATATACCAAGCCCCCGTTCCTCCACCACCCAAATGCAACTCTTCCCATCTTCTACATTCCCTCCCTACTACAACCCCGCCCGTCAACTTTCCCTGTTCCACCCATCACAAGCCCCACCCCAACCAACAACACCAGATTACCCCATACCCACCCTATTGTCAAAGCCAGCAGACAGCAATCTCATTCTGTATCCAGATCACCACAATTTTACTTCTAAAACAAAAACACCAATGTGAAACTAGATGCTTACAACAGTTCTATCAACAGGGCCGGGCTGGGAACCGAAAGCAGCCCAGTCAAATTTTGCCAGACCAGCCTCCGCCCGGCGCGTAGCGGGCGGGCATGGTGAGCGAGCCGGACCAGTACTAGGGGAGGTTGGGGGGTCCTCCTCCCAAGTAAATTTTGGAAAAAGACAGACCAAAATGGTGAATTTTACAGCACATTTTTCATTACATATTCAAGTGTATCAACTTTCAAAGCAGAGTAAATAGTAGATGATGACCTTAAAGAGCACCAGGTTACCCACCCTGTCATATGTACCCATAGACATTCTTTCAGAGAGCACCAAAAATAGACACAAGTAGTGAATCAGAGATAACAAAGTAAAAGTGAGACCAGCTCCCACATAGTGTGTAGCGAGCAAGCGCAGTGAGCAACCACTACCAGTCCCCCCAAGAAATTTTTGGAGACAGAAAGGCCAAAACAAAGCATTTGTCAACACATTTTTCATTGCATATTAGATTGTATCAACTTTTAAAGCATAGTAAATGATTACCTTATGGAGCACCAGGATACCCAGTCATAAATCACAGACATTCCTACAGTTGCATCAAAGGCAGCGTGGGGTGGCACTGCTGCAGAGTTGAGATTTTGTTTTCACCCTTAGGGTGAGGGCAAAAATGGAGAGCCCGATAGGGACCCGTCTCAGTGCATGCTATTTAGAACTACACCGGCAGGACCCGGCCCACTTAAAGCCCTGTTCCTCAGCAGAACGAGACTGAGTGTGGAAAATCAAATGACTTCCATTGCTGCCCTTGTGCCACCCCTTGCGTGTAGCGTTGATGTTGACTAACATTATCCACTATAAAAATGCCCAATCAATTGGCATTGGCTGTTCCTGTTTTTAAATGAGTTTGTTCCACAGCTCGGTGATACCTATTAGTCTGGCAAGGAAGTCTGTGAGAGTCCCAGAGATGTTGGAATTTGCCTACCAGGGGGAAGGCAGTATTTCTTGCACAACCAACGTGCTGCTATTTCACATGCATCTATTTGCAAGGTAGCTCATGAGGGTGGATGCCACTGCATCTCCCACTAGAGGGCACTGTGTTCAAGGCTAAGCAAGGAGATGTGCATTCATATAAACCGCTTACACTCGTTTGAAATCCTACGTCTTCATGTCTGTACGAGACAGGTGTACATCATTTACAAGTAGCGACTGAATACACAAAGTGCTTCCGGTTAATTTGGAGAACTAGAAGAACACAAACATAAAAAGAAGAGGACCCCCAATGTGCATGTGCTGACTCCAGACCCTACCCTAAGGGTGAATGACTGTACCGCAGCACGCAGACGTCACTGCGTGCGGCACATCACGGTGCAGCCACCCATTCCAGGTCAGTGTTCACAGGTGGATTTTTAACAAAAAAAATTAAATCGGGTGATATCACAGACACGTCCCAGATGGTGCGTGTAGCACCACCACCACCAGCAGCATTTTATGCAGATTGTGCTTGTTGCTTGCTCGGTCACGCCTCAAAGTCCAAATTGGCCCCAGCCACAAAACCAGCCCCCTGTCACTAAACCGGCCCCCAACCCGTCCAGCCTACCGGGGGATTGCCCGGTGCCCGGAATTGCCAGTCCGGCCCTGTCTATCAACACTAAATTAGCTGAGCTAACCTTACTCTTACACATACTTCACAACATAGGCACATGGATGAAACACCAACACCATCTACCCTTCTGCTTCAAAACCACAGAACAAAAAGCACCACACTATAACAGGGTCACCTAAACACTCTCAAAAGGAAGCGTTGATTGAAGACTTTCTCAGAAGCTACAACTCCAAAACGGCCAACAGTCACCTCTTGACTGCCCCCATGATTCCAGCCACTACCAGCAGACATAGAAACACCCGGCCCCAGAAACAAGTGGAATCAACTCAGACAACATCATCACAATACAACTGGGCACCACACCCAAATCCAACTCCTAGTGCTCTTGCCTGCAATGAATTCTCCATAACTTCAGATCTGCACTCAAACAGCACTGAGATCTCAGAAAGCATTACTGAACTTGAAACAGACCTGATCTTCCTTGCAGAAGCATCCAGCCCAACCTTGATCTCCTGTGCCATTCGAACAGGCCCTCCAAAATAGGAGGAGGGGTGTTGCTTATTCACCAATACATCCTTCCATGCAAGGATCTTACCTTGAGACAAGTGGCTCCATTGAACATCTCTCCATCGAAATCCAAACCAACAAAAAGTACCGACTACTGGCACACATTATCTATCACCCTCAAGGGGACAATTTTGCATTGGCAGAGCAGTTATTTTCCAAAAAAGAACTCTGTTATGCTAAATCCATCAACCCATTAGAGTAGTCTGACCAAAATACAGCACCCCCCACATCTAACTGAAGAAACAGAAAAACTGAGATAGAGAGCTCAGAAACCTGAAATTCATCTTCCTCTCCTACGAAATTGCATATACACAACAACATGTACCCCCTTCTGTTGATCTCAACAATCTCATAAAGCTATGCAATGACTTACTAAGGGAAATCATTGACACCATGGCACCAGAATCACTCAAAAGCCAATCATTGAAAACTAAATTCAGCATGCTAATAATCAAAAAACTCAATGGTACAAAGTTGCCTGTTTTACAGGCAGGATTGTTTTTGTGAAGTAAGACATATCTTCAGACGTGAAACCTAGCCAAAGAGGCATGCATGTCTATGCATCATGCAGAATGCATCAAGCCTAGAGAGAGGAAATAACAAGAAGAAAAACAGGTATTTCACCTCCTCACACCTCTCTGCTTCAGGCGTACCAATTTCATGCAATCGAGCTTTATAAACCTTAGTTAATCTGGAACTGCATGACATCAATGGGTAGATGCAGTGGAGCACCCATCTTCCACACATGGCATGCCTACCACTAAGACATTTAACGCAACACAGCACAAGCTGCTGTCTTTGCTAACATTGCTTTACAAAGCCAAACAAGGCCACACACATCAGGCTTTGCTTGGCTTTGTAAATCTTAAATATTCGTTTGCATTGCCTGTGTTGCCTTGCATAATGCAAAGGCTCAGTAAATCTGCACTTTTGTGTTTAGTGCTTCAAGTGAATCCTAATTCTGGGCACCAGAGAATGTTTTAAGCTGATGCATTGTAAGTATTGGGATTTCTTAGTTTTATTGTTTCCTGGTGTATGACTTGGTAGAGTCAATGATTGGTAATTTATTTTGTAATTGCTTGTCTACATATCATAGCAGCATCAGAGGAAGAAGAGACTATAAGAAGAAAACTTTCAAACAACAGCACAACCTTACAGTGAGGATTTCTTTTTTATATTAGTCATGATTAATTGACAATAAAGCCAAAATGAGATGGAAGATCAGGGATTTCCCAGTGTCTTAAGTCATTAAATTCTGTACCATGTTATTCCACCTGCTTGATGACAAGAGTGACAAAAGTTAGCCGTATCAAACAAATGAGGTTTCAGTAACACAAAGGCAATTCCAAAGGAAATGTAAGTCTGTCGCAACCATGAACTGAAAATCCACAGTAGTCAGCAACAACTGGTGGACAAAAACAGAAGCAAAAAAAGCCTTTGGTTATTTGCAGATTCATAATCTTGAGAATATATACAATATTTATAATGTGCAAACATCTAAATAACTGTACAAATACAATAGCACATGCACATGGGGATAGAAACTCTGATTACAGACAGCAAATTAGACACTGCTTTGCAAAAACACAAAATCTGTTGTTCAAAATGCACCACCCTCAGTGTTTTGACGGGCTGCTCGTGGTTGAGGACATCCTGGCCAACATCATATTGAAATGACAAGCCATTCTGGGGGATCCTTCTTTAACATGCAGAAAGTGTAAATCCTTCAGAGGATCTCAGAATCTAAACTGCCTTTCATTAGCCAAGTCAACAGCATCGTCATGAGCACCGCCTACTTCACAAAATCTTGAAACCTTCTCATGAACATCCTACCACATTGGATTGCACCGGTCCCTGCTCTGGTCACATCCAGACTGGACTACTCTACCTCTATCTACATATGCCCTATCCGGTTACAGATCAAAGAGTGACATTCTTGCATGCTGCAGTCACTGCCTATGTGTTTGTCCCACGTATTCTGCAAATACCATCCTGTCCGATGTAATAGGCTGGCATTCCTGAGACTGCATGCCACCCAACTTGCCACATACTAGTGGTCCAAAAAGAGATGCAGCATGTTTAAGGCTCTAACCTGTGGAATTTCACACCCCTAAGGTAAAAGCTAACGAAGATTTCTTGACATTTGGGAAAGGACCCGCCTATTCCTGAAAGCCTGTTGTCCTAACATGATGTGTTGTACTAACGACTGTCTTCTGTTTAATTTCATACAGACCAGGAGACCGGCCAGCTTAAATAGAGTCTCCACAGTACTCCTCCTCCTTTGAGTACCTGTACCTGCAGATGGCTTCCAAGAGTTAGGGCACCATTGTAAAAATAAATACAAACGTTAACTAATTTCATAGTGGTGTCGGTGCTCTTGTCTTTCTGCCTTTCACGTTGCTAATATGTGTTGTATCTGTGGAAAAACGTGGATCTTTTCAGAAAAAGAAAGCAGGCTGCGCCACAGTATCAAATATGTATATGCACTAAAGATATCAGAGATTGGAAGGACTGAAATGCAACGTGTGTGTGTGTGTGTATGTATGTGTGTGCGTCTATAAAAGAGACAGTTGATGGAATCAGCATGAGGCCTTCACTGCACTTTTACAAATAGGCGATGATTCCAAGCAACTATCAAATGGGCTTGTTTAACTCACTAGAAGTGATTCCTCCAAGGAATGCTATGGATTAAAAGGATTTACATTCCAGTCTTTTCTCATCCTTGAAATGGAATGTATTCCCTCTTGGAATTAATGAAATTAACAGAAGTCTAGATCCTGGTACCTATCAACATGATTATCCAGCCATGCATATGTCTATTCATTCTTCTGTTACTCCAACAACCTCGAATTTACCCACATCTTTGAGTGTGTCTGTCTAAGTGTTGCTGTATGTGTCTTGTCTGTGTATCTGTGTAGTCTGCATGTGCCATGGAGTACACATAGGGCTGTAGGTTAGTTTGAATGAGTTTCTCTCTATATATTTGTACATATTTAGAAAGTTCATCGAATCCCCCGATAGGGTATGCAGGCTCTTGCAAGTCCAGGAGACTGTTCAAATGTTCCTGGAGGCTATTTGAGCACAGCTATCGAGTGATTATCCGCACTTTATGAATCCTGATTGATTGATGCCAGCCAATGGTCCAGGACCTCAGGGGTCCATTTGGGAACAGGATTCACTGCAACATGGGCCAGAAGCAGAGCTTAGGCAGGTTCAGGCAGGTCCATTTGGGGCTGATCAGCTGGACAGTTGCAGGGAAGCCTCTAAAGCTTGTTGTGTCCCTGTGGCTCAAACAGGAGGTCAGCCAACTGACCACTGGAACCACTGCTGTGGAGCCTGGGTTTAAGGCAAGCAGGTCCAATCTTCCCCTTTCAAACAGAAAAGCAGTACTTCTAGTGAGTCTTTTTGACAGATCCAGGAGTGTTCTGTAGAGAGGTTCTAAAGATGCCACTTTTATCCCCAGTGGGGGTGGGGATGCATCCTTTGTCTAACCTTCCCCCTTTCCTGAATTTGGCTCCAGCTTGTCTAGAGTAACAAAGGGCAGGCAGGTCTAGGTGTAAGCTGCAGTTGTTAGCGGCAGTGCAAGAAGCCCCTAGAAGTCAGGAAGCGGATGGCCATTCAATGAAGCTACTCTTTGAAGCTCAGGAAGGCTGAGTACAACACCCCAGGACATCCTGCTCAGGAGAGCAACACACTGTACCACAACCAAGGCCCTTTTGTTCCCATGTCTTGAAGGAATATACAAAATGCCACAGTAGAGCCATTCACAGTCATGCAACCATGGACACTGGCAGGAATGCACATTTGGTCTAGGTAGAAAATGCCACCTTTCTAAAAATGGCATTTTAAAATATATTTACTTAATATCCGACTTTACCATTGAAGAGGATTTTAAATTACAATTCATTTGAGTTAAACAGCATATCTCTATATGTTTCCAAACTGAAGTTGTCACTTATCAGATATGATACGGTAACCCAATATTAGTTAATGGGAGAGATCGTCTTACAATATTGAAAAATGACTTTGGGAGTTTTTCACTGTCAGGACATATAATACTTTATTTTATTTATTTATTTGACTTTTTGAATTTTCTATAGCGCACACCAGACCCACGGTAGGGTATCAGAGCGCTTTACATAGCGAGCCAGGAATTGGATGTAACATATATTAAAAAGTGCCATAAAAAAAGAAGCATAGCCTATAAAGTAACAACAAAGCATAACAGAGTTTGGGGGATAAAAGCAGAATAGAGAGTTGTTCTGAGCAATAAGAATCAATTCGATATTGTGTGTCTTAGCTTCGAAATATCAGTAGACGGAGAGTATAGTCAAGTTTGAGGTTGTAAGCTGGTGTGGTGATTGTACGTATTTAAGGGAGGAATCTGCTCATGAAGAATAATTTTGCTTCCTTTTTGAAGAGAGGTGTCGGGACGATTTTTCTGATGGATGGCGGAAGCGAGTTCCAAATTCTTGGCGCTGCTCCAGAAAATGCTCTGTTGGAGGTTTTAGTTTTGTTGAACCACGAGGGTTTCAGGAGTAGATTGTCTGCACTCCTAGAATGTCTGTTTCCTCCAGATAAGGTACGTTTCTGGGCTAGGTACTGGGGGGTGTTGTGGTGTTACGCCTTGTGAGTGATGCAAGCCATCTTTAAGTGAATGCAAGCTTCATAGGGTAGCCAGTTGAGTGCCTTTAGATGTGGCGATATGTGGTCAAATTTCCTAGATCCTTTTATGAGTCTTGCTGCGGCGTTGAGACAGGCTTTTAGAGGGGCAGTTGAGATTTTGGAAAGCCCTGAGAGGGTAGAACATCCACACTCCAGCCTTGATATTACTAAGGACTGAACTGTAGTTTTGAGGTCCGGGTTTTTGATGAATGGCTTAATTTTTCTGAGATAGCTGAGGTGAAAGCGGGCATTTTTAGCCATCAGGTTGATGTGAGCTTGCATGTTAAGGTTCTTTTCCAATGTGATTCCAAGTGATATTGTGGTGACAAACAACGTTGGTGTACAGTCAGAGCAGTGATCATTTTGGCCCATTCCTTTGTTTACCGGGAGTTATTGGGGGAGATTAAAAGAAATTCAGTTTTTTGTGAGTTTAGCTTGAGAAAGTTGGTTGCTAACCATTGGACTGTTTTTTCGAGAGCTAGATTCATTGTCTTTATCTCTTTGATGGAGGTGATCTTAATGTAAAGTTGAGTGTCGTCCGTGTACATGTGATAGGAGATGTTCGCCTGCTGTAGTAGATCGGTAAGTGGTTTGACGTATAAGTTGAATCGTGTGGGGGATAGGGTGGAGCCTTGTGGTATTCCTAGTAGGTTAGGTGAGGAGAGAGAAAGAATCTTGTTGGTCATGAACGATTGCATTCTGTTTTCCAGAAAGGACTTGAACAGGAGAAGAACTGTGCCAGAAAAACCCATCCTGTTTTCTAGTCTTCACAGGAGTTTATCGTGATTGACCGTGGCAAAGGCTGAAGAGAGGTCGAGCAGGACTACTAGGTAGGTTTCATTGCAGTCAAGAGCTAGGAGGGCGTCATCTACTATATGCATGATGGCTGCTTATGTGCTATGGCCAGGTCTGAAACGAGATTGGTGGATGTTCAGTAGATTGAAATTTGTGATGTGTTGGTTCAGTTGTTGCTGAACTCATTTTTCCAAGACCTTTGTTAGCATGGGAATGTTGGTTATTGGTCGGAAGTTGTTGCGGTCGTAGGTGTTAGCTGTTGTTTTGTTTTGGATAGGGGTGACTTGGCCAGTGTTTAGGCAGTCTGGGATATGACCTTGTGTTAACGAGGCATTGATGATATTGGTCCAGAGAGGGGAGATGATATGGTAGATGTGGGGTAGGCAATTTGATGGGATGAGTTTTTGAAGTGGTTGTTGAGTTTGGTAGTCGCTAGAACTTTGGTGATGTCATTGAGATCGTAAAGTTTGAAAGTAGACCATTGAGAGTTATTTGTGGGCAGGGTTAGCTCATGTTCTACCGGGTTGATGGCTTGAGTGATCTTTGGGGTGGCTGAGTTGATTTCCGCGGTACTAAGTTCGAGTTGGAGGGAATTCGTTCATTGCTGCGAAGAATGAGGACAATTCTTCACTATTCAGCTGTGAAGCCGATGTTAAGAGTGAGGATTTGGCCAATTTGTTCGATTGTTGTTTCAGAATTTCAAAGAGTTTTTTTGGTCTATTTTTGGCATTCTTTAGTTCTGATTTGAAGAAGTCTTTTTTTTGATTTTAGAATACTTTTATTGTATGAGTTTCTGGCTTTCCTGAGTAGTTTAAGATGGAGGCAGGAGGAATGTTGCCTCCATTTCCTTTCAGTTGATCTGAGTTTGCGTCTCTCTTTATTCAGAGCTCCGCTGAACCATGGGTTTTTATCTTTGTCCGGAATTCTTTTGAGTTTTGGTGGAGCGGCTTGGTCGAATACTTTGGTCATCATGGAGTTATAGTGAGCAGTGAGGGCATTAAAGTCTGACACGTTACTTAAACACACATGCTCTACCTTTTAAATACTATGTACCCTGACCTATGAGTGGTTAGGGCCTACCTTAGGGATGACTTATAGTTTAAAAAGAAAGGGTTAGGCCTGGCAGAAAGTTTACTTTCCCTAGTCGAAATGCAGTTTAAAACTGCACTTCAGGCTGCAGTGGTATGTCTAAGACATGTTTACAGTGCTGATTTAGTGGGTGGCACGAGTGCTGCAGTTCGCTAATAGCATTTTATTTACAAGCCTTGGGTAAAGGTAATATTATTAACTAGGGACGTATAAGTAAATTGAATGTACCAAATATGTGTAGGCCAATGTTATCATGTATTAAGGGGAGAGCACAAGCACTTTACCACTGGTTAACGGGCACAAAGTACACCGAGTCCTAAGAGCCAACAAAAATGGGTGCAGCAAAGGAAGGCAAAGGGAGGCAAAAATCAAGGGTGACCATGCAGAAAGGGCCATGACCAAAATGACTTCTACTGCATACTAATCGATACCTTGATGAGCTTCCCTGTTCCAGCATTAATGTGGACAATGGCCCTGTTCTGCAGTGGCACTTGTCAGTTCTATGCGCTTCTGAATCCAGTTTGTCCCCTTTGTCACCACCCTCCAGATCAACTGGCTGACCCATGGGGATCCCTTCTCCTCACCTGTAGGAGACAATTTGTCATCAATTGGTCCTAAACATCAATAAAAATTGGTTCAGCAAAGAAAGTCAAGGGGAGTAAAAAATCTGGCTGTGATCCTGCAGAAAGGGCCAGGCCAAACAGTTTGTTCGTATACCTGTATGTATGCTTGTCTATGTGCATTGATATCCGTTATAATTTGTGCATGCATCTGTGATGTTCAGTTTGCCTGTTTGCATATATGCTTGTGTTTTTGTGCATTCACTATACAAAAGTCAAACCAAAGGGCTTCAATAGTGTTTGTTTGCATTAGTTTCTTTATCTTTTAAATGTGCTCCATGCTATTGTCAATAATCCGTGGCTCACTGTTCTTGCTCATTCCTGCTACTGCTGAAGCGATGAATATCTCTCCACGTCTCCTCTCACAAATGAACCATTGAATAGGCAAAGGTACGTGTTTGCAAGTGTGTGAAAGAGAAAGAGAAAAAAGTCAGAGTTCTCCTTTACTCATCAAGTTCTCAGTGCTGAACTATTTACGTCTGGTGATGCCATTGCTCCCTTGTGGACAGTCTAGTGTGCAAGAGCATAAACATGTAAAATACACGTAACATAAAACGTTATGTTATGTGTATCTGTATTGATTAGAAGGTATCCTGGCCCTGAAGAAGGAACTGCATGGGCTGAGCCTGGTTTGGGCTAGGTGAAGAGCCACGTCTTCAATCTTTTGCAGAATTCAAGAACTGAAGCAGTGTCTCTGATGTACGGAGGCAGGTGGTTCCAGATTTTAGGAGCGAGTTAAGAGAAGGCATGACTGCTGGATCTGGTTCTGTGTATGCAGGGGATGTATGCGAGAAGGAGTCCCGCTGAGTGTAGTTGTCCAATAGGTTTGTGGAAAGTTATGCGGTTGTTGAGTTACGTGGGGCAAATGTTGTGTAAGTGTTTGTATGTATATGTGAAGAGTTTGAACAGTGCTCCTTTGTGTATTCGGAGCCAGTGGAGCTCTTTGACGTGTGGGGTGATATGAGTGTGGGATGTTGGATGTGGGAGGTTGAGGGTGAGCATGGAGGTTGAATTGTGTATGGTCTGGAGTCTTCTAGTCAGTGGAGCTTTGATTCTAGCATAGAGTGTGTTGCCATAGTCTAGCTTGTTGGAGATAAGGGCTTGAGTGATGGTTCTGCAAGTGTTAATGGGGAGCCATTTGAAGATTTTCTTGAGCTTCTTGAGTGTGTAGAGGTAGGAGATGAGGGAGACTACATTATTTGGCCAATCATGGTGAGGTGGGTATTGATTATTACTACTTTGAGGTTCATTGCATGGGTTGCCTGGAGGGGTTTGGGTTGAGTTCAGCAGGCCATTAGGTGAAGTCTCAGAGTGAGGTGTCTTTGCCAAATATTACTATTTCTGTCTTGTCTGTGCTGTGCTTGAGGCAGTTGGTTTTGATCCACCTGGTGACTTTGGCCACGCAAGAGGGGAAATTAGTTTTGATGTTTGGCGCTTGGTCGGAGAGAGAGGGTATGAGTAGGTGTGATCAGCATAGGGTACAATGTTGACTCTGTGGTCATAGATGATGCTGGTGAATGGGGTTATGTGAACAGATTGGGGCTGAGTGAGGTTGTGGGCATCCAGGCCACCTGTCAGGCAGGAGCAAATCCAGGGAAGTCTGGGATCTTGGATGCCGGCTTTGTGCAGTTGTTGAATAAAGGGTGGGTTGGGAGATGGCATCAAAGAGTGCAAAAAGATCTAGTAGGATGTGTGCCACAGTACCACCTTTGTCCATGATCACCCTGATATTGTCATTGTAGGACATAACATTCCTTACACAATTCAAAGGCTGATATCCTTGACTTTATGCCAATGAAATACGTTTTCTCATTAAAATAAAAATTACGCTTTCTCTATGATGTGCACATAGTAATTTGGTGACTTATGGAAGCAGTGAAATGTCATAGCCCCAAGACCAGAAGTAACCCGTTTCAATCCAGACATTAGCAAATGAAGGGGCAGCGGTCGTAGTGATCACCACTGACACTGCACAAGAAGCAAACCATATCTTTTAAAAATGTTTTATTGTTTCAGTCTTACAAAGCATTGGCAATGCATTTGTTACACACTTATCTTGGTCTCGGCTTCCTTTCTCAGCTTACAAATGGACCTGGCCATCACCCAAACATAATCTTATGGTCATTGAGCCAATAATCTAATTTAAAGGTTTCAAAACTTCTTATCCCATAGCTCGCTCTCTGAGTTGATGAAATGCATCTTGGCGCACTCCCAGCCTCTAAACCCTGGTTCAGCATAAAAAAGCCGATAGATGTATTATTTCAAAACACAGAATGTCCCAAGCAACAAACACACAAACTTCCTGAAGAAAATCGGTAAACACCTATCTAGTCAAACCTAAGAACATCTTCTGAATCTCATTCCACAGCACCCATGACTGTACTCATTGTATATACATCATGAAAGACATAAAGGGTGATACCCTCGGTGCTCTATAATTTTGAGTGCTTAAACTCTACTTAAAAAGAAAACATTTCAAAACCTAAGTGAATAAAACATCAAGCAACAACTAGGATATCACAAAACTGTTACACAAATGCAAGGCGTACCACTCTTAGCAACCTAGCATATGAAATCCCTGAACAGCAATATTGCCCATAAGGGTGCAGTGGTAAGATGTGTAGTGAATTTCAGGAAAAAGATACATCGAGAACAACATAAACTTGTCACATGCAATGTATTTTAACCTATTACTACTTATTCTATGGTTAATAATATAGGCCTTAAAACAACGATCAGCAAAGCCAAAAAATGGACGATACAATTGAACTCCATTATAGACAATGCACATTTAGAACTCCATTAAAGACAATGCATATCTAGAATTCTTACTGCTACATAAAACTTTAATTTATATCTGTTACAATGATGACGCATAATTGAATCCAAATAACATGCCCATAAAGGGTTTTAGTTTTAGTTTAACAAATTCCATTTAATTCTGTAACCTATGCACTGCCGAAAAGAAGTTGCTTGTTGGCAGGGGTGTGGCTTGGGCAGTAAGACTGGCGGGGTGTGAGCTTCAGATTTTCCATCAGTCATGCTGGATAAAATATATTGTATGAAAAGCAGGGCACAGGGGTTTATGGAGCAGAACAAAGGGAGAGGCATGCGGATTGTTAGGGGTATTTAAAACTCAATATTTTTTTTAATAACTCATTTTTAAGAACTTTAAAACAGAGACGTGTGTGTGTGTCTTTGTCTGTCTTTAAAAATCCCAAGTGAAATCCGACAAACACCTCACAATACCTAACGTAAATCAGTTGTACCCAACTATTTACTATAGATTGCATTTATTTGGGGGGTGTAACACCCCAACCCCACCCCCCCCCCCAACCTCCCGAAGCTACAACCCTGTTTTTTGGACACCATCTTCAGCATAAATCACAAGGGTTTGCAGACATTTAATATTATGCAAACACACAGGGCCTGCTCTGGGGCAGTGTGACCGGTGCCACCGCACCAGACGCTGACTTGGGGACACACTGTGTTTTCAAGTATATCATGATTTTAAAAGCACCATCCGCCATTTTCCTTTCCTCCAGCAATTTTCAGACAGCAATGAAAATGCCAAGATAACTCTGCTGATTAATGGGCCTGCTGGAGATCGAGGTTTTGCCTAGTGGTAGTTTGTTATGTTATGTTATATTTATTTATATCGCGCACAGCTACTCAACAGAGTGTCCCGGCTCATGCAGTGGAAAAAGGAAACTAAGGTCAAGCAGTAAGTAGAAAAGAAGGGTTTTTAATTTCTTCTTAAAGATCGTAGGGTCCTGGATACCACTCAATGCCAGTGGCAGTGCGTTCCAGGCTAGGCCAGCTTTCTGACCAAAAGAGCTCCCGCCAAGCCTTTGGCGGTTGAACCTAGGGGTCTGCATCAATAATTGAGAGGAAGAACGCAACTGCCTCCCTGGATTATAAAAGGCAAATCTCTTCTGTAGATAGATCGGCCCTGAGCCATAGAGGGCCCTATTGACAATAGTCAGCATTTAAAATGTTATTTGAGACTCCACTGGGAGCCAGTGCAGGGTGTGTAAATGAGCGCGCACACTACACCTATTAGACAGGCCCTAGTAGGAGTCCAGTAGGAGTCCAGCAGCCGAGTTTTGTACTACTTGCAATTTCTTTAGGCGGTAGCCAGGAATACCCACAAAGAGTGCGTTAGCATAGTGCAGACGGGACAGTATCAGGGCACGGACCACCGTTTCTTTGGCCGGTCTGGGAAGAAAAGGGAGAAACTTCCTCAGTGCATTCAGAGTGCCAAAGCAGGTCCCAGCCAATTTCTTAACCTGTGTTGAAAAGTTCAAATTTTCGTTGAACCATACGCCAAGATTTTTTGCAGCATTTCTCCCGGCGCTGGGCAGGGGAAGTCAGGGGGCCACAGCCTTTCTCTGAAGTTTATGGGAAATGAGCCATAAAGGAGAACCTCAGACTTCCCTTCGTTACACTTAAGCTGCGCCTGGGCCAGCCAGTGAAAAACAGAAGACAGGCAGTTTTGCGCAGCAAGGACTGAATTGTCATCCCGTCCCCAAGAGAACAAGAGCTGGGTGTTGTCAGCGTAGGTCATCACCTTAGCCCCTAATGATTCTGCTAGATAAACCAGCGGAGTAACATATGTGTTAAAAAGAAGCGGGCTAAGGGATGACCCCTGCGGGTCACCAGTGGCCACCTGCTGAGGCGCCGAGGCAAATGGAGAAAGCCAGATCTGCTGTGACCGGCCTTCCTGAAACAACCCGATCCAGCGCAGCACTGACCCAGATATACCTCTCTCCGAGAGACGATCGAGGAGCAGGGAGTGGGGCACCATGTTGAACGTTGAGAGATCGGGCATAACCAGGGTTGCTCTCCCGCCGGTGCCCAAACACTACCAGATCGCCTCTGATACCTCTAGCAATTCGGACTCTGTGCTGTACGATGGCCGGAAACCAGATTGTGCCGAGTGCAACAGACACGAAGCCTCCACATGATTGGTAAATTGATTTGTAACCACCTTCTCACAGAACTTAGCCACACTTGGCAAAAGCGAGATAGGGTGGTAGTTACTTTGTAGCAGTGGATCAAGAGATGGCTTCTTAAGAAGAGGAAGAATTAAAGCATGCTTCCAAGACACCGGGATGGCGGCCTCTTGAAGAGACATGTTGACCATTAAATTGACTTCGGGATTGATGATGTCCGCAGCAGCAGCCAGGAGTCTGGCAGCACAGGGGTCAAAAGGAGAACCTGACTACAAAGCCTTGGGAATTTTAAGTGAGCAGTACTATTGGCATGAAAGTGGAAAACAGATTAGCGGGGCCATAGCCAATGGCCCAAGCGGTGCAACTACAGCCACCCTAGTATGGGCCGTAAAAGAATCTTGTATACTGCGTATTTTGTCCAAGAAAAACCTAGAGAGAATGTTGCACCAAGACTTCAAAGCTGGCGCGGCAAGAGCCTGAGCGCTGGGGGTCATAAAGCTTTGCACAATCACAAAAATTTATTTTGAATTATTGTTCACCAAGTCGATACGTGCAGTGTAGTTTTGGCCCATCTAAAGTAGCACAGGTTGAGTTAGTATGCCTGCTGCAAAGCATGTGTACCATACAGATCAGAAAGTGCACGTAATGTAGCTAGTTCAGTGTGTTAATACTTTTGTCAGAGAGATCCTTTTGCTTCTTGGAATTTATAGGTTAAAATTCGAATATAGAACAGTTAGCTATTAACTGTCATCAAAGAGCTGCATGCAAACTGCAAGATATAAGTTAGAGAGTCATGCTTTTTTCCCCAGTCTTTCATTATCCTAATGATGTATAAAGAGTTAAATTGGATAGGAATTAATTCTAGTTAGTGAAGAGATGCCACAGCCATTGTTATTCATGTATTTATAGTGTTTTGTATAGCACGAACAATGACCAATAATCTATCAGAGAGCTATGCAAAGAGCTGATGAGGGTTGCATTACAGTAAGCACCAAACATTTATGATACAATGTACATAGAAGTCGAAGAGCATAGTACAACACAATAAGATACCAATAAGATACCAAATAAACTAGCGTGAATTACAGTTATGAAATGTTCTCTTATGGCACATACTTTTTCTAGTAGTAAGGCCTTAACTTCCTTCTTGAAAAGTCAGAGGCGGTAATTCCTCTTTTTGACGATGGTAGAGAGTTTCAAATTTTTGGGGGTGGGGAGAAGGGAATGAATTCGGTTTTCTTGATAACCTTTTTGAGAGGAGAGTTTGATTAAACGTTGCCTATCACCAGCATACATGTGGTACAAGACTATTGATTGTTTAAGGATTTCCTTGAGTGGTTCTATGTATAGATAGAAGAACGTTGGTGAAATTGTTGATCCTTGTGGAACATCACTGTTAATGTCATCTACATCAGATAGGGTTCTGATGATTTTAGCTCTTTTTTGTCAGTTCTGCAAAAAGGAGTTGAACCAGTTAAGGACTGCTCCTGATAGTCCCATTCAGAATTCAGGTGTTTCTCTGAGGCATTTGTGACTGACCGTATTGAATGTGGCTGATAAATCCAAAAGTATAAGGAGACAGGATTTGTTTTGGTCAAGTGCTTTTTGGATATCATCAAGGATGTTTGGAATGCAACCTCAGTGTTGTGACCAGGTCTGAAACCAGATTTGTGATTTTTTAATATGTCAAAATTCTTAATATGTTCACTGGATGCCCCAAGATTCAAGAATGGACTACGGGCGGTCGCCAGCTGGATGACGTCCAACTGTCTCCAGCTGAACGCAAAAAAGACGGAGATTATGATCTTCGGCAAGCAAGCGGAACTTTGGGGCGATACGTGGTGGCCTTCAGAGCTTGGTCCCACCCCGACTCCGGTTTCGGAGATAAAAAACCTCGGGGTGTGGTTAGATCCCACTCTCAGCTTTGTCTGCCACACTAAGCGTACCGCTGCCTGCTGCTTTGGCGTCCTGCATAGCTTAAGACCTGTGCTGAAATTTTTTGATGCTTCGACCAGGCAGCTTATTGTGCAGGCGACGGTGATTTCTCGGCTCGACTATGCCAGCTCCCTTTTGGTAGAGATAAACCTGGCCGAAATCACCCGTCTTCAACGCGTGCAAAATGCGGCCGCCAGAGCAGTTGTGGGGTTGCCCAGGTACTGCTCCACTGCTAACACCTTGCGCTCTCTTCATTGGTTGCCGATCAAGCAGAGGATCCAATTCAAAGTGCTCTGTTTGTCTCGCAAGATTCTTAAGGGCTCTCCCCCTCAGATTCTTTCGAATCTCTTGTCTCTCTATGTCCCAGTCCGCTCCCTACGCTCATCCGATCTTGAATTTGCAGTAGTCCCCCGGTTTAAGCGCAGCCTTGCTGGCGGCCGCTCATTTCGAGTACGTGCTGCGGCTTTGTGGAATTCCGTTAAGACCTTCTTATTTCCCTAAATCTGTTTCTTCTTCAGTTTGTCCTTTTTTAGCTGTGTAATGTTGGTACCTTGTCGGGCGCCAGGACGCTCCTTTGCTGGAGCAGCTGTGCGCGTAATAAATGCTCATAACATAACATAACATAACATAGCTGATTGTGGGTGCATTTTTCAACCAAATTAGTCAGGAAAGGTTGTTGGATACCTGTCGGAAGTTGTTTACGACTTTGTGGTCCATGCCCGTTTTTTTAGTAGGACATGGGAGATACCATGGTGTTATGTTATAAATTCTGAGCTTATGCTTCTCGAGAACAAGCACTCTTGAACTATACTGTCTACTAGTATGGGTGACATGCGACTCTACACCTGATGGTCCGCTATCCTATGTAATATTTCCTATTTATTGATATACTAACATATGATTCATTGACTCTGTATAATGTGAGTGATGTAAAGTGCTCTGACACCCTAAACTTGGATGGGTGGTGCTATAAAACAAAAGAAATGCATGTGAGAGAGTGGCTGTGGAGACTTAAGGAGCACTGCTAAAAGGTGGTTTTGAGGGGATCCCTGGAGAAGGAGGTCATGCGGGGCAACAAACATTGTCTGCCCTCATCGCCGCCACTGACGTCATCAGGACTCTGCTGGACAACGGCGAGACCACAGCACTCATCCTCCTAGACCTCTCTGCCGCATTCAACACCATCTGCCACCGCACGCTACGCACACACCTCCACGCCACAGGGATCCGAGACAAGGCTGTATTGGACCACCTCCTTCCTTTCCAGCAGAACCCAGAGCGTATTCCTCCCCCCATTCCGTTCCAAAGCCTCCGAGATGATCTGCGGTGTACGCCAGGGATCCTTCCTCAGCCCAACGCTGTTCAACATTTACATGGCCCCGCTTGCACACGTAGCCCAACAGCACGATTTCAACATAATCTCCTACGCGGAGGACCCTCAGCTGATCCTCTCCCTCACCAAGGTCCCCATCACCGCCAAAGCCAACCTCCACGAAGGAATGAAGGCCGTCGAGACTGGATGAAGACCAGCCATCTGAAGCTGAACTCGGACAAGAAGGAGGTCCTCATCCTCGGCTTCAACCCTTCATCCTGGGACGACTCCTGGGGGCCAACGGCACTGGGGGCAGCCCCGACACCCAACAACCATGAAAGCAAACTGGGAATCATCCTCGACTCAACGCTCTCAATGGCCAAGCAAGTCAACGCCGTCTCCTCCTCCTGCTTCAACACCCTCCGCATGCTCAGCAAGATCTACAGATGGATCCCGACAGATACAAGAAAGACAGTCACCCATGCCCTCGCCGGCAGACGACTCGACTACGGAAACGCCCTCTACACGGGAGCCCCGACCAAGCTCATCAAACGACTACAACGCATCCAAAATGCCTCGGCACGACTGATCCTCAACATACTACGCTACGGCCACATCACCCCCCACCTGTGAAACCTGCACTGGCTCCCCATCGACAAGAGGATATCCTTCATGCTCCTCACCCATGCACACAAGGCACTCCACAAGACCGGGCCAGCCTACCTCAACAGACGGCTCTCCTTCTACATCCTCAACTGCCAGCTAGGCTCCGTGACCTCTCACTCGCCACCGCCCCCATCCAAAGAGCAACCACCGGTGGGAGATCCTTCTCCCACCTCGCTGCCAAGACATGGAACACCCTACCACTGAGCCTACGACAGACCCAAGACCTGCTGACCTCCAGGAGGATACTCAAGATCTGGCTGTTCGATCAGTAGCGCCCCCACCCCCAGCACCTTGAGACCCTCGCTGGTATGTAGTGCACTTTACAAATGATTGATTGATTGATTGATTGATTGTCATATGGGGCGCCACCAGTGCTGAAACCGGCCCTGAAAGCACATTATCAACAGTGCAAAGAAGGATTCTACTTAAAGCACATACAACATGGTACCCTTTTTAGCAAGGGAGTATGTTTCATACAAGTGGGCTTTCCTACCTTTATTACATGCTGTGTAGCATCATGGATGACTGCCCCAATCACTGATAATAGCTACTGCTGTAAGCATAACTGTAAATATGTGATGTAAACAAAATGTAAAAAAGCGACTAGCGGGGGGCGCTAGAGGGCGCACTGCGGGATGGCTGGCTAATGTGGCAGCTCCGCCGGACGGATCCATGCCTTGTAGAATTACACAACAATAAAGGCGACTTCAATATATTCGGCAGCAAAATCGGAAGGTGCAGTGAGTCTAAGATGCGCTGCAGATGACTGAATGGTGGACAGTAGACGGTGTAAAAACAATCGGCTCTACAGAAGGCTGTGATCTGAGACTGGTAAAATGGCGGCCGCCGCACAGCAACCCTATTAATAGCCGCGGCGGAAGATCTCTGAAGACACTGCTGAGGGGAAATAAGCCTCCTTCAGGGACAGTTTGCAGAGGATATTGCGGAGACTCCAGGAAGCAATGGCAGGTTTGCTAAACTCTCCGTAAATTCCATAAACGACAGCACGAGGCGTGAAGCAAGATGACGGCACCCAGTGTAATTTAGACATAAATTCCGCGATGTTATGTTATGTTATGTTATGTTATGTTATTTTTTATTTGTTAAGCGCACATACGCCCGAAGGCTTCTTGGCGCTGGAAAGAATCAAACATAACAGTGCATAAAAAGACACAAATCACTACTTACAGTAAACCTGAGAAAAAAGAAAAGTTTTAAATGTCTTCCTAAAGGTAAGGAGGTCCCTACTGTGTCGCAAAGTCAGGGGGAGAGAGTTCCACAGTGAGGCCGCTAAGAATTGGAAACTGCTGCCTCCCTGACGTTTCCTTTTAAAACGGGGGACCTCAAGTAGGTTGTGCTGGGCAGATCTCAGACTGCGAGGGGGTTGGTATCTACGCAGTAATTGTCTAAGGAAGATAGGGCCCTTACCCTCCAAGGCCTTAAATACAATGCAGCCTACCTTAAACATTGCTCTCTGCTCCACAGGCAGCCAGTGCAAAGTCTCCAGTCCATGTCTAATCGATTCCCACTTCGGGACTTTACAAATGAGTCTCGCTGCTTGATTTTGCAGATATTGCAATCTTTTCAACTGGCCGATGGGAGCCCCCAAATAGAGGCCATTTGAAAAATCGATGTGAGAAAGGACAAGAGCACTGACTGTTTGAATTAAAGCCATACCTGTGAGGAGATGTGCTATCTTCTTGATCTTCCTCAATTGGAAAAATCCCGTGGAAACCACTGTTCCAATTTGACTTTCCAAGGAAAGATCCTCACTGAGAGTCACTCCTAAACTTTTAGTTGTACAAGATTTTTTAGGAGGCGAGCCCATGTCCGATGGCCAAAAACAAGGGTTCCAACTGATCTCACTCTTCCCAGGTAGAATGAGCTCAGTTTTTCCCGGATTTAGCTTAAGGTGGTTTAGCGACATCCACCTTTGAATAAAAGACATGGTTGCTCGAAAATCCTCAGCCGCGTTGTCTGCGTTTAAAACAAAGACCAACTGCAGATCATCTGCATAATTGTACACATCAACATTAAACTGTTGTAGGGAGAGCAAAAGAGGCCGCATATACAAATTAAATAATAAAGGGGACAAGGAAGATCCTTGGGGAACCCCACAGAAGGAGATATTTTTAGGGGCTGTAAAAGAACCCAGACGGACCGACTGGGTACGTTCTGAGATAAAGGACCTGATCCAAGCCAAAGCCGAATCTCGAAGTCCGGCCTGTTCGACACGGTTGACCAAGATGGTATAGTCAACCGTGTCGAACGCGGCGGACAGATCCAATAACACCAAGGCCTGGTGCAGGTCCCTGTCAGCATTAGACCTCAAGGTGTTCTGAACGGCCAATATCACTGCCTCGGTGGAATGACCTGGCCGGAAACCTGCCTGGTTAGGTTGTAAATAACCCGAGGTTTCCACAAAACTCGATAAACAGTTGGTCACATGAGCTTCCAATATTTTGGATAGATAAGGCAGTAACGATATTGGTCTATAATTTGAGAGGTCAGAGGAATCAATGCCGGGTTTCTTTTTTAAAGGGATCAGCAAGGCCTGTTTGAAACTGGCCGGGACAGTCCCAGACATCAGGGAGTTATTAAGCAAAGGAAGTAGGCTGTTAGGAATTGCCCGACCAATCTCCCTCATTATTTGAGGAGGACAAACATCCTGAGGGGACCCAGACTTAACTCTGGTCAACAGATGTAGGAGGATTTGGTCAGTAATTAAAGGAAAAGAGTGCAAAGTAAAAGGATTAAAAAAGGTATCATCTATCGGCATGCAGACTGGCAGCCTAGATAGAGTATCCTTAATCAATGCTATCTTGTCAAAGAAATAGTCATTCAAGGAATTACATAGAGATTGTGAGGGGACAACTGGAGGAGAAGTTCTCTCATCATTGCACAACTCAGTCACAATCCTGAAGATTTCTTTCGACTTATTAGTCGCATTAAGTATTTTAGAAGAGAAATAGTCAGTTTTGTGAGTGTGCAGTGTTTTTTGGTAGGCTTTACGGATTAAGCAATATGCAGTCCTAGCATGAGGGCAGTAGTTAATACGCCATGTCCTCTCATATTGCCTCACTTCAAGTTTTAATTTCCTCAGCTCCGGTGTGTACCACCTATGTGCACCCACACCGCGTGAGTTATCGAAGCGAGTGAGAGGGACACATGCGTTAATGGCTAAATTAAGCCATTCTTGAAGCCTACAATCAATAGTCTCCACATCCAAGCTCTGTTCTGGCAAGGTAGACTTTAATAAGTTTAAAAAATTTGAAATGTCCAAAGAGGACCATTTCCGAATCAGACTGGTAGCCTTCAGTTTAAATTGGGGGGCTTTCACAACACAAAAGGAGAAACTGATAATAAAGTGATCAGACCAACTACATGGTTTAATATCAATAAAATCAATCGGTAGGTTCAGTGACCAAATTTGATCGAGACTATGGCCCTTTTGGTGAGTTTGAGTGTCTATATGTTGTAATAAATTCAGATCACTCAGAAGAACCTTCATTTCAGCTGCTAGGGGGTCTAATAGTGTATTGTCAAACCAGAGATTAAAATCCCCGATCAAGAGTAATTTAGAATTATTGGTGGTCAGCATGGCCAGTTGCTCAGCAAGAATAGCAGGAAACATAGCCATATTTTGTGGCGGGCGATATAACAAAACCACCACAAGTGTCCCATTGACACTATCCAGCTTGACAACAATGTTCTCCACATTAGGTAAGTCCAGGGAGGAGAGTTGTCGAAGTTGATGTTTTTTATTAGAAATGATGGCCACCCCGCCCCCAATTTTACCTCCACTCGCGATTGGCGAGTGGAGTGTCTAAGCACCAGTTCCTGCATCAAATAGCTAACACAGGCGATAGATGCCCGCGGCGGCTAACATGCGCTGACCAGTTAAAGGGGGACATGTGTGCTACAATAACTACTCAGCAAATACGCGACCACCCACCTCTGCACCCTGGGACTCGCTTCTTTGCCAGTCCACTGTAAATGTAAGCGCTTCGGACCCATGCTCCTTAACAATATGTGCAGCCTGGGCTGCAATTGAGGCGGAGCATATGTGGCATTGGGCACACGACGAGAAAGCTGTGAAGGACGAGATTGCCTCATATATAGCGTCAGAGCTACTATGGGGAACTGAGAGCGGCCATTTTGGAAACTCTCAGTTTGCCCGCCAACAGGGGAAATAGCCCGATGAACTGAACGAAGCATCAATGCGCTGAGGCCTAGGAAGCGTGCACTAAAACGCCCAGGGCGCAACCAGAAACGGCACTGAGGACTCCAGTTGTACGTATGATCTGTGCTATAAAAAGTTTGGCTATGAATATCGCGCCACGCCGCTGCAGCTCGCTGGACTTTTTGTGCATAAAGCGTTATGGGCACCAACATCAGTAATATATAATAAGCTTGCTTCTAACATGTAAGCCACCAACTATGTGATGCAAATGAGGCAACCTTTTGGAATTATGTAAACCCCCTTGACACTCCGCACACCAATAACGCAGAGAGCCTTCCTGTGAGTCGGTAGACGCATACCGCGACCCATCACGCGAGACTAAAGAAAGGGGCACAGTTTCACACACGGCGGCTCTGACCACAGGCTATATCTACGCCGCTGTTGGGGTTTTGACCTGAACACACAATTGCACGAGATGGGGAAACCTGATAAGCAACAGCCAAAGCTGACTTTCGAGGCGCGGAGAACCCGGCGTGGCCAAGTGAATCAATCAGATACTGAAGCAGAAGCTGAAAATTCTCCAGAGCACGGAATGGAATCCATCCTGAAAGCGGTCCAATCTAGTCTACAGGATATAAATGGCAAACTTGACCACCTCACATGCCGTGTGGATAACATGGCGATGAAATTGGACACCCAGGGTGAAAGACTTGATGAGGCTGAAAATAGACTATCGGCGGTAGAAGATGAAGCGCGAACAAGTACCTCTAAATGCAGTGGAATGGAAAAGGTGTTGGTAGTTATAAAAAACAAGGCAGAAGATTTGGAGGCACGAACGCGCCGCAATAATGTCTGGATAGCAGGCGTTCCTGAATCGACCAATACAGGCCGCATGGAAGCGTATGTGGAGGCACTCTGTCTAGAAGTTTTTGGCGAAGATCATCTCTCTCCCATTTTTATAGTTGAACATAGGTCGCTTGCACCTAAACCACCACCGGGCACCCACCCAGGCCCTTAGTAGCCCGTGTATTGGACTATCGTGATCGTGACAACATTCTACGTATGGCGAGGGAAAAGAAGCAGGTGATCTACCAAAATAATCAACTGGAATTCTATCCGGACTATACTGTAGCAGTGCAACAGGCACGTAAAGAATAAGCAAATGTCAAGACGAAACTAAGAGATATGCAGGTGGAATACGCGATGCTGTATCCAGCTAGATTGAAAGTCACGTGGGACGGCAAACAAACGATTCTCTCCACCCCAAAAGCAGCTCAAGAATTCGTCAAGAAGATCGCTACACGGCGTGAAGAACGGAAGCAAGCGGACCAGACGCAGGATCAGGACTGAGGGATAAATGACACGGGAAGGTCTGTGTCATGACTATCAGCAAACATGCAAGTTGTATTGTGAACTCCTGATAGGTCTACGTCGCTTCTAGCGTGACAGCACGAACCTGACTGCTCCCTAAGTGGTAAGTTGTATGTTTTGTGCTCTGGAATGAGCTAGGGATAGATATGACATGAACAATAATGGACATAATACCTGGGCGCATACCCTTTTTTCCTGTTCCATTGCCATAATTCCTCATTAGCATAAAATACTTGCATTATAATACTGTGGCGCAGGAGCATCGTATATATGGCGCCATGACACTGATCATGCGAAAGATACAGTTCCTCATAGAGTGTTTATGACTGCAAAGACATTAAACTCTGGCATTAGACTGCTTATAGACGCTATGCTCAATGTTACGTACTATCTGGGCCTGCAAACCTTCTGAAGCACACAGTAATATCTAGCGTTTTTATGAAAGCCTCAAGGCAGGATGAAAGCCCGTCCAGATATCTGTGCCAGTAGGTTATATTGTGACATGATAGGCATGATGTTGGTGGACTACTGTGCTGATTGTTTAAGGTCTAGCGATGCAGACAGACATTGGACACTACCACTCTGCAGACCTGTTAGAATCCAAATCACTATTTACATGGGGGCCTTAAAAATGTCTCGAACTAAGCGAAAGTGAAAATAATTGTAACTTCTACATTTGACTCCATCAAATTGAATCTATGCAATGATTTGTGATGATGTTACCATTCTAACGAATCTGTTTATGTTGTTATTCATATATGACATGCAATATTTGCCTATACCTTAACTATGATCTGTCCACATACATACACTGGATGGTGATGTGCACCCTAGGTGGACCCCTACATGGGTACTCCCCACATGGTTTATGAGTTCTCTAAAGTTTAAGGGGGAATATGGCTTCGGCAGAATTGGGCTGCTGATGTGGGTGGGGTAGGCGGGATGGGGGACATGTTAATGTTACTGGACCATGGCGCTTGAGAGGCATTGCTGATACCCAAGATGTAATATTTCTATATGATACGTGTTCTATATGTACACAAAATTGGTCCTGCGTCTTAGGAGGACAACAGATACACAATCTTCACGACTAATTATCTATATCAACTATGACAAACAACATACCAGGTAGATTTACTTTAAGTATGCTCACATGGAACATACGAGGTTTTGCCAATCCGAAAAAGATTAGACAGCTCTTTGCATAGGTGGCACATAGACGTTGCATTACTGCAAGAAACCCACATAGCACCGCGTACCCACGCCCATATTGGCCAGAAATGGGCAGAATCCACTCACCACTCCACATACTCCTCTTATTCTAGGGGAGTCTCAATCCTGGTAAAGAAGGGCACGAATTTTAAAATCGAGAACGTTATAACTGACATCCAAGGGAGATACGTTATAGTAACGGGTATGCTTCGGGGACACCGGGTAACTATTGTCAACACATATGGGCCAAACGTTGACGCACCTGACTTCTATCACGAAATATGGCAGCACCTGCATGATAAGGTGGATAGTACCCTGATATGAGGGGGAGATCTAAACCTGGCGCTGAATGATCGAACAGATAGATCAGAGACAACAGCTGAACCACACAGAAAAGCACGAGCTAAAGTACTCGACATGATGGCAGATTTACACTTGCATGATATATGGAGGGCAAGGAATCCAGGGGTCCACGAAGCAACACATACATCAGTTGCACATAACAGCTGGTCCCGTATTGATTACTGGTTGGGTTCCGGAAACACGCTGTTATGGACAACGGACATTAGACACATGCCCAAATCCCTATCCGCAAAAAACACAGTTGATGGACCGAATGTAGAACAATGTCATACATTCACCCCAGTACAAGGATCTGGGCCTAAATCCATTGTTTTTTTGTACTCCACACCACCCTGGGTTAGACACTGGCTATATGCAAATCAGCTCTGACCCTGTGCCTCATGGGAACAGTCCAGTCCGAACTACCAAGCCATGTCTTTCCCAGACCGGAATCAAGCATCCAAGGACCGGTTTCTGGCTATCAGCCTTCATCAGCCTGGATAGCTTGACTCCAGTGGTGTGGAGAGCCTGGGACTCACGTCTGAGCATACCCAGCCCACTCGGGGTGAAAATTGCAAAAAACACAGTTGATGGACCGAATGTAGAACAATGTCATACATTCACCCCAGTACAAGGATCTGGGCCTAAATCCATCGTTTTTTTGCACTCCACACCACCCTGGGTTAGACACTGGCTATATGCAAATCAGCTCTGACCCTGTGCCTCATGGGAACAGTCCAGTCCGAACTACCAAGCCATGTCTTTCCCAGACCGGAATCAAGCATCCAAGGACCGGTTTCTGGCTATCAGCCTTCATCAGCCTAGATAGCTTGACTCCAGTGGTGTGGAGAGCCTGGGACTCACGTCTGAGCATACCCAGCCCACTCTCGGGGTGAAAATTGCAAAAAACACAGTTGATGGACCGAATGTAGAACAATGTCATACATTCACCCCAGTACAAGGATCTGGGCCTAAATCCATCGTTTTTTTGCACTCCACACCACCCTGGGTTAGACACTGGCTATATGCAAATCAGCTCTGACCCTGTGCCTCATGGGAACAGTCCAGTCCGAACTACCAAGCCATGTCTTTCCCAGACCGGAATCAAGCATCCAAGGACCGGTTTCTGGCTATCAGCCTTCATCAGCCTGGATAGCTTGACTCCAGTGGTGTGGAGAGCCTGGGACTCACGTCTGAGCATACCCAGCCCACTCGGGGTGAAAATTGCAAAAAACACAGTTGATGGACCGAATGTAGAACAATGTCATACATTCACCCCAGTACAAGGATCTGGGCCTAAATCCATCGTTTTTTTGCACTCCACACCACCCTGGGTTAGACACTGGCTATATGCAAATCAGCTCTGACCCTGCGCCTCATGGGAACAGTCCAGTCCAAACTACCAAGCCATGTCTTTCCCAGACCGGAATCAAGCATCCAAGGACCGGTTTCTGGCTATCATCCTTCATCAGCCTGGATAGCTTGACTCCAGTGGTGTGGAGAGCCTGGGACTCACGTCTGAGCATACCCAGCCCACTCGGGGTGAAAATTGCAAAAAACACAGTTGATGGACCGAATGTAGAACAATGTCATACATTCACCCCAGTACAAGGATCTGGGCCTATATCCATCGTTTTTTTGCACTCCACACCACCCTGGGTTAGACACTGGCTATATGCAAATCAGCTCTGACCCTGTGCCTCATGGGAACAGTCCAGTCCGAACTACCAAGCCATGTCTTTCCCAGACCGGAATCAAGCATCCAAGGACCAGTTTCTGGCTATCAGCCTTCATCAGCCTGGATAGCTTGACTCCAGTGGTGTGGAGAGCCTGGGACTCACGTCTGAGCATACCCAGCCCACTCGGGGTGAAAATTGCAAAAAACACAGTTGATGGACCGAATGTAGAACAATGTCATACATTCACCCCAGTACAAGGATCTGGGCCTAAATCCATCGTTTTTTTGCACTCCACACCACCCTGGGTTAGACACTGGCTATATGCAAATCAGCTCTGACCCTGTGCCTCATGGGAACAGTCCAGTCCGAACTACCAAGCCATGTCTTTCCCAGACCGGAATCAAGCATCCAAGGACCGGTTTCTGGCTATCAGCCTTCATCAGCCTGGATAGCTTGACTCCAGTGGTGTGGAGAGCCTGGGACTCCCGTCTGAGCATACCCAGCCCACTCGGGGTGAAAATTGCAAAAAACACAGTTGATGGACCGAATGTAGAACAATGTCATACATTCACTCCAGTACAAGGATCAGGGCCTAAATCCATTGTTTTTTTGCACTCCACACCACCCTGGGTTAGACACTGGCTATATGCAAATCAGCTCTGACCCTGTGCCTCATGGGAACAGTCCAGTCCGAACTATCCGATCATAATCCAATAGTACTGACCCTCAAACTGCCACACTACAAGCCACCTTCATACAGCTGGAGGTTCAATGCCGTTGCGCTTACGGATTCACTATATGAGGATACGATAGCCACGGCAATTAAAGACTACTTTCAACTGAATGAAAGCTCGACGGAGGACCCGAGTCTACTGTGGGAGGCTTTCAAAGCTACAATACAAGGGGTATGCATAAGTATCACGGTGGGGATACTACGTGACATTCAGACGCAGCTAGAACTAGAACGCCAATATGAATTAACCCAAAACCAATCTATATTGGGAGAGATAAGGAAGGAACTTACTGAATATCAAACCTTTGCTGAGGATGAGATCAAGTATGTTCATAAGCGCCCCAAGGCTAGAGCCTTTGGTGAGGCAGGCAGACCAGGCTGGGTATTAGCGGCCAAAATCTGCAGAGGGCGCGGGTCCCAGGCGATTTTACCAATAAGAGATGAAGCAGGCATTACTAGCACAGATCCGCTTGATATTCTGCGAGGATTTGTTAACACATACGGCACGCTTTATCAGTCCCAACCAACTGCATCAACTGAGGAGATATTTAAATATCTCGAGGATGCAGCCATTGCCTGGCTCTCAGACTCACAAAGGGCATATTTGTCGCTCCCGATAACTGTGGAGGAAGTCACCCAAATAATTAAATCACTGCCAAATGGCAAAGCTCCTGGACCCGATGGGTTCACATGCAAATTTTATAAACACTACGCTGAATTATTAGCTCCTCGCCTTGTCGCAATGTTCGGTGATGCTTTTGAGAAGAACATACTTCCACCAACACACAGGGAAGCAATGGTGATCGCGCTCTTAAAGCCAGCAAAATATCCGGAGCTCTGTGATTCATATCGTCCTTTATCACTCATAAATGTGGACTCTAAAATCTTGGCTAAAATACTTGACACTCGATTGCAACCTCTCATGACAAATTTGGTCCTTCCAGACCAATCTGGCTTCATACCATCAAGAGCAACCACGCATAACACTCGCACATTGTTCGCCTTATCCCATTACTTGATCCCCAGTACCAAAGCTGTGGCGGTCATGTTAGACGCCGCCAAGGCATTTGACTCCATCGAATGGTCCTACCTCATAACAGTACTAAATAGGATGGGCTTCCCTCCGATGTTCATTCAATGGGTAAAACTATTATACACACATCCGGTGGCTAAGGTAAGGATCAATGGCTATGTCTCCGACTCAATAAAGATAGAACGCGGGACACGGCAAGGCTGTCCATTATCTCCCCTGTTGTTTGCCTTAGCTTTAGAGCCACTTGCATGTAAAGTATGACAGCACCATCATCCCTCTGCGCTACAATTCCCCAGTAGGCCACTGCACATATCGCTATATGCAGATGACATGCTACTCTATGTTTGAGACCCCGAGACTCATTTAGCGCCCTTGTTGCGAGAGTATATTAAATTCGGAGGGCAATCTGGACTTCAAATCAATTGGGACAAATCATCCATTATTCCCCTCACTGACACTACATTGCCACACACCACTGAATTCCCAGTGGAATGGCAGGAAGATCCCATTAAATACCTGGGAGTATGGTATCACAGAGACCCAGAAATTGTTATTAGGACCAACTATGGTAGGGTGCTGCTGTCAATAGAAGATAAGGTAAACCGATGGATACAGCTACCACTGTCACTAGCCAACCGTATAGCGATTGTCAAAATGGTCATCCTCCCTAAACTCCTTTACCTATTCAACAATATCCCAATCCCCCCACCGAGGGAGGTTTTCAAACGCATATCTTCTGTCGTGACTAGGATGATTTGGGCAGGCAAACAGGCACGTATTGAATTACGCACGCTGACACTACCATACTCCAAAGGGGGGCTCTGTGTTCCAGATTTTCTACTGTACTATCTATGTGCGCAGGCACAATATGCCACATACTGGTATCACCAGATTCCATACATGACACATACGGCTATAGAGGAGGGTGATGCACGGCCAATACCGCTAACCGCAGTTATTACGCACAAAGGTCCGCCCCTACATGCTAAGGATATGATTACTATTGACGCTACAAATAACGCATGGCAAAGACTAGGCCAGATGGCACACAAACTTCCACTTTACGTACCAGCTCAACCACTCCATTTCCACCCTGACATATGAAGAGGTGGCATGGGCTTATTGCGACAGGTCGGTCTGGATACATTGGGAGACCTATACAATAACGGGAGATTCCGTACTATACAGGATCTGTCATATGTACAGAACCAAACGTTAATGTTTCGCTTCACCCACTACAGATTGCAAGAAGCGATCAAACAACTGTACCCTAACTATCCAGATGAACCATCGCATCTCGACTCGCTACAACTAATACTGACATCTCTAAACTCTACACATTTAGTGTCTCGTCTTTACACCATAGCGCAAACTGAAATTAATGGAAATACTCACAAAGCCATGGACAGATGGAACTCGGTATTGGACACACCTCTCTCAGAGGAGGATTGGCAAGCGACTTGTAGTTTGATTAGGATATTAACACCAAACGGTAATTTACGGATTGTACATTTCAAGTATCTGCACCAAACATACCATACACCTGTAAAACTGTGCAAATATGGGCTTCGCACAGAAGCGTGCAGTAAACGTTGTCTACGACCAAGCTGATTTTATATATTTAGCATGGTATTGCTTAAAGATACACTCATATTGTGAACAAGTCACATCAACCCTGGTAGAAATGGTGGGTATAACCCTTGAATGTTCTATTCAGGTGTGTCTCTTGGGGCTTTTGAGTGACGTCCGAGCTATGAAGCGCACATTCTGTACAGTGGCGTTATTGCTCGCCAAGCGGCGAATATCCATGTGTTGGGATAGTAAAGTAACCCCGACTATTAAACAATGGCTCAGTGATATGCCCCACTATCAAGACACGCTGCGAACATATGAAGAAGAACTTCCTACCCGATCCAGACCAAAAGACTATTGGCAATATTTAACGCATTACTTAAGTGCTAATCCGCTTACTTCATGATATGGATTATGTATGTCCTTTTAATTACTTAATGTACCTGCTGTAGCTGTGCAACATATATATACTTTTTAACACCTATATCACTAGGTTGACGAATGCTGTAGTGCACTGGTCTAAGTTGTTTTACTGTATTTGAGATGTATTGTTCTTAAACACAATAAAAAGATTAAAAAAAAAAAACGACTAGCAATGGAACAACAGCAAACTCATATGTACCATAAAGGAAATAGATAAAATGCAAATAAAGAAAATTTAAACAAAATGGATGACTGCCCCAATATCGTGATGTTTTCCCCAGTTATAAAGTGGAAAGATCAGAAAGAAACAGAGGAACGAATACTATTTACTTACAAAAGAGAAACAAAAGGAACAGAATGTGGACACTGCAACTCTAGAGCACTTTCCATCTCTCACCAAGGAGCTAATTCACAGTTTTGCTCAAAGTGTTTCATCTGGGTCTCCTTTAGATCCCCTCCCTCATAAGATCTGGAAGGAATGTGGGCAAGAACTACTTCCCTGGATGCACCAAATCTGCTGCCAACCACTAGATGATGGGGTGGTACCAGAGGCCTGGAAGCAGGCAGTGGTAATCCTCCTACTCAAGAAACCCTCTTTAGAGTCTTCTAACCCGGCAAACTTTAGGCCTATATCCCTTCTACCATACCCTGTAAAAATACTGGAAAAGTGGTCAGCAAGTCACTATCAGGTTTCCTTGACGAGAATGATCTACTGGACAGGGACCAGTTTGGCTTCCGCCCAGGTCATGGGACGGAAACAGCCCTAGCGAACATATTGGACAATTTGCGAATGCGTGCCGACAATGACAATTCATCGGTTCTAGTGTTACTAGACATGTCGGCCGAATTCGACACTGTGAGCAATGAGGTGCTGCTGGGCAGGTTGGAGCGAATGGGGCTGAAAGGCCGAGCCCTGAAATGGTTGCAAACATACTTGTCGGAGAGACATCAGGTGGTAACTATGATCCCGTTTACCTCCGCCAAGTCCTCGGTACGACATGGGGTGCCACAGGGCTCGGCAATAAACCCCATTCTCTTCAATATATATCTACGCCTGCTGATCCCCATCATAAAGTCATTTGGGGTTGACCTGGTAAACTATGCTGACGACACTCAACTGGTGTTTTCCTTGGAGGGAAAGCAGGCAGTGACCATGGAGATCTTTCAGGAATGCATGTTTCAAACTGCAAGCTGGCTTAAAGAAAATTCTTTACAGTTTAATAGAGGGAAGACAGAGGTGGTGTACTGCTCCAGTGGCAAAAGGTTACAGCATCTGCCTCTAGAGTTTAAACTTACTCCAAGTGACGACCCCTAGTTCCAGTTAAGACCGTGCGCAATTTGGGCATTCTGGTCGATGATGACCTTCAAATAGCATCACAGGCCAATAAAACGGTCAGTGTCTGCTTTGCCTTGTTGAAGGCACTGCGACAGATACTTCCATTGATGCCGGAGGAGACAAGACCCCTGGTAGTCAGGAGTATAATCCTATGTAGACTGGACTACTGCAATTCCCTGTATCTGGGAGCTCCCCAATATATTTAGCAGGGATTGAAGAGGGTCCAGTCCATAGCGGCAAAGCTGGCACTAAACAGGCAACGTAGATCTTCCACCAGCCGGGCTTTGAGAGATCTCCATTGGCTCCCCGTTAGGGAGAGGATCTGTTTTAAATCACTGTGTATGGTGTTTAGAGCAGAACACGGAACGGGCCCGATCCCTATGCAGGAGAGATTTACATGGTATAAGCCAGTAAGACATCTCCGTTCATCTA
The DNA here is from genome assembly GCF_964261635.1 of Lissotriton helveticus. Classification (NCBI taxonomy): domain Eukaryota; kingdom Metazoa; phylum Chordata; class Amphibia; order Caudata; family Salamandridae; genus Lissotriton; species Lissotriton helveticus. The sequence continues at coordinate 509,850,282 of NC_136059.1, forward strand.
GTGCCTTTTTGATAACTACGGCCAAATTTAAGAAATCCAGGACAGGAGGTAGGGCTTCTGCGTAGCAGCTGCACCTCTTTTCAACGACCTTCCTCTGAGCATTAGACAGGTGACCTCCCTGTTAAGTTTCAGAAAGAGCCTAAAAACCTGGCTTTTCCCCAAGGATTTAGAACAGTGTCCTCACTGAAAATCTGGCTCATTGCCCGCCGTCACTATCGGCTAAGTTGTAGCGCCACGATACCCTTGGGGTGACAGTTGTGCTATATAAGTTCTGCATACATACATACATACATACTGTGGTTAAAGAGAAAAAAGCTGCTGATAAGAAAACTAAGACGTTTCTTAAAATAATATGTTGAAAGCTGCAAAGTGAGCAAAACCAAGTTGATAAAATGGGAAGTCTCAAATCAGCTAAGAAAGGGAAAAGGAAGTGACAGCAAGAGTAATAAATCAAATAAGGAAGGAGATACTTTAACTATTGGATTGCCGCACAGCGCTTGCCAGGGGAAGAAGGTGGACGGCACAATCTTGGGTGACACAGCTGTGAGGTGTGGTGTGTTGTTCTAGATTAGTTTTAACTGTTTTTTGGAGGAATGATCTCTCTGCCATATAATATGGGAGGACTCACTATGGGCACTGTTTTATTGTTGCCTCCTTAAGCACCTGCATTTGCACCTCGTGTATTTTTGTTTTCCCATCATAGTGGAATGTTGTGCATATACAAGCAATATTCATACTATAACTATTATATTCATTTATTTGGTTGTCATGCCCAGCTATTTATTGCCCTGTAATACAATATGAGGTGTTTGACAATTATTATATTGTAAACACATTACATTGTTAAATGTATGAAAACTTTCAATAAACAGATTCAAACAAAAAAAAGGAAGGAGACCATTTAACAATGCGACAGAGACACTTTAAAGAAATTAGTCACAATGGTCCGCAGTGGGGTAACTCAGAATCGTATATAAAATATGAAACAGAATAAAAGGAGAAGAGAAGCAGTCAAACAAAAGGAACGTGTTGAGGCTGTAGTTGATAAAACATTTGTTCTGAAGAGGAAGCAATTTATGTTGATTCTGAGTAGAGTGAGAACACTGGATACAACAGTGTTGTCTATGAGGAAAAGAAGCCAAAAGCAAAGACCTTTGAACAGAAATAATTTTTGAAACACTTTTAGTGGTGAATGGAAGTATACTTCCAGTACTGGGACTTTCTTTAATGAAGAAAGCTACTTCCAAAGGAACACATTAATGCATGTAGTAGAAACAACTGGTTGATGAGGTGAAGGATGGTACTTTCTTTCCAAAAAGGGAGATGGTACCTAGGAATGTTGAAGAAGTGATAGCTGGAGATGTACAGGGAAGACGTAGACTGGCCCCTGTTGAAAAATGGAACTACAGCAGTATTCGCAGTTTTCAGCAGGAATCTATTGATATATTGAGAAGTTTCCTACGTAACCTTCCATGCAAAAGTCTGAAACAGCAGATAGGGATTTTGCATGGATGAGATCTGTGCAAAGTAAGGAAGTATACATATTTACAGGGACATTCACTAGCATGTTTATCAAAGAAAGTATGCACGAGCAGGATTCATCACTTCAGAATGTTAGCTGTTCACCACTCTAAAATATGAAATTTAGATAGAAGGCTTTGCTGTAGAAAAACTTGTGCCCTTTGTTTAGGAAATAATAAATATTGCTCTTTTGCATGGTACAATATCAGAGATAAAAGATGTGAAGATGTTCAATTGTGTTTCTTTGGACCTGAACAGGAGACTAGAGAAAATGAGGAGTTGGTATGTACAGGTGTAAAGGAACAGTACACAGGTATTAGTGTTGTCAGAAGAGATTAGGAAATTTAACACAGTTTCTTCTGAGAAACCAAACTGTGTTTGCTTTTATTGTCAACGCACTCACTACAAAAGCCAAACCTGCAATGTAGTTGTATTTGCAAGAACTGAACAGTAGAACAGAGATAAATGGCAAGAATTTGCTGTTTATTTATTTGTAGAGAAACTGCTTGACTTGTCCACTTGCCAAATTATATGTAAGTACTACTATAATTAATTAGAGGAAAAGAAAATGCCATAATAAACATAATAAGTTAGAATTAGAATCTTTTCCAAAAGAATGACAAGATTTAAATGTTTATGAATAAATTCTCATAGAATGTGTACGCCCATTTCAAGCTATTGTTCGTATGCAGTCAAAGACAGGGAAGCTGCCACCAACTGACCTTCAAAAAGGACTTAAAGGAAGAGTTGTCAACTTACCTTTAGATTTTAAACAGCATATTGAAATTGTTGGTGTACACACAAAAGTACATGAACAACTAATCATTCAAGTAAATGGTGCCTACGAAGAATAAACAAATCTGGACTTAGTGGATGTTAGTAAAGTATAAAAAAGCAACATTATACCTGGTTCAAAATAATATTTCTTATAAAAATGTTGATGTAACACATTTGGGGGATGAAACATTACAATCAAATGGACAGATTAAAAAAGTAGATTGATCCAGATCTGAAGAGATTACAGCATCCACCTTCCGCATTTTAAAGAAGTTAACAGTGATGCTATTAATCTCTTTCAACCGAAGCAAGCAAAAGGAGCTTCTGTGCGTGCATGGGAGAAACATTTAGAAGCTAGCTGTTTTCTAAAACTACTTCCCACTGGAGGAGGTGGCAGCTTTGATGACCGCCACGTAGAAATACCAGCAGCTGAATACCAGTCAACCAGATTATACTCAAAGGATCCAAGATTTCAGCAGTGTATTCCCTCTATATTCTATCTTCTGTTTGTGAATATCTTGTCTGGACTTTCATATACTGTTAACCACATACTAAAGATAGGACTTAATCTTCAAAACCATTTTGAAAAAGAATTCATTTACAAAGTTCATGGAAAGGATGAAAACTTGGAATACAGCTTAAATAATTTGATGGTGTGCCAACGTGGCGCCAACGAGAATTTGAATCGCCGTCATAGAGAACTCAAATGTATGTTGAGATATCTAGGTGTACCTACTTCACACTCAGTTGTACTGAGTACACCTGGGATGACCTGCGTGAATTTTTGAGAGAAGCGAACTTTAACATTAAAGATATCAAAGTGAAGGCAGACAGAAAACTTTGCTCCTTGGATCCCGCTAATGTTTGCAGATATTTTAACCACAGGTTTCAAGCTATGATGTTTTTCATCTGCAACAAAACAAATCCTCCTCTTGGTGAAGTAACTGATTTCTTTTGGTGAAAAGACTACCAAGCAAGAGGTGCTCCTCATATTCACAAGCTATTATGGATAAAAGATGCACAGAAATTTGAAACAGACGGTGATGAGTCTGTCTTATCTTTCATAGAACGATATGTGACATTCACCATCCCAAAAGACGGTGAAAAGGGCTTGAGACAACAAGTTCTGCACTTTCAAGCTCATAGTTGTGGGAATTACTGTTGTCAAAAAATACAGATGCAAAGGTAAATTTAATGCAAGATGTCAATTTGGATTCCAACGACCCGCCATTTCACAAGGCAGAGTAAGCAGCTTTTTATTAGGCCTGGTGGAGTTCACAGAGAAAAACTGCCATTCGCGCTGATCTCCCTGCTACTCGGGTAGGAATTCTTCCTGAGTGGCTGCTCGCGCCTGCCAACTTACCGTTGGCAGTGCGAGTGGGGAAAAAACTCTGCCGCACTACATGAGCTGAGTTTTCTATCCTCCGCAAGCTCGGCTGAGTTCAGAAAACTCTGCAATCTCCGTGAACGGAGCCGAGTTCACCACCCAGGCTTCATTTTTATCTGTAGTCAGACATACACTGGCAGAAAAATCACCAAACAACATATACAACCTGAGAAGAACAGAGGCCTTGAAGTATATTGATGACTAGAATCTAGTCATTCTGAAAGTGTGGAATGCTAACATGGATAATCAGTTTTTTGCAGGCAACTCCATTGCTGTTGCTCATTATGTCACTGCATATATTACAAAATCAGAGAAGATACAGATGAAAAAAATGTGGGAGGAGATTCCTTACCAACGCTAGGTTATTCTCAAAGTCAAGGGTAATTGGTTGGGTAAGTCTATGCCTTGCAAGCCCTCGAGTATTGAAGTCTTTTCCGGCAATTCAGTATCTAGCAGAGTTTGATCCAGAAATATGTTGGATACGTACTATCCAAGAAGGAGTCCACACCTACAAAACATGTGCCTTTATGAAGTAGCTTAACATTACAGATACAAAAACAATGTAACTGAAAATATAGAACAAGGAAAATATGCAGTAGTTGGATGTGAGGGTTGATTGGTGAGATACGCAAAAGGACATTTAATTAACCACAGAAAACTTACTTGCCAAATTTCAGACAGAAAAGAGTTTTTCTATTTGGCAATTCTACAACTCTTTAAGCCTTGTGTGCTCAATCATACCTACTTGGAGACTGTGACTGCTTTGAATATTCTTTCAATGCTGTGAAAGACAGCATTCAGTGTTCAGTCTTTGTGAACTATTTACAAATGTTAGATGATGATATTGTACAGAAAGAAATGATTGCTGCTGTGGTAGCTGAGGAAAGTTACCAAAGCAGGTAAAGTCCTGTACCACTGAGTCAAGATTCTCTTGGACAACTCAGACAGGAAAGTGTTGGTTTTGAACAATTTGTTGGACAACCCAACAAAGATCAGTAAGAAATTTTTATAGAGATAAAACTGAAAATAGATCACAGATTCCTGCACAAAAAGAAAGAATGTGAATGTTCATCATAAATTCAAAATTATTATACATCAGTGATCGAGCTGATACCAGGAAAAGCTTTGAATTAAAGATCTCACTGCTTACCTATAGAGGAGACTACAGAATCAAATTTATCATGTGTAATAATAGCACCAACTGGTTTAACTGCACACAACATTAAAGGAATTACTCTACATCAACTACTAATGCTACCTGTTGAACATGACAATAAACTGGAATACCAGAAGTTATCCCGTGAAGATTGTCATGAGGTGTCAAGAGTATTAAAGAAACTGAAACTTTTAATCATTGACGAGGTAAGCATGGGCTCAAATGTAATGCTTGTCTTAGTACACTCGAGAATGCAGCAGATTTTTAAAATGGGGTATGACGTGCTGTTTGGAGGAAAGCATTTCATTGCTTCCGGTGACGTACTGCAACCTACCCCCCTCAAAGAACAGCCTGTTTTCAAGAATCTGCTCCATGACAAAACCCAGAATTCTTCTGGAAGTATTGCCAATGTAAACATTTGGCTAAACTTTGAATATAAGGAACTACTGATGAATATATGGCAAACATCTGACATAGAATACAGAAATATTCTCAAGGACATTAGAGTAGGAGTTCTGACAAAAGAGGAAAAAAGTACCTAAGAAAATCAATCTATCAACAAACATTTCTCCTCTACGAATACAGCAGCACAGCTAATGTTCAATTTCATTGAAGAAGACCTGTTTAATGCCTACACTTCAAGAGTGCTCCAATTTTAGTGAACAATTACTGAAACTGGACAAAGAAGAAAATGTGGAAATTACAACTATTGACAAAATGGAACCCAAAGGGGAAACAGCACTGCTTAGTGGAAAGCTACAACCAAAATTAGATTAATTGAAGAAATCTGAATCAAGGACTGTAGGATTAGAAAAATGTTTACGCATGTGCAAAAACGTTAGAGTTATTTTGCGTCATAATTTAAATGTTGAAGAAGGATTAGTAAAAGCGCAATGGGTAAATGTATTGATTTAATTAATTTTCCAAATATGAGGTTGAATATTTGGCTATAAAATTTGATCAGATAGATAGCGTGAAGCAGATTGTCCTATGTATTGTATGTTTTTTGCTTGTGCATCTGCAACAGTTCCCATCATCTCCAGGCTACGCTGTAACTATTCATAAATCTCAAGGTTTAAATGTAGACACAGTTATTTTTAATATTGGTGGTACTGTATTTAAAGAAGGTATTTCTTATGTTACATTGTCTCGAGTAAGAACATTATCTGATTTGTTTTTGGTTGATATTGATGACAGGAAAGTTAGTGCTGATGCAAGTTGTGTCAGAGAATAAAATCAATTAGGAAGTATATATGCTCCTCATTTAGGACAATATCCCATTTACGAAAAAAGGATAATCTGTCCAAGGTGGAAGTTCACAAAAGAATCTACAGATGTTGCTGAAAAGAATGAAAAGAAGGAGAACAAGGAAAGTCGGTTACCTGTTGTCAAACACTTCTGGTGTCAACTGCTATACCAATGCTCCTCTCAATATGCAGTTTCATTTACCACATCTTATGAATGTAATTGAATAGAAACCACAGAAGATATTATGTTCTGCACTGTGTGCTTTGCAACAGCTTTTACTTGGTGATAGGACTATAATATATTGTGCTTCAGGCATTCGAGCTCTAGTAGCTATATGTAGATATATGTATTGGGCCAGTCCTATTTACTCAGAACACTCAGTAAGATGCACAGGAATTTAAAATGGCCCTCCTTGGAATTTTTTAAGAAGAAATAAAAATAGATAACTTATTGGGACTTAGTTACAAATGGAACCATGACTGTGAAGATTGCTCTTTTAAGTCTACCACTCAAATACATTTGGAGAGGTTTCTGTACCTAACACTAACAGATGCCAAAACTGTGCCTTTTGACAGATTGATTAAAATGGCTGACCAAAATATGACCTGCTCACATTTTAGATCAGATGTTATGTCTACATGGAAAAGCCCTTCTTTTCATGCTGCAGGAATGCAGAGCAGATGGATCTAAATTGGAAACCAAAAGTACAAACATTAAAGCAGGACACATATAGATTTCTGGAAGTACTTATACTTCTTTGACTAGCATCTTTCATGAAGATCTTAACGTAACATCTGTACACTATACTGCCTATTTAAAGAGTGAAACTGGATGGATGGAATTGACAGCCACCTTATATCCTAACCAAAACTACCTTTCAAACTACAAAATGTGTACCTTTCCTTTCTTCAAGCAAATTTCCAAGGAGTATTTCTGGAAAAAAGTAACGTACTGTTTTTCTTCTGCGTGGATTGTCAGTGTTTTAGACATCAGTCAGCCTATCGGGGTGATGCCTTTAAACAATTCTACTAAATTTAAGAGTCTGTTTATCTTCCACAAAGGAATTCATATAACATCTAAATACTACACGCTGTAAGTAAAGTGTGAAACTCGATGGACATAATGCAATCACAGAAACCTTAAATTGAAACCAAAGCTGCCTTTCAAACTACAAAATGGTCACCTTTTGTTTCTTCAACCAAACTTCAATGTACTATTTGTGGAAAAAAAGTATTGTATGAGATTTTCCCTACATAGATCATCAGCGTTTCAGACATCATTTGACCTACCAAGGGTGATGTGTTCAAAAGGACCTCCAAAATTTAAGTGTGGTTTATATTTATTAGTAGTATTGTACAAGGTATAATAATAAAGGACAAAGTTTTAAGATATTTTTTTTAGATTAGAGTAGTAACTGTAGGTAAAACAACTGTTTCACAAATTGTAGTAAGTCCAATGCATTGTTTCACTTATTAATAGTGATATGCTGTGCAGGTTCTTTTTTCTACAATTTATGCAACAGTTTTTGCCCCACTGTTCAAGGACGAAGCTTCATGCAGTACATTGTGTATGGTGAACATGTATGGAAGCTAAGAACAGTAAAAAAGGGAAAATTACATGTTTTACCATATTGTGATATACTGTTACAGCATAGGCAGTGTTATGTTTCTGGAACTTTGTAAATCAAATACTAACTTTATTTCTATTATTTTTCTTTTACAACAGTGTTTGCAGTGATAAGCCAGATCTGTGAACATACTTCTAGTGCCACAGAAATTCTTATTTGACATACTGACATACTGACATAGAGAGGGTCTTTATGCATAAACAGCACTTGATATTCTTTGCCACCAATTTCTTTTGACAGAAGGGGATGGTGAAAACTGCTGTGCAATTGATTACTGCTTTGCAGTGCTAGGGCAACTGATCCTCACTGCCATCAGAAGACATTTTATTTGCAAATGGAAAGCGAAACAATTTAATTTGAACAAGGGAAACAACAGGTGCTAAATTGGTAATAGAGTATTTTTTAACAATGTTTGTGATTGTTTTTTCCCCACTGTTGAAAAATAAATATTTCTACAATACATCGTTTATGGTATACAAGTACAAAATCTGAAAACAGTAAAAAACTGAAGGAAATTCCATTACTATAATGTGAAATACTATTACAGCACAGGAAATGTTTACTAGTTTGTTTAAAATATAAATGTTGGAGTCTCATGGAAGCACTCAGACAGTCAGACACACACTGATAAACCCAGTCATACACCCATCCAGTCACTTACTCAGCCACTTACACACCAATACAATCAATAACAGACCAAGACAGTTACACAAACATCTACAACCACATATACTTACTTTCCCCTTACAGATAGTGACACACCCACTCACTCACTCATACTGGTTCTAACACATACACAATACTCATCCATACAGCCACTGATACAATCATTCACTCATTTATACAGAGACTCTGGCACCCACTCACTCACCAAGGCAGTCATTCATTCATGTACTCAGTTACCCACAAAATCACTAACACGTCCATTCACTCTCTTATGTAAGCACTGACATACCCAATCACTCCCCCTACAGGTATAAACACACAATCACTCACTCACTCATACAATACTCACACATCTGTCACTCACCCATACATACAATCACACACCCACTCATACAGTCACTCACTCACCCATTCACCTACACACATACACATTCACTCATCCATACACCGACTCATGTACCCACTCACTCACCCATAGAGCCACTCGCATACCCTTACCCACTCATACTGACACCAATATAGTCACTCTCGCATACCCCTACTTATATAATCACTCACTATACAGCCACTCACACACCAACTAATACATGTATACAGGCAATCACATATTCACTCACTTACCCATACAGGTACTCACACACCAACTATCACACCTATATACCCCCTCATCCCCTCATTCACTCACCCATACTGACACTCACATACCCACTCACTCATCCATAAACCACTCAAGCACCCACTCACTCACTCACTCACTCACTCACTCACTCATACAGCAACTCACACAACCTTTCAGTCACATATGCAGCCACTCACACACCCATACACTCACTTATATAGCTACTAACACATACACTAACTTACCTATACAGTCACTGACTCATTCATCCATATAGCCAGTCCTGCAGCTACTCATACACCCACTCACATATCCACTCACTCACCCATACAGTCACTCACTCACACACTCACTCACTGACCCACAGAACCACTCACACACCCACTCACTCACCCACACAATCACTCACTCACGTACCCAAATGGCCACTCACACACATACTTAACCATCTATACAGCTATTCCCATTCACGCTCACTCATGCAGGCACTCAGTCACCCATACAACTACTCATGTACCCACTCACCACCCCGCACAAGCATTCACACAGTCAGTCACTCACCCATACAGGCACTCACACACCCACTCACATACCCATACAGGTACTCATGCATACACTCAATCAGCCATACAGTGCTCATGCACTCATTCACTCAGCCATATACCCACTTACTCACCCATACATCTACTGGCAAACCAACGCAGTCACACAGTCTACTCACACAATACCTTACTCACTCAGACAGATACTCAAATAGCCTCTCACTCACCTATACACTACTTAGGTTCCCACTCACTCACCCATATACTTATGCACCCATTCCATCACCCATACAGCTACTCACACACCCACACACTCACCCATACAGGCACTCACAAACCCACTCAGTCACAAATACAACTACTCACCCACACAAACACACAGCCATACATGTACTCATACAGGCACTTACATAATCAGCCATCCACCAATATACCCACTCACAGACCTTCTTACTGAACAAAATAGCCACTCACTTGCTGATAGTACCACTCACACATTCACTCATTCACCCATACACATACCCACTCACTCACTTGCACAGTCACACATACAGCCACTCACACATGCCCTCATTCACCCATATAGTCACTCACACACCCATCTATACACTAAGTCACATATTGACAGACAGAACACGATGTATTCACACTGTTATAAACATATAGATATTATATAATTATTGTTTATTAAACCCAGAATTGGTGGGTCTAACAAGAACTGGGACCTTCCTGTACTAATGATAGAAAGGTGTTTAGCCTATCGCGACTCCACAAAATTGATTAAAACAACCTTTCAAATGTTTTTCCTCTATAATAATATTACTTTTTTTAAATGTTGAATAATAAAACTACTTTTATTGCTTTATTAGTAAACCTCTTACCTTAAATATATATAAAAGGCTACAATGGGGGTGTGAGTGGTTGTGTGAGTTGTTCTGTAGATGATGCCATCAGTGAAGTAATCAGTGATGTCATTAGATATCATGAGTGATGTCATGAGTGATGTTACCAACCATGTCATGAGTGATGTAATATGTGAGGTCATGAGCCGTCCATTGCGGAGGCGTAAGTTGTAGTTAGCTTAGGCAATAATAACTGCTGAATTGCTATGGTTTTGTATATGTAAAATTTTAACCTAACTATAAAGTCCCACTAACCTTTGTTTTTTTCAGTGAATTTCTAAGGTTTTATCAATTCAATTTCCCAACTATAACGTCATTGTAACCTTTGGTGTTTTCAGTGAATTTCTAAGGTTTCTTTTATTCTATTTCCTAAGTATAACATCGCTGTAACCCATGGGTACTCACAAACTTTCTCTTGGGGGCCAAATTTACAGTGTGGTTTGTGGCCTAGGGCAGCACAGGTAGGGGTGGGGTCAGTGGGGGAGCAGGGCCAGAGCAAAAAAATAACAGTGACTATGAGGTTGAACACAGGCCCCTGCAGCGGACACATTAGTCCACTGAACCACCACATCCAGCATACACACATCTATCTATCTATCTATCTATCTATCTATCTATCTATCTATCTATCTATCTATCTATCTATCTATCTATCTATCTATCTATCTATCTATCTATCTATCTATCTATCTATCTATCTATCTATCTATCTATCTATCTATCTATCTATCTATCTATCTATCTATCTATCTATCTATCTATCTATCTATCTATCTATCTATCTATCTATCTATCTCTATCTCTCTCTATCTATTTATCTATCACTATCTTCTCTCTCTGTCTCTCTCTCTCTCTCTCTCTCTATCTATCTCTGTCATCTGCTTATCTATGTCTATATCTATCTACACTGTAACTAAGTAGGCGGTTAGTGGTCTAGTCGCCAACACGCCGACGCCTTAAATTCCAGCTCCCGAGCGGGCGCGCCAAAGGCAAGCCCGTCTGCGCCAGAACGTTGCCAGGGGATGTTGTCAGTTTTACAGCAGGGACCCTCTGGGAGACGAATCTCCTATACACAAGAGACACTCTTGGCCTATAGGCATTCACTATCTTGAACAGGCGACAAAGAGGTTCGAGCAAACAATGGTAAGAGGGCCACAAGGAATGACAGGTGTGCCAACTGTGGGTGGGCCCTGGTAAAACAATCACCCTCCCTTCCTGACCCCCATCCGTGTAAACACCGCAAACAATAGGAACATGGGATGAACAATGATAGCAGGTGGGAGCCAAGCGGGACTGGGCAGGATTGATTGACAGAGACCTGACATGCAAGGATTATATCTGAATGCCAGATCTATTCCTAAGCATGCAACTGAGATATGGGACTTATTAGAGGACCTTAAGCCGACTTATGTCTTCCAACCGAAACATGACTTAACAACGATGCCACCCCAGCACTAGCAGTAGCCTTTCCGGGCGATTATGCAGTCACCAGGCTGGATAGGCCCTGTAAACATGGGGGGTATAGCCATTGCTACCCGACTCCCTTACTACATTAGGACGTTGGATAGGGTCTCTTCCGCCAATTTGGAGCTCTTAATATTCAGAGTAGAGAGTGTGCAGGTCACGGAATGGACAGGTGCACTGGTATATCACCCGCCTGGGTGTAGTAATAGGGAGTTTTGCACCTCATTACAAGATAGACTGGCACCTCATGTCTTGAACGCCAATACACTTTTATTGATAGACGACTTTAACCATCACCTAGAGTTGCTTTCCAATTCAGATTCCGCCAGCCTAATTGCAACTATGGAATCTCTTGAGCTATCGCTGAGAGTCACCAGCTCAACCCACAATGCAGGCCACATGTTAGATGCCATTTTTTCCAACATATTGGATTTGGCAGATAAGCCCCCTCACGCACTTGGCTGGACTGACCATATGGCATTAAGCTTTTCGGTGCTGCCTGTACATCCAGCAGGGCGGGAGCAAGGCCAGAAGAATTTCCGAAGACGCTGGGCGAGAGTAACCTCCTCCACCTTTAGCCAGGTCTATAGTGACCCCTCGTTTAATCTGGACGCGGACCCTAATTCCGCCTGGGAAAGGTTAGAGGGAGCGATCCAGGTAGCCCTAGACGCCATAGCGCCTCCGAAAAGGGTTACTATTCAAGGGAGGGCAAGCCCTGCTTCCTGGTACTCGGACACCCTTAGAAAAGAGAAGTCCAAGTGTAGGGTCCTGGAGAGGAGATGGAGGAAGTCAAAGGGGGAACTAGATGAATTATTATATCGAAAGGCACATAGAGTCTACCTAAACAGCTGTAATACAGCAAGAAGGACACATCTGGGTGTACGCATTACACAGGCCAAAAATTCCTCTAAAGAACTATACAGGATCCTGAAGGAATTTACTAATCCCAAGGCCCACTCAGGAACTATGTGACGATTTACCCAGGTATTTTACCAATAAGATTGATCTGATTTATCAGTCCTTTGACTCGGCGAGAGAAGAACCGGTGGAGGGATACCTACCGAGAGACGCGCCACAGGAAGCGGCCTCTTCTTGTGGCCCGGAGTCCTTTGCTGACGTCACAAGAGAGCAAGTTGGCTCTCTACTGAGTCGTGTAAAATCGGGCTGGCCATTAGATCCTGCACCACCGGCTGTCATGTCAATACTTAGTCCGGTCTTCGCAGATGCGCTTTCTAAAATATATAACATCTCGCTGGAGACGGTATATTCCCGAACAAGTGGAAAAACGCACGGGTAAAGCCACTTCTAAAGAAGGCATTAGCGGACCCGTCTGAGTTGCAGAACTACAGGCCAATCTCGCTTCTCCCCTGTTGTTCGAAGGTTCTCGAAACCCTGGTGAACAGCTATCCCTTTATCTGGAACAAAACAGCCTTCTGGACTCCTCGCAGTCCGGCTTCCAGACATCACATAGCACGGAGGCCGCACTGTTAGAGGTGACAGATATCATAAGGATGACACTTGATAGAGGAACCCCAGTGATCCTAGTCCTCCTTGATCTGTCAGCAGCATTCGACACTATCTCGCATAAGATGCTGCTAGACAGATTGAGGGGGATTGGGGTGAAAGGCAGGGCTCTTAAGTGGATTCAAAGCTTTCTTTCGGGCCGTACCCAGAGCATCTAGCTGGATTCATTTGTATCGCAGACCACAGGGGTGGACAGGGCCTTCCGCTGGGATCTGTCCTGAGTCCTACACTGTTTAATGCATACATGACTCCCTTTGCCGATATTATCAGAGGCCATGGCTTTTAGACCATCTCATATGCGGACGATACCCAGCTAATTGTCCCCATTGGGGAGGACATTATGTCAACCCAACTGAAATTCAGAAGCTGCATGTCCGGCATTGCCAGCTGGATGAGGAGGAATTTCCTACAACTTAATTCCTCAAAAACGGAAATTCTGCTGTTCGGGAAGGGCGATACAATCTGGTCTCCGGAGTGGTGGCCTGCCGGGCTGGGTGAAGGCCCCCGGCCTAGGAGATGGGCTAAGAACTTGGGCATCAGGATAGATGATAAACTGTCTATGCAGGAGCAGGTCAAGACAGTCTCAGGCACTTGTTTTGGCACAATTAAGGATGCTTAGGAAGATCTTTCCCTGGATCCCTTTGTCAGCGAGAAAAACCCTGGTCTAGTCACTCCTGGTGAGTTGGCTGGATTATGGCAACTCGCTCCTGGTTAGGAAACAAGCTATCTTCAAGATGCTCTGTGTGGACTTCAGATCATTACAGGGGAAAGGCCCCACCTATCTCAGAAACAAACTCAGGTGGTATCAACCGGCTCGACAATTAAGATCTAGCAATGCCAACCTCTTGTGTACCCAGAGAATACATAGGGTAAGGAAGGGCGGTAGAGCCTTTTCTTATCTGGCTGCTAACCACTGGAACAAACTGCCACAGAACATTAGGGCCTGCGGTGAGCTGACCAGCTTAAAGAAACCTTTAAAGACATGGCTGTTATAGAGGTACACACCCAATAAATTACCTTCTCCTTATAGCGCCGAGAGATCCCCTCAGGGATGATTCGCCTGCGCTTTATAAATCCACAAAGTAAAGTAAAAGCAAAGTAAAGTAAAGTATGTATCTCTCTCTATATCTATCTCTCTCTCCCGCTATCTCTCTCTCTATATCTCTATCTATCTATTGCGATCTCTCTCTATATACATCTCTCTCTCTCTATCTCTATCTCTCTCTATATATTTCTCTCTATCTATCTATCCCTCTCTATCTATCTCTCTATCTCTCTCTATTTATCTATCTCTCTCTCTCTCTCTCTCTCTCTCTATCTCTCTCTCTATCTCTCTCTCTGTCTCTCTCTCTCTGTCTCTCTATATCTCTATCTCTCTGTCTGTCTCTATCTGTCTCTGTCTCTGTCTGTCTCTGTCTCTATCTGTCTCTGTCTCTGTCTATACCTCTCTCTGTCTCTATCTGGCTCTTTCTCCATCTGGCTCTTTCTCCATCTCTCTGTCTCTATCTGTCTCTATCGCCTTCTCTGTCTCTATCTATTTCTGTCCGTCTTTGTCTCTATCCCTGTCTCTGGCTGTCTCTCTCTCTCTATCTGTCTGTCTCTATCTGCCCCTGTCTATCTCTGTCTATTTCATCTGTCTCTGTCTCTGACTGTCTCTGTCTCTATTTGTATCTCTCTGTCTGTCTCTATTTCCATCTGTTTCTGTCTCTATTTGTCTTTGCCTCTGTCTGTATCTCTGTCTCTGTCTGTATCTCTGTCTGTCCCTGCCTCTGTCTGTCTCTGCCTCTATCTGTCTCTGTCCAAACAGGAAGCTTTGCGCTCACAGCTGACTTTTGAAGGGTCTTTTGGGAAGCTTTCCGACGGTGCCATGACATCACAGAGGCCGGCAGCAAACACAGAAGATGGCTGGAGGAGACTACGTAGTGAATACCTATTTAATACGTATTCACTACGTATGCTCCTGCGGTCATCTTCTGTGTTTACTTTTGGCCTCACTGGAAATGTAGAAACAGCAAGGTGAGGTCCGTGGGCTGCCAATGAAGGCCTGCCGGGCCTCTGGTGGCCCGCGAGCTGTACTATGAGTACCAAGGCTGTAATCTTTGCATTTTTTAGAAAAAGTTAAGTTTTTTCAATTTTATTTCCTAACTTTCATCTGTTTTTTTAAAATTTATTTCCTAACCATAACCTCCCTATTGCCTTTTTTAAAGTTAATTTTTAAGGTTTATTTGGGTGGTTTTATGGTGTGTACTGTAATATGTTGCTTACATCAGTATTATTATTATTTCTTTTAAATTTGGGAGTGGTGGACCCGTGTTGACCTGTCACAGGGAAGTCACGACTCTGGTGTGTTTTTTGGCACTACTGAAAAAGATATATAGACACTTTAAATGTTTTGTTTAAGGTAAGTGGTTTACTAATAAAAGTATTATAATTATAAAGGAGAAACATTTTAGAGTTTGTTTTAATACCCTGTCACTACACATGCACTCCTCCAATGACCCAGTCAGCACCATGTATGTATCCAATCACTCCGCCAAAACCCAAGCACTTATAAATTCTCCATGCAATCTACTTGCAGTACTCTAATCATCCAGTCACTAACCATGTACTCGTGTTATAACCCAGGCATTAACTCATGCACTGCTCTAATCCCCCTGAGCACTACCCATGCAATCCAGCCATCTCCCTGTCACTGCCTCTGCACTCCTCCCTGTCACTGCCTCTGCACTCCTCCAATCACCCAGTCAGCACCATATACTTATCCAATCACTCCGCCAAAACCCAATGATTTATAACGTCACCATACACTCTCCTTGCAGTACTCTAATCATGCAGTCCCTACCCATGTACTCATGCAATGACCCAGGCACTAACACATGCAGTGGTACAATTACCTGGGCACTGCCCATGAAGTCCTCTAATCAACCAGCCATCACCATGTACTTATCCAATCACTCTGCCTAAACCCAAGCAATTATAAATTCATCATGCACTCTCCTTGCAGTACTCTAAACATCCAGTCACTTCCCATGTACTCATGCAATGTCCCAGGCATTAACATATGCAGTAGTACAATTACCTGGGCACTGCCCATGCAGTCCTCTAATCACAGAGCCAGCACCATGTACTTATCCAATCACTCCACCAAAACCTAAGCAATTATAAATTCATCATGCACTCTCCTTGCAGTAGTCTAATCATCCAGTCACTAGCCATGTATTCATGCAATGACCCAGGCACTAAGACATGCAGTGGTTCAATCACCTGTGCACTGCCCATGCTGTCCTCAAATCATCCAGCCAGCACCATGTACTTATCCAATCACTCTGCCTAAACCCAAGCAATTATAAATTCATCATGCACTCTCCTTGCAGTACTCTAATCATCCAGTGACTACCCATGAACTCATGCAATGACCCAAGCCGTAACTCATGCACTGCTACAATCCCCTGAGCACTACCCATGCAACCCTCTAACCACCTACACCCTACTGATTCACTTCTCCAATTTTCCATGTTGTACCCATGCAGTCCAGCAATCCCCCTGTCACTACCCATGCACTCCTCAAATAACCCATCCAGAACTGTGTACTCATCCAATCACTCTGCCAAAATCCAAGCACTTAGCAATTTACCATGCACACTTCGTGCCGCACTCAAATCATCTAGTCACTACCCATGCACTCATGCAATGACCCATGCACTAACTCATGCAGTGCTACAATCCCCTGAGCACTACCCAAGCAGTCCTGCCATTGCCCTGTCACTACCCATGCACTCCTCCAATCACCCATCGAGCACCATGTACGTATGCAATCACTCAGCCAAAACCCAAGCACTTACAAATTCCCTGTGCACTCTCCTTGCAGTAATTTAATCAGCCACTCACTAACCATGTACTCATTTAATGACCCAGGCACTAACTCAAGCACTGCTACAATTCCCTGAGCACTACCCATGCAGTCCTGCCATCGCCCTGTCACTACCCATGCACTCCTCCAATCACCCAGCCCGCACCATGTACTTATCCAATCACTCCGCCAAAACCCAAGCACTTATAAATTCACCATGCACTCTCCTTGCAGTATTCTAATCATCCAGACAGTACCCATGTACCCATGCATTGACCCAGGCATTAACACAGACAGTGGTACTATGACCTGTGCACTGCCCATGCAGTCCTCTAATCACCCAGCCAGCACCATGTACTTATCCAATCACTCTGCCAAAACCCAAGCACTTATAAATTCACCATGCACTCTCCTTGCAGTATTCTAACTATCCTGTCAGTACCCATGTACTCATGCAATGACCCAGCAACTAACACATGCACCGGTACAATCACCTGAGCACTACCCATGAAGTCCAGCCATCTCCCTGTCACTGCCTATGCACTTCTCCAATCACTCAGCTGGT
Organism: Lissotriton helveticus; assembly: GCF_964261635.1. Classification (NCBI taxonomy): domain Eukaryota; kingdom Metazoa; phylum Chordata; class Amphibia; order Caudata; family Salamandridae; genus Lissotriton; species Lissotriton helveticus. The sequence continues at coordinate 509,868,130 of NC_136059.1, forward strand.
ACCATGTACTTATCCAATCACTCCCCCAAAACCCAAGCAGTTATACAATAATCATGCACTCTCATTGCAGCACTCTAATCATCCAGTCACTACCCATGCACTCATGCAATGACCCAGACACTAACACATGCAGTGGTACAATCACATGTGCACTGCCCATGCAGTCCTCTACTCACCCAGCCAGCACCATGTACTTATCCAATCACTCCACCAAAAACCAAGCACTTATAAATTCACCATGCACTCTCCTTGCAGCACTCTAATCATCCACTCACTACCCATGCACTCATGCAATGACCCATGCACTAACTCATGCACTGCTACAATCCACTGAGCACTACCCATGCAGTCCAGCCATCGCCCTGTCACTTTCCATGCACTCCTCCAATCACCCAGTGAGCACCATGTACTTATCTAATCACTCCGCCAAAACCCAAGCACTTATAAATTCACCATGCACTCTACTTGCAGACTCTAATCATCCTGTCACTACCATGTACTCATGCAATAAACCAGACACTAACTCATGCACTGCTACAATCCCTTGAGCACTACCCATGCAGTCCAGCCATCGCCCTGTCACTACCAATGCACCCCTCCATGCACCCAGCTGGTACCATGTACTGATCAAATTACTCCGCCAAAACCCAAGCACTTATAAAACGACCATGCACTTTCCTTGCAGCACTCTAATCATCCAATAACTACCCATGTACTTATGCAATGACCCAGGCACTAACTAATGCACTTATTTATTTATTTAATAAATCTTTATTTCGACATATGAATGTCATAAAAGAAACACAGTAAAATACAGCTTTAAAAATGTTAAAACATCAATTACTATGAGGAGTTTAAAAAAGAAATATGACACACATTTTCCATCACCATGGGATGGGCGTATCCCTTAAGCTATCCCTTTAATACAACAGGAACTCATTACCCCCTACCAGGTTACACCACTCAAAATAGTTCATTATTCCAGACATTTCCTCCTGATGTTCCACATTGAAGCCAAAAATTTCGTAACCCCAAAAACAATACATGGCGACAGGTCAGTTTTTAATATTCGGTATGATTGGTGATACTGCCTAATGCCCAGATTTTTGCAGATGGGAATTATCCACTTCTTCCTAGGGGTCATGTAGGAGGGGCAGAAGAAGACCATGTGTACGTCCGACTCTAGTTCGGCATCGCACACTGTACAGTTTGCAGGGGCGTCAGGGTACCATCGTGCTGTTAGACCTCTGAGCGGTAGGGAGTCATATCTCCATAGGAGGTATAGCTTCCTGTGGGCGCTCGGGCTGATTATGTCCAAGACAGGCTCGAATTTGTAATTATCCTTTTGCTCAAGGAATGACATAGTTAATGGCCCTATTTTGGGGTTAGATTGGTAATCAGACACATCTTTATAATAATATGTTTTCACCAATTCCCGCCGGGGTAGCCCACTACACGCTTCTGCGGGGTTCCTCCAAACTTGGGGATACCCCAATCTATCGAACTCTTGCCTGATATATTTTAACCATGGGATATTCCATATGTTTGGCAGCTGTAGGAGTTCAGTCAATTCATTCCTATAACTGGCCAATTCAGGAGTCGCCCATAGTCGTCTCCAGAAGGTAAGAGGTTTTAGGCCTAGTTCCTCCTCTATTGATCTGAGGCCCAAATCTAATCTAGTGGGGAGAAGGGGCGTGCCGGGTGGTAGAGATAGCAGCTGCCTAATAAACCTGTTTTCAGTGGTGATAATGTCTGGGTGGCAGCAATGTCCCCATAACTCGCCCCCGTAGATCACCGCACCAGGCACTAACTCATGCACTGCTACAATCCCTTGAGCACTACCCATGCAGTCCAGCCATCGCCCTGTCACTACCAATGCACCCCTCCATGCACCCAGCTGGTACCATGTACTGATCAAATTACTCCGCCAAATCCCAAGCACTTATAAAACGACCATGCACTCTCCTTGCAGCACTCTAATCATCCAATAACTACCCATGTACTTATGCAATGACCCAGGCACTAACTCATGCACTGCTACAATCCCCTGAGCACTAACCATGCAGTCCAGCCATTGCCCTGTCACTACCCATGCACTCCTCCAATCACCCAGCCAGCACCATGCGATTATCCAATCACTCTGCCAAAACCTAAGCACTTATAAATTCACCATGCAGTCTCCTTGCAGTATTCTAGTCATCCAGTCACTACCCATGTACTCCTGCAATGACCCAGTAACTAACACATGCAGTGGTACAATCACCTGTGCACTGCCCAGGCAGTCCTGTAATCACCCAGCAAGCACCATGTACTTATCCAATCACTCCACCAAAACCCAAGCCCTTATGAATTCACCATACACTCTCCTGGCGGGAAACATCCTTAACCACGATGTTTAAACAACGACTTACCAGAAGAACGAAGAGTGAACAACGAAGAAAGCTGAACCACGAAGGTAACATCCACGAACGATGGAACAACGAAGGATGGAACCACGACTTTTAGAACACCGGAGTTGCCCGTAGGATAATTTAGGAAAACTTATAAATGGGTAGATGGGGGGTGTGGGGGGACTCCCCCCACAAATACGATTATAAAAATATATATAGTTAGAAATATAACGTGATGAATACATTTGTAATAGTTACGTTTCAAATACAGCTAAGGTTGTTTACATTTTAATTACCGGTTTATGTCAGGAGATGGCAGTGTTGCTTTGATTTTAACAATTGTAAAAGCTTAAAAATCAAGAAAATAAAAAGATCAATGTGCTCGTTTTTCTAAACAGATGTTAACTAGTATTTTAGAAAAAAAAGTAATAAATCTAAATTTTTCGTGGTTTAGGGAGTAGTGGTTAAAAATGTAGTGGTTAAATAATGGTCATGGTTTAGCCTTCGTTGTTCCAGAAGTCGTGGTTTAGGCAGTAGTTGTTAAGTCATACAATCTCCCCTGGCAGTACTCTAATCATGCAGTCACTACCCATGTACACATGCAACGACCCAGGCACTAAACACATGCAGTGGTACAATCACCTGTGCACTGCCCATGCCGTCCTCTAATCACCCAGCCAGCACCATGTACTTATCCAATCACACCGACCAAACCCAAGTACTTATAATTTCACATTGCACTCTCCTTGTAGCACACTAATCATCCAGTTAGTACCCAGTACCCATGTACTCATGCAATGACCCAGGCACTAACTCATGTACTGCTTCAGTCCCATGAGCACTGCCCATGCAGTCCAGCCATCGGCCTGTCACTACCCATGTCCTCCAATCACCCAGCCAGCACCATGTACTTAACCAATCACTCCGCCAAAACCCAAGCACTTATTAATTCACCATGCACTCTCCTTCCAGTATTCTAATTATCCAGTCACTACCCATGTACTCATGCAATGATCCAGGCACTAACTTATGCACTGCTACAATCCCCTGAGTACTACGCTTGCAGTCCAGCAATGCCCCTGTCACTACCCATGCACTCCTCCATTCACCCAGCTAGTACCATGTACTTATCCAATCACTCCGCCAAAACCCAAGAACTTATGAAACCACCATGCACTCTCCTTGCAGCACACTATTCATTCAGTCACTACCCATGTACTCATGCAATGACCCAGGCACTAACTCATTTACTGCTACAATCCCCTGAGCACTACCCATACAGTCCAGCCATTGCCCTCTCACTAGCCATGCACTCCTCGAATCACCCTGCCCGTTCCATGTACTTATCCAATCACTCTGCCAAAACCCAATTACTTATAAATTCACCATGCACTCTCCTTACAGTACTCTAATCATCCAGTCACTACGCATGTACTCATGCATTGACCCAGGTACTAACACATGCAGTGGTACAATCACCTGTGCACTGCCCATGCACTCCTACAATCACCCATCCATCATCATGTACTTATCCAATGACTCCACCAAAACCCAAGCACTTATCAAATCACTGTGCACTCTCCTTGCAGCAGTCTAATCATCCAGTTACTACCCATGCACACATGCAATGACGCATACACTGTTACAATCCCCTGAGCTCTACCCATGCAGTCCAGCCATCGCCTGTCACTACCCATGCACTCCTTCAATCACCCAGCCAGCACCATGTATTTATCCAACCTCTCCGCCAAAACCCGAGCACTTATACATTCACAATGCACCCTCTGTGCAGCACTCTAATCATCCAATCACTACCCAAGTGCACATGCAATGACCCAGGTACTAGCTCACACACTGCTACAAACCCCTGAGCACTACCCATGCAGTCCAGCCATCGCCCTGTCACTACACATGCACTACTCCAATGACCCAGTCAGCACCATGTATGTATCCAATCACTCCGCCAAAACCCAAGCACTTATAAACTCACCATGCACTCTCCTTGCAGTACTCTAATGATCCAGTCACTAACCATGTACTCGTGTTATGACCCAGGCATTGACTCATGCACTGCTATAATCCCCTGAGCACTACCCATTCAATCCAGCCATCTCCCTGTCACTGCCTCTGCACTCCTCCAATCACCCATTCAGCACCATATACTTATCCAATCACTCAGCCAAAACCCAAGCAATTATAAATTCATCATGCACTCTCCTTGCAGTACTCTAATCATCCAGTCACTACCCATGAACTCATGCAATGACCCCGGCAGTAAAACATGCAGTGGTACAATCACCTGTGCACTGCCCATGCAGTCCTCTTATCACCCAGCCAGCACCATGTCCTTATCCAATCACTCTGCCTAAACCCAAGCAATTATAAATTCATCATGCACTCTCCTTGCAGTTCTCTAATCATCCAGTCAGAATCCATATACTCAGGCAATGACCCAGCCACTAACACTTGCACTGCTACAATCGCCTGAGCACTACCCATGCAGTTCAGCAGTCTTCCTGTCACTGCCTATGCACTTCTCCAATCAACCAGCTAATACCATGTACTTATCCAATCACTTTGCCAAAACCCAACCACTTATAAATTCATCATGCACTCTCCTTGCAGTACTTTAATCATCCAGTCACTACCCATGTACTCATGCAATGACCCAGGCCCTAACTCACGCACTGCTACAATCCCCTGAGCACTACCAATGCAACCCTCTAACCACCTACACCCTACTGATTCACTCCTCCAATTAACCAGGCGGTACCCATGCAGTCCAGCAATCCCCCTGTCACTACCCATGCACTCCTCCATTCACCCGCTAGTACCATGTACTTATCCAATCACTCCGCCAAAACCCAAGAACTTATGAAATCACCATGCACTCTCCTTGCAGCATACTATTCATTCAGTCACTACCCATGTACTCATGCAATGACCCAGGCACTAACTCATTTACTGCTACAATCCCCTGAGCACTACCCATACAGTCCAGCCATCGCCCTCTCACTAGCCATGCACTCCTCGAATCACCCAGCCTGTACCATGTACTTATCCAATCACTCTGCCAAAACCCAATTACTTATAAATTCACCATGCACTCTCCTTGCAGTACTCTAATCATCCAGTCACTACTCATGTACTCATGCATTGACCCAGGTACTAACACATGCAGTGGTACAATCACCTGTGCACTGCCCATGCACTCCTCCAATCACCCATCCAACATCATGTACTTATCCAATGATTCCATGAAAACCCAAGCACTTATCAAATCACCGTGCACTCTCCTTGCAGCACTCTAATCATCCAGTTACTACCCATGCACACATGCAATGACGCATACACTGTTACAATCCCCTGAGCTCTACCCATGCAGTCCAGCCATCGCCTGTCACTACCCATGCACTCCTTCAATCACCCAGCCAGCACCATGTATTTATCCAACCACTCCGCCAAAATGCAAGCACTTATACATTCACAATGCACTCTCCTTGCAGCACTCTAATCATCCAATCATTACCCAAGTGTACCTGCAATGACCCAGGTACTAACTCACACACTGCTACAAACCCCTGAGCACTACCCATGCAGTCCAGCCATCGCCCTGTCACTACACATGCACTACTCCAATGACCCAGTCAGCTCCATGTATGTATCCAATCGCTCCGCCAAAACCCAAGCAGTTATAAACTCACCATGCACTCTCCTTGCAGTACTCTAATAATCCAGTCACTAACCATGTACTCGTGTTATGACCCAGGCATTGACTCATGCACTGCTATAATCCCCTGAGCACTACCCATGCAATCCAGCCATCTCCCTGTCACTGCCTCTGCACTCCTCCAATCACCCAGTCAGCACCATATACTTATCCAATCACTCTGCCAAAACCCAAGCAATTATAAATTCATCATGCACTCTCCTTGCAGTACTCTAATCATCCAGTCACTACCCATGAACTCATGCAATGACCCCAGCACTAAGACATGCAGTGGTACAATCACCTGTGCACTGCACATGCAGTCCTCTAATCACCCAGCCAGCACCATGTACTTATCCAATCACTCTGCCTAAACCCAAGCAATTATAAATTCATCATGCACTCTCCTTGCAGTTCTCTAATCATCCAGTCTGAATCCATGTACTCAGGCAATGACCCAGCCACTAACACTTGCACTGCTACAATCGCCTGAGCACTACCCATGCAGTTCAGCAGTCTTCCTGTCACTGCCTATGTACTTCTCCAATCACCCAGCTAATACCATGTACTTATCCAATCACTCTGCCTAAACCCAAGCAATTATAAATTCATCATGCACTCTCCTTCGCAGTACTTTAATCATCCAGTCACTACCCATGTACTCATGCAATGACCCAGGCCCTAACTCATGCACTGCTACAATCCCCTGAGCACTACCAATGCAACCCTATAACCACCTACACCCTACTGATTCACTCCTCCAATTAACCAGGCGGTACCCATGCAGTCCAGCAATCCCCCTGTCACTACCCATGCACTCTTCAAATCACCCATCCAGCACGGTGTACTTATCCAATCACTCTGCCAAAATCCAAGCACTTATAAATTAACCATGCACTCTCCGTGCCGCACTCCAATCACCCAGTCACTATCCATGTACTACTGCAATGACCCATGCACTAACTCATGCATTGCAACAATCCCCTGAGTACTACACATGCAGTCCGGCCCTCACTCTGTCACTACCCATGCACTCCTCCAATCACACGGCCAGCACCATGTGCTTATCCAATCACTCCGCCACAATCCTAGCACTTATAAATCCACCATGCACTCTCCTTGCAGCACTCTAGTCACCAAGTCACTACCCATGTACTCATGCAATGACCCAGGCACTAACAAATGCACTGCTTCAATCCCCTGAGCACTACCCATGCAGAGCTCTAACCACCCAACCAGCATCATGTATTTATCCAATGACTCCGCCAAAACCCAAGCACTTATAAATTCACCATTCACTCTCCTAGCAGCACTCTAATCATCCAGTCACTACCCATTCACTCATGCAATGACCCATGCACTAACTCATGCAGTGCTACAATCCCCTGAGCACTACACATGCAGTACAGCCATCGCCCTGTTACTACCCATGCACTCCTCCAATCACCCAGAGAGCACCATGTACTTATGCAATCACTCGGCCAAAACCCAAGCACTTACAAATTCACTATGCACTCTCCTTGCAGTAATCTAATCAGTCACTCACTAACCATGTACTCATTTAATGACCCAGGCACTAACGCATGCACTGCTACAATCGCCTGAGCACTACACATGAAATCCAGCCATCGCCCTCTCACTACCCATGCACTCCTCCAATCACCCAGCCCGCACCATGTACTTATCCAATCACTCCGCCAAAACCCAAGCACTTATAAATTCACCATGCACTCTCCTTGCAGTATTCTAATCATCCAGTCAGTACCCATGTGCTCATGCATTGACCCATGTACTAACACAGACAGTGGTACTATAACCTGCGCACTGCCCATGCAGTCCTCCAATCACCCAGCCCGCACCATGTACTTATTCAATCACTCCGCCAAAACCCAAGCACTTATAAATTCACCATGCACTCTCCTTGCAGTATTCTAATCAGCCACTCACTAACCATGTACTCATTTAATGACCCAGGCACAAACTCATGCACTGCTACAATCGCCTGAGCACTACACATGAAATCCAGCCATCTCCCTCTCACTACCCATGCACTCCTCCAATCACCCATCCAGCACCATGTACTTATCCAATCACTCCGCCAAAACCCAAGCTCTTATAAATTCACCATGCACTCTCCTTGCAGTATTCTAATTATCCAGTCACTACCCATGTACTCATGCAATGATCCAGGCACTAACTCATTTATTTATTTATTTATTTGTGGGTTTATACCGCGCTAGAATCAAAACCCGAAGGAATATCTCTGAGCCCAAACGTCAGTGAACAGATGGAATAGGAGAGCTGAGACTAGATAAGGTGCAAAGACTGAAAAGGAAATGTTTTCAGCCTCTTCCTGAAAGTTAGATGGTCCGTGCACTGCCTGACCGAGATGGGAAGTTTGTTCCATAGGGCTGGGCCAATAGAAGACAGGGCTTTACCACACTGTCTTACTTTTTTAACAATAGGTACTTGAAGAAGCAGCTGATTGCTTGACCGAAGGGAGCGAGCTGGATTGTAGGGAATACATTTTCCGACCAAGTACGAGGGACCCAGTCCGTGTAGGCCCCTATGGATCGTACAACAGGTCTTAAATTTGACCCTTTGACGAATTGGTAGCCAGTGTAGTTTTTCTAGCAGGGGGCGTGAAGGGGATCTGGGAGGGGCATTTAGGACCAGCTTTGCAGCCGTGTTTTGCACCACTTGAAGCCTGCTGAGTACGCCCTCATTAGCCGATGCCGGCAGCCCGTTGCAATAGTCCAGGCGACTGAGCACCAAGGCCTGAACCAAGGTTTTTCTGGTGGTGTCTGGGAGTAAAGGAAACACTTTACGTAATAGTCCGATTACATGGAAACAGGACCCTACAGTGTTATTTACGTGGTCCTTCAAGGACAGATCTTGGTCCAATCAGACCCCCAGGTTCTTCACCACCTGCTTAGGGCTGGGAACAGGGCCTAGACCGGAAGGCCACCAGTCAGGGGTCCACAGCATTTTGGCTTGCCCAAAAAGCATAACCTCTGTTTTTCCCACATTGCATTGTAGGAAATTCGAGGCCCTCCACTGTGCGACCGCCTTCATGCCTTCAGAGAAGGACTGTTTGACCGCAGGGGTGAGTGATTTAAATGAAAAAATGAGCTGAGTGTCATCAGCGTATCGCACTGGGATAAAACCAAAAGCTCTCATAATCCTGGCCAGGGGGGCCACATAGATATTAAAAAGTGTCGGGCTCAAACAAGAGCCCTGTGGCACCCATATTGTAATCTTTACCGCAGCAGATCGAAATGCACCCATGTTAACACACTGTGTGCGGCCGGATAGAAAGCTCCTCAACCAGGCCACTGTAAAACCCTCAAGCCCAATCTCTGCCAACTGCCCGAGCAAGATGTCATGGGATATAGTATCGAACGCTGCCGATAGATCCAATAGCACCAAAACCACTAAGTGTCCCTTATCCTGGAACATACGGAGGTCATCTGTCACTGAAAGAAGTGCCGATTCGGTGCTATAATTTGGCCTGAAGCCGGACTGAGAATAGTCCAGACTCCCTGTTCGTTCGATAAAGCTCGACAGATGTATATTGACGTGCTTTTCCGTTAGTTTGCTCAGGTACGGGAGCAGAGATATAGGTCTGAGGTTGGATAGATCTGTCCATGGGATGGAGGAATTCTTCCGGATGGGTCTCACCAAGGCCTTCTTCCACTACCCATGTACTTATGCAATGAACCAGGCACTAACTCATGTACTGATAAATAAACAAGGAGAATCCTACTTCCAGTGTGCACCACAAGGATGGGGAACACTCAGTGTTGTGTAAAATACCCCTCACACACCAACAGGCCCCTTGGTGTCATGCTTCATCATCGGGGTCTTCGCACCCCGCTAAGGGGATGCGGCACGCTACGACCTGCGACTACGCGGGAGCGTTAACAAGTAATGACTATGTGTGGTGTGTGTTGAGTGCACGTGAGGGGATTAATGTGAGTGAAGGGTGTAGTGAAAAATTAAAAAAAGTACCTGGCTAGTGGGTGTCGCGAAAAAACTTTATTCCATACCCCTAGCTGGTGCTATTAAAAAGGTGTGCAAAAAACGACGTTCAATGTCTTAATTAGGGGCATAACCTCTGGTGTGCGTCGACATGTTTCGGAACTGGTGTTCCTTCTTCAGGACGGGGCACAACTTCCCAACCCTACTCACGTATTTCTATTTAAAAAGTGTTATTCTACTTATCAAAAAGTGATAATAATCTCACGAAGGCTAACAATGTGCCTACAGCGGTATGTTCGGTTCATGCAATTGCATGCCCTGAAAAAAAGAAAAATGTACTTTTAGTTTGGTTGTCAAGTAGGACTGGCTCAGACAGGTGCAGTCACCTGGAGCCCCAAACAGTCAAATTGACCTGTAAAAAAGAGGGACATACATAACACACAACATATAAGACACACTAGAAGGTTTTTAGTATATATTTTTTCTTTTGGACATACTCATAGTCACTGTTGTGAATTGCGTCATGAGCATATCCAGAAACATCAGGGTAGGTAGGTGGATCCACAATCTGTGAGGGTAAAGAAGTGGTTTCAGTACTGTTACTCCTATTACTCACTGTTGGACTCCACACTAGATCTGGGTATCTGAGAGTTGTTTTCGTGTTTCAATTGTATACTCACGAAATCTGCCTAAATTAGCCTCCTTCTACCACCCTGTGCTGCTCCGCCGTGAATGCGATAGCGAGCAACATTGCGGTATATAATGGGTATTTAGGTGGTGTCTCATTCGTTAATTAGCGGAAATAGGAAAATGGCCTTAAAAGGCACATCCGTGTACCCGCCTATCATGTTCCTTTACACGCTCTCAGTGTGACATGTATCCTAGTATCATTGGATGATTGCCGGGTTTCTTTGCAGACCAAATATGGAGTGTCCGCTTCCCTACCTATTGCGAGCCCGGACATCAGTACTTGTCGACCAAGGTCCTACTACGCATGCCTCGTTGTTGAACTGGTTTTAAACCGGACGCGCATGCGCCTTTAGTTGTTGTTGTGCCCTTGATTTGCTAATTACCAGCGCATGCGCGGATGTGTCCCACTGATCGTGCGGTGTATCGGAAACACTGTTGCTTTCCACCAACTAGGAATATTGTTTTTACCTCCATTCTGGGTCATTCCATCGGGCCATCATTTAGCAAAAGGCATGCGCATGCGTATCTCGTGTTTAGTGCGCCTTGGTTTACTAGTTACCAGCGCATGCGCAGATGTGTGAATCGCACTGATCTTGTGCGATGCATCTGGATAAATGTTGCTTTACTCGAACTTTGAGTGTTATTTATTACTTATTTACTTCAGATCCGGGGCATCATTTAATCTGTTTGTCATGACAGAAAAAATTGAAAAAAAGGGGCATGTACCCAAAAATATATTAGTACTGTCCTGGTCCATTTGTGTGCGTGTTTTTATTCCTTTTCCATGACTATTTATACCATTCTAAGGGTAAAAGACATATCAGAATCATATTGGTTTTATAGGTTCTTATTTACCCAACCCAAAGGAATAATGAAATGTTTTCAATTATGGTCCAGTGATTTGGCTCCACGGAATGTCATCATTAAGACCTGCGACATGGGTTCCCAAGCGAAATACCCACCGTTGTTCTTTCTGGAACAGGCCTGTGTCAGATGTTAGACGTTCAATAACCGTCCAACGTAAATCATTGATACAATGCTGAAATTCCAAAAAATGTGACGCCATCTTGGTGGTCGTTTTTTTACAACGTATGTTGCTTTTGTGTTCACCTATCCTCACTTTGACAGGCCGGGTGGTCATGCCTATATATTCCAAACCGCATGGGCACGTTATCATGTAAACCACGTTCTTCGTGTTACAATTAGAGAACTGGCGTTGTTCCCATGATGTGCCATTCCTAAAGGTTAGGGTTTTGCTTTTTTGGGTTTGATGACAGCAACTGCAATTGCCACAGGGGAAATGTCCTTGAACCCCAGTCACATTCTGTCTTCCTGTGGGGTTTTGTCGTGGCCTGGTATGTACCAACATGTCTTTGATGTTTCTGCCCCTCCGGTGTGCAAGCATTGGTTTCTCAAAATCCAGGTCTCCACAGTTCAGTATACCCCAATGTTTGTTTATGACTTTCGATACCTGGTTTGATATGGATGTATATGTCGTAACGCAGATTGGTCTTTTGTTTGATCCCTTATCCTTTGGATTGTCTTCTAGAAGTGCCTCCCTGTGGTTGTTCCTTGCGTGTTTCATTGCTTTTTCAATGGTTTTGACAGGGTATTGTCTTTGTATCAGTTTGGTTTTCAAATCTTTTGCCTGATTGTTGAATTGGTTCAGTTCTGTGCAATTTCTTCGGAGTCGTAGGAATTGACCATACGGTAGATTCTCCCTAAGGTGTCTGGGATGGAAACTATCGTATCGTAACAAACAGTTTCTGGAGGTGGGTTTAAAATGGGTGGTACTTTTCAGCCTTCCCTCTTCCGTGTATATATTCAAATCCAGGAAGACCATTGATGTGTTGGAGATAGTACTGGTGAATTTCAGGTACTCATTTTGGTTGTTGAGCCAGGTTACAAAACTAGTGGCACTATTTATATCCCCATTCCATATGATGAAGATATCATCTATGTACCGTTTCCAGGTGTCAATCTGGGAACGGTATGGGTTATCTTCATGTAGGATCTTATGCTGTTCCAAATGGTGGACGTATAGTCCCGCTAGACTTGGGGCAAAGGTGCTACCCATGCTTGTTCCATGGGTCTGTAGGTACAGGGTGTCCTTGTATTTGAAAAAATTGTCTTTCAAAGCCATGGCGATGCATTCCAGGACCAGATTCCTTGGTGTCTGGTACTTCCATGCATTGCTGTAGAGGACTTCCTCTATGATCTGTAGTGTCTCCTCATGAGGTAAGCTCGTATATAAGCTCTCCACATCGAGGCTTAGTAGGAGCTGTGTGGATGGATCAAATTCCTTCTCTTCCAGTAGCTGTAGTACCGCTTTGGTGTCTTTCAAATACGTGTTTGTGGATTGTACCATTGGTCTGAGGAAAGCGTCAGAGAATTTGGACAAAGGCTCCAGAATGGACCCGATCCCGGAAACAATGGGTCTTCCCGGTGGACTTTCGATGTTTTTATGTATCTTCGGGATACAATAGAAATATGGTATTTTTGGGGTAGGTTGTTGAAGGAAATCCGCTTCCTTTTTGCTAAGCCAGTCATGGGCTAGGCCTTCCTCTACCATGCCGCCGATCTGGATCCGAAGACCTTCCGTTGGATCTCTTTCCAACATTTTGTAGTTCCGTTCATCCGATAGTAAACGCAGGCACTCTTTATCATATGCCTCAAAGGTTTGCAATACTATTGCTCCCCCTTTGTCTGCTGGTTTTATAACGAGCTCATTGTTGGTTGACAGTTCTCTGAGGGCTTGTTGTTCATCACCACTTGTGTTATAGAAGACATTCTTCCCTTTTGTATTCAGTTGGTTGACCTCCGTGGTTACTGCTTTTTCAAAGGTTAAGATTTCTACGGGAATTGTAGAATCTGGTGGGGTGAAGGTGGATTTCAACTTCAATCCTGTGTCTGTTTTGTCTTCTGGTAATGGCTTGTCTTTGAAGAAGGCCTGTAGTTTTAGTTTCCTGAAAAAGTCCTGTAACTCTTTGTTGAGTTTGAAGATATCTGGTTTCTGAGTTGGTACAAACCCCAAGCCTTTGTTTAAAACAGTCTTCTGTGTCGCTGTTAGGGTCATGGGTGTGAGATTCACAACTAAGTCCCTCTCTTGCTGGTTGACGGTTGGTTGGGAAGCGATCCTGTCATGCTCCTGGTTGTCCGGGCGTTGGGCTGCTCCTGGTCTTCCCACGCAACTGTATTGCCTTTCCGGTTCCTTCCTCGTGCGTTCTGGCGTGCCCCTAAAAAAGGTTGTTGTGGCCCTCCATACTGTTGTTGTTGGCCATAGTAACCATCACTATATTCTTGATTCCATACTGGTCCAAACTGAAAAGGGTTGAATTGTGGTGGGCCCATGAATTGTGGGAATTGATTTTGTGGTTGGTACCCACGCCATCCCCTTTGTCTAGGGAACTGCTGTCTCCTTTGTCTCCAACCTCCTCTGCGTTGTCTGTTTCCTCGATTTCCGCTTGAATTGGAACCTGAGGACCCATTGTCAGAAGTGTCGCTATCCACGTTGCTGTAGGTGCTCTTGGAGACGTAATCCACCTTTGTGTATGGATATGCATTTTCGGGGGTACATTTTGCCACATCTTTAGTTAGTTTATTGGTTTTACTCTGTTTCAGAGTGAACTCGAAGTCAGTCATTTGTTGGTTTAGTTCCTCGAGTCTCGTTTTCAACTCCTCTGGTGGAATGTATGTTTTTAGTTGGACCTCTATTTTGTTTATTTCAATTTTCAGTTCCTGTGTGATCCTGGCAGCTGTCTTAATTATGAGAACTAACCAGTCTCTTGAACAGTGCCAAGAAATCAATGACCACTCTTTCTTAAAAATTAGATCGTTTTGGAAGATGAGTGGTTCATTTTTAACAATTAGGCCAGGTGGTGCCATTTTGTTACGAAGGTACTGAGTCATGAACAGCCCGTGTAAGGCTGCTTTGATTTGGTTACGTCTAAGGTTCAGCAACTCATTCCAGTCATTTGTTTGTGGGCCTGTTTCCTGGTTACATAGGCCTTCAAAAAGGTTGGTATCAGATAGGATCTTGTCAATTTCGTCCTCTGCGAAAGTGATGCCGTGTTCATCTTCCATTTTAGATGGACCGCTGGCTTCTTTTATTATACCTGAGTGTGTGTCCCTATGTGTGTGTCAATGTATGTCTGGAGAAAAATAGCTCCCGCAGCTGCGCGCTGCCTAGAGACTAAAATAACAATGAAGGGAGGTAGAGTAAAAAGATAGGATTCCTACTCCACAGGCACTGATAAATAAACAAGGAGAATCCTACTTCCAGTGTGCACCACAAGGATGGGGAACACTCAGTGTTGTGTAAAATACCCCTCACACACCAACAGGCCCCTTGGTGTCATGCTTCATCATCGGGGTCTTCGCACCCCGCTAAGGGGATGCGGCACGCTACGACCTGCGACTACGCGGGAGCGTTAACAAGTAATGACTATGTGTGGTGTGTGTTGAGTGCACGTGAGGGGATTAATGTGAGTGAAGGGTGTAGTGAAAAATTAAAAAAAGTACCTGGCTAGTGGGTGTCGCGAAAAAACTTTATTCCATACCCCTAGCTGGTGCTATTAAAAAGGTGTGCAAAAAACGAGGTTCAATGTCTTAATTAGGGGCATAACCTCTGGTGTGCGTCGACATGTTTCGGAACTGGTGTTCCTTCTTCAGGACGGGGCACAACTTCCCAACCCTACTCACGTATTTCTATTTAAAAAGTGTTATTCTACTTATCAAAAAGTGATAATAATCTCACGAAGGCTAACAATGTGCCTACAGCGGTATGTTCGGTTCATGCAATTGCATGCCCTGAAAAAAAGAAAAATTTACTTTTAGTTTGGTTGTCAAGTAGGACTGGCTCAGACAGGTGCAGTCACCTGGAGCCCCAAACAGTCAAATTGACCTGTAAAAAAGAGGGACATACATAACACACAACATATAAGACACACTAGAAGGTTTTTAGTATATATTTTTTCTTTTGGACATACTCATAGTTCAAAAGAACATGTCGACGCACACCAGAGGTTATGCCCCTAATTAAGACATTGAACCTCGTTTTTTGCACACCTTTTTAATAGCACCAGCTAGGGGTATGGAATAAAGTTTTTTCGCGACACCCACTAGCCAGGTACTTTTTAAAATTTTTCACTACACCCTTCACTCACATTAATCCCCTCACGTGCACTCAACACACACCACACATAGTCATTACTTGTTAACGCTCCCGCGTAGTCGCAGGTCGTAGCGTGCCGCATCCCCTTAGCGGGGTGCGAAGACCCCGATGATGAAGCATGACACCAAGGGGCCTGTTGGTGTGTGAGGGGTATTTTACACAACACTGAGTGTTCCCCATCCTTGTGGTGCACACTGGAAGTAGGATTCTCCTTGTTTATTTATCAGTGCCTGTGGAGTAGGAATCCTATCTTTTTACTCTACCTCCCTTCATTGTTATTTTAGTCTCTAGGCAGCGCGCAGCTGCGGGAGCTATTTTTCTCCAGACATACATTGACACACACATAGGGACACACACTCAGGTATAATAAAAGAAGCCAGCGGTCCATCTAAAATGGAAGATGAACACGGCCTCACTTTCGCAGAGGACGAAATTGACAAGATCCTATCTGATACCAACCTTTTTGAAGGCCTATGTAACCAGGAAACAGGCCCACAAACAAATGACTGGAATGAGTTGCTGAACCTTAGACGTAACCAAATCAAAGCAGCCTTACACGGGCTGTTCATGACTCAGTACCTTCGTAACAAAATGGCACCACCTGGCCTAATTGTTAAAAATGAACCACTCATCTTCCAAAACGATCTAATTTTTAAGAAAGAGTGGTCATTGATTTCTTGGCACTGTTCAAGAGACTGGTTAGTTCTCATAATTAAGACAGCTGCCAGGATCAAACAGGAACTGAAAATTGAAATAAACAAAATAGAGGTCCAACTAAAAACATACATTCCACCAGAGGAGTTTAAAACGAGACTCGAGGAACTAAACCAACAAATGACTGACTTCGAGTTCACTCTGAAACAGAGTAAAACCAATAAACTAACTAAAGATGTGGCAAAATTTACCCCCGAAAATGCATATCCATACACAAAGGTGGATTACGTCTCCAAGAGCACCTACAGCGACGCGGATAGCGACACTTCTGACAATGGGTCCTCAGGTTCCAATTCAAGCGGAAATCGAGGAAACAGACAACGCAGAGGAGGTTGGAGACAAAGGAGACAGCAGTTCCCTAGACAAAGGGGATGGCGTGGGTACCAACCACAAAATCAATTCCCACAATTCATGGGCCCACCACAATTCAACCCTTTTCAGTTTGGACCAGTATGGAATCAAGAATATAGTGATGGTTACTATGGCCAACAACAACAGTATGGAGGGCCACAACAACCTTTTTTAGGGGCACGCCAGAACGCACGAGGAAGGAACCGGAAAGGCAATACAGTTGCGTGGGAAGACCAGGAGCAGCCCAACGCCCGGACAACCAGGAGCATGACAGGATCGCTTCCCAACCAACCGTCAACCAGCAAGAGAGGGACTTAGTTGTGAATCTCACACCCATGACCCTAACAGCGACACAGAAGACTGTTTTAAACAAAGGCTTGGGGTTTGTACCAACTCAGAAACCAGATATCTTCAAACTCAACAAAGAGTTACAGGACTTTTTCAGGAAACTAAAATTACAGGCCTTCTTCAAAGACAAGCCATTACCAGAAGACAAAACAGACACAGGATTGAAGTTGAAATCCACCTTCACCCCACCAGATTCTACAATTCCCGTAGAAATCTTAACCTTTGAAAAAGCAGTAACCACGGAGGTCAACCAACTGAATACAAAAGGGAAGAATGTCTTCTATAACACAAGTGGTGATGAACAACAAGCCCTCAGAGAACTGTCAACCAACAATGAGCTCGTTATAAAACCAGCAGACAAAGGGGGAGCAATAGTATTGCAAACCTTTGAGGCATATGATAAAGAGTGCCTGTGTTTACTATCGGATGAACGGAACTACAAAATTTTGGAAAGAGATCCAACGGAAGGTCTTCGGATCCGGATCGGCGGCATGGTAGAGGAAGGCCTAGCCCATGACTGGCTTAGCAAAAAGGAAGCGGATTTCCTTCAACAACCTACCCCAAAAATACCATATTTCTATTGTATCCCGAAGATACATAAAAACATCGAAAGTCCACCGGGAAGACCCATTGTTTCCGGGATCGGGTCCATTCTGGAGCCTTTGTCCAAATTCTCTGACGCTTTCCTCAGACCAATGGTACAATCCACAAACACGTATTTGAAAGACACCAAAGCGGTACTACAGCTACTGGAAGAGAAGGAATTTGATCCATCCACACAGCTCCTACTAAGCCTCGATGTGGAGAGCTTATATACGAGCTTACCTCATGAGGAGACACTACAGATCATAGAGGAAGTCCTCTACAGCAATGCATGGAAGTACCAGACACCAAGGAATCTGGTCCTGGAATGCATCGCCATGGCTTTGAAAGACAATTTTTTCAAATACAAGGACACCCTGTACCTACAGACCCATGGAACAAGCATGGGTAGCACCTTTGCCCCAAGTCTAGCGGGACTATACGTCCACCATTTGGAACAGCATAAGATCCTACATGAAGATAACCCATACCGTTCCCAGATTGACACCTGGAAACGGTACATAGATGATATCTTCATCATATGGAATGGGGATATAAATAGTGCCACTAGTTTTGTAACCTGGCTCAACAACCAAAATGAGTACCTGAAATTCACCAGTACTATCTCCAACACATCAATGGTCTTCCTGGATTTGAATATATACACGGAAGAGGGAAGGCTGAAAAGTACCACCCATTTTAAACCCACCTCCAGAAACTGTTTGTTACGATACGATAGTTTCCATCCCAGACACCTTAGGGAGAATCTACCGTATGGTCAATTCCTACGACTCCGAAGAAATTGCACAGAACTGAACCAATTCAACAATCAGGCAAAAGATTTGAAAACCAAACTGATACAAAGACAATACCCTGTCAAAACCATTGAAAAAGCAATGAAGCGCGCAAGGAACAACCACAGGGAGGCACTTCTAGAAGACAATCCAAAGGATAAGGGATCAAACAAAAGACCAATCTGCGTTACGACATATACATCCATATCAAACCAGGTATCGAAAGTCATAAACAAACATTGGGGTATACTGAACTGGGGAGACCTGGATTTTGAGAAACCAATGCTTGCACACCGGAGGGGCAGAAACATCAAAGACATGTTGGTACATACCAGGCCACGACAAAACCCCACAGGAAGACAGAATGTGACTGGGGTTCAAGGACATTTCCCCTGTGGCAATTGCAGTTGCTGTCATCAAACCCAAAAAAGCAAAACCCTAACCTTTAGGAATGGCACATCATGGGAACAACGCCAGTTCTCTAATTGTAACACGAAGAACGTGGTTTACATGATAACGTGCCCATGCGGTTTGGAATATATAGGCATGACCACCCGGACTGTCAAAGTGAGGATAGGTGAACACAAAAGCAACATACGTTGTAAAAAAACGACCACCAAGATGGCGTCACATTTTTTGGAATTTCAGCATTGTATCAATGATTTACGTTGGACGGTTATTGAACGTCTAACATCTGACACAGGCCTGTTCCAGAAAGAACAACGGTGGGTATTTCGCTTGGGAACCCATGTCGCAGGTCTTAATGATGACATTCCGTGGAGCCAAATCACTGGACCATAATTGAAAACATTTCATTATTCCTTTGGGTTGGGTAAATAAGAACCTATAAAACCAATATGATTCTGATATGTCTTTTACCCTTAGAATGGTATAAATAGTCATGGAAAAGGAATAAAAACACGCACACAAATGGACCAGGACAGTACTAATATATTTTTGGGTACATGCCCCTTTTTTTCAATTTTTCTGTCATGACAAACAGATTAAATGATGCCCCGGATCTGAAGTAAATAAGTAATAAATAACACTCAAAGTTCGAGTAAAGCAACATTTATCCAGATGCATCGCACAAGATCAGTGCGATTCACACATCTGCGCATGCGCTGGTAACTAGTAAACCAAGGCGCACTAAACACGAGATACGCATGAGCATTCCTTTTGCAAAATGATGGCCCGATGGAATGACCCAGAATGGAGGTAAAAACAATATTCCTAGTTGGTGGAAAGCAACAGTGTTTCCGATACACCGCACGATCAGTGGGACGCATCCGCGCATGCGCTGGTAATTAGCAAATCAAGGGCACAACAACAACTAAAGGCGCATGCGCGTCCGGTTTAAAACCAGTTCAACAACGAGGCATGCGTAGTAGGACCTTGGTCGACAAGTACTGATGTCCGGGCTCGCAATAGGTAGGGAAGCGGACACTCCATATTTGGTCTGCAAAGAAACCCGGCAATCATCCAATGATACTAGGATACATGTCACACTGAGAGCGTGTAAAGGAACATGATAGGCGGGTACACGGATGTGCCTTTTAAGGCCATTTTCCTATTTCCGCTAATTAACGAATGAGACACCACCTAAATACCCATTATATACCGCAATGTTGCTCGCTATCGCATTCACGGCGGAGCAGCACAGGGTGGTAGAAGGAGGCTAATTTAGGCAGATTTCGTGAGTATACAATTGAAACACGAAAACAACTCTCAGATACCCAGATCTAGTGTGGAGTCCAACAGTGAGTAATAGGAGTAACAGTACTGAAACCACTTCTTTACCCTCACAGATTGTGGATCCACCTACCTACCCTGATGTTTCTGGATATGCTCATGACACAATTCACAACAGTGACTATGAGTATGTCCAAAAGAAAAAATATATACTAAAAACCTTCTAGTGTGTCTTATATGTTGTGTGTTATGTATGTCCCTCTTTTCTACAGGTCAATTTGACTGTTTGGGGCTCCAGGTGACTGCACCTGTCTGAGCCAGTCCTACTTGACAACCAAACTAAAAGTAAATTTTTCTTTTTTTCAGGGCATGCAATTGCATGAACCGAACATACCGCTGTAGGCACATTGTTAGCCTTCGTGAGATTATTATCACTTTTTGATAAGTAGAATAACACTTTTTAAATAGAAATACGTGAGTAGGGTTGGGAAGTTGTGCCCCGTCCTGAAGAAGGAACACCAGTTCCGAAACATGTTGACGCACACCAGAGGTTATGCCCCTAATTAAGACATTGAACCTCGTTTTTTGCACACCTTTTTAATAGCACCAGCTAGGGGTATGGAATAAAGTTTTTTCGCGACACCCACTAGCCAGGTACTTTTTTAAATTTTTCACTACACCCTTCACTCACATTAATCCCCTCACGTGCACTCAACACACACCACACATAGTCATTACTTGTTAACGCTCCCGCGTAGTCGCAGGTCGTAGCGTGCCGCATCCCCTTAGCGGGGTGCGAAGACCCCGATGATGAAGCATGACACCAAGGGGCCTGTTGGTGTGTGAGGGGTATTTTACACAACACTGAGTGTTCCCCATCCTTGTGGTGCACACTGGAAGTAGGATTCTCCTTGTTTATTTATCAGTGCCTGAGGAGTAGGAATCCTATCTTTTTACTCTACCTCCCTTCATTGTTATTTTAGTTACTAACTCATGTACTGCTACAATCCCCTGAGCACTACCCTTGCAGTCCAGCAATACCCCTGTCACTACCAATGCACTCCTCCAATCACCCAGCTAGTACCATGTACTTATCCAATCACTCCGCCAAAACCCAAGAACTTATAAAATCACCATGCACTCTCCTTGCAGCACTCTATTCATTCAGTCACTACCCATGTACTCATGCAATAACCCAGGCACTAACTCATTTACTGCTACAATGCCCTGAGCACTACCCATACAGTCCAGCCATCGCCCTCTCACTACCCATGCACTCCTCCAAGCACCCAGCCAGCACCATGTACTTATCCAATCATTCCGCCAAAACCCAAGCACTTATAAATTCACCATGCACTCTCCTTGCAGTACTCTAATCATCCAGTCACTACGCATGTACTCATGCATTGACCCAGGTACTAACACATGCAGTGGTACAATCACCTGTGCACTGCCCATGCACTCCTCCAATCCCCCATCCAGCATCATGTACTTATCCAATGACTCCGTCAAAACCCAAGCACTTATCAAATCACCATGCACTCTCCTTGCAGCACTCTAATCATCCAGTCACTACCCATGCACTCATGCAATGACGCATGCAGTGCTACAATCCCCTGAGCTCTAGCCATGCAGTCCAGCCATCGCCCTGTCACTACCCATGCACTCTTCCAATCACCCAGCCAGCACCATGTATTTATCCAACCACTCCGCCAAAATCCAAGCACTTATACATTCACAATGCACTCTCCTTGCAGTACTCTAATCATCCAGTCACTAACCATGTACTCGTGTTATGACCCAGGCATTACCTCATGCACTGCTATAATCCCCCTGAGCACAACCCATGCAGTCCAGCCATCTCCCTGTCACTGCCTCTGCACTCCTCCCTGTCACTGCCTCTGCACTCCTCCAATCACCCAGTCAGCACCATATACTTATCCAATCACTCCGCCAAAACCCAATGATTTATAACGTCACCATACACTCTCCTTGCAGTACTCTAATCATGTAGTCCCTACCCATGTACTCATGCAATGACCCAGGCACTAACACATGCAGTGGTACAATTATAAATTCATCATGCACTCTCCTTGCAGTACTCTAAACATCCAGTCACTTCCCATGTACTGATGCAATGACCCAGGCATTAACACATGCAGTGGTACAATTACCTGGGCACTGCCCATGCAGTCCTCTAATCACCCAGCCAGCACCATGTACTTATCCAATCACTCCACAAAAACCTAAGCAATTATAAATTCATCATGCACTCTCCTTGCAGTAGTCTAATCATCCAGTCACTACCCATATATTCATGCAATGACCCAGGCACTAAGACATGCAGTGGTACAATCACCTGTGCACTGCCCATGCAGTCCTCAAATCACCCAGCCAGCACCATGTACTTATCCAATCACTCTGCCTAAACCCAAGCAATTATAAATTCATCGTGCACTCTCCTTGCAGTACTCTAATCATCCAGTCACTACCCATGAACTCATGCAATGACCCAGGCCCTAACTAATGCACTGCTACAATCCTCTGAGCACTACCCATGCAACCCTCTAACCACCTACACCCTACTGATTCACTTCTCCAATTTTCCATGTTGTACCCATGCAGTCCAGCAATCCCCCTGTCACTACCCATGCACTCCTCAAATCACCCATCCAGCATTGTGTACTTATCCAATCACTCTGCCAAAATCCAAGCAGTTATAAATTGACCATGCACACTCCGTGCCGCATTCAAATCACCCAGTCACTATCCATGTACTCAAGCAATGACCCATGCACGAACTCATGCATTGCTACAATCCCCTGAGTACTTCCCATGCAGTCCAGCCATCGCTCTGTCACTACCCATGCACTCCTCCAATCACCCGGCCAGCACCATGTATTTATCCAATGACTCCGCCGTAACCCAAGCACTTATAAATTCACCATGCACTCTTCTAGCAGCCCTCTAATCATCTAGTCACTACCCACGCACTCATGCAATGACCCATGTACTAACTCATGCAGTGCTACAATCCCCTGAGCACTACCCAAACAGTCCTGCCATCGCCCTGTCACTACCCATGCACTCCTCCAATCACCCATCGAGCACCATGTACGTATGCAATCACTCAGCCAAAACCCAAGCACTTACAAATTCCCTATGCACTCTCCTTGCAGTAATTTAATAAGCCACTCACTAACCATGTACTCATTTAATGACCCAGGCACTAACACATGTACTGCTACAATTCCCTGAGCCCTACCCATGCAGTCCTGCCATCGGCCTGTCACTACCCATACACTCCTCCAATCACTCAGCCCGCACCATGTACTTATCCAATCACTCCGCCAAAACCCAAGCACTTATATATTCACCATGCACTCTCCTTGCAGTATTCTAATCATCCAGACAGTACCCATGTACCCATGCATTGACCCAGGCATTAACACAGACAGTGGTACTATGACCTGTGCACTGCCCATGCAGTCCTCTAATCACCCAGCCAGCACCCTGTACTTATCCAATCACTCCGCCAAAACCCAAGCACTTATAAATTCACCATGCACTCTCCTTGCAGTATTCTAATTATCCAGTCAGTACCCATGTACTCATGCAATGACCCAGCCACTAACACATGCACCGGTACAATCACCTGAGCACTACCCATGAAGTACAGCCATCTCCCTGTCACTGCCTATGCACTTCTCCAATCACTCAGCTGGTACCATGTACTTATCCAATCACTCCGCCAAAACCCAAGCAGTTATAAAATAATCATGCACTCTCATTGCTGCACTCTAATCATCCAGTCACTACCCATGCACTCATGCAATGACCCAGACACTAACACATGCAGTGGTACAATCACATGTGCCCTGCCCATGCAGTCCTCTATTCACCCAGCCAGCACCCTGTACTTATCCAATCACTCCACCAAAACCCAAGTACTTATAAATTCATCATGCACTCTCCTTGCAGCACTCTAATCATCCAGTCACTACCCATGCACTCATGCAATGACTCATGCACCAACTCATGCACTGCTACAATCCACTGAGCACTACCCATGCAGTCCAGCCATCGCCCTGTCACTTTCCATGCACTCCTCCAATCACCCAGCGAGCATCATGTACTTATCTAATCACTCTGCCAAATCCCAAGCCCTTAAAAATTCACCATGCACTCTCCTTGCAGACTCTAATCATCATGTCACTACCATGTACTCATGCAATAACCCAGGCACTAACTCATGCACTGCTACAACCCCTTGAGTACTACCCATGCAGTCCAGCCATCGCCCTGTCACTACCCATGCACCCCTCCATGCACCCAGCTAGTGCCATGTACTGATCCAATTACTCCGCCAAAACCCAAGCACTTATAAAACGACCATGCACTCTCCTTGCAGCACTCTAATCATCCAATCACTACCCATGTTCTTATGCAATGACCCAAGCACTAACTCATGCACTGCTACAGTCCCCTGAGCACTAACCATGCAGTCCAGCCATCGCCCTGTCACTACCCATGCACTCCTCCAATCACCCAGCGAGCACCATGTGCTTATCCAATCACTCTGCCAAAACCTAAGCACTTATAAATTCACCATGCAGTCTCCTTGCAGTATTCTAATCATCCAGTCACTACCCATGTAGTCCTGCAATGACCCAGTAACTAACACATGCAGTGGTACAATCACCTGTGCACTGCCCAGGCCGTCCTGTAAACACCCAACAAGCACCATGTACTTATCCAATCACTCCACCAAAACCCAAGCACTTATAAATTCACCATACACTCTCCTGGCAGTACTCTAATCATGCAGTCACTACCCATGTACTCATGCAACGACCCAGGCACTAACACATGCAGTGGTACAATCACCTTTGCACTGCCCATGCAGTCCTCTAATCACCCAGCCAGCACCATGTACTTCTCCAATCACACCAACAATACCCAAGCACTTATAACTTCACATTGCACTCTCCTTGCAGTACTATAATCATCCAGTCAGTACCCAGTACCCATGTACTCATGCAATGACCCAGGCACTAACTCATGTACTGCTACAGTCCCCTGAGCACTGCCCATGCAGTCCAGCCATCGGCCTGTCACTACCCATGTCCTCCAATCACCCAGCCAGCACCAGCCAGTCATCCACTCATCCAATCACTCTGCCAAAACCCAAGCAGTGATAAATTCACCATGCACTCTTCTTGCAGTACTCTAATCATCCAGTCAGTACCCATGTACTCATACAATGACCCAGGCACTAACACATGCACTACTATAATCCTCTATGTACTACTCACACACTCCAGCCATCACCCTGTCACTACCCATGCACTCCTCCAATCCTCCAATCCCCAAACCAGTACCATGTACTTATCTAGACACTTTGCCAATACCCAAGCACTTGTAAATTCACCATGCACTATTTTTGCAGTACACTAATGATCCAGGCAGTACCCATGTCCTCATGCAATGATCCAGGCACTAACCATGCAGTGCTACAATCACCTGTGCACTACGCATGCAGTCCTCTAATCTCCTAGACACTACTCACTCACTCCTTCAATTAACCAGGTATTACCCATGCAGTCCAGCAATCGCCCTGTCAATATCCATGCACTCCTCGAATCACCCAGCCAATATAAAATACTAATTCAATCACTCCGCCAATACTCAAGCAGTTTCAAAATCACCATACAGTATCCTGGCACTACTGTAATCATTCTGTCACTACCCATGTACTCATGCAATGTCCCAGCCACCATCTATGTACTCATGGAGTCACCCAGAAAATACTTATACACTACTCTAATTCCGGAGGTACCAATCCCCTCTTTGGTGAGAGACGCTTTATGCCCCAACTCTCTGTCTCTTCAAGAGATGACTGAAAATTTCTATTCAATGTCAGACCACTCATGAGAGCATGAATAAGGATTGGGCGGACTATCCCAGTGAAAGCAGTATGGATGAAGATTCCAGAATAAGCTAAACTTCTCCTGGATCAGCGATAACTGTGAAAAAACATAGAGCCAGTAAGTCTATAGGAACTAAGAGCATGGCATCACACTCTGGGGGGCACTGAAAACATGATACAGGATGGATGTTTTGGATCTGAGCAGCCTAATGAACCATCTAGTGACTCGGAGGTGACTCTTGCTATGATTTATAAGACAATGGTAGCTCACAGAGCGGAGTCCAAAACGGAAATTGCTCGTACACAGACTACATGCAGAAAGGTGCAAAATGCTGTCAGGAGAGTTACCAAAATTTGTACAGATATCTCTTACAGAGTTACTGAGGCAGAGGCTAGAATATCCGTACTTGAGGACGAAGTTGCAGCACAAAAAAATCGAGCTAAATACCATCAAAGTTCATCAGGATGACATAAGCTTCAAACTTACGGAGCTGGAAAACCAGTCGCGTAGAAACAATCTGCGAGTTTTAGGGGTTCATGAAGAAAATTCATTTGTGATTTATTCCAAGAAGCATTCCCGGAGCTGACTTCCTGGACTTGGTCTACAGTCATTGAACGGGCGCACCGCTTCCCCTTTACAATTAGGAGAGCTAAACAATCAGAGGTGGAACGACCCAGAGCAATCTTGGTCCGCTTTAATAACTTTTTGGCAAGAGAGGCGGTGTTCGGTCTAGCCAGACCTGATAAGCAGAGGTCCGCAAAAGGTTGTAGCTTTTTTGTTCGGCCAGACTTTTGTCCTGCCACTGTCTTGAAGCGTTGGCATTTGCGCCAATTAATTCCAGGATTTCAGGAGAAAGGTGCCGCCGTTTATCTGCAAAATCCAGCCAAACTAAAAGTGACTGTTAAAGGACAAACAAATTTTTTTTTCTGAGATAGTGGCAAAGGAGTATTTGATGACACTTTAAGGGAGAGGAAGGAAGCAGGGAAAAGGGGGAATAGTGGGAAAGGGGAGGAGAAGGGAGAGGATGAGAGGGGGAGGAAGGGGAGAGAAGGAGAAAAGAGAAAGGACGAATGTGAATGTATTTGAATATTCTTGGTTTTTCTGTCCTGCTAAATAGTCCTTAAAATGAGTTTTCTGATTTGTTTGTTTTGATAATAATGTATTTTTTTCAACTGCACTGCACTGCCTAATCTTTTGAAATAATGGTGTTCCTCCTTCTCTCTCTCTTCTCTTCTTCAATATGTATCTTTTTTTTTGTAAGTGAGCACTGTTATATGGATGTGGATATATAGGCTAAAACTGAATTCTCTCTTTTTTCCGATCATGGCAGGGAGTAGGGGGGGTACCTTGGGTTCCCAGGGACTTACGGTCCTTGTGCCTCATGCGGTGGGATGGGTGGGGGGTGGGGGGGATGGTGGGGGTTTGGGATTGGTGGTGGTGGTTGAGGGGGGTGGGATGTAAGTCAGCTGTAGTTTTTTTTGAACGGACGGCAGAGCTGTCAACTTTAAGGTGTTGTTCTATTTTGAATCAAAATAGCGAAGCAAGTATTACTTTATGCATGATGTATAATAATGGATAGGAAAGTAAAGATTTGTACCTTAAATATCAATGGCCTTAATGATTTTAGGAAACAGGGGATTCTATGTAAAATAATTCAACTATTACAAATAGACATCTTGTGTTTACAAGAAACGCATGTCTCTTGGGATAAACGAAATGTCTTGAAAAATCTAGGCCTTGAATTACTTGTATGCACAAAGCAGACTGGAATCAAAAGAGGGGTTGCTATCCTTATGAAACGAGGTATGGGGCAATGTGTTAGAACATTGGCAGATAAATGGGGGAGATGGGGCTTGGCAGAAATTAGTATTGATGGTAATAGGTTTACCATTTGTTCTCTATATGGGTCAAATTTAGACGACTGTGAGGTATTGAGCTCGATGAATGTATAGCTTACTGTTTGGCGTCAACCAATACTTTTTTGTGGTGACCTGAATATTCATATTGAAGCTGATTTTAATATTAGGTCTAGTTGGAGTTACAAAGGAGGAAAGATTAAGACCTTTAGAGCTCTCCGAGAACTAGTCTTGGGGAACGGACTTATTGACGTTTGGAACAGATCGCGGCCTACGGAATCTAAATATACTTTTTTTTGGGCCCCACATCAAAAGTTTGTACGTTTGGATTACTTTTTTGTTTCTCAAGATTTTATAGAGAAAGCCCATATTGATATCATGCCACAGCTTATTTCAGATCATAACCCCGTAATATTGGAAATACAATTACCTTCTCAAAATATTGGCTTTAAAAACATGTGGTCATTTCAAAGGAACTTGTTGTTGGACGATGCTTATCTTCAACACATGGCTAAAATTATCAACGAGTTCTTTTTGTATAATAATGACACTGCTTCTATTCCAATTGTCTGGGATACATTTAAGTCTATAATCAGAGGAGAAACTCTTAGCTACTCCAACTTTCAGCCGAAAAATAAATGGAGCAAATTCAAACAAGAACTAGAAAGGGTGATGAAGGCAGAGCTAAAACTCGCTGCTAATATAAAAACTGGTCAGGGCATCGAAGATGCTCAACGTGATTTAACTACGGTATGTGCAGTAGCTTACTCCTATTTAGCCAATCAGGTAGCGTCAAAATATATGCAATATAAGACGAAATGCAACGAACTAAACGAACAAACGGGTAAAATATTAGCGCAAAGGCTTAGACAGAAGGCAGCTTTCAATGATATCATAAAAATTGTTGATTTAAATGGGGTAACTCAGGAATCGAAAGTAGGGGTTCTAAAGGCGTTTTGTGACTTTTATCAGTTGTTATAAAATGACCCGAATGATGGTACCAGCGAAGTGAAAAATGCTTAGGAGTTTCTAAAGAACCTTGAAAACGCTGACCGGTGGTTAGATGCTGATCCTCCAGTTTTTTATAAGTGGCAGGCAAAATTACTATCCATTTATCAACTCGAGAATGCAGTATATAAACGGAAGGGACGGATAAGAAAGATGGCTGGTCAAAAACTTTAGGCTCCTATCACTAATTGGATATGATCGCTCTCCTCAATTTTGGATAGCTTCCCTACAATCAATGCTTATAACATTTTTGTTGTGTTTGTATAATATTCTGTATTCTTTCCTTTTCCATCGTTACTTGAGGACAAGAGAAATTAATGTTTGTTCTGCCGGATTTGCTTTTTTGGTATTTGTATATTTCTGTTTCATTTTCTTTGTGTTTTTCATGAATTATTTTATGTATAACTATCTGCTGACATAAAACCAATAAAAAAATATATATATATACACTACCCCTATTAACCAGGCACTACACATGTACTGTCCCAATCACCCAGGCACTACCTAGGCACTCTTTCAATCAATCAAGCTCTACTCATGTACTTATGCAATCAACCAGGCATTACCATGCACTTATTTCTCTTTTTATTTTAACAGATAAGTAGTTCTGAAAAGAACTCTTTTTTTTCTTTCATAATTTTTTTGTGTTTTGTAAATCATTTTGTATATTTTTTGGGTGTTATTTTTTTTAAACGGGAAAAGCAACAGAACTAACTTTTAACTTTTGCAATTTAACAGTCATTGCAACCATAAAAAAGATGAGCTGTGATGATTTCTTGCTGCAGAATCCACAGCATATACAGATTGCTCCCCACAATAAACCAAAGCCCTGTATTTGATGCAGTGTTGGTGAAGATTAGCAAATTCAGGACGAATGTTTGGACCTCGAGATGATGAGCTTGAGGTTCCTGAAGTGCCTGGACCAGCTCCCTGGTCATCCTGCTGCATCCCTGCTTGGGCACGTTGGAGTTGTTCACGCGCCAGAGGTTTAGGGTGAATTATCTGAAGATGCTTCATTATGCGAGATGTTCCACATGAGAGTTTTTGGTCTCTTCCCCTCAACAGTATTCTTGAGGAAAGAGTGCAGCTGACCTTGCTGGCATTCACCTTTTTTCACCATCTGGAATGGTGAAAAACTTCCACACAATGTATTCCTTCGTCTTTCTTCAAGGTTAGTCCAAGTCCTCTTCTTCAGATGGAACATCCACAATAGGAGTAGAAGAAGCTATTTCTGTTGAATTAGGAAAACACCCCAAAAATATAGAAAGCAGCTCAAAAAACACAGCAGGTGTGTCTCCTGGGATGGTGTAGCAAGAATGAGAAAAATGGGTGGGGTCCTTTAACTTCTAGAATGAAAAACCTTGTGAACCAATGAAATGCTTTCTCTTAAAGTCACATTGGAGTCACCCAGCGCTCACCCAACGTGACTTAGCGAAAGTATTTTTAAGAGTAATATAACTTTATTGTAATTAGAAATATATGAGTTTTATCATTAGTTTGCATAATCTACTGGTCTAATATACATATTGAGCTACACATATATATTTTTTAAACATTAAAAAAATTGACGGGAGTTGCGTACCCAGCGCAACACCACACGCACATAACATTATGTGGGGCGCGCACCCGTCGTATAAAAAATGCACACACAACATGATCCCATACGTAAATGACGTTACGCAGGGCCAGGCACCGCACTCCCATCACATACCAAATACGCGCACACAACGCAATCCTATACGTATATGACGTTGCGCGGCGGCAGGCACAGAGCACCCGTCGCTAACCCATCGCGCATCGTTCACACCTTTGGCAATATGGCTGCTTGAATCCGCGCACCCACCGAGATAGGTACACGATGGGTACGCGACTCTACTTTTTCTAAAAAACAGTATATTTATATTTAAGAAAACACAAGACATTACATAATTTTAATAACAAAAAAAGCTTAGAAAAGTATTTTTAGGATATTAAATTTAGAAAATATCACAAATTTGGAAAAACCAGTGATGTCACTGACTAAGTCAGGAATGTAATATGTGACGTCATCAGCAGTGCATTGCAAGGGCTCGTGTTATGGTTAGCTCTACTAACTATAAATGCCGAATTTCTCTGGTTTTGTTCATGTGAAATGTCCATCTTACTATAACGTCACTGAAACCTATGTTTTTTTCAGTGAATTTCTATGGTATTTTAAATGCTACTTTCTAACTATAACATCCGTTAAGCCTATGTTTTTTCAGTGAATATGTATATATATATATATATATATATATATAAAGTCCAATGCTCTCTCCCACCATAGGAAAAAAGGGTAATGTATATATATATATATATATATATATAAAACGTGTTTATATAAAATGTGTTTTCCCCATGCAATTTTCCATAGGTACCGTTCATCGTGGCTACATCCCGAAAAGCTGAACGGAATTACACCAAATTTGGCAAATGTTGTAGTCCTTGGTTCAGACTCGTGCCTTTTGCTTATATGGTGTAAATCTGTTCCGCAGTTCCTGAGAAAATTACAATTAAAAGTACATATATATCTATGGCCTCGGTGAATCCGCGCATCCTTCGTGGATTATAAGTGCACTGTCCCGATCATGTGCAGAATGCTGATTGGCTGGGAAGTGGTTGTCAACATTTGAAACCAGGAAGTGTTGGCAGCCATGTTGTGCCTCGGTAGAAGCGAGGATCTAGTAATTAGTGGAAGAAGTGTTTAAAACGTATAAAGGGGGCAGGTAAGAAATATTTTGACCCTCTAGACCGGCTTAGGGGGTCCCACAAGGACCCGTGGGGCCCAAAAAAGAATATTTTTTTTTTTAAATGTGCGCTGGGTGCATGGATCCGCCGTAAAAAAAAGTAAACACGAAGCGCGGGCTACTGTGCTTGTTTAAAAATTAACTACCTGGGAAGGAGAAATCCCGGGTTCTTAAATATTGCATTTGAAGCGGTGGCAGAGAAAAAAGAGGGTTCCCAAAACATATATTCCCTATGCAGTTTTCCATAGGAATCGTTCATCACGGCTACAGCCCGAACGGCTGAACGGAATTGCACCAAATTTGGCAAAGTGGTAGTCCTTGGTTCAGACTTGTGCCTTTTGCTTAAATGGTGTAAATCCGTTCAGAAGTTCCTGAGAACATTACAATTAAAAATACATATATATGGTACTATCGGTAGATGCCCATATGGCGTTTGACATGGTCAAATGGCCCTGTCTCTTCGCAGTGCTATAGCATCTGGGATTCGGACCAAAGTTCTGTTCCTGGATTAGGCTTCTGCCAATGGCCCATGTCGCAGTCAACGGTCACATCTCTGAAGACTTCCCCTTAGAGAAAGGGACACGACAGGGCTGCCCACTGTCGCCATTACTATTTGCTCTGGTATTGGAGCCGTTGGTGGCATGGATACGATGGGACCCAAAGAAACAGGGCATCAAATGGACGGATAGCTGGGAGGACCGAGTGTCCCTCTAAGCCAACGATATCTTGCTATACCTAGCCTCACCGAGACATTCCATATTGGCCCTCCTGGATATCTGTGTGGCCTATGGCAAGGTATCCGGTTATACCATAAATTGGTCGAACTCGTTACTGTATGTGTTACAAGGCCCACCAGCACGCCCCCCTGACAATTGGCCACTACAGATTGCAAACAGCAAGTTTAAATACTTGGGTATCTGGGTCACAACTAACTCGTAGGAGTTTTGTTTTTTCAGACACATTTACAGCCGCCACTAGACCGTCTTAAGCGGGATGTACGACACTGGGGGTCACTGCCATTGACCTTGTTGGGGAAGGCAGCGCTTTTTAAAATTATGGCATTACCCTGTTTCTTATATGTTTTAGAGAACACACCATACCACGTGCCGCCATCTTATTTCAGGGCAATTACGACACAGGTATCTAATCTTCTATGGAATAATAAGCCTGCGCGTATTGCGCAAACTAAACTAGTGCACGGATGGTATGATGGGGGAATAGCACTCCCCAATGTACAACTCTATTACTGGGCGGCACAACTGAAAGTCATGAATCAATAGATACATGTATCACAGGCAGATCCGGCATTTAAAGCAGACAGGGCGCAACTGGGCATGAGAGAAATGCTTACACCCGTCTACAAAAAAAAAGTGACCTTGGCTCTGTTCAGCCCTGTGCGTCACACCCTGGATCTATGGCACACGACACAGGCAAAACTAGGATGAAGAGGGATACTAACCCAGCTTACTCCACTATGGGACACGAAAAGGCTTGGAAAGCTTCGGAATAGCAAGGGATTCAATAGATGGGATGACATAGGGATTTCCAGGGTGGGGGACATGTGGGAGGGAGGTGAAATAGTCACCTTTGAGCACCTTCAGCAAAAATACGACATGGCACCCACAGAAATGTTTTGATACACACAGATACGGCACGCCCTTATGTCAATACTACCACACGGCGCAGACATCCCGGACGCATCCCCTATGGAGGACAGATTATTCACTGACCACATGACAAAGAGTGCCACCTCCCTTACATATCGTAAAATAGTGAATAATATGCCCGACCCGATGGGACCTCTGAGGGACAAATGGGCTAAAGATATAGGTGACATGGACGACTCAGAGTGGCAGGAAGCATTGGCATCCCCAAAAGAGATGGGCATAACTTCGCGCCTCAGACTGGTGCAGCTCCGCATCCTACACAGGTCATACTATACACGACATATACTACACAGGATGGGTAGGGCAGAACACCCCTACTGTATGCGCGGCTGCGGAGATGAAGGTACATTCTTTCATACCATATGGGACTGTCCAAAAATAATGAACTACTGGACAAAGGTAATGAGAACCATATCTCAATCGGATGGGGTGTCGCTTGTGCCGGAACCAAAACGATGTCTATTAAATGTATGGGAACCAAATGACCTCTCGCTGTCAGGACAGAGCTGGGTAACACTAGGAATTATGGTCGCCAAAAGGAATATAGCTCAAAAGTGGGGAGGGGCGGTAATCTCATCACTGGCAGCCTGGGGTAGAGACATGGATGCTGCCATGGTTGCCGAGAGGGAGGTATTCAGTACCAGAGGATGTCCAAAAAATTGGGGGGGCGTGGAATAAATATAGAGGGGATATCTGCGAACCTCCGCCGGACAGGGAAGATAGCGATTCAGACTCGGATGACAAATGTTGATTTAGGAATGAATGATGGGGGCCGGGTTTCAGTAGCTGAAAATAGGCGAATTGGTGTCTTTCAGTCTGTAAATGATATCTATGGTGCCAACATTTTTGTAAAAAAGCCAAAAATGCAGTGAAAATTGTATCTCCCTATTTACTAGGAGACGCTAAGATGCATTAATGCATATTAGCAGCCGGTTTGCTAAGGGATCGCCTCGTATCTCCAATGAGTTGCAATGTAGGTGTTCTCAGTGGGAAGGTAGGTGTTTCTATGAGAATTTAAAAAGGAAGAGGGAGGTATGACAATAGCATTGTGTTTACAAGGCGACCCTGGATTTGAGGACCAATAGGAAAACTCTCGCTAATTGCGGTTTATGTCGGATCCTAACATCTGTTCTGAAGTAGACTTAAGCTTGTTTAATTTGCAAGGTGGCAGATTTACAAGTTCCTTGCGTCACTACACTTTTAACATGGGAAAAGTGACGCGAAAGTGGTGCCAGGGGGTTGTAAATCTGCTACACAGTATTCTGTCCTAGTTTGCTTTCCTTTCTCTCATGTAGAGGATCCTGGGTAAATATAACTGTTTCTGTACAGCCAGTACTTTTCAACCCTACCTCCAAACTGCTTACTGCCTGTTACCATAGTAACAGTTCATGGAACAATTAACTGAGTACACAGGTTACAAGTTCACCAAACAATGTTGCTAATCGAAACAGTTACTGTGCTGGAGTTTTTAAAATTTTCCATTGGAACTGTTAATCCCAGGTACAGACTCTGGTAAAGAGCTGGTAGAGTTAGCCTCAGTACTATACTTCTAGTTATAAACATCATTTCTATGTAATTGTTTAATGTTTTGTAAGCATATGATTATCACACTAAATATTAGCGAAATGTTGTCAGAAAAAGAAGACGTATATACTTTTTCAAATTAACTTTTATTAAAATAACAATAAATAACTAGAAACGTAACTTTAAAATAACAATATACAAAATAAGTAGAAGCATAACTTTAACCTGACAATATAATAAACAAAATGTTCGATGGACTCCAATGCATGGCGGGTAGGTAACCTGCAAAACAAAAATGAAAATAAGTGTTTAAAATTAGATTGATGTGACTGAACGGGGTCAAAGATCACAAATTAAGGTAACACTTGGCAATATTTGTTAATTTGCACGTCTGTAGTGTGCCTGATACATTCCACCTCTCTTATAGGCCCACGTTCAAGAGGTGTCTGTACGGAAGTGCCTACTGCATCAGATTTACAGTATGGACCAAGAGGTCTTTAAAATGATTCAGAGATGAGACAGAATTAGTTTAGAGATCACGTCATTATGCAGGACAATATTTTTTATTTGGAACCCATTTGATCGGAGGCATTGTGTATTTAGGCCGCTCTGCTAACCTTGTGTAAACACTGTGGCGAACAGAGTTCACAACTTCAACTGAGCTTTGGTTCTACACTGCAGACTGTATTAAATTCAGTCTTGATTTTTTTATCGGCAGAGTGGACAGCAGCATCCATAACTTTAAAAGAGAAAGAGAAACAATGTGAGAGAGAGTGAGAGAGAGAAAGAGAGAAAAAACAACATTAAAAGTGTGAGAGAGAGAAAGTAATAGATGGAGCAGTTAACACTGGAGAAATATCTTTGTAGCTCACCGTTTTGCCTCCGTTATGTGTTCAAGCATGTGCTGGTTCATAGTGCACCCTCCAGTTTAGTGATCTGAAAGATAGTATAGAGTTAGTAATAGCATAGTACATACAACTGCACAAGTATATTTTTGCTTTATGTCTTTGTACACTCAGGATACTGTATTTCATCAACTTCCACTGCAAGGAGGTATTTGTTTGATGTTTTTCTTCCAAAGTACTATACCACATGCACTCCCACTGCATAGCGGTGAGTTCTCATTACTGCGTACCCAGACTGTTGCACCCCATTGACTCCCAGAGTTCGGAGGCGAGTGCTTCTTCTTGTGCACTCAGGAGCAGATTTATAAGCTCCTTGCACCACTTTTGCGTCACGGTTCCCATGTTAAAAGTGACGCAAAAGTGGCGCAAGGGGCTTGTAAATCTACCCCTCAGACTGTTGCAACCTATCCACTCCCACTGCCCGGAGGTAATTGTACATTCATACGCAGTCAAGCTGCTGCACACTACCCACTCTCTCCGCCCACAGGTGACTTCTCGTTGCTTCGGAAACAAGCTTCTTTGCTCACCTTGTGCCATTGGCGTGATTCAAAGAGGGTGCACCACTTGTCGAAGCAGCCTTCTCAGACGTTGTTACGATGGCCACGCTTCATCGCAGAATCCTCCAACGTTGAGCTTTGGAGGTGTTGGGAGTGACGCCAATTTGTGAAACACAACCTGTAAGATAAAAAGGAAGTTAATATTGTGCGTCATTTCTTTATTAAACGAGTGAGGAAGTGAAAGAGTGACTGAAAAGAATATTCGCAGCTCACCTTTCTGTCACCGGTGTGTCTTTCACCACGTGCCAGGACATAATGCACCCTCTCTTTTACATCTAAACGATAGTAAAAGAAAGATGTTATGATTGTTAATTGTTACTATCTTATTGTGGAGAAGAATTACATCTCCCTTTCACACACCTTCCCTCCTGCATTTAAAAAACAACTATTTGTACAGTTCCAACTTGTTTAATAGGCTTCGATTTTTGTAAAATTACTATAGTAGTAATGTTTTTTATCCGGTTGTAAAAGGAGGTTGTGAAAGCAAGTGGTGCGTAGTGATACAGGTGCTTTTGATCATCACAAGCGACAGACATTTGACGGATCATAAAAGCTTTCCTGCTATTGGAAAAAAAATACAAATGCAATAAGATACGGTATATACGAATGCGTACGCCTAATTCGCTGCGTTGCCTTTTTGTATCCAGTTTGCTGCACCCCATCTACTCCCTCCGCTGCACACTCACGCCTGACTGCTCACCTTTTCAAGGACAGGGCACCTTCTACATCATGCAGTCCCGTTCTGTCACCAAGAAGTCTCATATTTGGTGCTGAGTCTTGATTTCGCTATGGCAAAGGACATACTCGTGCACCCATCTTCATCGCAGGTTCCTCACCCGCTCAGTCCTTGCGGTACCACTAACTCAGTGACCAAAGCGGCCAAGGACGTAGTGGTGGTCCCCCTCCTCTGTGGTTCGGGCCTACATGAGGCGTCCGAACCACTAGGACAGGCCATCACAGCGCTTTCGATAGGAGCAACTCTAAAATGGCGAAGAGCAAGTGCGCCACATCTTTATTATCGGTAGGGTCACGTGTGTAGTGATATATGTGCTGGATGGGTGTGGTGTGGGTATATACCAGCCATGAGAGAGTGTGTGTGTGCCGTTCTGACAACTAGACCGGGATGTAAGAAATCACTACAATGGAAATCTGGGCCATGTACGTACTTTTGTTGTGTTTTCCTGGAAGAGAAAGTGGAGTGGGCTGGACTGACATATGCCAGTGCTGTGCGAGGCTGTGAACGATGACTCCAGAGCTATGGGTGTGGTTCAGTTGTGAGCTATATGAGAAATCTACTGGATGTCCGTGTTGCAGTGCTGCCGTCACCCGGGTCTTACACCCAAATGTGTCATTATGTCTGTAAAGTTCCACAATATGGCTAACCTGGAAGGTACGGGGTATCACTGATCCTATATTCATCCATAGATGCACACATAAAAGATGGTGGACATGACATTTCTGCGAATCTTAATGTTTGTTGTACATTCAGTGGAGTGTTGTAGCTGTAGTAATGCATGGGTGTGAGACGTTTAGGTTGCAGTTTTTAGCACATGAAGGACAGATAATATATATATGTATGTGGTCATTCAGGTATACTGTCGAACTTTGTGCTGGAAATCATTGTTCGAGGCTCGGAGTTGCGTCCACATCCAGTTATTGTAGGGTAATGACCTATTCAACGCGTGCCTGAAAATGTACTTTAAATACGGTGCTCATGTAAATTGTTGATATCGTTTTAGGTCGACCTTGGGCTATATAAATATGCTAAAAATAAAAAAAATAGTACACTTTTATAAATAGACTATACAGTTTCTTTGCAGTATTGTAATGATCCACTTTGTACGTTCGTATTTGTAGAATGAGCGAGAGAAATTTATATAATCGAAGTTTTTGTTTTTGGCAGAGGTACGGCATACGCTATTTAAAGCACAATATAATGTTTTAGGGCGCAGGAGCAAGCATTTTATAAACATAATAAGTATACAGACACAGATAGATAGTTGAAGTGGGTACGGGCACGTGTGCTCGACTCCATTTTATTACGTTGCTGTTGGTAACAAGTAGAATAGTCATCATAATATCATACACAGATATTCAATCATAAACGGTTTATGACTTCTACTGTACAAAGGTAGGAGCACTGTATGTGAAATTATACACAGAAGATTCTATCATGAAGGGCTCATGAGTTGTGGTACACTGAGGTAGGGGCGGTTTATGTAGAGCCTGCGATGATTCATGGTTCAGGCAGAACACACTGGTAAGAATGTCTTTTGGCAACTGAATTTTGCCTTCATAAGGCCATGTGGCGATTATTTATGGTGCACTGATTTAGTGGTACATCTGTTGCTCAGTGTGTGCTCACTCTGCGATGATGCATGGTTCTAGAGGTCTGTACTCAAAGCATTGACTGTTGTATACTGGACTGCATGAACTTTGAGGGGAAAAAAACCTACTATTAATGGTTATCAATTGCTCTGCAAACTAGGTCTGGTGATTGGTCCCCATAACAAATTAAACTATTGCATTTCATGCAGTGCATTCTAACTTTCTCAAAATGGGGACGTATGTCTGGTGTCGATGTTGAAGGTGATACCCCAGAAGTACTTGGTATTGCCGGTGGTTGAGGTACATTTAGGTACAGTGTTCTACATTCTTTGTGAGCATAGTTCACAGGATGCAGGGATTAAAGGTGCTTGTGCATACTAGCAGTGCCATAGGAGTATTTTTTGTTTGTGCCTTAAATAAATCAAGGCTTAATTCCCTACTGTCTGTTGTGTAGATAGAAAGCTGAATTCAAGTTGTGAATCCTACTGTCCGCAGTGTACATCGAAGCCACTAGTCAGCACAGTTATAGAAGAATGTTTTTTTTCACCTATTTAAACAAAATCTGAATACATACAGTATAATTGTCTCTGCATTAGGTAAATCAGGGCTGAATTCCCTACTGTCTATAGTGCAGATGCAAAGCTGAATTCAAGTTGTAAACCCTCCTGTCTGCAATGTAGATCTTAGGGTGGACTGCATCATCTGTAATTATGATTGAATAGAAAGAAAGAACATGTATAGAATACATTATTAAAATATCAAGAAATTCCTTTTGTCGCATCTTTTAACAAAATATGAGGACATAAAGTACAATTATCTCTACCTTCAAAAAATCAAGGCTAAATTTCATGCTGTTCGTAGTATAGATTCAAAGCTGAATTCAAGATGTGAACCCTGCTGTCCGCACTGTAGATCAAAGGCAGTAGTCAGCAGAGATATCGACGAATCATTTTTGTCACTGTTTTTAACAAAATCAGAACACATACAGTAACATTTTCTCTGTATTAAATAAATCAAGGTTGAATTCCCTACTGTCCGTAGTGTACATGCAAAGTTGACTTCAAGTTGCGAACCCTATTGTCCGCAGTGTAGATCGAAGGCAGTAGTTGACACAGACATCGAGGAATGTTTTTTTTGTCACATACTTTAACAAAATCTGAGGACACAGTACAATTGTCTCTGCCTTAAATAAATCGGCGATGAATTCAATGTTGTCTGTGGTGTTGATGCGCCACAGGTATCAAGTGGTAAACTCTGTTGATCGCAATGTACATTTGAAGGTAGTAGTTAGTATAGCTATTGAGCAATGCTTTTTGTGACATCCTTTAACAAAATTGTCCCTGCCTTACATAAATCAAGGATAACTTGAATGCTGTCCGTAGTGTAGATGGAAAGCTGAATTTAATTTGTGAACCCTGCTGTTCGCAGTGTAGATCTTAGGCTGCACTGCATTATCTGTAATGTACTCCATACATTGACTTTTGCATGTGGGACTCATGAACTGGTATCAAGTGGTGAACTCTGTTGAGGGCAGTGTACATTTGAAGGCAGTAGTTAGTATAGCTATTGAGCAATATGTTTTGTGGCATCCTTTAACAAAATTGTCTCTGCCTTACATAAATGAAGGCTAACTTGAATGCTGTCCGTAGTGTAGATGGAAAGCTGAATTTAAGTTGTGAACCCTGCTGGGTTCACAAAGGCAGTAGTTGACTCAGACATGGAGGAATGCTTTTTGTCACTTATTTAAACAAAATCTGCAGACATATAGTAGAATTGTCTCTGCATTAAATAAATGAAGGCCGAATTTCCTACTGTTCATACTTTAACAAAATCTGAGGACATTGTCTCTGCTTTAAATAAATCGAGACTGAATTCAATGTTCTCTATAGTGCTAATGCGCCACTGGTATCAAGTTGTAAACTCTACTGACCGCACTGTAGATCGAAGGCAGTAGCCAGCACCGATACCGACAAAAAAATGTTATCACTTATTTTAAGAAAGTCTGAGGAAATAGAGTAGAATTGTCTCTGCCTTACATAAATGAAGGATAACTTCAATGCTGTGCGTAGTGTAGATTCAAAGCTGAATTCAAGTTGTGAACCCTGCTGTCCGCAGTGTAGATCGAAGGTAGTAGTCGATACAGACATAAGTCTGCTGTGCTGTGGCGCTGAGTTCGCAATGGGCCTGTAATGAGGAGGCACGTGGTCATGGCGGCAGCCACGTGGCAGGGTGAGGACCTTTGCTCTGGCAGAGTCTTTTTTCTTTGCAGAAGTAAACCACGCCCAAGGCGTAGGATAATTTTTTATACTCTTACGCTGGAGTTGCGTACGTTGGATCAGTCCACTCCACTTCACCTTCAAGGGGGGAGACAACACAGCAACATGACTGAGATATTCCCCAGAGTCTGAGATAATATGGTTGCGTCCACTGTGCAGTACACACGTATCAATGGTATATCTACACACGGAAAAGTTTTTGGTATGTATAGTGAGTGGTATATAGCATATCATCGGTAGTATTAGCAGTGAGTACATTATTGTTGATGTGCGAGTTCCTTCCCTTATACATAGTTGACTGCCACATCTCTGAACATTGAGCTACTGTGCTGTTGAGGGGATATGTTATTTTGGGAAGGTCTGTTGTTCTGTTTTGCGCTGCCTCTGAGGTAGTAGTGGGGAGGGGTCTGGGGGTGGTTGTGGTGGTGGTGGCGCTGGGTGTTGTGATTTTGTTGGGTGTCTGAGGTGCATGATTAGTACCTCTATCACATATTCGTCTTTAAATATGGGCGTGAGTTGGGTGTAATTGACACAGTTGATAGTCGACCTCCTTACACCCTTTAAATGTTGATGTTAATTTGTTACTGGCAAGTGGAGCTATCGCTTGTTTTTTACTGGTATGTGGCGATTTTGTTGGCGGAAGGAGTGGTGATATTTGCAGTTTTTACTAGGTTGAGATTGGGATGATAATTAAAAAAGAGAGAAAAAAACAGATATGCTTAATGAACATTGTAATTAGGAATTATCATTTAAAAAACCTTTGAAATTCACTGAAAAAACATGGGTTTCAGGCAGGTTATAGTAAGGAATTATCATTTAAAAAACCTTTGAAATTCACTGAAAAAAACATAGGTTTCAGGGATGTTATAGTTAGTTGGACATTTCACTCATAGAAAACCATAGAAATGACCCTGTTATAGTTAGTTGAGCTAACTACAACTCGCCCCCCGGAATGCACTGCTGAGGACGTCACATATTACATCATTCATGACATGGTCAGTGACATCACTGATGACATCTCAAATGACATCACTGATGACATCACTGATGACATCATCCATGTGAAAATCGGATGCATCTCATCAGACCCGTATATAACACTTGATACACCCACTCTAAAATACAGGTGATAATTTTTGATACCATGGTGTAAGGAGGTTGACTATCTACCCCGTGAATTGGAGCCAACTCACAGCCACATCTAAAGACCAACACGTGATAGAGCTACTGAACATGCAGCTCCAACACCCAACAAGGCCACAACACCCAGCGCCACCACCACCACAACCTCCCCCCGGACCACCCCCCCTACTACCACCGAGGCAGCGCAAAACAGGACAACGGACCTTCCCAAAATGCCATGCCCCTCAGCCACACAATAGCTGAATGTTGGGAGATGTGGCAACCAACTATATATGAAGGAGGCAAGTCACCCATCAATAATAAAGCACACAACACAGTGTAACGCTGATGTGCTACACAGACCTCACTATGCAAAGCACAAACCTCTCCATGTAGAGATATA
The DNA here is from genome assembly GCF_964261635.1 of Lissotriton helveticus. Classification (NCBI taxonomy): domain Eukaryota; kingdom Metazoa; phylum Chordata; class Amphibia; order Caudata; family Salamandridae; genus Lissotriton; species Lissotriton helveticus. The sequence continues at coordinate 509,910,895 of NC_136059.1, forward strand.
CTATTGATACTTGTAGTGTAGTGCATCATTGGACGCAGCCATTTTACCTCAGGCTGTGGGGAAAATCTCGGTCATGTAGCTGTGTTGTCGCCCCCTGGAAGTGGAAGCGGTGTGGGCTGCTCCAACGTATGCCACTCTAGCGTAGCAGTATGAATAAATAGGCCAGGCCCTAGACGTGGTTCACTTGTAGGAAGACCAACGACTCTATCAGAGCGGCATCCCTCACCCTGACCGCGGGCCTCCTCAACACAGGCCCCCTGTGAACCCAGCGGCACAGCACCGCAGGCTTATATCTGTACCGACTACTGCCTTAGATCGACACTGCGGACAGCAGGGCTCACAATTCAGATGCAGTGGTGATTGCAGATGACGCAGTCCAGTTCGCAAGACATTTTGCTCCCAGTGTGGCCCGCCCGGACCACGCATCATCGCAGGGTGCACACACACTGTGTGCTTCACGTGCTACTAACTCACTGCACCATAAGTCATCACCACGTGGCCTTATCAAGGCAGAATTTATTAGACAAAAGACATTGCTCCCAGTGCGGCCCGCCGGTACCACGTATCATCGCAGGGTGAGCACATGCTGAATACTCCAGGTGCCACTAACTGCAGCTCAACTCAGTGCCACATGGCTGTGCGCCCATCCTGACTGCTGCCTCCTCCCTACACTGGGGTTACACGGTTCACAATTCAAGATTAGTAGCGACGCAAATTATGTAAGAGACTATAATGGGTTAAGAAGATCAAATGCTCCCAATCTGCGCAGCCCAAGTCAACGTCACCTGCCTGTGGGCCTTTGCTGACCGCTGCCTCCTACCTACACTGTGGAAGACCGGCGACACGAGGTGCCAACTAACCCTGTTCAACACAAGCTGTTCCCACATGTGTAACTGTGACCTGAGTCCTAAATGGCAGCGACCAAAGTACCAGACTCCCTTCGAACGGTGAGGGGTATTTGCAAATGGAAGGCCGGTGACACGTGGTGTAACTGAACCTGCACTACGCAGGCCGGTGGGGCCCCCAACGTATGCACATGGCTGTGGGCCCTTGCTCACCGCTACCTCTGGCCTACACTGTGGAAGACCGGCGACATATGGTGCCACTAACCGTCTTCAACACAAGCCGATCCCACATGTGGAACTGTGTCCTGACTCCTGAACTGCAGTGACCCCAACTCTGTGAGTCAACCACTGCACCAGCACTCATTCGATCAGTGAGGCATTTTGCCATATGGAAGGCTGGCGACACGTGCTGCCACTAACTCTGTTCAACACAAGCCGATCCCACATGTGTGACTGTATCCTGAGTCCTGAATGACAGTGACCACAAGTCTGTGGCAGCAACCACAGCACCATGCTCCCTTCGATCAGTGAGGCATATTTCCATATGCAAGGCCGGTGACACGTAGTGCCACTAAGTTTGTTCAACACAAGTCGATCCCACATGTGTAACTGTGTCCTGAGTGCTGAATGACAGTCACCCCAAGTCTGTGGCAGCGACCACAGCACCAGACTCCCTCTGATCAGTCAGGCATATTTCCATATGCAACGGCGGCGACACGTGGTGCTATTAACTATCTTTAACACAAGCCAATCCCACATATGTAACTGTGTCCTAAGTCCTGAATCGCACTGACCCCAAGTCTGTGGCACCGACCACAGCAACACACTCCCTTCAATCAGTGAGGCATATTTCGCTATGCAAGGCCGGCGACACGTAGTCCCACTAACCCTCTTTAACACAACCCAATGCCACATGTGTAACTGTGTCCTGAGTCCTGAATGGCAGTGGCCCCAAGTCCGTGGCACTGACCACAGCACGCACTCCCTTCGATCAGTGAGGGGTATTTCCATATGCAACTACAGACTCCAGTAGGCAAGTAACTATCACAGACCTACACCCTACATATTATCCTTTTAGTATCCTTGCTTTAAAAACTTTTTTTATATCAGTTATAGCTTTACTACAATGACCAAATTAATCTTCAAATGTAAACTAACATGGAATAGCAGTCTACAGCAGTACAGCTCACAGTTCCAATTTTAAATGCTAATTTCTGACAACAATCTTGTACTCAGAAAATACAACACTTAGTCAGTGTATTTTATACTTATTTCACCGTTTCATCATACACCTACACTGCACTCAGTGGGGCTCACAATGAAAAGTATTTCTTCATTTATTAACTACAGAGTCCACTAGGCAAGAAACTATTACAGGCGTTAAATCTACATAATATCCTTTTAGTATCCTTTCTTCATGAACATTTTTTATATCAGTTAGGCTTAGTACAATGAGCAAATTCATTTTCAAGTATAAACGAACACTCATTAGCAGTCCACACTGCGGGCAGCAATGCTTGCAATTTCAATTTTGGACATGTGGTGCCAACTAACACTGTCCAACACAAGCCGATCCCACATGTGTATCTGTGTCCTGAGTCCTGAAGAGCAGTGATGCCAAGTCCATAGCAGTGACCACAGCATCAGACTCCCTTCGATCAGTGAGGCATATTTCGATATGCAAGGCCGGCGACACGTAGTCCCACTAACACTCTTTAACACAAGCCGAACCCACATGTGTAACTGTGTCCTGAGTCCTGAATGGCAGTGACCTAAGCACCACACTCCCTTCGATCAGTGAGGTATATTTCGATATGCAAGGCCGGTGATACGTAGTCCACTAATCCTCTTTATCACAAGCTGATCCCACATGTGTAACTGTGTCCTGAGTCCTGAACGTCAGTGACCCGAACTTCGTGACAGCGACCACAGTACCACACTCCCTTCGATTAGTGAGGAGTATTTGCATATGGAATGCCGGCGACACGTGGTGCCACTGAACCTGCACTACGCAGGCCGGTACGGTAGGGCCACCAATGTATGCACGTGGATGTGGGACCTTACTCATTGTTACCTCTGGCCTACACTATGGTCAGCACGACTCACAATTTAGATAGAGTCCTGATTCCACATGAGGCAGTCCAGTAGGCAAGATACATTGCTCCCAGTGCGGCCTGTCTACACCAAGCATCATCACAGGCTCTACAGTCTCAATGCTTCTGGTGCCTATAACCCTCTTTAACACAAGCCGATCCCACATTTGTAACTGTGTCCTGACTCCTGAATGGCAGTGACCCCAAGTCTGTGGCACCGACCACAGCACCACACTCCTTTTGATCAGTGAGGCATAGTTTGATATGCAAGGCCGACGACACGTAGTCCCACTAGCCCTCTTTAACACAAGCTGATCCCACATCTGTAACTGTGTCCTGAGTCCTGAATGACAGTCAGCACAACTTCGTGGCAGCGGCCACAGCATCTGACACCCTTCAGTCTTATTTGTTGTTCTTTTCTTTAAATATATATTTTTATATGTAAATCTATACATGACTAAGATTCTTCTTTGTCCAACTGCACAGGGACACTTCCGGACCCAAGAAGGTTGTTGGGGGTATGTTGGTAATGTGGGAAGAGGGTGCGTTACCTGCTGATGTGGGGAGAGGCAGCCTCGTTGACTGGAGTAGGTTTGGACATGCTTATGAAGGACACCTTTGGACAAATGGTGTTACTTTTGCCTCAAACTGTCTTTGTATATTCCAATATATGCCAAAGACAAAAGTGGAAATGGTCAAATCAATTTTGTCCTCAGATTGAAAAAACTAGGAAGAAAGCCAACAAAGCTGTGTCTGCATACCTCAGAGACCATAGAATGGGGTCGATCTACAACAACATACGTATTGATGTGGCTGATATCTACAGAAGTGATGGAGTACACTTCACAGATCAGGGAAATCTAATTTTTCTGAATAACTTGAAGCTGTGCATCTGCACTTATTTGTAGCTCCAACTAATGAACACAAGGGCTCTTTTTAGAGCCACCATATAACTGACAACTTAGACACGCTATTTTAGGGCCACGTAGTGGCAACTCCCGGACCCTCGCCAAAAATGTATTCTCCACACAGCTGAGGCGCAGCGGCCAGACCATCTGACTTTGCAGTGCAGAGCTCTCGCTTTAATCCCCCGCTCTAGCGACAGCTCAGGAAAGCACCATGTGACTCTGGGCAATATCTCACTTAATTTCCACGCCGGCCACCAGCTCCTGCAGACCCGTACGAGTAAGTAGTTTGCACTTTACAAATACCGTATTGATTCGAAATGGCACAATTGAACTTCACACTCCCTCTGTAGCACCCCCAATTGCCTTACAGATGTCACACTGTTTAAAACAAAAGTTCCTCCTAGTACGTATGCACACATGCTGACACTACTTGGACAGGTGTGCCGCAGCTGCCAGAAAACAGGAGTTCAAAGCACAGAGCTCAAGATTTAATCCCCTGCTCTGGCAGCACCTCAGCTCACCACCATGTGACTCTGGGCAATAGCTCACTTAATAGCTCACATAATTTCCACGCTGGCCTCGAGGGCCTTTAGACCCATACGGGTGAGTAGTTTGCGCTTTACAAATACCGTATTGATTTACCTTTGCACTCCCTATATAACACCACCTAAGCACCATATACAAGTTGGAAAGGTGTGGTGCAGCGCAGAGAGCACATGACTTCACAACATAGGACACACAGTTTGGGCTCACTGTCTCATCCCCGAGTCCAGCAGCCGCTCAATTTAGCAGCATAACACTGTAGGCAATACCTCACTTAATTTGCGTACACCGCACTTTCAGACCGGTAAGGGTCAGTAGTTCAGCGGCTTTATCTTCGAGTCCGGCATCAGCTCAGCTTATGCCCCAATCGCCATCAGACCCGTAGGAGTGAGTAGTTTGCACTTTACAAATACCGAGTTGATTTGAAATGCACAAATTTACCTTCGCACTCCCTGTATAACACCCCCTAAGCACCATACACAAGTTACAATGTTTGAAACAAAAGTTTCTCCAAATAGGTATAACTACATGCTGACAATACTTGGACAGATGTGCACAGCGGCCAGCGCACATGACTTCACAGCATATGACACACAGTTTGGACTCACTCTTTCATCCCCTAGTCCAGCAGCACCTCAGCTTAGCAGCATGAGACTCTAGACAATACCTCACATATTTTCCGTACCCCAGGACTTTCAGACCAGTACGGGTCAGTACTTCATCCTAGTAGGAATAAACACATGCTGACACTACTTCCAGAGACGCTTTCATCCCCGAGTCTGGCAGCACCTCAGCTTAGGAGCATGAGACTCTAGGTAATACCTCACAACTTTTCCATACCCCAGGACTTTCAGACCAGTACGGGTCAGTACTTCATCCTAATAGGTATAAACACATGGTGACACTACTTCCACAGACGCTTTCATCCCCTAGTCCGGCAGCACCTCATTTTAGCAGCATGAGATTCTAGACAATGCCTCACATATTTTCCGTACCCCAGGACTTTCAGACTAGTAGGGTCAGTACTTCGTCCTAGTAGGTATAAACACATGCTGACACTTCTTCCACAGACGCTTTCATCCCCTAGTCCGGCAGCACCTCAGCTTAGCAGCATGAGACTCTAGACAATACCTCACATATTTTCCGTACCCCAGGACTTTCAGACCAGTACGGGTCAGTACTTCATCCTAGTAGGAATAAACACATGCTGACACTACTTCCAGAGACGCTTTCATCCCCGAGTCCGGCCGCACCTCAGCTTAGGAGCGTGAGACTCTAGACAATACCTCACAACTTTTCCATACCCTATGACTTTTAGACCAGTACGGGTCAGTACTTCGTCTTAGCAGGTATAAACACATGCTGACACTACTTCCACAGATGCTTTCATCCCCGAGTCCAGCAGCACCTCAGCTTACCAGCATGAGACTCTAGACAATACCTCACATATTTTCCATACCCCAGGACTTTCAGACCAGTACGGGTCAGTACTTCGTCCTAGTAGGTATAAACACATGCTGACACTTCTTCCACAGACGCTTTCATCAAGAGTCCGGCAGCACCTCAGCTTAGCAGCATGAGACTCTAGACAATACCTCACATATTTTCCGTACCCCAGGACTTTCAGACCAGTACGGGTCAGTACCAGCCGCGGCTGACAGTGGGAGTACCTGCAGGGCAGTGGGGGGTAGTAATATATGGATTACGGAGCTTCCCAGGTAAGTAAACATTATAACAAAAAAGAAAAAAATGTGTTGAGTGCACTGCATCCGCAAATGCGATGCAGTGCATGCAACTAAATTTGTTTTATTTATTTAAATGTTTACTTACCTGTAAACTTCATAATCCATACATTACTACCCCCCACCCTGCCCCTCCCCCTCCCCACATCTCCGCCCTGCAGGTACTCCCACTGCCGGCCGCGGCTGGTCAGTACTTCGTCTCAGTAGGTATAAACACATGCTGACACTACTTGCACAGCTGTAGTGCAGCGGCCAGGGAACATGACTTCACAGCATAAGACACACAGTTTGTGCTCATGCTTTAATCCCCGAATCCCACAGCAGCTCACCTTAGCAGCATCAGACTCTATGCAATACCTCACAAATGTCCGTAGCCCAGCACTTTCACACCGGTAGGGGTGAATACTTCGCTTCGCACCCACTCATAGCAGACCCTAAACACCCCACAGAGATTACAGTGCTCCTACTCTCCTCTTTCCTACTTTTTTCACCCTTTTTTCCCCTTACTCACTTCAACGGAATCACAAAATGGTGGCCAACACTTCCTAGTTGTAACCGCTTGCACCGCTCGCAGCCAATAAGCAGCAAGCTCATGCTCGTAACGCCTCAGCCAATCAGATGGTAGAATTCCCAAATATCGATTTCTGTAAATATTGATATTTCTTAAAAACTACTAAATGGATTTACACCAAATAAACAAAAGTGTGCTTTCTAGACCAAGACCCTTCTCCCTGTCAAATTTGGGGTAATTCCGTGCACCCGTTCGACCTATAGCCTTGTCTAAAGTTTCCGATGGAAAGGAACATGGAGAAAACACGTTTTGGGACCCCCTTTTTTCTCGGCCCCCCCTTGATGAATCACCCCCAAACATTGAACATAGGAGCTGTTATGAACAAAGAATTAGTTCATCAATTGACGCCAAAGTCATAAGCAAAACAAAACATGCTTTTCCTATGGAAACTTGGTCCTAACTATAACTATCAACTGGTGACTGCCAGTAGGTAATATATATATAAAACATATTTAAACTTTACAGAAAGACACAGTCACTGGATGATGTAATCAGTGATGTCACTGCCCATGTCATGAATGATGCGTTTTTTTCAGTGAATGTCTATGGTTTTTTAAATGCTAATTTCTAACTAATAACGTCCCGGAAACCTGTGTTTTTTTCTGTGAATTTCCAAGGCTTTTTAAATGCTAATTTCTAACTATAATGTCCCTGAAACCTATGTTTTTTCAGTGAACTTCAAAGGTTTTTTAAATGATAATTTCTAAGTATAAGGTCCCTGAAACCTAGGATTTTTTCAGTGAATTTCTAAGGTTTTTTAAATGATCATTTCTAACTATGCCTACAGAGGTAGGACATGTGAAGAAAGAGGAAGAAAGACACAGAAAGAATCAAGATAAATGCAGGAAGAGGCAACAGAAGTCCAGAAAGACAAAGAAAAGTGCAGGAAGAAGAAAGAGATATACGAAAGAACCAACAGAGGTGCAGAAAAAGGCCTGGTTGCAAAGTCATCCTGTGCCCCAACTTTTTACTGACTGCTACTGGTGGTAACTGACTCTGACTAACCAGGCCCGGAGCCAGTGCTGTGCTGTAAGACACTTAGAGTACAGTGAAAACACCTACATACACTAGGGTACACTGTGGGTTGGGGTGTCCCTGTGATTGGCATGACCTCCCCTGTAAGGCCCTAGTACATAATAGGGCAGGAGGATTAAAACTACCTCTAACATAGAGGTGCAGAAAGAGGCAAGAGAAGTACATAAACAGGCAGGAAAGGTGCAGAAACAGGGAACATGAGTGCAGAAAGAAGCAAGTGAGGTGAAGAAAGAAGTAAGAGTAGTGCAGAAAGAACCAACAGAGGTGCAGTAAGAGGCAAACAAAATGCTGAAAGTAGCAACAGAGGTTTAAAAAGAAGCAAGATATGTACAGAAAGAGGCAAGTGAGGTGCAGAAAGAGGCAGGAGGGGTGCAAAAAGAAGGAAGAGACGTGCAGAAAGAAGCAAGAGAATTGCAGAAAGAGGCAAGTGAGGTACAGAAAGAAGCAAGAGCAGTACAGAAAGAACGAACAGAGGTGCTGAAAGAGGTAACAGGTGCAGAAGGAGGCAAGAGGGGTGCAGAAAGAAGGAAGATGAGTGCAGAAAGAAGCAACAGAGGTGCTAAAAGAGGCACGAAGGGTGCAGAAAGAGGCAAGAGAAGTGTAGAAAGAAACAACAGAGGTACATAAAGAGGCAAGAGTGGTGCAGAAAAAGGTATTGAAAGAGGCATGAGAGTTGCACAAATAGGGAAGAGGGGTACGAAAGAGGCAGGAGGGGTGCAGAAAGAAGCAACAGAGATGCAGAAACAAGCAAGAGAAGTACAGAAAGAGGCAATAGAATTGCTGAAAGAAGCAAGAGCAGAGAGGAAAGAACTAACAGAGGTGCTGAAAGAGGCAACAGAGGTGCAGAAGGAGTCACAATGGGTGCAGAAAGAAGTAAGATGAGTGAAGGAAGAAGCAACAGAGGTGCTGAAAGAGGCACCAAAGGTACAGAAAGAGGCAAGAGAAGTGAAGAAAGCAACAGAGGTTCAAAAAGAGGCAAGAGTGGTGCAGAAAGAGCAAAGAGAGGTGTAGAAAGAGGCTAGAGAGTTGTACAAAGAGGGAAGATGGGTGCAGAAAAAGGCAAGAGGGGTACAGAAACAGGTAAGAGAACTTCAGAAAGAGTCAAGAGAATTGCTGAAAGAAGCAACAGAGGTGTAGAAAGAAGTAAGAAAAGTGTAGAAAGAGGCAACCGAGATGCAGAAACAGGCAAGAAAGGTACAGAAATCGATATCGGGAAGCCGAGTGCAGAAAGCGACAAGAGGGGTGCAGAAAGAAGCAAGAGAAGTGCAGAAAGAAGCAACAGAGGTGCAGAAGGGGGCAAGAGAACTCTAGAAAGAGGCAAGAGAGTTGTAGAAACAGGCAAATGAGGTACAGAAAGAGGCAACACGGATGCAGACAGAGGCAAGAGAGGTGCAGAAACAGGTAAAAGGGGTGCAGAATGAGGCAAGATGGGGCAGAAATTTGCAAGAGAGGTGCAGAAAGAACAAGAGCAGTGCAAAAGAACCAACAGAAGTGCAACAAGAGGTAAGTGAGGTACAGAAGGAGGCAAGGGAACTGCAGAAATAGGCAAGCGAGTTGCAGAAACAGGCAAAAGAGGTACATAAAGAGGGAACAGGTGGGCAGAATGAGGCAAGAGAGGTGCAGAAAGAGGGAAGAGGGGTGCAGAAAAAGACAAGAGGAATAAAGAAATTTGGAACAGAGGTGCAGAAAGAGGCAAGAGGGGTACAGAAAGAAGCAGGTGGAGTGCAGCACAAAGCAAAAGAGGTGCAGAAAGAACCAACATAGGTGGAAAAAGAGGCAAGAGGGGTACAGAAAGGGGTAGGAGGGGTGCAGAAAAACACAACAGAAGTTCAAAAGTGGTGCAGAAAGAGCAAACAGAGGTATAGAAAGAGGCTAGAGAGTTGTACAAAGAGGGAAGACAGGTGCAGAAAGAAGCACGAGGGGTGCAGAAACAGGTCAGAGAACTTCAGAAAGAGGCAAGAGAATTGCTGAAAGAAGCAACAGAGGTGTAGAAAGAAGCAAGAGAAGTGTAGAAAGAGGCAACTGAGGAACAGAAAGAGGGAATACGAGTGCAGAAAGAGACAACAGGGGTGCAGAAAGAAGCAAGACAGGTGCAGAAAGAAGCATGGGAAGTGCAGAATGAAGCAACAGGGGTGCAGAAAGAGGCGAGAGAACTCTAGAAAGAGGCAGGAGAGTTGCAGAACTAGGTAAAAGAGGTACCGAAAGAGGGAACAGGGGTGCAGAACGAGACAAGATAGGGGCAGAAATTTGCAAGAGAGGTGCAGACAGAGGCAAGAGAGGTGCAGAAACAGGTAAAAGAGGTACAGAACGAGGCAAGATGGGGCAGAAATTTGCAAGAGAGGTGCAGAAAGAACGGGAGCAGTGCAAAAGAACCAACAGAGGTGTAAAAAGAGGCAAGTGAGGTATAGAAGGAGGCAAGGTAACTGCAGAAAGAGGCAAAAGAGGTACAGAAAGAGGGAACAGGTGGGCAGGATGAGGCAAGAGAGGTGCAGAAAGAGGGAAGAGGGGCCCAGAAAAAGGCAAGAGGGATGAAGATATTTGGAACAGTGGTGCAGGAAGAAACCAGAACAGTGCAGAAAGAACCAACAGAGGTGTAGAAGGAGGCAAGACGGATACAGAAAGAGGTAAGTGAAGTGCAGAACAAAGCAAAAGAGGTGCAGAAAGAACCAACAGAGGTGGAGAAAAAGGCAAGAGGGTACAGAAAGAGGTATGGGGGTGCAGAAAGAGGAAGAACACTGCAGAAAGAAGCAACATGGGTGCAGAAAGAAGCAACAGAGGTGCAGAAGGAATACTCCAGAAAGAGGCAAGAGAGTTGCAAGAACAGGGAAAAGAGATACAGAAAGAGGGAACAGGGGTGCAGACAGAGGCAAGAGAGGTGCAAAAACAGGTGGGTACAGAACGAGGTAAGAGGGGGGCAGAAATTTGCAAGAGAGGTGCATAAAGAACAAGAGCAGTGCAAAAGAACCAAAAGAGGTACAGAAGGAGGCAAGGTAACTGCAGAAAGAGGCAAGAGAGTTGCAGAAACAGGCAAAAGAGGTACATAAAGATGGAACAGGTTGGCAGAATGAGGCAAGAGAGAAGCCGAAAGAGGGAAGAGGGGTGCAGAAAAAGTCAAGAGGGATAAAGAAATTTGGAACAGAGGTGCAGGAAGAAGCCAGAGCAGTGCAAAAAGAACCAACAGATGTGCAGAAAGAGGCAAGAGGGGTACAGAAAGAGGCAAGTGAAGTGCAGAACAAAGAAAAAGTGGTACAGAAAGAACCAACAGAGGTGGAAAAAGAGGCAAGAGGGGTGCAGAAATGGGTAGGAGGGGTGCAGAACGAGGAAGAACATTGCAGAAAGAAGCAACAGGGATGCAGAAAGAGGCAAGAGAAGTACAGAAAGAAGCAACAGAGGTACAGAAGGAGGCAAGAGAATGCCAGAAAGAGGCAAGAGAGTTGTAGGAATAGGCAAAAGAGGTACAGAAAGAGGAAACAGGGGTGCAGTCAGAGGCAAGAGGGATGCAGAAACAGATAAAAGGGGTGCAGAACGAGGCAAGAGGACAGAAATTTGCAAGAGAGGTGCATAAAGAACAAAATCAGTGCAAAAGAACCAAGAGAGTTGTAAAAAGAGGCAAGTGAGGGACAGAAAGAGGCAAGGGAACTGCAGAAAGAGGCAAGAGAGTTGTAGAAACAGGCAAAAGATGTACAGAAAGAGGGAACAGGTGGGCAGAATGAGGCAAGAGAGGTGCAGTAATAAGGGTGCAGAAAGAGGCAAGAGGGGTACAGAAAGAGACAAGTGAAGTACAGAACAAATCAAAAGAGATTCAGAAAGAACCAACAGAGGTGGAAAAAGACTCGGGTGTCTATCGGACACCTGCACAGGGAGACCAACATGCAATTACCCAGTTCCTCAGCCCACTGCCTATACCTCGTATCCCATCCGCAGACAAAAAAGCATTAGAAGCAAAGATCAAGTCCCCAGACATCACCAATGCAATCAGAACACTGGCACGTATCAAAGCTCTGGGTATGGACGGTTTCCCGCTCGAATATTACAGCACCTTCTCAGCCCAACTGATCCTCCGGGGTGTAGCCATATACAAAGATGCGCTAGACAGAGGTGAACTCCCAGGTCTGCTCAGGGAATCTATTCTAGTTACATTTCCCAAACCACACAGAGACCCAAGCTCCCTGCCTCATACAGACCAATAACAGTGCTAAATGCAGACTGTAAAATATTAGGCAAAATTCTAGCGGACCAGTATACCCAAATTCTCGCGCCATTGATCCACCCCGACCAATGTGGACTTGTCCCGAGGCGTAACACCTCTCAGAATCTGCGCAGGTTGTTCTAGATCTAAGACAGAGAGAGAACGCACTTCCCTAATGTGGCGTGTCTGATTCTAGACCTCGAAAAGGCCTTTAATACTTTGCCATGGCCATATTTACTTGCTTTCCTCCATAGAATAAACATAGGACCTACTCTGATTGTGTATGCACAACTCCTCTTTAAAGGCCTTACCTCACGGGTGAGAATAGGTAAGTACATTTCCGCTTCATTCCTGATAGAACAAGGGACTAGGCAGGGGTGCCCCTTGTCCCCCCTCCTATTCGCCCTGGCAGTAGCGCCCCTGACAATACGGTTGGTCAAGGTGGCGAGACACAGGGTATTCTGATAGCAGACATGGTGCATTGCATATCATTGTATGCAGATGATCTCCTAAAATACGTCCGAGATGTCAGAATGACCTCACCCCAATTTGAATGAAGCTCCAAGACTTAGGGGAGGCCTCTGGCCTTAAAGTCAATTGGGACAAATCCACGATTTATCCACTGAGCCCTCATTTAGCCCCACTCGACATATCTGTTGGAGCTCACACACTTGCCTGGAGTGCTGCAGCGCCAGATATCTGGGGGTAAGGCTGTTTCACTCTCCTGAGAACCTGCACAAAGGGAACCACCGCAAGGTGCTAGCGGGAATACGAACGGTGGTGGGCTTCTGGAAAACACTGCCCCTCGACCCTATTGGACGAATAGCCCTTGCAAAAATGATCATGGTTCCCAGATTACTCTATCATTTCACCAATCTCCCAGTGATACCGCTGCGCCCCTTCTTCTGGGAGCTGGATACACTGCTAACTGCGCTGATATGGGGAGGAAGTAGACATAGGGTAGCCTTAACCACACTGTACTTGCCCACGAATCAGGGAGGGCTGGGAGCTCCATCCTTCGAAGCATACTTCTTGGCAGCTCAACTCCAGTGATTATCACACTGGACGGCGGAGCGTCATATAGGAGAAACAATCTCAGATGAGGGTCCAGTACCCCTCCCAGCAATCTAGAGAATGCTAATGCCAGGTACCAAGCCACTACACACCTTCCCCACTACAAGTATCCATAGCCCGTCGGCACGCCACACCCCATTAATACTGGCGGTGGTGGTTAAATGCTTCCGCAGGGCACTGCAACTCACGAGAACGGTGCTCCCATACGCGCCAGCGGTGCCGCTGGAAGGCTCGCCGGGGGAGAGGGGGTCCTCACGCGCTCCATGTTGGAGCAATGGCAGGAAGCGGACGTCCAGACGTAGGGCTACTTGTATCAAGATGGAGCACTGCTGCCCTACGAGACGCTAGTCACGGACGTTGGGCTCCCACCTGGGGGGTTCTTACTGCACCGCTCCCTCACAGCTCATATGGCGGCCAGGTGGGGTGACATCGCGGAGGAGCCAACGCAGCATTTGACTGGGGAGATGAAGTGTAATGTTCTTTTGTGACTGTGCCGCAGTTTGATGTTCCTGTTTCATTGCAATTATTCTTACTTTGCAGTTGTTATGCACATATAAGACTTGTCTACTCACACGGTGATAAGGCACGTTAATTCTTTTTTAGACTTAGGGTATACCTGGGCGCCCAAAATCTACCTACATACTAATAATGTGTAACGATATTGCGCCTCAATGCTATGCCTCTATATCTGTGCACTGTCAACTGGGTTCAGTTGCAGAGCTGTACTAATTGCAAAGATGCACCTAATGTAATGTTGGAAACTATAAATGCCAATAAACAGATTTGACAAAAAAAATACAAGTATCCATAGCCCGTATGTGCATGCAGAAAATTCATCGCATGTCCAGAGAGAAACCTTTGTACTCACCTCTGCCCCCATTGGTAGGGTTTCCCCAAAAGGATAAATACTATATCACCTGAGCCCTTCAGGAATGGACCGAACATTCAGTCACAGAGGTGGAATCCCTGTTCGAAGATGGACAGCTAAGGACATATCCCTAAATAGCTGACCACTATGACCTTCCACCGGGCCAGTTCCTACTACATAGGCAACTATTAGACACCAGTCGACCCTACTGGAATCAAAATGAGGGGGATCCTCCGACACACCCGGTGCTACACACCATTCTGCATATGGGAGCGGGTAGACATTTATTTACCTGGCTATACAAAGCTGTCCGAGAGCTGATCCTCCACCCTTTAGACTTGTTACGGAAGACATGGGAAGATGAAGTGGGACTGGTATTTAATGATAAAGAGTGGGAGATGGCCCTAGAATATCCCAATAAAGGTCTCCAGGAATGCGCATTTCAGGAACATTCAATTTAATATCCTTCACAGAGCATACCCACACCACCTCCACCGTTTTTACCTTGAAACACACTTCGCCTGCCCCCGCTGCCAGACTCATGAGGCGGACTTCAAACACATGTTTTGGGACTGCCACACTATCCAACAGTACTGGGACAGAATACACCGGACACGAACAACATTATGACCGTGTCTTTATGGGAAGCCTGTGCCCTCAGAATCCTCTGCAGGCAGAAAATTGAAAAGGTACAGTGCCGCTTTGCCTCCCTAGCTATTCTCTTAGCAAAAAGGTGTATAGCCAGGCATAGGCGGGCCACCGCTGGACCCCCAAAGCAGCCTGGATAGGTGCCATGAAAAAGTGGGGTGCGGTGTAAGAAGAGGTACTGAGGGATGAGGAAGTGAAAGGAATACGTAAATATCCCATATCTCTGGAGTGGGCACAATTATTGTACCAATTCACACACAAAACAACGCAAGTAGAATCACTGGAAGCCTCTCAATCTCAGACTCCACCCTTATCCCCCATAAGACCAGCGGAAGACAGTACAAGGCCAAACCCAGGTGCCTAGGGCCAGAGATGTAATAGGACCACACCAGGTGATCCCACCCACTATGTCAGGACGGCCCGTCACATCCCCCCACACGCCCGATGTCACACAGTGTAATTAAACAAAAACAACCACACATTTTTTTTTCTTTTATTACATTAAGTAGACATTCCGGCAGCTCTCCAACATCTTCCCCAGTTCACCCCCAAGGTTAGTAGTTTTACAACTACATCGGCTGTTCCGCAACCAATGACTTTTTAATGGGAACGCATTCACTAAATGTTATATGAGATAACACAAAAAGGTAGACGTGGGGATAAAACAACAAATTCACGACCTTGGGAAACGCACCCAGCCAGGTTCTAGCAAGCATACTAGTACTGAACCAAAAGTTAGGCAAGAGGGTATCTCCCAGAATATTTTACTGTACCTTGTCTAATATGTTAGATATGCAATAAGGTTGTTCTATACAGTTATCTCTCAACTGTCTACAGGTGCATGTTAATATATTATAATGATATTATGTCAACTTGTACAATGAAATACAAAATCCCAATAAATAAATTTAAACAAAAAAAACCACATTGACAACACTACAAAATGAGTCTACACCAGTTTAGCAAAATATCCAATATTTATCTGAAGAATAAAAAGACCAAAACAACAAACATCAGACATACACAAGTAAAGATATCACTTTTCAAAAGTAAAGCAACTGTAGTCCATAGAAATCTATGAGTGCATTTCTTTTAGCACAAAGTTCCTGGGATGCATCAAAATTCAAAGACGAAAACAGGAGCAGCGGAGGTGAGGCACCAGAAAAACAAAGCAATGTGTTAGTTCCTAAATCCCAGGGGAGGTTGTGCATCGGTTATTTACTGCCAGGGGCGGTTTTGTGATGGTTCCTTACTGCTGCTCAGGGGAGGTGATGTGTTGTTTTCTTACTGTCAGGGGAGGTGATGCATCGGTTTCTTACTGGGAAGGGAGGTGATGCATCGATCTCTGGGCAGGCGGTCTCAGTCCCTTACTGCTGGGCAATGTCGTTGAAGAGATAGCATCGAAGTAGGATGTGTCAAAATACCAGACGTATTGAGTCGATGCAGCTGTGGCAAAGCAGGCATTACGTCGATT
Organism: Lissotriton helveticus; assembly: GCF_964261635.1. Classification (NCBI taxonomy): domain Eukaryota; kingdom Metazoa; phylum Chordata; class Amphibia; order Caudata; family Salamandridae; genus Lissotriton; species Lissotriton helveticus. Next base: position 509,926,885 of record NC_136059.1, read on the forward strand.
TCATAGTTGTGAAGCAGGCTATGCATTGATGCATTGATGCTTTAGCCACAAAGCAGGGGCTGCGTCGGAGTCGAGTGAGTACCACAGATGTCGGTAACAGTGCTCGGGACTCGGGTCGTGGTGATTTATCAGCTGGCACTGCGTCGATTCTTCAGCTGAACAGCAATGAGGCATCAATTTCTCAGTTGCACAGGAGTGCTACGTCAAGAAAATGGATGCTGAGAGTCAATGTGTGGATTTTCTCACCAGTTTGCACATCCAAGGGACCAGGAACAGGATGTGGCACCACTTGGCAAATCAGGCTCTCAGCAGAATATCCAGGCACTGACAGGTGAAGTCTGTAATGGCCCTGAGACTTCTTAATGGGAGGCAAGCACTCACAAGCCCTTGGAGAATTTTGGAAGCAGGATTCAGAAAGCAAAGTCCAGTCCTTTCACTCCCAGGACAGAAACAGCAAGTAGCAAGCCAGCACAACAAAGCAAAAAGGCAGAATGTCTCCTACAGCTTCCACCTCTTCTACATGGCAAAATGTCTTTTAGCCCAGAAGTGTTCTGATTTGAGAGTGTCAGAAGTCCAATACTGATACTGCTTTCTGCATTTGAAGTAGGCAAAGTAGTGCCCAAGACCCTGTGTTTCCCTGACCAGGCTCCAGACACACTACAGGGGGGTGAAGACAGCTTTGTGTGAGGACATGCACAGCCTTATTCAGGTGTCATGACAACTCCTACCACCACTCTACCTCAGGAAGGCCCATCAGGATATGCAAGGCACACCTCCGTTCCCTTTGTTTGACTGTCTAGAATGAATGCACAAGAGCCCAACAGTCATCCTTACCCAGACGTGGATTCACCAGACAGTCAGAGATATATAATGGTTAAGCAAAAAAATGCCCACTTTTTAAAAGGGGCAATTTAAAATCCAACTTCACCAAAAGTTGTACTTTTAAATTGTGAGTTCAGAGACCCCAAACTACAAATCTCTATCAGCTCCCAATGGGAAATTATATTTAAAAGACATTTCAAGGCAATCCCCGTGTTACCATATGGGAGGGGTAGTCCTTGAAACAGTGAAAAATGACCCACATAATGACCCGAACCTCTATCCATCTAGGCCATCACCACCTGATGACAATATTGGGTTTGCTCAATTAATCAACAGGGCTGCCCAATACCACGGGGTACAGTTACATTCTTATCCCTTAGAGGAAGATTTTTTTTATTCTAAACATTTGCCCCCTCGCAAAAATCCACGCACACCCTGCCAATGCTAAAGGGCATGCTCAAACATGCTACTGAAGTGTTTAAAGACCCTGTCAGGGCCAGAATTCTCAACACCAGGATAGACAAAAAGTATAAGGCAATTCCTAATAACCCAATCTACATTAAAGGTCAAGTCCCTTTAGATTCTCTTGTGGTGTCTAATGCACTCAAGAGGGCAAACTCGCAAAGTACATGCGATTACCCCCCTTCCTGATAAAGAGTCCAAACTAATAGACGAATCTGGTAAATGTATTGCGTCACAAGTGGTGAATCATTGGCGGATTGCCAATGCCTAAGCTTTATTGGCCAGGTATGACAGGGCGCACTATGAAGAGCTTGAAAAGCTGATGCAACACCTTCCGGAACTGTTCAAACCAAAAGTCAGTGACCTTATACAAGATCTATTTTGTCTGATGCCCGATGGAGCTACTTGGTTTAGCTATAGGGGAGATGGGCCGTGGATTCCCTCCTTGTTCGTCACCTACCCAGTCGGTCTTTAGGCAGACTTCTTTTCGTCTCTCCTTATTGTCTCTTCCATAGCTCCTATCCTCTCTCCCCTGAATCTCTCCCCCTGCCTGCAACTCTGCCTACCCCCTGTCCTTTGTGCTCTTTGACTAAGCACTCCTTCTCCCCTTGTTGGGGAAAGATCCAATATTTATACTCTGGAGTCTCAGCGAACCCGCTGAGTGAGTCCACTGCGCCAAGGGAGCCACTCACACTTGAGGTATGGTATGGCACCCCTTGCCAAAGCACTCCCTCTCCCCTTTTTGGGGAAGGATCCAGTATGTAGGCCTTGGTGTCTCAGAGACCCCTCTGAGAGAGTCCACTGCGTAAAGGGTGCCTATCGCAATAGTGATAGGGAAGGGATACCACTTCCCCTGGGATCACAGCTTACTGGACTTTGGACGTTGCCTTGACTCGTCTACCGGTTTGTGTCCTCGTCACCCTTCCCCTCCTCTCCCTATGCTGTGTCTCTCACCCTCCCCTCCTCTTTCCCGCCTTCATTATCGGTCTACTTCCCCTACCCCAACCCCCCTCCCCTGAATCTCTCACCTTGCCTTCTTTTCCCCTTACGTATTTGTGCTTATTGTTTATCTCGACCTTACAAGTAACTATGTTGCCATGCTCTAAGAACTGTGTAACCTTTGTAACGATGTAACCTGTAACCATGATCCGATGCTCATGTAAAGCGCTCTGATACCTCCGGGTCTAGCCAGCGCTATATAAAACTTTTAAAATAAATAAATAAAATAAATAAAATAAAATCTAGCAGTATTTCACTATTAGGAAAACACACCAATACATGTCCTACCTTTTAAATACACTGCACCCTGACTTACATGTAATAAAAGGGAAGGTTTGGGCCTGGCAAGTAGGTTCATTTGCCAGGTTGAAATGGCATTTTAAAACTGCACAAACATGCACTTCAGTGGTACATCTGAGACATGTTTGCAGGGATACTCATGTGGGTGGCACAATCAGTGTGCAGGCCCACTAGTGTATTAAAAATGTAAGTACCCCTTACACCATAAATCCTAGCATGACTTGTCACAGATTACTTTGATTGGTCTGTATCTGTAATAGTCAATAACAACTTCATATTCTTTCTAGACCTTTTTAGCCTCTCAGCTCCTTCACATCTACCTTTGATGTGAATCCATGCACCATCACTTACACGAAGAAAATATGTGTAAAGATGCTTTTCACTTGGCTAAGTGTCTTTACTTCAGGCACCACCCATAAAACATTCTGTGTCTTTTTGTTTGAATCTGTTGTATTACTTTTAATAAACAAAACAAATATTACAGTTCTCTATCTGTTCAGACTGTGGCCACTTTCTTGTTGTACGTAAGTTCGGTTTTTACATGAAGTTGATTTGCATTTAACAATTGTACATGGTAAACATTGTGTCATTGTATTTCACCATGTATGGCTCGTTTAGTCTCATCCATACTCTCTGCTGAGAGTCAGTTATTGTGATGCTTCACCAACCTTGTGTTGATATGTGAGTTGCGGATCAGTCTGCTAACTTGGGAGGCGCACAATAATTCTTGGGACAACTTAACCAAAACCAGGACCATAATACTCTGTTTAACTGAAACTGGAGCAACTTTTCCCGCCCCTCATGTTAGCAAAAGTGTATCTATCTCCTCGGCTCAGCCCATAGGTACATAGCCGTCTGCGCCCGTCCGTGCCTGGAACCACTTGCCCCCCCACCCGCCACTACGACCGCCGCCACTATGATGCCAGCACTTTGCACGCTCTCAACTCCGGACGGAGCCACACTTGCTTCAAGGCCGCCCCAAAACGCACACACTGCCCCTTCTCCTGCCGGAACTGCAGCTACACCAGCCTCAGAGCCGACGATCCACCCACCAAGAACTGACAAACCACCCACCAAGAAAGACCCCAACCACCTCCGATGCATACTACTGAACACCGGCTCCGCACGCAAGCATGCCTTCGAGCTCTTGGATCAGCTCAACACAACATCACCGGACGTCGCCTTCCTGACAGAGACCTGGTTTAACGACTCCTCCGCACCCGACATCGCCATAGCCATCCCAGATGGCTACAAGATCACCCGCAGAGACCGCATCAACGGAGTCGGAGGAGGAATCGCCATCGTCCACAAGAACAGCATCAGGGTCTTGACTAGCACCAACGACGCGCTCAGCACCACCGAACACATGCATTTCCAGATCCGCACAGACCCTGATTCCACCCTCAGAGGCACCCTTGTCTGCCGACCTCCCCGACACCGCCCCCAGTTCAGCGACTTCATCGCCGACTTGATCAGCACGCACGCCCTGACGTCCACCGACTACATCCTCCTCGAAGACCTGAACTTTCACCTTGAGAACAACAACGACAACAACTCCACAACCCTGATCGATAACCTCACCAACCTCAGACTGAAGCAACTCTTCATAACGCCCACCCACTCAGCCGGCCACATGCTCGAACTAGTCTTCTCCTCAAGCCTGTACGTCTCCATCAGCCACACCACTGAACTCCTCTGGACCGACCACTGCTACATCCACTTCGCCTTCCAGAAACCCACCACACACCACCGCACTCAACAGATCCCCGGCCGCCGCTGGAGCAAAATCACCGAAGACCAACTACACGCAAACCTCGCTCTCAGCCCACCCACCGAACCCTCAAACACGACAATGCTGCCCACAGCCTCAGAACCCCCCCCCACAGAGATACCAGCAAGAGGGCCAGCTGCTTCACCCCAAAACTCCTAGCCGCCAAGCAAGCCTGCCAAAAACTAGAGAAGAAATGGCACAGTGAACAAACTCCAGACAGCCACGCAGGACACAAGGACACCATCCGCAACCACCACCACCTCATCAGGGTGGCCAAGAGGACCTCCTTCAAAGACGGCCTCGACAAAAACGCACACAATAGCAAGGGGCTCTTCAACATCGTGAAGGAACTCTCCAACCCCAGCTCCAACACCAACGACATCCTGCTGTCGCAAGCCCTGTGCGACTCCCTCGCCACCTTCTTCCACCGCTAGATAGCAGACATCCACAACAGCTTTAACACCCAGACAGCCCCAACAGACAGCAACACAACAGACCCTCCATACACCATCGACCACGACCCCCTTTTAGCCTGGGCCAGCGTGAACATCGATGACTCCATCAAGACCATGCACTCTATCCACTCCGGCTCTCTGTCGGACCCATTACCACACCACGTCTTCAACAGAGCAAGCAGCACCAACGCACTCCACCTGTGAAACATCATCAATCTCTCCCTCGAGACCGTGACATTCCCAAAGATCTGGAAACACGCCAAGATCAACGCCCTACTCAAAAAACCTAAGGCAGATCCAAGAGACCTCAAGAACTTTCGTCCATCTCTCTGCTCCCCTTCCCGGCCAAGGTCATCGAGAAAACCGCCAACAGACAGCTAACCCGATACCTCGAAGAAAACAGGATCCTGGACCCTTCCCAGTCAGGGTTCCGTAGCAACCACAGCACCGAGACTGCCCTCATAGCTGCCACCGACGACATCAGGACCCTGCTGGACAACGGCGAGACCGCAACACTCATCCTCCTGGACCTCTCTGCCGCCTTCGACACCGTCTGCCACCGCACAATACGCGCACGCCTCCACGCCGTAGGGATCTAAGATAAGGCTCTGGATTTATTATTTATTTATTTATGCAATTTTATATAGCGCGGACTTTACCCGAAGGTGTCAGAGCGCTTCACAATAGGAACAGAAATGATACAGGATGAAAACATTACACGAGAACAGATTACAAAAGCAAACGTTAAGTAACATACGGTACAGTGACAATTGGAAGCAAACAAAACAACATGAGGTAGTAAAAATTGTGAGCAACCAAAAATACAGGAGGTAGTAAAAAGCGCACAAGAGTAAAAAGTGACAAGTGTGCAGGTTACAAGAGAAGACAAAGTATAATTTAAGGTATAAAACTGCAATATATGCTAGACACTCAGGCACAAGAACAAACGTTACGTAGGCGAAGGAGGCACTTGTGCAAGTGTCAAAGGTAAAAACATGAACGAGGAAGAAAACTGTGTGTTACAAGGGCAAAGTGGTGAGTGCATGTTGCAAGAGGGTACCAAACACAAGACATGGATAATACTGCAGTAAAAGGCAAACACTCCAACCACAAGAACACACTGGGAAGGCACTTCCATGGTCATGGAAAGAGGAAATTTTCAGTAGTGGGAGGTCTTCCTTCAGATAACAGAGAGGACGTGAGTTACTTTTGGAGGTGTCTCTGGAGGAGGAGAACTTTGAGGTCCCTTTTGAAGGCCTGGGCGGAGGCGGTGGTACGGAGCTGAGACGGAAAGGAGTTTCAGATTCTCACTGCGTTGCTTGAAAAGGATTGGGCCATCGTTCTTTCCTTCTTGAAAGTGGGAGGTTCAAGCAGTAGCTTCTCCGCATTGCGTGACGGTCTAGAGCCTCCCGAGAGTTTCAGTTTATTTGCCAGGTAGCGAGGAGAGGAGAAGTGCAAGGCTTTGTGGGTGATACAAGCGGTCTTGTAGATAGCTCTAGCCTCGAGGGGAAGCCAGCGGAGGGTAGATAACATCGGTGTGATGTGATCGCTTCTTTTGGCCCCATAAATGAAACGAGCTGCTGAATGGAAAACAGACTTAAGTGGGGACAAGTGGGAATTGGGGAGGCCAGTAAGAAGAGAATTGCAGTAGTCTAGTCTGGAGAGGACCAGCGATTGCACCAGGGTTATAAGGTCCTGCTCCGGGAAGAAGCAACGGATTCCCCAAAGAAGGCGCAGTTGGTATCGAGCAGATTTTACAATGGAATTGATGTGTGGAATTAGATTAACTTTTTTGTCTAATATGACACCAAGGGATTTTGCGCTGTCGACAATGATGGGATTATTGTTTAGTAGATTCATCTGATCCATCCATGATTGAACCGGGGGAGGAGAGAGTGAGAAGGAGAAGAGGAGGAATTCAGTTTTGGAGGGATTCAGAATCAGTTGATGAGTTGACATCCAGTTTTGAATGGAGTCGAGAGTGGAGCTTAGGATGGAGAGATCGTGCGTGGAGGCAACCTTGAGGTAGAGTTGAGTGTCGCCTGCATAGAGATGATAGTGAATCCCGGATTTGCTTAGGAGATTTCCCAGTGGTTCTAAATAGAGATTGAACAATGTGGGTGCAAGTATAGAGCCTTGGGGAACACCTTGACCTACAGCCACAGGAGATGAAAGACTGTTCGCTATTTTGATCATTTGGGATCCGTCAGAAAGGAAGGATGCAAACCATTTAAGCACTGTGCCCTCCATGCCCATTCTCTGTTGAAGAATATTGAGGAGGGTGTTGTGATTGACAGTGTCAAAGGCTGCAGAAAGGTCAAGGAGAATTAGAAGACAGGACCCCCCTGAATCGAGTATCCTCAGCACGTCATCAACCACTTGCAGTAGGGCTGTTTCAGTGCTGCAGTTTTGAATGAAGCCGGACTGACAATTGTCAAGAAGATCATTGTCCTTGATATGACGAGAGAGTTGTTTTGCTACACATCTTTCTGTGACCTTCGCAAGAAAGGGAAGGTTAGTGATGGGGCGGACGTTGTTGAGGTCATTCGCATCAGCAGTGGGTTTTTTAAGCAGAGGGGTGACCTGCCCAGTTTTGAAGGAGGTCGGAAGGGAGCCTTGCCAGAGGGAGAGGTTGATCAGAGTGGTCCAATAGGAAATGGAATGGGTGTAGAAGTCAATGGCAATGGCACTGGGGATAGAGTCAAGAGAATGGTTGGAGGGCTTTGTTTCGCATATGCACTTGAGAAGGGCATCTTCAGATATGGGGTCAAAGCTCTGCCAAATGGCTAAGGATTTGCACTCCTCTGGCGGGGTAGGATGAGAGACCTGATCCACAAGTGATTTCACTTTTTCACCGAAGAAAATAGCGAAATCCGCTGCTCTCTTTGTAGAATCATCCACCTTGGAGGTTGGGGGAGAGCAGTCAGGAATCTTGATGAGATCGAAAAGTTTTTTGGGTCTATTTTTGGCGGAGTCAAGGAGGGTTTTGAAGTGCGCAGCTTTCCCAAGGAAGATGTGCTTGTGGTACTTGGATCTTGCTGAGCGAAGCATGGCCAAACTGTCGGTGGAGGGCACTTGCCTCCATTGTTTCTCCAGGAATCTTAGCTGCTTCCTTTCCTCATAAAGGGATTTGTTGAACCAAGGTGCTGAGGGAGTGGGCCTTAACCTTTTGCTTTTGAGTGGAGCGACATTATTAATTTCAGCTGCAAGAACTGTGAGGCATTGGGAGGTGAGTTCGTCAACATCTATGTTCGGGTCTAGCCTTGGAAGTGATAACAAAGCTGATTCACAGAGGGGACCTACATCAATATTTTTGGCATCACAGAACCATGAGATGGCCCTCTTGGGTTTGGCCAAGAGTTATAGAGTGTGAAAGTTGAAGAGAGAATGGAATGGGATGAGGAGGTGGTCAGACCAATCTACATGAATTGGGGTAGTGGTAGAAAGCATGCCTGCTTTAGAAATAACTAGGTCCAGGATGGCGCCCTTAGAGTGTGTTGATTCAGTGCAGTGTTGGATAAGATTGTTTGCAGAAAGGAAGGTGGCCAGTGAGTTCGCAGAGGAGTCTTCCGGTACGCCCCAGTGGAGATTGAAGTCACCCACGAAGGTCTGATTGTCACTTCGTGAGTATTGGTCGCTGATGAAGTCAGTGAGTTCTTCCATAAACGAAGGGCCACTACGAGGCGGGCAGTAAATGACATGGAATCTGAGGGGTGAGCGGTGTTGCAATTGAAGCTCAAGAGAAAGGCATTCAAAGGTGTGGGAGGAGCTGTTAGGAGAGGCCTTAAGTTGGAGGGCATTTCTAAAGATGACTGCAACACCTCCCCCCGTGTTGTCAGTTCTGTCATTCCTAAATAAAGAATAGCCTGTGGGTAATAGGAGATTAAATATAGAGTGAGAGATATCTTTGAACCAAGTCTCTGTGAGGAAGAGCAAGTCAATCTTGTGAAGGGTGATGGTATCGGAGATTTCAAGTTTGTGTTTTACTGCAGATCTGCAGTTGTGAAGCATGCAGCGCAGCTCTGTCAGGACTGTTTTGGTGACGGGGGCACTTGGGCTCTGAAGGGTGATCGGGATATTGTTCTTATGCGGGGGTGCTCGGGAGGGTTTAGGTGGATGCTTTGTTCTGACAGAGGTGATGGTCGGAATAGTGTAGACAGTGGGGTTGCTAGGGTATGCCTGTTGAAGAAGGGTGGCGTTCAGGGGCTTGTGTGAGTTAACGAAGTTTTCAGATGACACGTTGGGCTTGGCTGTATTGGGGTGAGGGGGCGAGGTGCATCTCGTGGGAAGTTGGGAAGGAGTAGAGGTGCATGTAGGGGTGGAGATCTTAGAGCATAAGAGTGAAATGGCAGCTGTAAGCTGGGAGATGGAGGTGATAAGAGAGCCTAGCGTATTTTCCAGTGAAAATGAGGTAGAGCACGGGAGGTTGGGTGGCTCGATTGAGACAAGGGGGGGTGGAATTGGTGGTGGAAGGCAGGGAGAGGTGGGGGGACCAGAGGTAAGTTGGGGTGTGGGGTTCATGAGTGGGGAAAGGTGGAGGTTGGGAGCGGAAGTTAGTGAATTGGAGGTTAAGGGAGAGTTGTCTTTGTTGGTGTTGCAAGAGGGAGAGGAATTAAGGGCAAATTTAGGGGGAGAGGGGTGCGGAACACGGCGGTTGGGTGGAAGGCGAGGGGAGGCCTGTGTAGAGTCATGAGAATATAGGAGGTTTGGGAGGAAAAGAGGTGCGGTGGTTGTGGAGGTCCTGTCAGCTAGGAGAGGTGGCTGTGAGGGAACGGGCATCTGGCAGAGTGAGGGGGGTTGAGAGAAAGGGAAGTTGAGGAAAGGAAGTGGTTCTGCTGGGCCCGAGGGAGGGAAATGGAAAGGGTTACTAGGAGGGGAAAGGGAGTAGTGCAGCATTACTGGAGGAGTAGGAGGGAAGAGAGAGATGCAGTGGGATTGTGGAGAGAACGGGTGAATAACGAGGGGAGGAGGGGGTGGAGAGGAGGGATGGAAGGAGGGATAAGGGGAGCATAGGGAAGGTTCACTGGGGGATAGGGTTGGAGGAGAGGTGGACTAAAAAGGGGGGTGATGGGAAGGAATATGGGGGAGGAGAAGAGATTGGAGAATCGGGATGGTGCAGATGGGACGAGGAGCGTATCGGCTAGTGGTAAGGCTGAAGTGATGTGGGAAGGGACCTACTGTGAGGGGGGAGGAATAGGAGGGGAGGTTACAAGGGAGGGGGAGGGAAGAGGGCCGACCTGTGCTTCTCGAGAGAGCAGCCAATTGTAGTGAGGTGGGGTCGGCGGAGGAGAAAGGGAGTAATGGGTGGAGCTGGAAGGAGAGTCAGGGGGAAACCTGGTTGCACAGGGGGGGAGTAGGGAGGGGAAGAGGTGGTCAGATTGGACCACCTCCTTCCTCTCGGGCAGAACCCAGAGCGTCCGCCTCCCCTCATTCTGTTCCAAAGCCTCCGAGATCATCTGCGGAGTACCCCAGGGATCCTCCCTCAGCCCGACGCTGTTCAACATTTACATGGCCCAGCTCGCACACGTAGCCCGACAGCACGACCTCAACATAATCTCCTACGCCGACGACACTCAGCTGATCCTATCCCTCACCAAGGACCCCATCACAGCAAAAGCCAACCTCCACGAAGGAATGTAGGCCGTCGCCGTCTGGATAAAGACCAGCCCTCTGAAGCTGAACTCGGACAAGGCAGAGCTCCTCATCCTCGGCTCCAACCCTTCAGCCTGGGTCGACTCCTGGGTGCCGACGGCACTGGGGGCAGCCCCGACATCCACCGACCACGCAAGCAAACTGGGAATCATCCTCGACTCAACGCTCTCAATGGCCAAGCAAGTCAACACCGTCTCCTCCTCCTGCTTCAGCACCCTCCCCATGCTCAGCAAGATCTACAGATGGATCCCTACATATACAAGAAAGACAGTGACCCAGGCCCTCGTCAGCAGCAAACTCGACTACGGAAACGCCCTCTACGCGGGAGCCCCGACCAAGCTCATCGAATGACTACAACGCATCCAAAACACCTCGGCACGGCTGATCCTCAACGTACCACGCCACAGCCACATCACCCCCCACCTGAGAAACCTGCACTGGCTCCCTGTCAGCAAGAGGATATCCTTCATGCTCCTCAACCATGCACACAAGGCGCTCGACAAGACCGGCCCAGCCTTCCTCAACAGATGGCTCTCCTTCTACATCCCCAACCGCCAGCTACCTCCGTGACCTCTCACTCGCCGCACACACGAAGAACAACCACCGGTGGGAGATCCTTCTCCCACCTCGCCGCCAAGACATGGAACACCCTCCCACTGAGCCTACGACAGACCCAAGACCTGCTGACCTCCAGGAGGATACTCAAGACCTGGCTGTTCGATCAGTAGCGCCCCCCCCCCCAGCACCTTGAGACCCTCGCGGTTATGTAGTGTGCTTTACAAATGATTGATTGATTGATTGATTGACTATATTGGATGTTATCTGACCGTGGATTCATCAGTCTTTCCTTACTCTGTGTCTTGTGCGCCATCTGGTTCGTGTTGTGTAATGGTATGGGTGCTAAGATATCATCTATTCTTCCGCTTTGCTCCTGAAAGTCACATAAAATCATGTCCCAGTATGTTGCGATTGGAGTTATACGTAGGTTTAGGGTGTCTACCCTTTGTAGCGCAACGCTCTCCGCTTTAGCCCAGACCTGTAAGGAGCATTTCCAAGCTAGCAGCTTAGGGGTTCATTGGATGCCCATTTCTTAGTGATCATTCGTTTTGCTACTATTAACCCCAGCACGATAAAGGGAGAAGTCCCTTTTTGTCTTTTGCTCCTATGCTAGATGTGTAGAACACGTGCTTCCCACATCAAGGGTCCTGTACTCCGTGCAGTTACTGTCTGCCAATATTCCTCTAGCCGTGGGCTGCCCCGCAGCATGTGGAGCAGGAAATCCAGCATCCGCACAGTTCAAGTATTTATTCATTTTAGCCGGGGTAAGATATGCTTTTTGGTTATGTAATATTGTATTAAACGGAAGCAAATGTTTCTCAATATGTTATTAGGACCCTTCAGCACAGTGATCTATTTAGAGTCCTAGAGAGGGATGCTGAAGGTCCCCTTCGTCGCGTTGTCTCAAGGGTGCCAGTGTTGTCGCTGTGTGATACCTGAGGATGCGGCCAAGCAACTTGTGAGGTGACGGCCTTGTCCCATAACATGCATGTATTGTATGATTAGGTGTGTTGGGGGCTCCTGTGTCATGACATTCCGGTGCTTGCTTAGTGTTGTTATGATTGCACGGTGTAGTAGAAACTGACCGGGTTGGAGCCCATCCCCCTCGACCAGCGAGAAAAGTGGTATCAAGACACCTTATTGATATAAGTCTCCGATGTCGCAGATCTCCCCTTCTTCCAGTGACGTGACAGCTGCAGAATGTCTGGGGGTGCCCAGCACTAGCAACGCAGTTGCACATGATTTTGTGCCCCTTGTGATGTATAAACACCTGGGTAGCAACGATATGCTATGTTAAGAAACAGCGGAGTTGGTGCTTTATCTTTATTGCATGGGTGAAACAAAATGAATGCTGTGTTGTGCACCAACAAATAATGCAAATTTATAACGATTTTTCCATTGACATCACATTGACAAATATATACATACAACATTGTTTCATAATGAATTATACTAGCTTTATACTTATAAGTGCCCAACATGTATAATCACATTCGGTGTTCATTGTGAAAAATTGTCTAACATTGTTAACCAATGAATGTTACATATTTCCATAAGCTTTGGACATATTATAAACCTCAGAAATAAGGTCCAAAAGGTACCAACTGGCCCTTAGAGGTCGGAGGTCATTCTAACATCATAAAGGTATCAATACGCTCTTTGCCTTCTCATCTGTGTTACTTGTCTCCTTTTGCTAGGGAACAACTGTCTCCTGGCCACTTTAATGTGTATGCTGGCACGTCTCAACCTTCTTGTGGATCCTGGGTGTTTTTAGCGAAAGTCTTCCTCAGGGCAGGAACTGTGCATATGAGGGACGATTTATAAAATAAAGGGCAACGGGTAGGTAATCAAGTCTACTCAGATTGTTTATATTGAAAATATTTTTTTGTACCTACAGCAAACCTAGTTGCTCATTGCCGATATTTGTCGAAAGACTTGTATTTCTAAAAAAAAAAAAAGACCACAGAAAAGTGGATTATTGGGAGTTCCAGGATAGACATCCCATTTGAGGGGCGTCGCACTCGGGGGCTCAACCTTTGAAGAGTATTGAATGGGTCAATGGAGTCAGGTGCATTTCCTTTTGCGCATATAGGCTTGGAAAGTTCAATGACTGGAATAACAAGGGAAAGGCTTAGTGTCAGAGAGCTCACTGGGCTCATTCAGAGTATGATGGTGTCATGAGGTTAATTTAAAGAGCATTCCTGATTTTTATGTTTCTTTGCCTGCATGGGTCTAAGTGAATTCCTTGTACTTATTAAGGCATGGTTTCCTAATTGTGGACTATATCCCATAAAATAGACTGAGTTGGAATGCCATGGAAACAACTGGAGGGGGGGGGGGGTTAAAAGCAAGTATATCCCCATCATGTGTGTGCATGCACAGAGACTATATTGAGATTTAGCTAGACTCGGAGTTGCCAAAGTGGGGTGTGGGTGGTGCTCATCATCACATACATCAGTACAAGCCGTGATTTCCACACAAATGTTTTAGGCAAAGAAATACAGTTGAGAAGCCCCAGAGTACGAACAAAGCTGCATTAACGGTCGGAATGACTTAAAATCGGGTGCTCAGAAAGAAAGAGAAAACGCGATGTCTGGAGGTTATTTTAGTTTAATATAGACAATGGTCCTGTCGGGTATGTTACCTGATTACTTCAATATATGAATTGAATCCTTCCTAGTTCAATTAGTCCTATGGTTACCTAAGACAGTGCTCCAAAAAGAAAGGAGCTGACTCACAATGCATATCCAAACCAAAAGAGTTCAGGGTAAAAATCAGTTTTTTAATCTATCAATTAATTTTCATTCATAAACACCCTGTTTGTACATGAAGATTATTCAATCAAGACTTATTCTCAATTTATAAATACTTTTTACAAGAACGGCGCATTATAAAATTGAGTGAATATAATGTGACATAATGTGTAATAGTGACATTCAAATGTGATTATTAACAAGTGAGTGAAGGGGGGGAAAGGAAGGAAAAAGTCTTTTATGGCCAGTTCCAATATTCAATTATGAATATTCCAGTAATCCACTTAAGTTGGTTTTGGTAAACTGGATATTCTGTACTGGTCCAATAATTTCAATATCGTCGACGTTTCAACCATTAAGTCGCCTTAGTTATGGGTCTAGGGCGGGTCTTCTTTAGGACATGGGGCAGTGATGTAGCGCCTGTGGGTCAGATGAGTAAGTTATCAGATAATACCAAGAGCAATGATATACAAAAGATCATTAAAAAATACTGGAACCTGGTGCATGGAGAATTACAAATAGCGCAACAACCCTTGTTTGCCTTCAAGAGGAGCAGAAGCATAAAAGACACTGTGGTGAAAGCCTTTTTGGAACCCCTCAAACAACCAGATGTGAGAGAACTGCTAAACCTACCACCATTAACTGGTCACCACAAATGTGGTAATTTTAGAGCTTGTGACTATAGTCTGGAGGGCTCGAGCTTCACCCACAACACGAGGACCTACAACCTGATACCGTTTACAAACTGCAATAGCACACATGTCATCTATGCAGAAGACCTCCCTAGACCCATAACTAAGGCGACTTAAGGGTCGAAACGTCGACGATATTGAAATTATTGGACCAGTACAGGATATCCAGTTTACCAAAACCAACTTAAGTGGATTACTGGAATAATCATAATTGAATATTGGAACTGGCCATAAAAGACTTTTTCCTTCCTTTCCCCCCCTTCACTCACTTGTTAATAATCACGTTTGAATGTCACTATTACACATTATGTCACATTAAATTCACTCAATTTTATAATGCGCCGTTCTGGTAAAAAGTATTTATAAATTGTGAATAAGTCTTGATTGAATAATCTTCATGTACAAAGAGGGTGTTTATGAATGAAAATTAATTCATAGATTGAAAAACTGATTTTTACCCTGAACTCTTTTGGTTTGGATTTGCATTGTGAGTCAGCTCCTTTCTTTTTGGAGCACTGTCTTAAGTAACCATAGGACTAATTGAACTAGGAATGATTCAATTCATATATTGAAGTAATCAGGTAACATACCCGACAGAACCATTGTCTATATTAAATTGTATTGCCCAGGTTCTGAGGGATACTGGGTCACCCCATGCTGATTTACATTATGGAGGTTATTTTAGGGTGCCTTGTAGGGAATTAAAAAGTGCATGAGCCTGTCAAGCACTTCAAACTATTCACACACAGGTTACATTTAAGAAACGTGTGCTTTCAATAGCTATAGGGGAAGAACCTTACGAAGACAGGGCGTTACCCCTCGCCAGAAGCGTGGCATTACAGCTCCACACCGTACTGAGAAATGTTCCCTCATCAGCCTCACAGCGAGGACACACTGGGGACCAAATGAGGCCCATGCACCACAGGCAACTCCTCCTGTAGTATGTCCTGTGCAGATATTTCAAATGGATCAGCCGAAGCCGCAAGGATGTGACAGCACCCCGGGGAGCTTCTAGGGATTCTGTCCAGTCATCAGCGTCATTGTTTTCAATGTTCTCCCCCCAAGTCGTACGGAGGATTGGTAGTGTAGTGGATCTATGTGTGACCAAGGATTGATACATTTTGGAGTTCTTGTGAATATCAAGATTTACCATTAACAATTTGCCTTCTAGTGAGATGAATTTTGACAGATCTTGAAGGTCGCGCAGCAAAGGGAGATATAGCATGGTGCAGTTGCAGATATTTGTAAAACTGACCATGGTGCAGTTGCTAGTCTGTTTGCATCTCTTGAAAATATTTCAGCACTGTGCCCTGTATGATGTCGCCGAGTGTGGAAATGCTTATAGTATCCCACTTGTGAAAGCCCTGCAGCTGGGTTACTTGTCAGAGGAAGGTATCCTGCCACTGAAATGTCTCCTGCGTCAGTCTCCCCCACCACCACCCCATCGCATGAAGGGATCGTCCCCATACTAATATCACTACCCTGGCTGCTGGGGGAAGAAAGTTCAGCTCTCTCCCACTATATAGAAAGCCTAGGAAAGAAAGGTTTCTGATCGCCCATCTCTCATTGGCATATTCCGGGTCATCCTGTGCCCCATACCACCAATCATTTTTATAATTTTCTTTTTAGAGTTTTATACAGTGCAAACTAGAACCGAAACATCGTGTATCAGAGCGCTTTACATGAGCACCAGTTTCATTACAGATGGACACATTCATTTTTGGTAGGCACGGGGAGATTAAGTGACTTTCCCAGAATCAAAGAATGTTGAGCTTCGTTGCCGAGACTCAAACCCCGTTCCCCAGCTTTGAGGGCGACCGCTCTAGCCGTAAGGCTACATCCGCTCCCTATATAACCCGTAAGTTGGAGGCTGTGTAGTGGGGCCGTACCTCTGCAGCCACAATGTCCCCCAATATGTAGACTGAAAGCAAGTTTGGAGGGCTATGCAGGATGCACCAACTCCCCATAAGAAGTGACTCAAAGCTGCATTGAACTGTCAGAACTACAATGGGGGAATATTGTATTGATATAGCAGTTGAGGTAAGGAAACCATTTTGAAAATGAATGATCTACTGAGCAGAGACAGTGGCAGTGGGGACCAGGCTTTCACCTCATCTCTAACTCGCAAAAGCAGAGCAGCCATGTTCAGCGTCCACAAAACGGCTGGGTCTGGGGGCACAAACACCCTGAGATACTTAAATCCTCTAACCGCTGCTGATAATCCTGATGCCCAGTCCATATCCACCCTGGACTCCTCCCATCGGAAATATCACAGATTTCCAACATTCATATATAATCCAAATGTCTCCCCAACAATCTGCAAAATTTGCAGAATATGGGGTCCCGAAGTTGTAATGTTAAACAACATACCACTGGCAATCAAGGCTATCCTCTCAAACAGCCCTGCATAGCATTCAAAGCCTCTCACCAGAGCATCCATTCTAATACAGGTGAAATGTGGCTCTATTGCCAGAGCAAACAGCTGGGAGGACAAAGGATACCCCTGTCTGGTACCCCGGCAAATCGAGAGTGCAGCAGAAACCACACCAGCCACTCAAACTGAGACTGTCGGGTCAGTGTAGAGTAATCTAATATATGTAAGGAATCATGGCCCTGAATTAATGCACCGAAAAAGAGCAAAATGGTACCCCCAGCTGATTAAGTCAAATGCTTTGTCAATGTCAGCCAGTATTGCCGCCACGGGCCGCTCAAAGTGGTCTGCCATGGCCAACGCATTATATGTACATCTGATAATATGGCGAGTAGCTTGGTGGGGCATGAAGCCAGCCTGGTCTGGATGAACTAGCTCCGGAACATATTTCATTAATCTATTGGCTAGGATTTTAGTGAGGAGCTTTACTTGAGGAGGGAGATCAGACTGTATGATGAATGATCTTCGGTTGGGCGGCCTGGCTTGAGAAACACGACAATTTCAGCATGTCTCCAGTCCTATGGAAGTTGTGACTTCTATAGTGATGTATGAATGACTCTTAGTAGAGGGATTCCTAGCTGTAGCATATACAATTTAAGAGACTCACTGGGGAAACCAATGGGCCCAGGGGCCCTTCCGGGCCGCAGCTTTGCAAGAGCGGTGGACAGCTGTTCTTCCGTGACTGGCTCATCCATCTGTAAATGGGCAGCATCTGTTTAAGTTTTAAGAGGGAGTTTGATTATTTGGCTACGGATGCTGCCTCATTCTTAGCATACATCTCCCTAAAATACTCTTCAAAGCTTTCAGCCACCTCTATGGGGCCTGATAGTAACCCTCTCTTTGCATCTTAGATCACTGGCACTGGGGAGGCAGCTTGGCACAGCCTATGCAACATTCTACTGGATTTGTTGCCCCATTGATAAATGTGACACTGTGAGGCCTGCCAGGCCTGTTTGGCCTCATCCATGAGCACTTGGTGATATTGCTGCTGGGCCTGGCACAGTTGTCACCAGACTGCACCACCATCCATCTCACAGCCCGTACCTCCAATGTATGTGTGCCTCAAGTTCTGTCAAGCGCGGGACCTGTACTGCCTCATGCTCACGAAATAGCTGATATCCACCCCTCTGAGCATTGGTTTTAGTGCCTCCCCCAGTGTTGCCCTGGAGGACATCAGCCCGACATTAAATGAAAAATAGTCTGTTATAGACAGGTAGAGAAGCGTCTTATATGTCAGATTTCATAAGTGGCAGGATCAATCAATCAATCAGGCATTTGTTAAGCGCTACTACTCACCTGTAAGGGTCTCAAGCCGCTGGGAGGGTGGGGGGTTAGCAGACTGCAGTCCATCACGGGGGGGTCTGTCAAAGAGCCAGGTTTTGAGGTTTCTTGCGAAGATGGGGAGCGATGTTGTCTGTCTGAGGTGGTGTGGCAGGGCATTCCAGGCTCAGGCCGCGAGGAAGGAGAAGGAGCCGCCTCCCGATCTGGTCTTTCTGGTGAGGGGGACCACAGCATAGGAGAGGTGGGCAGATCGTAGGGTCCTCTGGGGTGCATGGCATTTGAGTCGGCTGTTCAGGTATGCTAGTCCGGTGACGTGGAGGGCCTTGTGGGCATGGGTGAGCATCTTGAAGGTGACTCTAGCTTTGATGGGGAGCCAGTGGATTGTGTGCAGGTGCTGGGAGATGTGGCAGTGTCTTGGCAGGTCGAGGACCAGTCTTCAGGCGGCGTTCTGGATGTTCTGTAGCTTGCAGGAGAGATTTTTGTTTATTCTGCCTTAGAGTGCGTTGCCGTAGGCAAGTCTGCTGGTGACCAGGGCGTAAGTGACGGTCTTTCTGTGTTCGAGGGGGATCTGTTGAAGGATGACAGTTGCACTCAGAAGGGAGGGCATTTCTGACCCACATGGAGCTGATGAGACACCGGGGAGTGGTCAGAAAGGATGATTGCTTTAGAACCATTTTTCTATAATCCAGGAAGATCAAGATGCAGTTAGATTACAAAAGGATCTTTTACTGGCTTCAGGATACTATCTCTGTTTACAATGTTGGGTATCCTGGCAATAACTGGCCACGGCCTTGCACCAGGGTTGTGCTTTCTTTACTAATGCACTGAGGGGCCCTAGGTATTACAATGCATGGTGAGAGTGACTCCAGACCAAATCCTGCATGTCTCTCCGCATCCACTGTCACAGCACCTGCGCCGTCTATGGTGCTCTGCTTAGCGGTGATACTGGGCACTTTGTTTCTCATCATGCTCAACTTTCAGCGGAGCCGTTGGGGTGCTCCTTGTTATTGTCAGTCAGCAATGTATGTGGTCCCTCAGAGTGAAACTGTACTCAGGATCAGGTGGGGATGCCAACTGACCTCAACCACGGGAACCCGCCAAGCGCAGGTCCATCAACCTCTGTCAGTCCACGGGCACAAGTCACATGTGGGCCGAGCCTGGCTGCCTCTGCAACCTGGCGACCAACCATGACACTGCTTCCTAATGAGGGCCCATGCCAGACTACAGTGGTCGTGTGCAGTCTCTGGGTCCTCATTCTGGAGCCCAGAAAGGGGGGCCTTCGCTGGCCCTCATGCCACCAAAGTCAGCAGCATGGCCCCAACAGCAGTAAAGCACCCCAGGCCCATGCAGTTGTCCCCAGTGACTCCTTCCAAAATGATACACAGCAAAGGGGAATGGGGCACAGGCACAGGCTCCCTCCACTATGGCCATACAGCCCAGTGGGGTCTCACCACCGCCACCACATGTGATTCTCAGGATGGGGATTGCGGCCCCAGGGCCAATTCATAGCTGTAGCAGATGTCCTCCCTCCGGACGCTACATGTGCCAGCTAATGGATACCTGGTGTGGGGGGCCTTTCAGTTACCCATGGGCCCAGCACCATGCCATAATACTACTGTCCGAGACCAGGGCCTAGCGGACCACAGCAAGTCTCTACCTTCCGGCCACAGTCCGGCCGGCAGACCGATCTCTTAACCCCGTGCCTCCCAGCACGCAGCCACAGACACACAACCTCCAGATCAGAGGGCGGGCATTGGGTCTCCACAATAGGCTGCTGTGGCTACCGCCTCATGCCTCCACCTACCACCATGCCTCTACGTCATCATGGGGCTCAGCACAGGCCCTGGCATTGTTGCCTGTCTTCGGGCCCGTGGCCCCATCAGTGGCACTTTCCCCTTGTCTTCTCCTTCATGGCCCAATCGAGCTGCTGGGCCGGGTGAGCCATCTGCCTCCCACATGGGGCCTGACCTCCAGCAGCGGTCTCGCCAGGCTGCCATGCACAGCCCCTGCCCTGCAGTATCTGGACGTACTCTCCAGACACAGGTGCACAGTACATTAGCAGGACTGTAATGTAATTAAGGTGAGATGTGGGCAGGATGAATGTTGATAGGAGGGCAAACTGCCCCACCCTGGATTTTTTCCTTTTGCTTGCCCCATATTTTTTCAGACTTTAAAACTCTGCGTAATTTGCCCCTGCTAACCAGTTGTAACTTGCCTTTAGTCCACCTTTAAACATGTTTTAGTTGGCATACTCCTAATTGGTATATTTAACTTGCCCATAAGTATGGTACAAAATGTACCCAAGGGCCTGGAAGTTAAGATGTGCAATCCACCATTTTAGCAGTACAAGCCTGACTTCAGACCTACCATTGTAACCTGACCAGAACAGTGCAAAACATGCACTGTGACCTGTCAAAATAAATCCTTTTTGACAAGTAAAAACCTTCTTTTTTATAGTCATAAGTCTCTTTTATGTAAGTCTTGTAGCTCACAAGGCAGAGTGCATATAGAAATGTAGAAATGTTATGTTAACATGTCCGTAAAGTGTCTAGCACTCAAAAACCTAGCTGTCCTATGTATAAAATCAGATTACAGATTGGGACACTAATATGGTTTCTCTGGAAAAAAAACAGCCAGAAAAATAATGAAACATCTATTTTTAGTAGTGATTAAAAATCCAATTTATTGGTGAAGTCAGATTTGTAAAAAATATTAAGGAAAAGTAACTTTTAGAAAGTTACCTTTTAACTGACTGAACTGGCAGAAGGCTAATTAACATTAGCTATTGGCAACTTCCAGTCAGTATTTAGCCTTGAATTGGAGAGAGAGGTGTGATTTGCCTCCAGGGATCAAATCATAGACTGGCCTGAATGGGTACAGATGACTCCTCTGCACTCTACTGAATATGCAAGGTGGGGCTGTGGGCCAGATTTTTGACAATACCATGTGAAATCCTGCTTGAGTTGCAAATCCTGCTTGACAAGTCTGCTGGGTTCCCATTTAAAACTTGGAACACACTTTAAAGGGGAGAAAAGAGGATGCCAAGACAGTTCTTGCAGATCTACTGTCTTATACCTGAAGGATTCTGATTTTGTCCAACCAGATTTCTATCTGTGGGTTTATTGTGGGTACGGTGTCTGCCTCAAACTAGATTTTCAGTGTTGTATGTGGGAGGATACTAGGATTACGTGCCCCACACAAATCATCAGTCCCCAGAGCGCAATGTTGGTGTGGCTGAAGACTTTTGCCATTTTAAAAATGCCCAAAGTGTGTAGGGTTGACCCAGATAACTTTTAACCCCTTGGTTAAGCTCTACCCAGGACCCATTCTCACCCATTAGCTAGTGCCATGCATAAATGTTGCACCTTCAGGCACCCACGTCAGAATACTTCCCGGACTTGTGGAAGATCAGAAGAGGACTCAACCTGCTGTCTGTAACCTGAGAGGAGTCCTGAAAGACTGGATATGCTACCTCATGTACCCCGGGCAAAGAAGTGAACTCTATCGGCCAGACGGCTGACCTACTTTTCAAGATAGAGGGATACAACAAGCTACAAGAGGCCTTTTCCTGGAAGTATTCAGCTGACTAGTGGCAACTGGACCTCGATTGCACCCTGCTGTTGGTCTCTGCCTGGCACCCTGTTAGTCTCTTAGTGCTTCCCCTGAGGTCCCATGGGACTTTAGAAGTGTACTCGTGTGGTAGACTGTGATTTAGAGGTCTAAGTGCCTGTGATTTAGAGGACCAAGAACCTATTTTAGATGAACAACAATCTGACAGTCTTGCCAAGTACTGGTGAATAAAGTAGAGCAAATACAATCCATACTGCAGAATACTCAGCCAGTGGTCCCTGCCCTGTCGCTTCTCACTTCTGAGCCTACCCATAGGGATGAGTATACCACCAAACTGGAAACTTGGGCACTTTTTGAAATCAACATATTTAAAAAGTTTTTAAACAGCATTAAATCCGGCTCTCCCGTACCAACCTTCTCGTCTATTACGATCGACCACTCAGGGAAAATTCTTGGTGCCCAGGATTAAACTTACAAGAATGGGAGGTCGTTTGTTTGCTTACCTTGGCCCATCAATGTGGAATTCTCTTCCCATTGCACTTTGTTCTGAAACTTCATATATGAATTTTTGCAAACTTTTTATAACTTGGTTGTTCAACCAATAATTCATTAATCATCTGTGTTTTTTCTTTTTATTTTATTTTCTCCCCCTTTAGGCTTGGCGCTGGGAAACCCTTGTAGGGTAGCTGTGCGCGTACAAAACTAATCTAACATAACATCTGTCTGGGAATTATGCTATTATTCTTGTGGTGTATTCTTACTTAATGTTGTTATTTGATGTATGTCCTGCCTTCCATCCTTTGTAAAGCGCTCTGATATCCTTCGGGATCTTGTTTGCGCTATATAAATCTTTAAAAATAAATAAATAAACATAACATAACATTACTAGTTTGGCGGATGGGACACCCTGTCACAAACGTGATGGATAGCCCATTTGCCGTATTACAAGTTCCACAATATTTAATGGAGTTCCAATTTAGCAAGCGGGATATCTGTCATGTTTGTGACAGAGTAACTCTGTCTGTCAAACTCCTAATCTGGCTATAAATCAGAAGGTAAAATCTTTAACTCGGACAAAATTGGTTGGGGTATTCGACCCGTGCTCCATCGCAGTCAGCCTCAAATGACCACATCCATTGACCAACACTCACTCTTTGGGTTTTTTAGCACTATTCCTAGTCAAAACCTTAATAATCATATCTCTTGTTTCCCTTATTGAATTGTTGTCACATTGGTGCCATTTTGTTTATTAAATTTTACTCTATTTTACTAATTCATTTTGGGATTTTTATTATTTCATACTTTGACTTAATTGAGGTTTTGGAAAACTTCACATATTGCACTAAGGTAAACTTGTCTACTTTGTGACATAACTTCCAGGTGGTTGGATCCAGGTTAATTTATTAATTTGTGGGTCACCCTGATGAGGTTTGTGATTGTTCCTTGAGAGAGTTAGTGAGCCACCCCAAATACTAATCCAATTTCTTACAGTGAGTATTTCTCGAAAATGTGTAAGCCGAAGGTCTTGGTTTTTTTTGGGAATCTGAAAGCTTGTTAAATTGATGGAAGCAGTTTGATATCTGGGGGCTTCCTAAGTGTTTGCTCCTGTTGAAGGTTCAGTTGGCCAAATTAGACAAATCAGGTTGTTCTTACTTCACGGTTTTGGGATGAGGGTTGCACTTGTCTTATCCACTCATCATAGCAGAGTTTGAGGGCAACCCTCAGCGTATACAGTAAGGAACTGGTAACCAAGCATCCAAAGAAAGAGTAAAGAGGCTTCTTCTTGGGGATGCCAGTGGTGTGACTGTGCCCTTGTGCTCCTTGCTGCTGATTCTTGCTCTGCCTGTTATGTTTTGTCTTGCAGTAGCTGTGTTGTCAGTTTGAGGCAGACTCCCTTCGGGTTAGTTGTATATTGTTTACCAGAATATATTCCTTAACTTACCGCTGCGTTCCTGCTTCTTTTCACTGCCTTAATCTGATTTTGTAAGAATTTGAAAGTATTTATTAGTTTATAAAGTGCCCTAATCACCTGGTCAGGGGTATCTCTGCACTGTGGCTGTTGCCATCAACCAAGAAGACTCACATCAGAACAGAGAGGTTTTTAGCAATTTTCTGAATTTCAGGTAGTCGGGCATTGTCGTAAATGAATGGGGAGTTGGTTTCAGTATAGGGGGGCAAGGCGGGAAAAGGCACTACCGCCCAAATGTGCTTTATTATATTGCGAGGTGCAAAGAAGTGATTTTGACCCTGACCGAAGGGACCTGGAAGGCAGGTACTTTGCTTGTTTATCTGAGAGGTAGCTAGGACCCATGTCATGCTGAGATTTGAGGACCATACAACAGATCTTGAATTTAATCTGTTCTCTCACTGGGAGCCAATGCAGCTGTTGTAAAAGGAGTATGGAGGCCGTTCTGGGATGGGCGTTGGCATCTAGGCAAGCCGCTGTCTTCTGGACTACCTGCAATTTATTTAAGGAAGCTTCATTGGCTGAAATCATCAGGGTGTTGCAGTAGTCCAGGCGGCTCAGCACTAATGCCTGAATCAAGACTTTCCGCCTAGAAGAGGATAAAAAGGGGAACGCTCTTCGAAGTAAACTGAGATTGTGAAAGCATGACCCTGCAATGGAGGTAACATGATCTCCTAGTGTTAGTTTCTGTTCCATACGGATGCCCAAGTTTTTGACCACCTTTTTTCGAGTAGGAGTAGAGCCACCAGCTAGGGGTCCTATATTCCTCAGTAATCCTGCCATGGGTGTAACATAAATGTTGAATAAAGTAGGGCTCAAACAAGAGCCCCGAGGAACTCCCTTGGTCACTCTTGTAGTCTCAGAACGGAAAGGACCCAGATTAATCATCTGGGTTCTATCTGATAGAAAGTTTGACAACCATTTTAGTGCATTCCCTCGGATGCCGATTTCTCGGAGTCTCCCAAGAAGGATCTGATGAGAAATGGTGTTGAATACCGCAGATAGGTGAAGCAGCACCAAAAGTACTGCTTGACCATTGTCCAAAGACATTCTGATGTTATCAGTTACTGCTACCAAGGCAGATTCTGTACTGTATCTAGCCCGAAGCCCGATTGAGAGACATCTAGTCAGTTCGAGGCTTCAACAAATTCAGAGAGGTATTTGTTAATGTGCTTTTCCAAACACTTGTTCTGGAGGGGGATCAGAGAAATGGGGCCATAGTTGGAAATATCGTCTGTGGGAGCTTTAAGATTTTTCCGGATGAGAATGACCTGTGCTGCTTTCCATTCAAGAGGGAGCCTGCCATCCTTCATAGAACTGTTAAGAATGGTGCAGATAGGGTGGGTAGGTGCTTGGAGAGCAGGGAGGTAGTCCTGGCAGGAGTAACATCTGATCGGGACCCAGATTTAACTTTCTTTGGAAGTGATTCTACTTCTTCAGGCATAAGTAATGGGAAATTCTCCAATGTTGAGGAGTTTGGAATAGTCGGTGCATAGTCTTTCTTAGCGCCTTTCTGAGAGCCACTGGCCGCAGTAATTTTATTATAAATCGTGTCAATTTTTTGGGTAAAGTGATTTGCTATATTATCACATAAGATTTCAGAAGGGGCCTCTTCATTGTTACATGCCTTAGGGTCTGTGAAAGATTTTAGGATCTGGTACAGGTTTCTGGAAAAGTTCCCTGCTTGTTCAAGTTGCTGTGTAATGTGGAGTTTGCAAGCATTTTTAAAGATTTTATGGTATTAAGTCAGTGCTTTTTTATATCTTTCTTGGTTCTGTGGGTCATGTGAGAGGTGCCATTGCCTTTCAAGTCTTTTACAATTACATTTTTCTGTCCGGAGGTGGGGGGAGTACCAGATGGTTTGAGGGCGTCTGGTAGAGTGTGGACACCGGTTCAAGGGGGCAAGTTGATCCACTGTGGTTTTTATGATACTGTTGAAGTGGGCCAGGTAATTCTCCACACTATTGGAGTCCGGATTCCAGGATACTGGGAATAAGTCCCTGGACTGGTCAGGTGTGAGTTTGTGCCATTGTCTATACCACCTCGGAGGGTGAGAATTAGGGGCAGTACGATCCTTAGGGCTACAAAATTGGAAATCAATCAACGAGTGATTTGACCATGTCACCATGTCAGACGGCAAGTTGCTCCACATTAGAATTAAATCTAATGTGTGCCCTGCAGAGTGAGTAGGGCCGTCATTGATCTTAATAAGGTCAAGTGTGGCCAGGTCTGCCAGACATGCGGAGGTGTCCTGATTAGTGGTATTTTCACTGTGGATATTAAAATCTCCTAGAAGCAGAAAATTTCTAGTTGAGATGACATGAGGGGAGATAAGTTCCATCAGTTGGGAGGAAAAATGTGTCAATTGGCCAGGGGGCCGATATACAAGAACTCCTTCCCAACTGTGTTGCGGATGTAAATTTTAAGATTAGGATTCCCAGTGTATCATTACACAATTGATCTATGATGGAGATTTTGATATAATCGTTATAGATGATAGCTATACCTCCACCCACCCTGCGCGGTCTGTAGAGTTTTTGGATGCGATAACCTTCTTGGAGTGCCACCGCAATTGCAGGGTGTGAACTGGGTTTAATCCAGGGTTCAGTTAAAAACCCAATATGTGATAGTTTGGAGGAGAGCAGTCCCAAATGTTAACTAGATGTTTTGGCAAGGATCTAACATTGACCAAGAAGCAATTCCAGCCTTCGATGTCATGAAGGGTCTGGGAGGAACCCTTATTTCCATTAGTGCTGTAAGTTAGGTTATTTCTCTGGCCGAGTAATAAATTCTTTGTCGGAGACTGGTCTAATTCTCTGGAATCTGCAGAGTCTACATGAAAAAGGGCCTTCCAAAAATGTTGATGTAGTAACTGGAAATTGGCTGAATGTCTACAAGCGTTAGAAAGGCTGTGTCTAATCTTTAGGAGTTCATAGCGTGTGTAGGAGCAGAAGTCACCAGGTATATTACCAGGGTTTGAGGGAAAACCGGCAGGGGTTCTGGCTCCTGGCAACATCCAGGCGGGTCGAGCCAGGAGTGGTAGGCAGCTATGCTGCTAACGGCAAGTCCGGTTTCAGCCGGAAGTTCCCCTGGGTCACTTCCACAAGCGCAGACTCCCTCCACTCATTCTGTAAGAACCTGTGGTGGACCGTGGAGAAGCGCTGTATACGTACATAATATAGTGTTGTATGTATTACATCATGCACAGTCATTAGAGTGAAATATCGTTTGAGGACACTATCAATTATATAATTGGCAGATGAAAGAATCTGATGTCACTTTTGCCACAGATAACATTTTCTGTCACATTCAGGAAGAACCCAGAACCAACAATTTCCTGAAGGCTGAAAAGTTTCACAAAGAGGAGGAAGTTTCTTAAGTGCTTCACATCAACGCATTGCAGAACACCAGGATCAGTCGAGTCACCACCGGAGACATTTTGCAATTGTTGTGTCTCCAAGGTTTTCTCTTTAGGCTGCAGGAATCACGGACCACAGATGGTGGCAGTGGGGTTTCAGAATGTTGCATGACGCACTGGATGCCAAACTCTGGCTTTTTCTTTGAGGTGGAGCAAAAGCCATACATTTTTAAAGAGAGTCAGAACTAAAGCTTTTAAGATGCCATTTCCAAGAGGTTGGTCAGTCCATTTGAAGTTATTGGAGTATCCCAATCCAAGATGCTGCAGAGGTCCTTTCTTTAATGTCATTCCTGTTTCAATCTTATCTCAGGCATCACCAGAAAGGGAAAGATGCGTTGCAATGCATTTTGTTCCTTGATTTTCTGCTGCACTCATCCTACATTTGCTACACATTTATGTCCGTCTCTGAATTTAAGTCTAGAAGAGGGGATCATTTATCTGGTGGACCATTGTTGGCTCTGCTTGTTAAATATTGATCTTTTCTCCTTCCTGATATTCAGGAATATTTTAGTGCCTTACTGTTTTACGAATGCCATTTCGAACTTCAATTAAGATTGACTATGATTGCCAAAAGGAGATTTTTCTACCTCTTTTGGGGTTTTCTTCCAAGCTGTGGCATTTAAAAGAGACACTTTTCAGGTCTCACATTTATTATTCTGTGCAGCCTTGTAACATGGCTACTGGTAGAAGTCACCCATTCCTTGGACAGTCTAAAAGGACACTTGACAATTCTTCTCAGCATCTAGTTCTTGACATTTTCTTGAACTGATGTCAGAGTTTAAAGCACAAAGCGAATGACCAGATTAAAGAGAGGATTACTGAATGACCAGATTTAAAGAGAGGATTTCTGTTTGCATTATAGCAGATGGAACATGCATTGGCAAAGCCAATCAGTATTACTTTGTGAATGGTTTTTGGTTGCCACTATGGCTTTTCCCACTCTGGAACTTTTTTATAATTGTGCTTGCTTTCAAGATATCTTCAAGACGGTTGCCACTTTGTGATTGGTCACTGATATTTTCCTTGTCATTGTGGGTACAATTTTAAAAGCATCTAGTATTGGTAAAGCCAACAACAGTGGCCAGCGTGGCTTTGGAGAGGGCCGACATGAGAGGAGCGTGGCCTGGAAGTAAGCCTGGAGGACGGAAAAGAGATGGGGAGGAGGATTGAGAGAGAATACTACAATGAGCCATAGCAGTGCTCAGTGTCAGAGGCTTGGCCGTTGTGGGGGTGGGGGGAGCATATGTGCGAGAGGTTGAGGAGGTGCAGCTCATCCAATCAAAAACAAGGGTAAAGAAACAAGATATGTTTCAGGGATGAGACATAGCCAATAATAGGGAGGAAAGACATCCAACCAACATTAGGGAGCTGAAATTTTGTTTTAATAGGGGCATAACTTTTAAAATGTATACAAAAGGTAGTTACCTCGCAGCTCACCAATTTTGTGGAGAAGGCGGGTTTGCTCCACCCTGCGCAATCGGGGTTCCGTGCCTCCTATAGCACGGAGTCAGCACTGTTGGAGGTGGCGGAAGCTATCCGTGACTGTTTGGATGCCGGCGGGAGAGCAGCTCTGGTGATGCTGAACCTCTCGGCGGCATTTGATACGGTTCCCCACTCTCTCCTCCTCGAGCGGCTCAATGCCATTGGCATTGTTGGCACTGCCTGGAGTTGGATCAGATCTTTTCTGGAAGACAGGTCTCAACAGGTCTGGCTGCCCCCGTGCACCTCGGAACCCACTCCTCTCTCCACTGGCGTCCCGCAGGGTTCCTCCCTTAGCCCCCTCTTGTTTAACATCTACATGACTCCCCTGGTTTACCTGGCGGAGTCATTGGGGGCTAAGGTGATGGCTTATGCGGAAGATA
Organism: Lissotriton helveticus; assembly: GCF_964261635.1. Classification (NCBI taxonomy): domain Eukaryota; kingdom Metazoa; phylum Chordata; class Amphibia; order Caudata; family Salamandridae; genus Lissotriton; species Lissotriton helveticus. The sequence continues at coordinate 509,955,877 of NC_136059.1, forward strand.
CGCAGTTACTGTTCACCTGGAAAAGGGGTGAGGACTCGGTCAGCACCGTGCAGCGGTGTCTCTCTTCTGTGTTTCATTGGCTGTCCAATGCACAGCTTAAGTGCAATGAAGAGAAATCTGAGGTGCTCTTGTTTGGCCGGTTCCCTGCGGACTTTAGAGTCACCCTCTGGCCATCTGACTTTCCTCCCCCCCAGTCTGACAAGGGTCTAGCAAAAAATCTAGGGGTCTGGTTTGAGGAGAACCTTAATTTTGCGACTCACGTTAAGAAACTTACAGGGACCTGCTTTGGCATCTTAAAAACGCTGCGAACATTTCTCCCTCTCCTGCCAGCTGGTGCCAAAGAAACGGTTGTCCGGGCACTTATTCTCTCCCGGCTCGACTATTCTAATGCTCTCCTGGTGGGATGTCCGGGGTATCTTACCAGGAAGTTGCAGGTAGTCCAAAATGTGGCAGTGAGACTTCTGCTGGGACTCTCTCCCAGGCAGTGTGTGCAGGCCCATCTCCGCCTCCTACACTGGCTCCCAGTTGAGTCTCGGTTTAAATTTAAAATGTTGTCCATTGTCCAACGGGCTTTGTATGGGCTGGGCCCACTCTACCTTCAGAAGCGCTTTGCCTTCTACACGCCCTCTAGACAATTGCGTTCGTCGGAACAATTCCTTATACAGACTCCCCGGTTCAAACGCCATCGGCTGGGCGGCTGTTCGTTCACTCGTAAAGCTGGCTTAGCCTGGAATGAGCTCCCTCTTGCCCTCAGGATGGTTTCTGACCCTGCAGTTTTTAAGAAGAAACTGAAAACGCTGTTGTTCTGATGACTTTTTTTCCCTCTTGACGTTCTGATTCTTCAGCTGGTTCTGTGGTAGGCTTTTTTTTTGGTATTTATTTATTTATTTATTTATGAAATTTGTTTAGCGCAAACAAATGCCCAAGGGTGTCTCGGCGCTGTAGACAGAGGCAGACCAAAGAGATGGTGATGGAAGTTTATTGGTTAAATAACCAGGTATTTATTTTTCTTCTAAAAACAGTAAGAGTGGGGCAGGATCTGATGTCCATATCAAGGGAGTTCCACAGTTTAGCTGTAGCGACAGTAAAACGACGGTCACCCCATGAGACAGTTCTGGTCCGAGGCACCGACATCAACACAGCATTTGTGGAACGTAATGTTCTATTGGGGGTGTAGAATGCCAGGGATTTCATGAGAAAAAGGGGCCCTAGTTTACGGGATGCTTTATAGGCTAAGCAAAGTGCCTTAAATTTAACTCGATTCTTCACCGCCAACCAGTGATAGTTTTTGATCCCGTGAGTGATTGGTTTGAATTTTGGGGTGCCAGAAAGCATTCTTGCAGCTGCGTTTTGTACAGACTGTAACTTGTGGTAGCAGCGCCGGGATACTCTTAGTAGCTGTGCGCTCTATAAAACTAGTATAACATAACTTTATCCAACCCACCTACGATGCTCGGTGAGGGCAGGAAAGGCAGAAGTGGTGTAGCTGTGTTCAGAGCCAAACCTATTTATGGCTGCTCTTTCGGTAGGCGGTCTAATTGCTCTGAATAATTTAGAAACACAGGCCTGGCTATTTATTCTCCAGCGCACGGACGTGGGCTCAATCAACAAGGCAAGCAACACAATAGCACATTTCCAGATCATATTTTACCCCTGGGGGCATTTGTACATTGTTTGACACTGCGTTTTCGCACACTAGAGATCAGTTTACATGATATAATGTATTTTTTTTGTGGCATAACGTGTAAAATTTATATCAAAGGCACTTTATCCTACCAGCCTACGCTGCTCAGTGAGGTGTAGGAAAGGCTGAGGTGGTGTCGCCATGTTCAGAGCCAACCCTTTTGCCAGTTATGGCCACCCTTTTGATAGGCAGTATAGTTGTTCTGACTAGATCAGAAACTCCCGCCGGCTTTTTATTCTTCACTGCGGCATTGACTTGCACAGCCGGCATGCGAAAGGCAAGCCCGTCTGCACCCAGCCACGTCCAGCCTGAGCCAAGGGCCAGAAATTCATCCTGAAGGTAAAGCAAGGCTAGTTTACTCAGCAGCTGGCCTCCACAGGCTGAATGTTACTCCTCCAGATCTCTGTAATCAAGACATATCGCCATCCAAGCTGCCATTAGCGTAAATCTTGGAATACTTCCTATACAGAATCTTAAACCCAAGCAAACTGTGAGTCAGGAGCACTGTCAAACAATTAACATGTATTTGTTGAACTGTAGGTCACTGTCAAAGCATAGACCAGAGATATGTATATATTTTATTTGTTGCATTTATAAAGTGCATGCATCACCCCCGGAGACGTATCTCCGCGCTATAGGTAGCATAGCAGAGAGTACAAACCAAGAGACCTAAACTCAGAAGAGTTCTGTTTTAAGAAGTTTCCTAAAGAGAAAATCAGAACATTTCTGAAGATGCACCGGCAGCTGATTCCAGTACTGGGGGGGCCAAGTAGAAGAAGGCTTTACCACCTGTACGGGCTTTCCCGAAACGAGGAATGAAAAGCAGGGATTTTTCTCCTGAGCGAAGGGATCAATTCGGCTGGTAAGGGATACGTTTTCTGTTAAATAAGAGGGATATTGAATTTGACTCTCATGCATATTGGCAGCCAATGGAGTTGATGCAGGAGGGGAGGGAGGCAGTTCTATTTGGTACATTCCTAACAAGATGGGCAGAAGTGTTTTGTACCACCTAGAGTCTATTTAAATAAGAATCATTTGCTGCAATCAAAAGGGTATTGCAATCGTCCAGATGTCTTGTCACAAGTGCCTGAATTAGTTTTTTATGCACAAAGAGGGGAAGGGGAGGAAAAACTCTGCACAAGAGACTCAACATATTGAAACAAGAGCCAACGGTGGCCATCACCTGATTTCCTTCATGGTGAGTTTCTGGTCAAGATGGATGCCCAACTTCTTAACTACTGTCTTAGGGGTGGGAGCGGTACTCAACTCAGAGGGCCACCATTCGGGGGTCTAGAACAAAAGGGCGTCCCCAAAGAGCATCATCTCTGTTTTCCCAGCATACAGCAGGAGAAAAATGTCTATCATTCAAGAAGCAATTGCTTTCATACCCTCAGAAAAACGAGACTGGGTTTTCAGGGTATTTCTGTTGAATGAAAGTAGGAGTTGAGTATCGTCGGCATATGAGATTGGAATAAAGCCAAATTCTCTAAGTATTTTGGCAAGGGGGGCCACATAAATGTTAAATTGAGTGGGACTAAGACAGGATCCCTGAGGTACTCACTTGTATAGTTCCATTGTTCGAGATCGAAAGGATCCGAGATTAATAATCTGAGTATGGTGGGATAGGAAGTTGGAAAGCCAAGCCAAAGCTAAACTCTTTAAGTCTCTGAAGCAAGATGGAGTGGGACACCGTGTCAAAAGCCGCTGACAGATAAAGGATCACAAGCAGAAATGACTAACTATAAACAAGGAAATGCCTAATATTGTCTGTAACAGCAATTAGTGCAGACTCTGTGCCGTACGTTGGTCTGAACCCCGATTATGAGGGATAAAGACACCCCGAGGACTCAATGTGTTTCGAGAGTAATTTATTGATATGTTTTTCTAGAAGTTTGCCTAAGAAAGGCAGGAGGGAGATAGGTTGGAAGTTTGAAAAATCCTCTACTGAGGCGTTTGCCTTTTTCCGGACGGGGATTATCTGTGCAGCTTTCCACTCTGGTGCGAGTAGGCCTTCCCTCATGGAGAGATTAAGTATCGGGCAAATGGCGGGAGCTAGTTGTTTGTGTAATAGAGGGGAGATACATATGTCTATAGAAGATTATCCTCCTGATTTGATGTTTGTAACAAATGTTTGTAACAAAGTCGTGGTTAACAGATGATTCGGCACCTGGGTTAGTAATGGCCCTCCCCCCAGGATATACAATACAGAACCTCACTGGGAATGTAAAAGAAGAGGTGGGGTGGCCGTAATCCTCAAAGGAGAATGAAAAAGAACATTGATTCAACCATGTCAATCTGACTGGTTGTGAGAGCATATAGTTCACTATAGAATTTTAATCAACCTTCACTTTTTCTGGTCTTTTTTGTTGTATGCTGCATAAGAAAGGCTAACTTTACCCTTTTGGGAGATTTGAATATTCATTTTGATGATAGGTCAGGACTTAGAGGCTTTACAACTAAAATACATTTCTAAGGATCAGACCAATAGTCGTGGTCATTTAGTAGATCCAGTTTTCTCTATTCTCTCTTATCTTGGTACTGAAGATGCTATTCCTATTCCTTGGTCTGATCGTTTTGTAGTCCCAATGAAGCTTGAAGTGACTAATATGAGCTCGAAGAGGCCTCTGTCTCATAAGCCTAGAAGACCTTGGTCAAGATTGGATAGTATGGAGTGGGTGAAGATGTTAACAGAAACTGTACCCACCTTGAAAGGTGACACTATGGAGAGGTATAACAAGTCAAAAAGCTGGTGGGACAAATATCAGTATACACTAGTTCCTTATAAAACTTCTAAAGGCAATCAAATCAAAAATAATGTATTCTGTGGAGCTTTCCATATGAAAAAAGATACTAAGAAAAAGGAATGAAAATGGAGAAAAATATATGATGAAGCTAGTTGAATTTGCTATAGAAGAGCTATAAAAGTCTACAAGTGTTTGATAAAAGAAGCAAGAACTATGCATTTTAATGAACAATAGACACCTCACAGAATTCTAAGAGAGACCTATTCAAGATAGTGAGGTCACTAATGAACCTCCCCTATAGTTCTACTAATTGCCCCTCATCGACAGAGAGGTGCAATAGGCTTGCAGAATTATTTTAAAATAAAATTCCGAACATTCCTAACCCACTCACGTAATACCTGCAGCTTTAGCAATAGGAAGGAAAATGGGAGATGTCCAGAAAATTGCCCGGTTCTCCCTTATTTTATAGCACCAGATTTTGAATCCCTGGAGTCAGTTCGTAAATCTATTAAGTCTGGGGCTCCATTAGAACCCCTTCCTCCAGATGTGCTTTTAAAAGGTGGAACCATACTTACCACCATCTTAATGGATGTTTTGAATCTCTCGCAGAGCAGTGACATACCCATGGGATAGAAGCAGGCGTTAAACCTCTCTTGAAAAAATCTACTGCCAACCCTGCTTTACTAGAAATATATAGACCTACTTCTCTTCTCCCAGTGACTATCAAATTCCTAGAGAAGCATGCTAATAGACATCTATTTGCTTATCTAGAAACCCACATCATCCCGGACCACACAAATACAGGTTTTAGAAAGGGGAACAGTACTGGGACTGCTTTACTTGCAGCCACTGAAGAGTTAAGGAGGATTCTACACGGGGGCACTGCTCTGATCATGTTAGTTCTAAGTACAGCCTTTGATACCATTTCTCATACCACTACTATTCTGAGATTAAAAGAAGTGGGAATTGGGGATTGTGCTTTAAATTGGCTTACAGCCTTCTTGACAGATAGAAGTTTTATATGTGAGGAAGTATTTTCTTCTGATGTTTTTTTACTCACCTGCATCTCGATCTTTTCAATATCTACATCCGCCCTCTGGCATAGATCATTCAGTCACTTGGCCTGGACCTGATATCATTTGCAGAAAACACAGAACTTATTATGGCAGTCAATGCCCTCCCTAATCATACCCAGCCCCAGTTTGACCAATGCTTAACAAAGGTCGTTGAATGGATGACTGTTAATTTGCTCAAATTGAATGGCGGAAAGACGGACGTTATGATTATGGGAAACAACCCCTCAAAATGGTTAGAATATAATTGGCCCGAGCATTTAAGTGATCGTCCCAACCCAATACAGGCTCTAAAGAACCTGGAATTCTGGATTGATGAAAGGCTTAATATGGGCTCAGGCACACAAACTCTCAGGAATCGTCTTTGGCATCCATAGATCTTTAAAGAAATGTCTTTAATCGCTTCCTCCCACCATGAACAGAGTGGTGGTGCAGAGTATGGCCTGTTCTAGGCTTGACTGTGGTAAAACCCTGTACATTGGAAGTCCTAGGTATTTTATGAAAAGACTACATGTAGTCCAGAATGCCGCTGCTAGATTTTAATGAAAATTACACAACTATCAATCTCCAAGCTCGACGTTGGCAGTCTTACATTGGCTGCCCATACACAATAGGATTCAATTCAAAGCTATTTGTATAACCCATAAGATAATTCATGGCAAAAGTCCTCCGATCATTTCAAATTTGATCTCCCCTTATGTTCCCACACAAGCTCTCCGGTCACTCTCCCATGGACGCCTGAAAGTCCCTGCGATCAAAAGAGCAAGATACGGTGGCTTTTATTTTTCCCATTTTGTACCAAAACTGTGGAATGGGCTACCCGTATTCCTGAAACTGGAACACACTGAAGTAAAGTTCCGGAAACTATTGAAAACATATTTGTTTTAGATAGATCGTTTGTGTTGTTTTGGTCTAAGTTGGTGAGTTTGCTCTGGGAAACCTTGATAAGGTAGCCATGCGCTCTACAAAAACCAAGTGGAATAGAATAGAAAAGTAGATAGATAAGAAAGGGGCTGATTAATACTAGCCAGGACAGACTGGCCGTAGAGGGCACTGGGCATTTTCCCGGTGGGCCTGAAGGATGGGTTTGGGTGAAGGTTTTGGAGTGGTGGGGACCTTTTTTGTTACTGGGAGTCAGTTTTGCATCAGTGCTTCAATATCAGCACCCTGTAACAAAATGACAAAAAAATCAGCAGCAGTCTTCCCCACAAGCAACTCAACACCCACCCCACCCCCCTCCTGGCCGGTGGGACTTAATTGCCAGGGCTGGTTTGCCTTCTCAGTCAGGCCATGATATTAGCTATTACTAGTATCAAACTGCCTTTAGCGAGACCTCAAAAATGTTCGAATGAGAAACATTTATAGCAGTGGCAACACTAGGATAGTTGCCAGCAGCTCGGCTCTAGGTGAATCATGCGAATAGGATTTTTTTTAATTTGTTGTTTTTTGCTGCTGCTCCTCTTTTCGTGGGGGCTTTGCAACCGCGTGGGTCCCCCCCCTATACGAAGTGGCAGCACGATTGTTTACACATGTGTTTTCTTTTTACCAATGATTCTAGAATATACCTCTCTATGGCAGAGATTTGAAGCCTGAACGTTAAAATCTAACACACTGGATGGAAATCCAGTTTCTGCGTGGTGCACTGGGCGCTGGTGTATCACGCCCCGGCAAAGGACCCTTTGTGTTACTGCTAGCTGTTAGTGTGCTCAAAGCAAACTAGCGAAGAAGAGAACACACATGTGGAATCACAAACGCTGTAAGATGCTGCTCATTTCTTCAATTTAACCGGGCCAGACAATCGGGATTTTCATCGGTAATGAGATTGGCAGCCGTTTGATATTTCCTAATTTTTTCTTCGTCTGTTAAACAAACGCACCATGAAAAAAAGCTCCATAAACATAGTCTGGCATTACAATAAAGTGGTTTATTGCAGTCTCCTGGGCAATGTGCGGTGTTTTTAAGTTCAAAATATTCCATTGCTGCAGAAGAAACTTCTACAAAAAGCAGACCAGACAAGCACACTGTCATATAACTTAAACTAAGCCATACTTCAGACAATATTTTCACTAGGTCACTTCTGAAAAGTATGTCTGCCTGCCGAAATGACAATATTATTTATGCCAGCCATTTCTCTTTTAGGATAGAGAAATTCCAGCTACTGTTTAATAGGCGGTATGGACAGGCTAAAACAACACAGTTGGAGTAGACACGGTTTATGTATGGAGTGTATATAACAAGAAAGGGCAGACCAGTCATTAGACACACAGTCTAAACTGTCCCCAGGACATACAGCCACAAAAGCAAGACACTTAGCAGGTTTCATTCCATGTTATTTTTGGAAACTATAGGCCCTGAAGTCATTATGAGTGCGCTACTCAGAATCCGGTTTTACTTTGTCCTTTCACAGTGTAAAACGTTCTTAAAGTGGTAAAATGTTATGGGGTTTAAACGGGACATAAATAAAGTGGCACCTCAAAGGAACAGGTAGTCATTTAACATATTCATTTATATAATCATAAACATCGAAATGTAAGGCTTGGGCAGATATATGTACAGCTTGCATTGTCTTTGCACTGAAATGTGATAGATATCAGCTCGTGGTACTCCGCATCAGCCTCTGCCTTCCTCTTCACACTCTTGGCAGAACCCGAGCATCTTTATTTGCTAAAAAAGGCAACGTGCCTATGCAGTCAAACCAACGGCAGGCACTGCCAGCCACCTCAAAACCACCCACTACAATCATTCTGGCATAACCATTCCACCCCTCAATGCCTAACATTGAATCATAATTTACCACCTGCACGGCGATGCCAAGGAAGGAAGCTCCAATGCATGGTTATCCGGGCTCCCAATCCAGAAAAAAGCAAGGGTTCTGCGGCACATTTACCATACACAAAAACTCTACACACGTACCTACATCGAAATCAGTTTATCAAACTTTTTATAATCTAAACATTGGACATAGACTTAAGTCATTTCTCACAATCAACAACAAAAAACAGACTCAAATTTGTAGTTAAATTTAAGTTAAGTTAAGTTAATTTAAGTTAAGTTAAATTGAAGTTACATTAAAGTTAAGTTAAAGTTAAATTTGAAGTCAAGCCTTTGAAGTTCAGTACAAAAGGGCGCCCAAGTAAGAATGTGATTTGATGCCACGTTATTGCTATACACTCTTGAACAACATAGCACCATAACATAATTAAACTGCTGTCTTCTTAACGACTATTTTATTCCTTTTTTTTTATAATTTATTCATCAAAAAGGAAATTGGCCATAAGTCTTTCTATAATTACTGGAGAAGAAAATCAGGACTTTTTACATGGCTTACCTCAGATAAGTTTTAAACTATTTTCTAGTGCAATTTTCTGGTGAGCTCTCATGCCTATTTGAGTAGAACTAAAAACCCACTACTGTTGTGTTAGCCACATTTTTACCTATTGTATGCTTTGTTGTATGTCACAAAGCTTCTTTTTTTATATTTTGTTAGGTTTGGATTTTGACAGCATAGCTGTCAAACTGATGTATTACTGGCAATAAACACACTAAAGATGATGGGAGGAATAGTTGCAGATAGTCTAACCACTGGAAATCACTTGGGGTCACAATCAAACCCATTGATGCTTGCCCACCATGCCAAATCAGTTTAGACCCAGCAATATGCAGATCAGCCTTGGTCCTGCTCTGGTAGGAACAGTCCAACACGTCCAGCTAAACCACTGAATACATGAATACATGTAGTCCAAGACTGTTTTTAGCCTATTTGACCTCTTCAGAAATATGCAGCTTGGTTCCAGCGGCACAGTGAGAAAGAAACACACATCTTGGCATACCTGTGGCCACTTAGGATGTTACCTAAATCACACAAAAGGTGATGAGAGAAATGCTTGCAAATAGTCTAATCATTAGATTGGTAATTGCTTGGGATACCATTTCAACCCATTCCATTTTTCCTATCCTGCCACCTCAGGTTAGAGCCAGTCAAATGTAAAATCAACCTTGGTTTTATCTTTTTTTATTGACTATCATGTTTTTTTTTATTAAGGATGTTCTTAATTTCCAAACTAAACTCTTCTTTGCATAGCCATGTGCATTGGAGTTTAGCTGCATGCCTTAGCCTTCAGCCAGGCTGTCAAGAGCCGGTCTTCTTAGCGATACTTGGAATGTCTTTTTCATACGTAAGACCGGCCCACTATTCCCCGAGGCAACGCCAGACGCTAAATTGATACTGGGAGTCTAGTACTGCTTCTGAAAATAACACCCATCAGGAAGGAAAAAGCTGGAGACCAGAAAAGCCTTCAAAGCAAGAAAGACAACATGGCAAAGAACAAGAGATAACAAGCATTAACTGGAGAAAGCAGCAAATCCTCAGAGTCCAGTGAGTGAGCGATCAAGTAGAAACAATTGCAATGCAACTGAACTGAAAATGGACTCCTTTTTATAGTGCCAAACAGGTTGTAACATGTTTCAGTAAATTGTTAAGCCATCTTGTATTGGGAATAACACTGAAAAGACAGTCAATTTAATGGTATAACATAGGGTATATTGGTGGAATAGTATAGAACAAAACAGTGCTAAAATAAAAGTGTTCAAAAATATATTTCTCTTGCATCAGGTTTTCCTAACAAACCAGCATGCAGGTTTGGTCTCCCCATAATCCTTAGCATAGGCTTCAAAGAGCTAAAGAGCTGATGTACACCAGGAGAACAAGATGGCCATTGAAGATGCCACAGCGATCATGGACAAGAAGCAGCTGAGATGTGGGCGGGAGCATGCAGAAGAGGCACACCGCTGCAGTCACGAGGCTGGCTCAGCCACCCTAAAAGGAAAAAATATATATATAAATATATATCACTGAGTCTTTAATATACTTATTTATAAACAACAACTGACACATACATTGCCTTTTATTTTTCTACTTTGTTGGACATGTACCATTAAGAGAGATATTTGCTCATCACCACACCCATAAAGAAATTCACTCACCCAAACAACTGTTTTAACATGTAGTCTTAACGTCATATACCTACTAAATCAACTATTCACACATCTTTGGGCAGTCACACACCTCCCACCGAACCACATACACATTCACTCTCCCATACAAATACTAAGTTAACTAATCAATAATTAATATAGACTTTCAAATAGCTAGTAGCCAACTGGAGAAGTAGTTTTTACAACAACTGACAAAGTGATACAGATGTTCACACAGTTTAGTCACTATCCAATATATTTAGAGAGACACTTTAAATTAGTCAAGTAAACAGTCAATCACACTGCTACTAAATCCTCCATCCAGATATTTATATTTATATATCCACTCGTTCTTCAATGTAAATTGCTATATATATAATACATATTTAAATAACGAAGCAAACCACATTCACTGGATGATGTCATCAGTGATGTCATTTGAGATGTCATCAGTGATGTCACTGACCATGTCATGAATGATGTAATATGTGACATCATCAGCAGTAGATTGCGGGCGCGCGAGATATAGTTAGTACAACTAACTATATCGGAGGAATTTCAATGGTTTTGTACAAGTAAAATGTCCAGCTAACTATAAAACCCCTAAAACCTACAGTTTTTTCAGTGAATTTCTAAGGTTTTTTAAATGCTAATTCCTAACTATATCAGGCCTGAAACCTATGGTTTTTTCAGTGAATTTCAAAGGTTTTTTAAATGCTAATTCCTAACTATATCAGGCCTGAAACCTATGGTTTTTTCAGTGAATTTCAAACATTTTTTAAATGCTAATTCCTAACTATATCAGACCTGAAACCTTTGTTTTTTTCAGTGAATTTCGAAGGTATTGTAAATGAAAATTTTTAAATGTATTAATTGTTATATTTTTTTATACTGATTTACTATATTTTTTAAACTATTTATTTTTAGATATTTTATTTTTTAAATTACATTGTAATTACATTATACATTACATTACCAAATATACTTTCTCAGAATGAATTACTTTAGTTTAAATACTTTGCAAATAGGCAATATACTTTTAAGTAAAGAAGTTACAGTTGTTGCAATGGGCAACACAATTTTCAGACACAGAGCAACATTGGCCTCAATGTGTTTTTCTAGTTGAATGCAATTAGTTACTTTATGGATTACTTTTCTAACCACAGGACTGGATCGTAGATTCAGTCCTCGGACACCTCCTGTAAACGGTTTAGTAAAACTGTTTTAGTTACAGTAGTGATTTTTAAGGAATATTATTGTATTTTAAAAGTTGACAGAAATTTCTTCACATAGAATCACCAATATTATCCTATGGGAGGAAATTCACTTAGCAGGTAAGTAGTGTTATCATTACTTTTTCTTACTCAGTCGTGGATCTGGTTCCAGCACTGGTGCATCTCCTGTAAACAGTTGAAAGAATGTGTTTAAGTCATACAGGCGATTTTTTTGAAATATTTGTAGTTTGTGAAAATAGACACAGAAACATTTCTGGTGAAAACCAGACAATGGATTCCTATGGTAGGAAATTCAAGTTACTGGTAAGTATGGTTAGAATTACTTTTCATGATCAGTACTGGGCTCAAAGATGCAGCACCGAGGTCTCTATTGATAACAGGTGAGTAAATCGGAATTTGTAATTCGGCTGATTTTAGAGGAATTTTTTAAAGTTCCAAAACTTCACACTTAGAAAAACTTCCAAGTGAAACCAGTCAATGTTAGCCTATGGAAGGAAATTCAAGTTACTGTAACTACGATTAGAATTACTTTTCAGGATCAGTATTGGGCTGAAAGATGCAGCACTGAGGTCACTCCTGATAACAGGTGAGTGAATCGGAATTCAGAGATCGGCTGATTTTAGAGGATTTTTTTCAAAGTTCCAAAACTCCACACTTAGAAAAACTTCCAAGTGAAACAAGTCAATGTTAGCCTATGGAAGGAAATTCAAGTTACTGTGAGTATTGTTAGAATTACCTTTCAGGATCAGTAGTGGGCTGAAAGATGCAGCACTGAGGTCTCTCCTGATAACAGGGGAGTAAATCGGAATTCGAAGTTCGGCTGAATTTGCAGGAATATTTGTAAGTTTCAAAAATAGACACTTAGAAACTTTTCTGGTGAAAACCACACAATAGATTCCTATGGAAGGAAATACACGTTACTGGTAAGTACGCTTAGATTTACTTTTTAGGGTCTGTACTGGGCTCAAAGATGCAGCACTGATGTCTCTCGTGATAACAGGTGAGTAAATCGGAATTCGTAGTTCCGCTTATTTTAGAGGAATATTGTGCTCAATAGTGAAGGAAGGGGGTGGGGCCTGAGGTGACATGTGTGCAAACATGCCCTGTGGCCCGTTTTAGGTTGGGGAATTAATTCCACTTCAATCCTGAGGTACCCTGTGAGCAAACTAGCCCACCAGGTACCTCCAGTATGCGCCAGGGAGCTGCGTTGCAGAGAGGTGTTCAGAGGGCACGCTCCCTTTTTACAACACTCTGCAATGTAGCTCCGTGGCGCTTACTGGAGGTACCTGTTGGACTAGTTGGCCCCAAGGGGACCTATGGATTGAAGAGGAATTAATTCCCCAACTTAAAATGCGCCACAGGGCATGTTTGCATACATATCACCTTATGCATGCATGAAAAATCTTCTACGCCGCCCGACTTGAGTGCTCTTTTTTGACTCTTTCTACAAGGGAGGGAGTTCTTTGGAGCACAAGTTGCCCCAATGAGAACGTCACACCTGTCCGAAACGCATTTGACAGTCCACTGGGGTTGACATTTCAAGTGAACTCTTCAATTTGGTTTGCGATGACCAACCTCGTTTTTTATGGAACTGGTCTAAGCAATGATGGGCAATACTACCAAGACCAGGATGCCTCGTTTTGCTGACGCCCATGTGGGCCGGACTACCAATTTGAATGAAAGGTGTTTTACACTCCAATACCGCTTTCCTTGTCCAATTGGAGAGAGCCAGTGAACAAGAGCATTACCTGCTTAAAACACGTTTGGCAGTCACGTACGAATCTTGGAGGGCTGACAGGATGATTCTGCTGCTGGTGGCTGTGTGCCTTTACCCTTGCTGGTGTGACGTTCTCATTGGGGCAACCTGTGTGGTTTTTTTGTATAGCGGCAAGCCTAGCCACAAGTTCAAGTTCAAGTTCCATAATTTGTATAGCGCACTACTCACCCAGAGGGTCTCAAGGCGCTTTAGGGGGGGGATGATTTACTTATCGAATATCCAGGTTTTTAGTTGTTTTCCGAAAGAGAGGTGATTCTGAGTGAGGCGGAGGTGGATGGGGAGAGAATTCCAGGTTTTTGCCGCTAAGTAGGAGAAGGATCTTCTACCCATGGTGGATCTGTGGATGCGCGGAATTGCGGCGAGGGCTTGATTGGACGATCGTAGTTGGCGGGAGGGGGTGTAGAAGGATAGACGCGTGTTGAGGCATTCGGGTCCTAGGTCGTAGAGGGCTTAGTGTGCGTGGGTGAGAAGACGGAACGTTATTCTCTTGTTGACAGGGAGCCAGTGGAGGTCTTTCAGGTGGTTGGAAATGTAAGTTTGCCGAGGGATGTCTAAAATGAGTCTGGCTGAGGCGTTTTGTATGCGTTGGAGTTTTTTCTGTAGTTTGGCTGGGGTTCCGGCGTAAAGGGTGTTGCCATAATCCAGTTGGCTTGTGACCAGTGCGTGGGTGACTGTCTTTCTTGTTTCGGTGGGGATCCAACGGAAGATTTTTTTGAGCATTCGTAGGATGTTGAAGCAGGATGATGATACGGTGTTGACTTGTCTGGTCATCGAGAGGGAGGAGTCAAGGATGAAGCCAAGGTTACGTGCGTGGTCCGTATGTGTGGGTGCGGTTCCGAGGGCCGGTGGCCACCAGGAGTCGTCCCAGGCAGAGGGGGATGATCCTAAGATGAGGACTTCTGTTTTGTCCGAGTTTAGTTTTAGACGACTGTTCTTCATCCACTCGGCTACTTCTTTCATTCCTTCGTGTAAGTTGGTTTTGGCAGTGTTTGGGTCTTTGGTGAGGGAGAGGATCAGCTGGGTGTCGTCCGCGTAGGAGATGATGTTGAGGTTGTGTTGGCGCACGATGGATGCAAGGGGGCTCATGTATACGTTGAAGAGGGTAGGGAGATGATGCTTGTGGTACGCCGCAGATGACTTCGGTGGCCTCTGATTTGAAAGGGGGGAGGCGGACTCTCTGAGTTCTTACGAAGAGGAACGATATGATCCAGTCCAATGCCTTTCCTTGTACTCCGATGTTGCTGAGGCGTTGTATGAGGGTGCTATGACAGACTGAGTCGAAGGCTGCGGAGAGGTCAAGTAAGATGAGAGCAACTGTTTCTCCGTTGTCCAATAGTGTTCGGATGTCATCTGTTGCTGCGATGAGGGCGGTTTCGGTGCTGTGTTTGGCTTGGAATCCTGATTGAGAGGAGTCGAGGGATTTGTTGGATTCGAGGAAGGTGGCGAGCTGACTGTTGACGGCTTTTTCGATGACTTTGGCGGGGAAAGGGAGGAGCGAGATGGGGCGGTAGTTCTTAAGTTCATTTGGGTCAGCCATGGGTTTCTTCAGAAGGGCGCTGAGTTCGGCGTGTTTCCAGTTTTCCGGGAAGGTGGCGGACTTGAGGGAGCAGTTGATGACATCTCGGAGATGGGGTGCGATGATGGAATCTGCTTTGTTGAAGATGTGGTGGGGACAAGGGTCGGTTGGCGATCCTGAGTGGATGGAGTTCATCAGGCGGATGGTGTCTTCAGTGGTGATTGGGTTCCAGGCGCAAAGGTTGTTAGAGGGGGTTTTTGGTTCGGAGGTGGGTGGAGTGGGCTGGTCTTCGGACTGGTTTTGAAAGCTGTCGTGTATTTCGGCGATTTTGTTGTGGAAAAATGAAGATAAAGAGTCGCAGAGATCTTGGGAGGGGGTGATGTCGTTATTGCCTGCGGAGGGGTTAGTGAATTCTTTGACGATGTTGAATAGTTCCTTGCTGTTTTGGGCATTGTTGTCAAGTCGATCCTTGAATGCTGATTTCTTGGTGGATCGGATGAGTTGGTGGTGCTTGCGGGTGGCGTTCTTGAAGGAGGCCAGGTTGTCAGAGGTAGGGTTTTTTCTCCAGGTTTTCTCGAGAGTACGACAGAGCTTCTTGGATTTCTTAAGGTTATCGTTGAACCAGGGGGCTTTTTTGTTACCTTGCTTGATAGGATGTTTTTTCTAGGGTGCTAGTTCATCTGCGCTGTGGGTGATCCATTGTGTTAGGTTGGTGGCTGCTTGGTTAGGGTTCGATGAATTGGTAGGGGGGTTTTGTTGAAGCGACGAGAAAAGCTGGTCGGTGGTGATTTTGTTCCAGTTTCTTCGGGGAATTGGTTGTGGGGGGTTGTGGGTCTTGGTCTTTTTGTAGTTGAAGTGGACGCAGCTGTGGTCTGTCCAATGGAGAGCTGTGGTGTGATCATAGGAGATGTGCTTGCTGGAGGTGAAGATAGGGTCGAGCGTGTGTCCGGCAAGGTGGGTGGGGGTGTCAACGAGTTGTTTGAGTCCGAGATTGGCCAGGTTGTCCAGGAGGGTGGTGGTGTTGTTGTCGTTTTTCATGTCCAGGTGGAAGTTGAGGTCTCCCAGTAGAATGTAGTCCTCGGAGGGGAGGGCATGTGGGCTGATGAAGTCAGCGATGTCTTCACTGAATTTTGAGCGGGGTCCTGGGGGTCTGTAGATGAGGGTGCCTCTGAGTGTGGTTTTGGGGTCGGTGTGAATCTGGAAGTGAAGGTGCTCGGCGGTAGCAAGGTTATCGTCCGGGCTGGTCGTGATGCGAATGGTGTTCTTATGGACGATGGCGATGCCTCCTCCTGTTTGGTTGATGCTGTCCTTTCGGATGATTTTGTAGGTCTCCGGGATGGCTATGGCGATGTCGGGGGCTGATGAGGCGTTCATCCATGTTTCTGTGAGGAAGGCGACGTCCGGTGAAGTAGTGTCGAGTAGGTTCCAGAGTTCGATGGAGTGCCTGTGGACTGAGCGGGTGTTGAGCAGGATGCACTTTAGGTGGTTATTGTCCGAGCTCTGTTTGGGGTTAGTGGATTTGGTGTGGCTCCTGATGCAGTCGAACTTGCAGGAGTGGCAGGTGAAGGATCCATGGGTGTGTCCTGGGGCGGCTTGGTAGCAGTTTGGGAGTGTGCCGGGGTTGAGTGCTGAGAGCGTTGTGGCGTCGTATATTATGCGGGTGGAATGGGAATTGCAGGGGCCAGGGGGTCTGGCGCTGGGCGCGGTCCAGGCGCAGACGGGCGTAGACGGGCTTACCTTTGGCACACCTTCGGCACGCATGGGGCGCGACTGCTGCGCGTGGACGCTGCGCGCAAGAGCATCTATCATATGTGGATAGTGGAAGGGGAGGGGCGAGGGAGGATCAGCTGGGAGGCGGGATCAGGGTGGAGCTCAGGGCAGGGAGGCACAGCCACAACAACCAAAATGGCAGCAAGCAATATCGAAACAGGATTGGGGCACACTCGTAAATAGCGCGATGCAGACGGTAATGGCGCCGGCACAATCAGGCACGAGTCTGCAGGCAGCACAGCACAAATACTAATTATCGTGAAAGCGCACCTTGGCAGTCAAGCGCTACGATCACATTTACATCAGTGATTATTTAATGATAAATAGGCGGGGCAGTCTAGCGCTACGAACTATGTTAAATAACTAATTAATCAGGCTAAAGCGAGCAAGGCGAGTTGAGCACTCAGCAGTCTGGCGGTGGGCGTTACGATACCAGGCGAAGCAGGGAGCAGCAGGGAGCAGCGTGTGGAGCGACCTCTTCTGCTGGGAGCAGGACGGTCAAGGAAGTCCCACCGCTGTGCTGCGGGTCCTTGGCATTCGATGATCGAGCGCTGTGAGGAGAGAAGGGGGCCTAACTGCCGGATTCACATTGGCAGGATTACCAGCAGCCCTTTTGAGTTCTTGTGCCCACTGGGGTTGACATTTCAAGTGAACTCTTCAATTTGGTTTGCGATGCCCAACCGGGTTTTTGATGGAACTGGTCTAAGCAACGATGGGCAATGCTACCAAGACCAGGATGCCTCGTTTTGCTGACGACCATGTGGGCGGGACTAACAATTTGAATAAAAGGTGTTTTCCACTCCAATACTGCTTTCCTTGTCCAAATGAAGAGAACCAGTGAAAAAGAGCATTACCTGCTCAAAACACGTTTGGCAGTCACATACGAATCTTGGAGGGCTGACTGGATGATTCTGCTGCCGGTGGCTGTGTGCATATACCCCTGCTGGTGTGACGTTCTCATTGGGGCAACCTGTGTGTTTTTTATATATACATATATATTTGGTCAACAAAGGCCTGAAAGCATTTCAAGGGCACACTCAACAGCTTGCTTTGACCATTTGGTTTATTGATTCAAATGAGCCCGCTGCTGTATTCCGGTCGGTTCTTTTCTTTACGCCTGACGCATTTCCGGGCTGAATGTCCCTTAGTCATAGGCAGCTCAGTTTCAAGTGGCTCACAGAGGCTCTCGTTTAGTCTTTTTCTGCATGCTGTGTATAACTAATGGCCCCCAGTGGACCTCGATAGTACGTTTATTTACTCACTGCATTCTGGGACTTGTAGACCGTGTAGGAGCAAAGTTTTATCCTCAGTGGGTTCCGTGCAGTCATTGGCATTACAATAAAGCTTATTATTATCCCTTAATAGGGTACGGAGTGTATTATTATCCCTATTGGAGCTTTCTTCCATCATTTACGTTACAAGCCGCCTATGAATAAGAGGCTGACAGCCTAAAAACGCGTCAGGCATGATGAATTTTAAAAGTCTGGAATGAAGAAGCTGGGTTTCCTTTTTGAAATAAACCAGATTGTTTTGCAGTGGCTGTTGAGTGCGTCCTTAAATGCTTTTGGGCCTTTGGTCAAAAATGTAAAAAATAAATAAATATATATATATATATATATATATATATATATATATATATATATATATATTACCTACTGGCGGTCGCCAGTAGGTATATATAGTTAGGATTTTTTCTCTATGGGATTTTTGAAAATTCTATGTCTAATAACGTTGGCGTTTGTGGACGGAATTGGCTGAAATTTTCAGGAAAATTGAACATTTTGTTTCTGAGCAGCCCCTGAAAATTTGGGGGGGGTTCGTCAAGGGGGGCTGAGAAAAAAGGGGGGTCCCAAAACGCGTTTTTCCCATGTTAATTTCCATAGGGCGGTTGGCCTCACTTTTAGCCCGAACGGCTGAATGGATTTGCACGAAACTTGGCAAAATTGTAGGGACTGTTAGCCCGATGTGCCTTTGCTAGGTCTCAATATATGTGCTCCAGTGGATTTTGAGAAATTAACGTTCAAAAAAGATATATATCTGTGACAGCGTCCCGGGTAGCGCTCCGGTTCGCGTACTTGACGCGTAACGGAACTTCGAGAAGCGAAGCTGATTGGCTCTCCGGTGTCTGTCAACATTCTAAACAGTCCGGAGCGGCCGCCATCTTGTCTCTCGGTAGGATCGAGAGACAAGAGGAGGCCAAAACAAAGGGGGAAATGACCATAAGGGGGCATAGTAGATCCTCCCTGACCCCCTAGGTTTGATGTGCAGGCTTTAAAAGGGCCCCGCGGGGCAAAAAAAATAAATATATATATCGTTTTTTTTCGTGGGGTGCGCCCGGTACGCGTAACGGAAAGCGGACTGGGGAGCGTACTACAAGGAAACAAGAATGATTGACTTTTAACTTATTGTATGTTTATAGACTTTTTTTTTTTTTTTTTCTGATGAGTGACGTCTCGGCCTATCTCCACGGGATGCAGTCCCTACCATCTTGGCGTTTAAGCCCAGGGGGACCGGTAGTGTGGGAGAGATAACGTCTGTTAACGTTCGATTCGAAGGAAATCAGGAAGTGTTGAAAAACATTGTCTGCGCCATCTTGCCTTTTTTCAAATGCCACACTTTTGTCGTGCACGGCAGCCATATTAGATGCCTTGACCAGACCCACTCTCTGCACGCTGTCGATCCTTAGCATGGCTCCCCACCCTCGCAAGCATCTCCCCCAGGCACTGGTCACCCCCGCTCTCTGTCTTATGCATGGGCAATAAACCTCCCCCCATCTGCGCTGCTCTTCCTTGAGAATCACACCCTGTGCCCGCCCGACACCTCCCTTTCGCCCTATTCACTACCGCACCCTCTGACACTCCTCTTCCTCTGTGTCCGATTGTCCAGGCCGGTCCCAGGCTATCACCTAGCCTTGCAGATGTAGTTTATGGCCCCAGCTGTAAAGAATCACCCCTCTTCAAAGGAGTTACAGTAGATCAAGGCCCCCACCCGATGAGATCCGTCACACCACACGCGTTCCTACTATGTGAAAACCATCCTGTATTGTGATTGGGGAGGGGACCGAGCCTGAAGCGGAAGATTCCAGGGATGCCTCTTTGTACATCAAAGTTTTTACAATTATGTGTCACATTAAAAATATATAGCACTCCAACAAAGTAGTAGGATTATAAAACTTTAATAACTTATAAATATATACAACGCAACAAAAACAGTAAATACATTTAAACATTTTTTTGAAAAAAGAAGCAACAATGGTCAGTAGCTGTGTTTTGTGCGAATAGTCCCAAGGCAGCACAACGTGCTGAGTTCTGGACGGCACCCAGGTGATGTTACCTGGGTGCCGCACTGGTTTTTGGTATCCTACAATGCAGCTCCGAAAAACGGCGTGGGGCGTCCCGGGGGGTGCGGGGGGAGGCCTCGTCAGTAGCGGTCTGTTGTGCGAATAGTCCCAAGGCAGCAGAACGCGCTGAGATGTGGATGGCACCCAGGTGATGTCCAGTAAGTTGCCGCACTGGTTTTGGTATCCTACAATGCTGCTCCGAATAACGGCGTGGGGCGCCCCGGGGAGGGGGGGGGTGAGGCGGCGTGAACGGGCCTCCCCAGGTGGAGGCTCGTCTGCTGTAGTGGGGCGCCCCTTTACCGTTTCAGTTGCCATTCCGCCCGCTTTTGGTACACTGTGCCAAAATCCGCCATTCAGCTGAGTTGCGCCCACTCTTGCGGTGCAGCGATAGGCGGCTGCCACAGGACTCTCAAAATGGCGGCAGGCTCTTTCCTTTTTGGGCGTGGTCCACTGAAATGGCCCTGGGACACCTTGGAACTCGGACGCTTGTCTGCTAGGTCTTGGACCCCATTCTCGAAAGCGTCCCCTCAGCCTTGAAGATTCTACAAAAGTCTTGGGGGCCCCCGACTCCTGTAGGCTTCCGGTGGGGAGCGGCTGCCATGATTGCTCGCGGAATGACCACGACGGAGCCACGAGATGGTGGTGCTTTCATGTTGACGCCAGCTTCAGTCTGAAACATCCAGAAACAAGGTGGGGCTTTCATCGTTTGGGGAAAAAAAATGTTTTAATCCAATGAAAAGTGTTATTTTTAGGTCATATGATCAAGCCGTCCATCATTAGGAAACCAAAAGTAAAATGAACCAATGAAAAGTTTTATAAACAAGTCACATGACCTGTTATGCGTCATAGGGCTATAAAAAGCGTAGAAAATCCGTTGGCACGTGAGGCGGCGTCAGTAGCGGACCGATGTGCGAATAGGCCGAAGGCAGCACAACGCGCCAAGATCCGGATGGCACCGAGGTGGTGTCCAGCAAGTTGCTGCACTGGTGTGGCCATCCTACAATGCTGCGCCGAAAGTCGGCGTGGGGCGCCCCGTTGGCCTGTGAGTTCGCGTCAGTCAGTGGGGGCTGTTTGAGGATCTGACTGCATTGGAAAGCAATGTGATGCTGTGCGTCGCCCCCAAGATGGAGGTTCCTCGGCTGCAGTGGGGCGCCCCTTGGTGTTTCACTCGCTATGCAGCTGAGTTGCGTGCGCACTTGCGGCGAATAGGCCGAAGGCAGCACAACGCGCCGAGATCTGGATGGCACCGAGGTGGTGTCCAGCAAGTTGCCGCACTGGTGTGGCCATCCTACAATGCTGCGCCGAAAGTCGGCGTGGGGTGCCCCGAATCCGTTGGCACGTGAGGCGGCGTCAGTAGCGGACCGATGTGCGAATAGGCCGAAGGCAGCACAACGCGCCAAGATCCGGATGGCACCGAGGTGGTGTCCAGCAAGTTGCTGCACTGGTGTGGCCATCCTACAATGCTGCGCCGAAAGTCGGCGTGGGGCGCCCCGTTGGCCTGTGAGTTCGCGTCAGTCAGTGGGGGCTGTTTGAGGATCTGACTGCAATGGAAAGCAATGTGATGCTGTGCGTCGCCCCCAAGATGGAGGTTCCTCGGCTGCAGTGGGGCGCCCCTTGGTGTTTCACTCGCTATGCAGCTGAGTTGCGTGCGCACTTGCGGCGAATAGGCCGGAGGCAGCACAACGCGCCAAGATCCGGATGGCACCGAGGTGGTGTCCAGCAAGTTGCCGCACTGGTGTGGCCATCCTACAATGCTGCGCCGAAAGTCGGCGTGGGGTGCCCCGTTGGCCTGTGAGGTGGCGTCAGTAGCGGACCGATGTGTGAATAGGCCGGAACCAGCACAAGGCGCCATGATCCGGATGGCACCGAGGTGGTGTCATAGTTGAGAGTTCTGAGAAGCGGGGGGGAGGCGGCGCAAACGAGTCTCTCCCTCCATGTGGAGGCACTTCATCTGCAGTGGGGCGCCGAGATCCGGATGGCACCGAGGTGGTGTCTAGCAAGTTGCCGCACTGGTGTGTGTTGAAAAGATGAAAGGTCCACAGCAAGTCTATGTTCCTTCAGGGGAGCGCCGTCTAGCTGAGTTTCGCCCGCTCTTGCTGCTACAGCGACAGGCGGCTGCAACAGGACTCTCAAAATGGTGGCCTGTTCTTTGGATTTGGGCCTGGTCCACTAAAATGGCCCTGGGACACCTTAGAACTCGGACGCTCGAATTATTTTTCCTTTCCTCTACATGCAAAAAAGGTAAATGCCCGGTACGTTACCTGCCTCATCTGCCACGATGTACTCTCCAGAGGAACCGAAAAAAAATATAGTTATGGTAATTGTGGCAAATTAATTTCATGTGGACAGATGAGTGTTACTCTAATAAATACAGCATATGAACATCATCATAGTCGATGGTTGGTGGAAACATTTTGACTATATCCTGGACCTGCCCGTCCTCGTCCAAAATGGCGCCGGAATAAATGGGACTCGTAACTCCTTGTTGTGTACTGGTTGCACAACCTTGATATCACGAGATACGTATGCAGTTTTGAAGCACATGGCGGGCGGGGACGAGAATTGATTGAATATTTCGACATCCCTATTGATATTAAGTTCTGATGTGTTATTGATTACTGTACTATTAAAAGTTCGAATTAACGTCACCCATGGTACTTGCCCGCAAATGTATATCTAGATAATTTTATTGTAACTGGCCCTGTCGTATTTTAATTATAAAATGTACGTCCACCGATTCCGCAACTGTTAGACACCTTAGTTCTTGCAACCTAATGGCCCGCCCGTTACGTTCCTCTACAGTGTAAATGTCTCCTCATCATATACGATTACAGTTTGCTCCGTGGCTGGCCCACGTGGTTATAGGCCCGTATTTGTATACTGACATTTTCACAATAAAGGTTTTTAAAAGAAAACTTGGTAGTAGTGTTTACATTGGTAAAGTTTTTAATAATAGTCACTGTTTTCGAATCAGTAAAAGGCAAGTGAAATAAAGCAGTCCAATTACATGAAGGGTAAAAGGTATAATACGCAGGAACGCAGTAAAGATAAATGGTCAAGGGCTGTTGTGTTTTCTACTCCTGCAACATAAAGTGATCGATAAGAATCTGATATTCAGGCGTATCGGCGACTAAAACAGCAGGCCGAGCCTCTTTTGCTCAACGGCTCCGTCATGGGACGAAGAAACGCCCTTTTTCTCGAAAAAGGAATATATTTTACTTGCAGGACAGTTGTAAATTTTCCGAGAAAGTACATTAGCTTGGAACATTATAACATATATGTTTAAGAAAAAATAATGTTCGAAAGTAATAAAAAGTGTAATTTTTAGGTCATATGACCAAGCCTTTCATCATTAGAATAAAAAAAGTAAAATGAACCAATGAAAAGTTTTATTAACAAGTCACATGACCTGTTATGCTTACGTTACGCGCTGCGCGCCGCGCCCCGGATCACTTCCGGGAAGCTGCGCTTCGCGCACTGGAGCACTTCCGGATGCGCTAACGCGGCGCGTCATATGACGCATTACGCGACAACGCAGGTCCAGAATATAGTCAAAATGTCTCCACCAACCAGCGGTCGGAACACAACCCCTTTCAGCAGGCTAAATAGTTCTGTTAAATGACAACAGAAGGGACAGGCAACAAGAACCATCAGTCAAAGAGGGGAGGGCAAGTTCTTCTCTACCGGGTCACGTTGGGGCGCTACCGGAACTGATCGAATTGGTAGTCTACAGTGTTTCTGGATGTTTCAGACTGAAGCTGGCGTCAGCATGAGAGCACCACCATCTCGTAGCTCCGTCGTGGCCATTCCACGAGCAATCATGGCAGCCGCTCCCCACCAGAAGCCTGCCGGAGTCGGGGGCCCCCAAGACTTTTGTAGAATCTTCAAGGCTGAGGGGACGCTTTCGAGAATGGAGCCCAAGCCCTAGCAGACAAGCGTCCGAGTTCCAAGGTGTCGCAGGGCCATTTTAGTGGACCACGCCCAAATCTGAAGAGCCGGCCGCCCTTTTGAGAGTCATGTGGCAGCCGCCTATCGCTGTACCGCAAGAGCGGGAGCAACTCAACTACATGGTGAGCGAAACGCTGTAGTCGCAAGAGCGGGCGGTAAACAGCTAAATAGCGGAAGAGGCACAGTGTAGCAAAAGCGGGCGGAATGGCAACTGAAACGGTAAAGGGGCGCCCCACTACAGCGTGTCTTCAGGTCAAACGGATTGTGGGACAAGGTCCAGAATGGAAGAGTCACCAAAAGGCAAAAAGTTTCGCTTGACCCCGGGAGCCGGCCACCTATGTCGGGGGCGATCTCAGGCCACACCAGGGCAACACGACTTGGGGAGGGGGCCGGAGCCAAGCGCCCCCTCCAAGTCCGCGCCATCACACCGTCCCTCGGGGGCCTCCGTCAAGCGGTTCAGGGAGGCACCGCATCACATTGTTTTCAAATGCAGTCACGTCCTCAAACAGCCCCCACTTACATTGAGAATAGTGAAGCTGTAGCAGGTGCAAATAAGCTTCAGACAGTCTAACAAGCACTCCTCAAAACTTTGAACTATCAGAGTGCATAAGTTTCATGCTCGATCGATTGAGCTAGCCGGATCGGGCAACAAAAAGTATAAAATAGTTATGTAAATAGTTATTTAATAAAATGTTTTACCCTGTTACTTTGCTGGTGTGTTGTATATATTTGTAATATTTGCATAGAGTTTATCGTTATTTTGGGCGGGGTGGGTGGCGGAGCCGAGCTGTCTTGCAGCCATCATGGTGTGGAGTTCAGTTCATCTCACTAGTTTCGTATTTCTCATGAGGGGTTGTTCCTAATGTTTCTATTTTAGCGAGGTCAAAAAGAGATCCCATTAGTGGCCTACTGGTTTTGCTCGATCCCTTTTGTTTTTTTACACGATTTTTCACTATCTGCAAAGACCAAACAGAGTATTGCGACTCTGTGCTTGTTTGTAAATAGAGAATGAACCAAAGAGAACCAATTCTAAAACAGTAAATGCTTGGATAACAATCAATCAAATGGAGAGAGAAGCAGGCACGACGGAGTACAACGGGGGCAAAGGCCTGCGTTAACTACCCTTCACTATCTGCAAAGAAAGAGTACTCCTAATAGAAATGGGGGGGGGGCAGCATTCAAAGCAGATCAGTGTGCATAAACAAGAAAATGTTTTTACTTACCACGTACTTGACATTCGACAGCTTATGATATTTGCTATTAAAAAACCATTGAAATTCACTGAAAAAACCATAGGTTAGAGACCATATATAGTTAGGAATTAGCATTTAAAAAACCTTGAAAATTCACTGAAAAAACCATAGGTTATAGACCATATATAGTTAGGAATTAGCATTTAAAAAACCTTATTTTACTCACACAAAACCATTGAAATTCCATATATAGTTAGTTGCACTAACTATATATCGCGCACCCGCAATCCACTGCTGATGATGTCACATATTACATCATTCATGACATGGTCAGTGACATCACTGATGACATCACTGATGACATCTCAAATGACATCACTGATGACATCTCAAATGACATCCCTGATGACATCACTGATGACATCATCCAGTGACTGTGTGTTTCTGTAAAGTTTAAATATGTTTGATATATTGAAGAATGAGTGGATGTATAAGTGTCTGGATGAAGGATTTAGTAGGTGCGTGACTGACTGTATGAGTGAGTGAATAAATGTGTCGTACTAAATGCATGGGTTAGTGACTAAACTGTCTGAATGTGTGCATCAGTATGTCTGTTGTGATGTAAACTGCTGCATGTGTTGATCATTAGCTATACGAGAGGCTATATGTGTTATTGATTGGTTGCCCAAGTATTTGTATGGGAGATTGAGTTTGTGTGGGGGTGGCTGGGAGGTGTGTGACTCTGTGCATAGATGTGTGAGCAGTTGATTCACTAGGTGTATGAGTTCAAGAGTGCATGTGGAAACAGCTACATGGGCGGTTGACTGTGTGCATGAGTGTATTGATGAGTGAATGGGTATCTCAATGCTACATGTCATAGTAAGTACATATGTAAAACACAGTACATGTGAGAGTTGGCATATATAAATAACTGTGCATGAGAGCCACTGAATGTGTGAGTGGCTGTATGGATCATTGTGAACTTGTATCAGGGATTGTATAAGAGAGTAAATATGTGTTAGTATATGTTTAATAAGTAAGGTGTGTATAACTGTATAGTTGAGGAAATGGAGGTGAGATTGTTTCTTTGCATGACTGACTAGGTGTGTGAGTAACTCCATGGATGAGTGACAGTGTGTGAGTGTCTGTTTACACTGAGTGTATCTAAGGTTATATTAGAGTCTGAAGAGGTTCATCGTATCATCACATGAATGATGTCATCAGTGATGTGATCAGTAATGTCAAATGAGATGTCATCAGTGATGTCATTTGAGATGTCATCAGTGATGTCATCAGTGATGTCACTGACCATGTCATGAATGATGTAATATGTGACATCATCAGCAGTGGATTGCGGGTGCGCGATATATAGTTAGTGCAACTAACTATATATGGAATTTCAATGGTTTTGTGTGAGTAAAATAAGGTTTTGTAAATGCTAATTCCTAACTATATATGGTCTATAACCTATGGTTTTTTCAGTGAATTTTCAAGGTTTTGTAAATGCTAATACAGCTGTTTCCACATGCACTTTTGAACCCATACATCTAGTGAATCAACTGCTCACACATCTATGCACAGAGTCATACACCTCCCAGACACCCACACACACACTCAGTCTCCCATACAAATACTTGGGCAACTAATCAATAACCCATATAGTTACTCATATAGCTAATGATCAACACATGCATCAGATTACAAAACAACAGACACAATGATGCACAATTTAAAACAGTTTAGTCACTAACCCATGCACTCAGTGAGACACATTTAATCAGTCACTTATACAGTCAGTCATGCACCTACTAAATCCTTCATCCAGACACTTATACATCCACTCATTCTTCAATATGTAAGACATATTTTAACTTTACAGAAACATACAGTCACTGGATGTTGTCATCAGTGATGTCATCAGTGATGTCATTTGAGATGTCATCAGTGATGTCATCAGTGATGTCACTGACCATGTCATGAATGATGTAATATGTGACATCATCAGCAGTGGATTGCGGGTGCGCGATATATAGTTAGTGCAACTAACTATATATGGAATTTCAATGGTTTTGTGTGAGTAAAATAAGGTTTTGTAAATGCTAATTCCTAACTATATATGGTCTATAACCTATGGTTTTTTCAGTGAATATATATATATATATATATATTTTTTTATATATATATATATTCATTCCTTCAGTTTGTGTGTCAAAAAACAAAGCAGAGCACAATTCCTTAAGTGTGTGTGATATTTATTACTCCATACAGCAGAGCAGCCGCTCCTTGCTCACGAGTGCAAGGAGCGGGTGCTCTGAAACATAATGTTTTTTTTTTTGCTGGATGGAGTAATAAATATCACTCGCACTTAAGGAATTGGGCTCGGCATTGGTTTTTTGATACGCTAAACGATTTGGATATATATATATATATATATATATCAGATTATCCACAGCTTCGAAAATAACCATCCGGCACACCAGATAAGATTATGGACACTCTCGGGCTTTATTTCAGACGAGACAACATCTACGCGTTTCAGCAGCCACTTGCCGCCTTGTTCACGATGTTTAAAGCACCATTTTTTCCACATTAAAATACTCAGTAAATATATTACCTACTGGCGGTCGCCAGTAGGTATATATAGTTAGGATTTTTTCCCTATGGGTTTTTTGAAAATTCTATGTCTAATAACTTTGGCGTTTGTGGACGGAATTGGCTGAAATTTTCAGGAAAATGGCACATTTTGTTTCTGAGCAGCCCCTGGAAATTTGGGGGGAGTTGGTCCAGGGGGGGCCGAGAAAAAAGGGGGGTCCCAAAACGTGTTTTTAACATTGAGTTTTCCATAGGGCGGTTAGCCTCACTTTTAGCCCGAACGGCTGAATGGATTTGCACGAAACTTGGCAAAATTGTAGGGACTGGTAGCCCGATGTGCCTTTTGTAGGTCTCAATATATGTGCTGCAGTGGATTTTGAGAAAATAACGTTCAAAAAAAGATATATATCTGTAAGCGCGGACCAGGCAGCGCCCCGGTACGCGTACTTGACGCGTAACGGAACTTCGCGTAGCGAAGTTGATTGGCTCTCCGGTGTCTGTCAACATTCTAAACAGTCCGGAGCGGCCGCCATCTTGTCTCTCGGTAGGATCGAGAGACAAGAGGAGGCAAAAGCGAAGGGGCAAATGACCATAAGGGGGCATAGTAGATCCTCCCTGACCCCCTAGGTTTGATGTGGAGGCTTTAAAGGGGCCCCGCTAAGCAAAAAAAAAAAAATTTTTTTTTGTTTTTTTTCGTGGTTAGCGCCCGGTACGCGAACCGGGAAGCGTTCTGGGGAGCGTATCACAATGAAAAATGAATGATAGACTTTTCAAATGCTGTATGTTAATTGATTGTTGGTTTTGTTGATTATTTTTTTTTTTTTTTAAGCTTTTTTTATTGTGTTTCATAATTTATTAAACTTTCTAACATTTCATTGTCAGAAATTTCATAATCATGGAATATAGATTGTAGTCTCTGAGGTTGTAAAATGTCCTCATTTGCAAGGAGGTTATCTACTGCTTGTACACATTGCAGTAGTTCTTGGTCCCAAGTTTCATCCATAAATTCAATCTCATTTGGATCAATGATTTCTGTGTTGGACTCTGGAAGGACAATTTCAAATGAAATGTTTTGTTCACTTTCCATTTTTCCTGAAATTTGCATAAAAAAAATATATATTAGTAGAGGTAGGGCACTGTTGGGATTAATTTTAGATAGGCAGTTTTTAACAGAGAATTTATCTTTGGGCAGTGTATAGTATCAGAGTGGAAGTAGGAATATAAAAAAGTGTATCTAAATTTATAAGTACTACAGAGGGATAGTATATAACTAACAGAAAAAGTTTGCCATATTAACTTAAAGTGCACAATATACTTCAGTTTTAAAAATAACAACTTACCTTTAAAAAAAAGTTGAAGTTATTAATGAAAATCCTATTGAAATGTACACCAGGAAGTAGTAGTCAAAATGGCTGTGTTTCCTTCTCTTCCTTTATATATATTCGGGTACATAACCAATCAAATGTGAGGTAAAAAAAGTAGAAAATGAAAGTAACATTTTAATTGGTTGTCAATTCCAACATTTCAGATGTGTTTTGTGAAGTAATTTACCTCACGGTATTTAGAGAGGTCTACAGGCTAAATGGCTAAATGGAATTCCAATCAAATTTGTGAAAATGGTAGGGATTGGTATGTAGTATGAGCTAATCTATATTTGGTGAAATTGTCTCCAGTGGCTTTTCTGTAAACTACTTTCCCACCTTTTTTGATGGTGCGCTTCCCAGGGAGCGACCCGGTACGCGAACCGTTGAGCGCCCCGGTTCGCGTACCTTAAGCGTTCCGGGAGTCCACCATTTTGTGTTTCGGTCGAATTAAGATACAAGATGGAGGGCAAATAATGTTCAGAATGGGTAGAAGGGGGCACGGTAGACTTATCTTGACCCCCTAGGTTTTCTGAGGGTGGCTGAGGAGGTTTATATGTGCGAAAAAAAAACATTTTTTTAAAAAATTCGCGAGGTTAGCTCCCGGTACGCGTACCGGGTAGCGCCCCAGGGAGTGTACTTTGTTGAAAATTAGTGAAAAAAGTTAGAGTAAAATAATAATTGTGAGTGATTAGATGTAGGGTAGCTCTGAGAAGAGCTTTTGGGTTTATGGTACATTTTGGTACTTATAAGTAGGTACCAATGCACATTTTTAAATTCAGAGTGAAAACTCTGTTGCCCTCATCTGAGAAGTGAACTCCATCTCCTCTGTAGATATCTTGCATGTAGTAACGCAAGTTATTGTTGTACAGGGAGCCCATTCCATGGTCTCTCATGTAAGCTGAAACAGATTTGTTTACATGCTTCCTCGACTTCTCAATTTGTGGACAAAATTGGTTTGACCACCTCCATTTCTGTCTTTGGCATATATTTGAATATACCAAGGCAGTCTGAGGAAAAAGTGCCATTAATTGCTCAAAGGTGTCCTTTAAAAGCATTTCCAGACCTACACCAGTCAAAGTGCCCAAGTCATTACCTCCACAGTGCACAATTAACAGGTCAGGTTTTGGCAAATGCATAAAGGTTTTCACCAATGGTATCAATTGGTGACATTTTAATCCTCTGTGGCCAAACCACTTAATTTCCACATCTTGTAAATTGAGGTTAGGTAAATTCCTGCTTTCAACGTACCTTTGAGCCCAGTGAATATAACTATGACCAACAATCCAGACAGAAAACATGGTGAGAGAAGGTTCTCCTGCAGTCAGATGAAGTGTGGCAATGAAATGGCAGTTGAAAAAATGTGAGTTTGAAATGAAAAAAACTGTGGAGTTTCTGTGTTCATGAAGTAGTAACAGTGATTGGTGGATTTTGATTGATGAAAACAGAAAGTTAGGGTGCACAGATGTGTTGTTTGAAAGATGTATTTTGAGTGGTCAATAAAAAATCATTAAATGAAAGAAAGCACTGGATATGCAGGTGCACTGAGAGTTCAGAGTTCAATTGCAACATTGTTGTGTGAATTTGCAAACACCAGAGTTTCTCCAAGAGCTGGTTGCTATGGAAAATAGGCAGAAAGGGCAGAGGGGGAAGGGTTTTCATTTGAAAAAAAGTGAGGGAAGAGTTTTGATTGGGTGACATGAGAAATATGTGTGAAGAATTACACCATTTCTGTGCTTTTGATAGCTGCAGACTCTGGAGTGCATACCTTTTGCTCTGCTGAAGACAAATTGGTGTGTTTCTTAGACTGTTTTCAAACTCAAAGTATTTGCTAAGGTGAGAAAATATTTCTTTACTTTAGATAGAGAATAGTGTGCTTTAAGGAGAAAATTATGATTTATGTGGCGCAAATTGCTTGTAAATATGCTCTCACATGTGCATGGAAAATTTTGATTTTGAATGTTAGTGTTATATAGCCATGTTAAAAGTGACGCAACCATGCTGGAAAGCCAATCAAAAAATGATTTCATGTGTTTTAATGACATTTTAAGTCATTTTCTGATGTGCAGTGTTTAGAAATTATGATTTGAAAATCGTTTTTGTGGAAAAGGAATTGTTTTTAAATTCATGACAAGGATATAATGGTGTATGGTTCTTTATAAGAAATTGACTGTCCTTGATGTTATTTTTCTCATTTTAGTGTAAGACCTTTCTCTGTGGCGCAAATTGCTTGTAAATATGCTCTCACATGTGCATGGAAAATTTAGATTTTGAATGTTTGTGTTAAATAGCCATGTTAAAAGTGACCAAACCATGCTGGGAAGGCAATCAAAAAACGCTTTCATGTGTTTTAATGACATTTTAAGTCATTTTCCCATGTGCAGTGTTTAGAAATTATGGTTTTAAAATCGTTTTTGGGGAAAAGGAATTGTTTATAAAATCATGACAAGGACATAATGGTGTATGGTTCTTTATAAGGCAATTGACTGTTCCTGATGTTATTTTTCTCATTTTAGTGTAAGACCTTTCTCTGTGGCGCAAATTGCTTGTAAATATGCTCTTACATGTGCATGAAAATTTTAATTATAAATGTTTGTGTTACATAGCCATGATAAAAGTGAACCAACCATGCAGGAAAGCCAATCAAAAAACGCTTTCATGTGTTTCAATGACATTTTAAGTCATTTTCTCATGTGCAGTTTTTTGAAATTATGATTTGAAAATCGTTTTTGGGAAAAAGGAATTGTTTTTAAATTCATGAGAAGGACATAATGGTGTATGGTTCTTTATAAGGCAATTGACTGTCCCTGATGTTATTTTTCCCATTTTAATGTCAGACCTTTCTTTGTGGCGCAAATTGCTTGTAAATATGCTCCCACCTGTACATGGAAAATTTTGATTTTGAATGTTTATGTTACATAGCCATGTTAAAAGTGACCCTACCATGCAGGAAAGCCAATCAAAAAACGCTTTTATGTGTCTTAAGGACAATTTAAGTAATTTTCCCATGTGTAGTGTTTTGAAGTTATGATTTGAAAATCGTTTTTGAGGTAAAGGAATGTTGTTAAAATTTATGTTCGCCATATGCCCCCAAATTTCTTTTTCAGGGTTGCAGCAGGGTGTTCTTGAGACACCCCTGCACCTTTGGAATACATTCCTAATTTGTGATGAGCAAATTGTTAATCGCAAATTGCACCTTCATTTATATGAGCCTCCTAGCCCATGGAAATGAATGGGTAATTTGCAATTAGCCATTTTCTCAAACAAATTTGGAATGGTAAAGAATCGCTATTTATTCCTTAAAATTCGCTTTTTTGGAAATGCAAAATAGTTATATGATACATATGGCGGTTGATGTCTAACAAGATAAGAAGCTTATGGATACATTTATGATGACTGGTGCAATGAAGTAGAAATCACTTACTTCATTGGTAGGCCTTTACAATAAATTATCTCCTCTGTATTCTTCATCAAGCGTAACTTTAATCTGCAATCCTGAGTAGGCCTCACCTTAAACAAACCTCTGGATAGGCCACATCTTATTGTCATCCTGATTTAATCATTTATAATGCTAGGGACAGATTTATGATAGGTGTATACCCCTTTTGTGCCACTTAGAAAACATTGTCCATGGGGAAATGACTTAAAATGTCATTAAGACACATGAATGTTTTTTTTTTTAAACGTTTGCAATTTTTTTGGGTCACTTTCAACATGGCTATGTGTCTGAAACAGTCAAAATCTAAATTTGCAATGCACAGGTGGGAGCATATTTACAAGGAATGTGCTTCATGGGGAAAGGTCTTATAATGTAATATGGGAAAAATGACATTAGAGATACTGAAATGCCTTATAGAGAAGCATACACCATTATGTCCTTGTCATAAAATTGCAAACCATTACTTTTCCCCAAAAACGATTTTCAAATTATATTTTGAAAACACTGCACATGTGGAAATTACTTAAAATGTCAATAATTCAAAATTTGTGATTCCTTAAATGCAATGTATCAAAAAAAAATATGTAAAAAATGATATTAAGGATTTGGAAACTACCACCAACTTCTAGTTTGTGGTAATTTGCGAATTCTTTTCAAAAAGCATTTTTAAAAAAAAAAAAAAAAAGGTCCCATATGACGCCCATACATGCCATTAGGGCATGTAGGTGTGCCATGTGCTCCCAAATTTCTTTTTCAGGGGTGCAGCAGGGTGTTCTTGAGATACCCCTGCACGCTTGAAAAAAATCCTATTTTGTGATGAGCTAATTGCTAATCACAACTTGCAACATTAATTCCTATGAGCCTCCTAGCCTATGGAAATGAATGGGTAATTTGCAATTAGCAATTTGCTCATTGCAAATTAGGAATAGTAAAGAATCGCTATTTATTCCTTAAAATTTGCTATTTATAATATGTAAAATATTTTGATGATACATATGGCAGTTCATCTGTAACAAGATAAGAAGCTTAGGGATAGATTTATGATGAGTGGCGCATCACCAGGGATGTGACAGTCATCCTGCGCCACTGTTCCGCCACCCATGTTGTGCTGCATTTACAATGCGGCGCAGCATGGGGCAAAAACGGCACAGATGCGTGACGCATCTGTGCCGTAAAGGTGGCGCATTGCTGGAGTTGTATCGTAAGTGCGATGCAGCTCCAGCAAGGCTCAGGGGTGCCCCATCTATACAATGCTGCGTCAAGACCTATGCCAGCTTCAAGCAGGCGCAGGGTTTTGAAGCAGCTTTCTCCTATCTGATTGTAAATGCGGCACACCATGGGTGGTAAAGCAGTGGTGCACATTAACTGGTGCATGCCTGGGGATGTGCCATTTAATATAAATCTGCACTTTAACATTTGAGTATGTGCAGGGGACACAGAGTCGTTGAGGCTTATCCAAGGTTAAGAACAGATGAGTCCTGTTCAGTGAAAAATTAGACATAGGCTTCACCTGCTCAGCATCGCTGGACATGGCTAAATAATAGCTGCAAAATGTTACTCTTGTTAAATAATTTTACTATTATAATCTGTGAGATTTGTCTCTTACTCTGCAACATCTCATTGTTGTTATCTTTATTTAAAGATAAAGACAACCTCAACATGAGCGACAATCTGCAATCAGTTGATTTTGACCTCATCATTGAACTTGTAATTGAAACATCAGTGGATGTTGATCCATTGGATGATTTAAATCCTGAGGATGAAGAAGAGCGTGATGAGGATGCAGATTTGTCCGAATTATATGATATAGGATGGGAAGCTGACCTGCTTGAGCCTTTGGAATTATAAACATTTATTTTTAAAATTTATAATCAATAAAAAGTAAAAAGGTAAACCGTTTAATTTAAAAATAAAGACACCTTCAAAAACCGGTTATGTGTAGTGTCTTCAATAAAATATTAAAATATGCTCATAAAATTAGATCAGATTCACATATAAAATAGCATAGGTGACATAAATATAAATGTCATTTCTTTTCTGGTATTTCTGTATTGTAAATTTGACTAAAAAAATCTTCTATTTAAAATGTCAAGTAGTGTGTTAAGTTTTTGATCACTGTTATTGTTTTATGATAGGTGTATACCTCTTTTGTGCCACTTAGAAAACATTGTCCATGGGGAAATGACTTAAAATGTCATTAAGACACATGAATGTTTTTTTTTAAAACGTTTGCAATTTTTTTGGGTCACTTTCAACATGGCTATGTGTCTGAAACAGTCAAAATCTAAATTTGCAATGCACAGGTGGGAGCATATTTACAAGGAATGTGCTTCATGGGGAAAGGTCTTATAATGTAATATGGGAAAAATGACATTAGAGATACTGAAATGCCTTATAGAGAAGCATACACCATTATGTCCTTGTCATAAATTTGCAAACCATTACTTTTCCCAAAAAATGGCAATGACTAAAAAATCTTCAAATTAAATTGTCAAGTAGTGTGTTATGTTTTTGATCACTATTACTGATTTACTGTTTGATAATAATGTTTAATAACATTTTTTATTATATTTTTCCTCAGATTCAACTGCAGATCATTTCAAGATTTAAATATGCCTACAAAAATAAGAGAGATAAAGGCTGCAAAACGTCAAAGACAGCAGGAGAAAAAAAAAACGCAGCAGTCCTCTAACAAAAAGATTTCTCAAGCCATGAAGAAAGCACCGGGTAAGAGCTCTAAATATTTCATAAGAAATATTTCTAATAAAAAAAATATTAGTACAGAAAATGTTTCAATCCATAACATGACAAGTAAATCAAATGGAAAGAAAAGGACAAATGAAAATGTTACTGCTAGAGCAAGAGATAAATCTGTGCATGATACTAGAAGGAAACAACAGTTTAGGGAGATTCGTAAACGAATGTTCCGTAACAGGATAATTGGCAATTTGTTAAAAAATATTAAGAAAGGTCAACAGAAATTAGTTATTTATAGGAGAAAAAAAAAAGTTGAGAAAGTTATTGATCAGGCTTTTGAAATTAAACGTAAGTTATTTATTTTGATAATCAATAGAATTAGGAAGCTAAACAAGGCAATTTTTGATTTCAAAAGAAATAGTAGATGGAAGAGAATAGTTAATCGTAGTAATTTTTGTGAAGTTTTTTCTGGAGAATGGATACATAGTTCAAGCTGTGAGGCATTTTTTAATGAAGAGAGTTATTTCCAGGATAATGATTTGGTGCATGCAGTTGACATCAGTGGTCGTGCTTATGAAGTGAAAGATGGTTGTCCAGTTGAAAAAGAAAAACTTGTGACAACAGAGGCAGAAGAGTTGTTAGGTAATGAGGTTTTAGGAAGACGTGCTAAGGGTCCTGTGTACACCTGGAAGTGTAGTAGTATTTGCAGTGTGCGACAGGATTCCATCAATTTGCTTTGTGATTTTGTACGGACATTTAACAAGAAAAGTTTGAAGCAGAAAATAAGGTTGTTGCAAGAATTAGATCCTTGCAGAGTGAGAGAAGTGACAGGTTTGCATGGTCATTCACTGGCTTGTCTTTCCAGGAGAGTATGCCAGAGTGTTTTTCATCATTTCAGGATGCTAGCAGTGCATCATAACAAAGTGAGGAAGTTAGTTAGACTGTTGTATTATGCTAAGAGTCCAGCAATTATGCTGAAACAATTATGCGCTGCTCTTTTGCATGGTTCTGAAATAGATGTGAAGAATATATGTGAAGAAATTGAGTTTTGTTACTTTGGAAGTAAAGAGGAGAATGTTGAAATTGAGCAAGAAGTAGAGGGTCATTTGGAAGATAGTGTACAGGTTTCCAGTACAGATAATTTCCAGAGGGAAATTGCGACGTTTGACATGAAATCAAGTGAGAGGCCTAATTTCACTTGTGTGTGTTGTAGACGCACTTATTATAAGAATCAGACTAAGTTAGTGGATTTATATGCAAAAAGTGAAAGGGAAAATAATAGTGAATGGAAGGATTTTGCAACATACTTGATGGTAGAAAATTGTTTTGATTTGGGATTGGATCAACGTGTGTGTACTTATTGTTGTAACAAATTAAAACAAAACCAGATGCCTGCTAGAGCAGTTCATAATAATCTGGAATTGGTTGAGATTCCTTCTGAATTGAAGGACTTAAATACTTATGAATCTATTTTGATTCAAAGTATCCATCCCTTTCAGGCTATTGTAAGAATGGAGCCAAAGACAGGGAAATTGCCTCCATCAGATTTACAGAGAGGATTAAAGGGAAGAGTTGTTTATTTGCCTCTAGATTTCAAGAAAAACATTAACACAATTGGAGTAGAAAAAGTGGAAGAGGAACCTCTGGTTATCTTAGTTAATGGGGTTCCGACAAAGAATAAGAAAATATGGCAAGATTTAGTAGATGTTAGGAAAGTTAAAAAGGCAACATTGTATTTGAAAAAAAATAATAAATACTATAAGAATGTATATGTTGCAGAAGAGGAAGTAAGTGAGGAAGAGGATAGCGATTTGTGTGCTGGTCAAATTGAGAAAGTAGAACCCTCTACTAGTGAGGAAATATATGAACATTATAGTGTTCATCCTTTGCATTCAAAGGAAGTCATGGGGAATGCTATTGAGTTGTTTCAAATGAAACAAGCCAAAGGGAGTCCCATTAGTGTTTGGGAGGAAAGTTTGGAAGCTCGGTGTTTCCCACAGCTTTTTCCAACAGGTCAGGGAGGAAGATATGATGAGCGACCTCATCAAATTCCTGCTTCTGAATACCGGACTTTGCGATTGTATGCAGGAGATGCTAGGTTTCGACAATGCATTCCTTATTTGTTTCATCTCCTGTTTGAAAGCGATCTGTCTGGACTGTCATATGCAGTGAACCACATCTTGAAAAGTGGTATACACATGCAAAACATCTCGGCAAGTGATTTTATGGATAAAGTGAATGTCCAAGATAGTATTTTGGATTCTCACCTGATTAATCTCATGGCGTGTCAGCGTGGTACTAATGAGTACTGGTACCGTCGTCATGGTGATTTAAAATGTATGCTGAGGAACTTAGGTACTCCCACATGGTTCCTCACTCTGAGTTGTGCCGAGTATGGCTGGGAAGACTTACTTCAATTTCTACGAGAGGCAAATGCTAACGTAGAAAACATCGAATTCAAGACACCCGGAGAACTGTGCTCTTTGGATCCAGTCAATGTATGTAGGTACTTCAATCATAGATTTGAAGCTATGATGTCTTTCATCATGAATAAGAAGAATCCACCTCTTGGAGAGGTGTTGGATTTCTTCTGGAGAAAGGAGTACCAAGCAAGAGGTGCTCCTCATATACATATGTTGCTGTGGATCAAGGATGCACCTAAATTTGGAACGGATCCAGAAGACTCAGTGATGAGTTTCATCCAACAGTATTCTACGTGTGCTGTTCCAAACGCAAAGGAGAAGAAAAGCCTAAGAGAAAAAGTTCTGCGTTTCCAAAGCCATCGATGTGGAAAGTACTGCCGTCGTAAATTCCGAAACAAAGACAAGTTCTACACCAAATGTCGTTTCGGCTTTCCACGACCGGTGATTTCTAAAGGAAGAGTAAACAGTTTGATGTCTTCGCTGCGACATAATGTGATGAAGAAATCACCTAAAAACACTTACAATTTGAAGAGGAACGAAGAGTCCAAGTACATCAACGACTACAACCCGGTGATTTTGTCCATGTGGAATGCTAACATGGATATACAGTTTGTGGCTGATAACTGTATGGCTGTGGCTCGGTATGTGACGTCTTACATCACCAAAAAAGAGAAGACAGAATTGAAGGATATGTGGGAGGACATTTCCCATGAAAAGAGCCTCAGCAAGAAGTTGTACAGTTTCAGTCTGAAGATGTTGTCGCATCGAGAAATCGGAGCGTACGAATGTTCTGACCGGTTGTCTTCAGCAAGTCTCTATGCCAAGTCCAGGAGTATCGTTTGGGCGAGTCTTGGTCTTGCTGCAACGCGTAATCGAGTTCTCAAACCTGTGCGGGAAATTGAGTATTTGGCGGAAAAGGAGCCAAACAGTACCGACATTTTGAAGACAAACATGTTGGATACATATTATCCAAATCGAAGCAGTCACCTAGAGAATGTTTGTCTGTATGAGGTTCTGCAAAATTACATGTTCAAGAGGAACATCAAAGAAGATACTGAGAAAGGAGTGTATGCTGTAATAGGAAGTGAGGGATGTCTGGTCAAGCAAAGAAAATGCCACTTGATAAACCATCGAAAATTGAGTGGCGAATCTCCTGAAAAAAAGGAGTTTTTCT
Organism: Lissotriton helveticus; assembly: GCF_964261635.1. NCBI lineage: Eukaryota > Metazoa > Chordata > Amphibia > Caudata > Salamandridae > Lissotriton > Lissotriton helveticus. Next base: position 509,994,817 of record NC_136059.1, read on the forward strand.
ATTTAGCACTTTTGCAACTTTTCAAGCCTTGGCGTGCAGAAGAGGAACTGCTTGGAGATTTCCTCTGTTACGAAGACTCTTTCAATGCCGCCAAGGAGACCATAGAATGTCCTGCTTTTCCCAAATATGTAGAAATGTTGAATGCGGAAATTGAGCAGGAAGCAACGATTGCAGCCGAGATTGCCAGAGACAGTTCTCAGGACAGTCAGAGTTCTGCTTCATTGAGTCAGGATCCACTAGGAGGACCTCTTATTGAAAATGAAGCTGCCACTGCTATGAATGAGGTGGAAAGAGCCATGGCACATGCTCAAGAGGATGCGGTTAACTTAGAAGAGTTGGAAAGGCAACTCAACGTTGAGCAGAGGAAAATATATGACGAAGTTACCATGCAAATTGATCATGGATTAAGTCATGATAAGAAAGAGTGCTCATGTACGTCGTTGAAGCCTGTCCGACTGTACGTGAGTGGAGAAGCGGGAACTGGAAAAAGTTTCCTCATTAAAGCAATTTCATGCTATTTGCAGGAAAGGACAGAGTCATCGCTGTCTTGTGTTGTCACTGCTCCAACTGGACTGGCAGCACATAATATTAAAGGGATTACTTTACATCGTTTACTGATGCTGCCAGTGGAGCATGACAACAAATTAGAATATCACAAGCTATCTGGAGATGCTTGTTTTGAAGTTTCAAGAATCTTGAGGAAAATGAAACTTCTTATCATTGACGAAGTAAGCATGGTTTCCAATGTCATGCTTGCCTTTGTGCATTTGAGGATGCAAGAAGTTCTCAAAACAGAGTATGATGTGTTATTTGGTGGCAAACACATCATTGTTTTCGGAGATCTTCTGCAGCTGACACCAGTGAAAGGGCAACCTGTGTTCAAAATGCTCACGCATGAAGATACCAGGAAGTGCCTAGGCAGCATTGGCAACGTCAATATATGGTTAAACTTCAATTATGCTGAACTGCATGAAAATATGCGTCAGGCAAAGGATGAAGTTTACAAGACTATTCTACAAGATGTTAGAATTGGAAAAGTGACCGAGCATGGGAAAGAAGCTTTACATGCACGATTACTGTCAAATTTATATCCAGAACAAGATGTTGTGCCTGAGAATATTTTTCAGAAAATTACTGATAAGAAATCTGGAATATGTTTGATGCCAACTCTTGCAGAATGTGCCAAATTTAACAACAAAATGTTGCATTTAGAAAAGCAAGAGATTGTGAAAGTGGAAGCTATTGATAGAGTAGAGCATATGGGATCAACAATTATTTTGTCTGAGAATCTGAAAACAAAATTGGATTCATTAGAGAAGAGTATATCTAAAACTGCAGGTTTTGAAAAGACTCTGAATGTGTGCTTGAACTGCCGTATAATTTTAAGAAGGAATTTACATGTTGAAAGAGGTCTGGTAAATGGATCAATGGGTAATGTTGTTGATTTTGTGAAATACAGAAATAGAGATGGAATTGAATTTTTAAAAATTAAATTTGATGGCATTGAGGAAGTACAGCTAATTGCTCGTTGTTCTGCTAGATTTTTGCTTGTAAAAGACTTATATGTTCGCCGTAAGCAGTTCCCTGTTTGCTTGGCATATGCGGTGACAATTCATAAATCGCAAGGTTTAAGTGTAGACACTGCATTGGTGAATATTGGCAGTTCTGTGTTCAAGGAGGGTATGGCATATGTGGCATTGTCACGAGTTAGAACTTTATCGGGATTGTACTTGATTGAGTGTGATGTCAGAAACATTTGTGCAGATCTAGATTGTGTTAAGGAATACAATAGGTTAAGAAGAGAGTATGCGCCACATTTGCCTCAGTTTCCTTTGTTTGAGAAACGTCTGGTAGGCCAGAAACGAAGAAATGAGAACAATACTGGGGAGGTTGTAGCAAAAAGACAAAAAGTGAATGAACCTAAAATTACAAGCAGAAACAAAGAGGATTCTGTTGAAGATGTTGTTGGTTTTCAGTTTGAAAACAGTTCTGGTGTCAACTGCTATGCTAATGTAGTAATTAATGTTTTGTTTTCTCTAAAAAATGTAAAAGAAGAGATTGTGGTCAATTCTGATCAAAGATTTTGCAGTTTGTTAAATTCTGTGTTAGAGAAATGTACCACTGATAGAAGAAACATAGAAAGTGTGTCTGAAATTAGAAATCTGTTAGATAGATGTTCAGGCCAAACACAATTCTCTCAAAATATTCAGCAAGATTGTCAGGAGTTTTTAATGTATATGCTTGATGTATTACATGCTGAAGGTGTAGATGTAGATCAGCTGTTTGGGCTTTCTTATCAATGGCAGCATGACTGCGAGAACTGTATGGTATCAAGTACTACTAGTGTAGACTCAGAAAGATTTATATATTTAACTTTGCCAGACAGTAAATCAGTCTCCTTTAATAAGCTAGTAAAAGCTGCTAATCACAACATGGAGTGTAGCCAATGTAAATCTGAAATGATGTCCACATTATTTATACGAACATATGGCCAGTACGTAATTTTAATGTTCCAACGATGTAGGCCTGATGGAACAAAATTGACAACTTTAATAAAAAATTTTGTAGCTTCGCAGTTGTCAATATCAGGAAGGACTTTTGTAACTACAGCAATTATATATCATGACGGCCCTTCAATATCATCAGGACATTACACAGCTTATTTAAAGTCTAGAAATGGCTGGTCATTCTGCAATGATTCTGTTTTAATTTTCAAAAAAAAATTGCCGTATGACCTTAAAAACTCTTACCTGGTGTTTTTAAAACCAAAATTTTAGGAAAATAATCTCGGGATATGATCTGTGGAATTTCAAGAAGTTCTAATGGCTCCTACACAATTTGGCCTTGAGGATAAGTGTAGTTCAGAGACATAACTTCTAATCATAGGATTGGACATCATGGAGATGTATGTGCACTTTAAATGAGTTCAGAAAAACTGTTTCTTTTCATAAGCTAATTGAAGCAGCCAATCAAAACATGGAGTAGAGGGAATGTAAGTCTGCAATGCTGTCTACTGTTTTACATTGCTTTGTGATTAAAAGTGATGTAGAGAATTAAATAATTGTAGTACTCATAGAGGTAGTGTAAGTCTGCTTCATATTAAGCAGTATCAGTGTCATAGGAAATGTAGAACATGACTGAGCAAGAAGGGGAAGATATTACTATTCCAGGATTGTGAAAATGATCTTCAACATTTTAATTCTGAAAGTTGCGGAAATGCCAAATGATGGGATTGTCTTACAAGAAATCCAAGAGTTATAAATATCTCTGACTAGATTTGGCCTTGTGGAAAATAGTGGTAGAGAGCAAGAAGTCATTTATTGCATGTAACGTGTTTTTAAAAACGATGGAGGTTTTCTTTCAGAAAGTGGCGGGCTGAAAGTAATAACAGCACAAAAGAGTGTAAGCTGTTCATAGGACATCCTTGGACGTCATGGAAAGTAAGTTAACTTTAAGGAGTTCTGAATTTTAATTTCTGATGTTGTATGGGTTTTTTAAACACAATCATTTTGATTGTGTTTTTTTTTCCCCGCTGTTACATGATGAATACCTTCAAGTCACTGTTTTTAGTGAATTTTGATACATTCTGAGAACAGCAAAAATAAACCATTTAACATGTATAATTAATTCTGTACTGTTTGCATTTATGATGTATATGTAGAACTGTGTAGGAGGCATGGAGAAGGTGAGTTTTCTGTAAGTGTTAAATTTATTGTATGCAGTGCTGCACTTCTACGTATTCTTTCATATGCTGGACTACATCTGCACAATGAGATACCTAAGCAAAGGAAACACAAGTGATGTGATTGTGAAATGAGCAAAATAAATTGCACATATTTCAATTACATCACCTGTGTTTCCTATCATTACGAATCACATTGTGCAGATCAAGTTTAGGTCTGTCCAGGGAAACATAGGAGGTTTCTACTTTGTTGAAGAGTGCAGTGGACATGACTCACTTCATTAGTAGACTTTCACAGATATTATCTCCTCTGTACACTTCAACAAGTGTAAATCTCATCATGAACTCTGAGTAGGCCTCACCTCAAACAAATCTCTGGATAGGAGACATGTTATTGGCATACTGAAGCGACACTTTTCTGAAACAAGAGCAATGCAAAAGATGCACCATGTTTTAAGATAGGCCTCACTTCATCTGCATCAAGATACTGTTAGTTTAAAATGTATATCTTTAGGATTGTGTAGAGGACCTGGAGAAGCAGAAGCTTCTGTCAGTGTCAAAGTTGTTGAAAAACTATTTGTCCTTCAATATTTTCCCTTGTCTTTTGTAATTTTTAAATACATATTTTAATTTTTTTCAAATGTTGGTTCTCTCTTTCACAGATTGAAAGTATAGAAATAAAATGTGATTAATATAACGGCAATTACAAGGTAAATAGTTGTACTCTTTTCGTTACATTTCTATCACATTCACCTACTATTAGATCCACTGCTTCACTTCTTTAATCCTCAGTTTCCTGCCTTTGCTACTTTCCTCATTCCTTTCTCTATTACCTATTTACTCAACTCCTTCCACTCTTTTTCTCAGTCCCTCTGTTCTCATAGTTCCTCAGTCTTGTTCACTCACTCCATCTCTATTACTCTTAGTGTCTGTGAATTACTTTCCCAACTTTTTTTTTTTGGACCGCTTCCTGGGAAGTTGCCCGGTTCGCAAACCAGCAGCGTTATGGCAGTCCACCATTTTGTGTTTCGGTCGAATCAAGATACAAGATGGAGGGCAAATAATGTTCAGAATGGGTAGAAGGGGGCACGGTAGATGTATCTTGACCCCCTTGGTTTTCTGAGGGTGGCTGAGGAGGACCATAGTTCTTCACTCTTGTTCACTCTCTCTGTTTCTATTAATGTCACTGTTTATGACTGATCAAAAAAATGTTTTTTAAAAAAGAACAGTAACTATAAGGGAAGGAAATAGACAGTAATATTAAAAGAAAGACAGCTATAGGGAGTAAACTAAGGATACTGTTACCCACAATCCACTGCTGTTGATGTTACTGACCATGTCATGAATGATGTAATATGTGACATCATCAGCAGTGGATTGTAGGTAACAGTATCCTTAGTTTACTCCCTAGAGCTGTCTTTCTTTTAACATAACTGTCTGTTTGCTTACCTTATACTTACTGTTCTTTTTTTTAAAAAATATTTTTTTTGGTTAGCTTCCGGTACGCGTACCGGGTAGCGCTCCGGGAGCGAACTGAGAGAAATAGAGGTTGGCAGAGTTCCAAATATTCTACCAATTTTTTTATAATGGGGAGTTAGTTCTGAAAAGAACTTTTTTTTTAATGTTTTTGTTGTTTTATATTTTTTTTAGTATTTTTTGAACATTTTTTTTACTTTTTTTGTATTTTCTGAACGTTTTTAAATTTTTTTGGGTTTTTTTGGGGGGGGGGGAAACAAAAACGATCCATTATAAAGGGCTCAACAGGAGCAAAAAAAAAAAAAAAGAATTTATTTTTTGGTGCGTCTCGTACAAACATTAATATGATTTTGAATTGCTCGCAAAATCAAAGTGATGCTACTTTCTCTGTAGCAGATGAAAGTGCCACATTCCACGCACACTTGCTTTACGTGCCCAAACAACATTTGGATGTTTGCGATCATCTCCCTCGCCTCTGGTCCCGACACCTCTGGAACCACCGATCTTCTTGCCATTGGGAGGGGATTTTGTTGTTCGTCACGTAGCTGGGCAGCACTATAATTATTTGGGTGCCACCTACTCATATGCCGATGCATAGTATGATTGCCATAACTGTATTTTTTATCAGTGCCCCTTGACAATCTATCACCGCATATGCGGCAAAACACGTAACGTGCATTCACTTTCTTTTGCCCCTCAGGAATTCTGTAGAATTGCCAGATATAATTCTCCTTTCGATTGTACCTCCTGGGCTCCTCTGGCAAAAACTCATGCTCTTCCTCCTCTTCCTCCTCTTCCTGTTCTTCCTCTTCTTGCAAAATTACTTCTGCAGGTGGTCCTCTCTTTCTTGGATTTGGTGGAGGTGGTGGGCTAGCACCAGCTGAAGCTACTAATGAAGCCATCACAAAGTATCAATAAAGGGTCTTTCTCTCACCAAGATGAAAGTCAGAGTGATGAAAGAAGGAGGGGTTTTCATCATTTGGGAAAAACAAAAGTTCTAAACCAATGAAAAGTGTCCATTTTAGATCACATGACCTTGTATTACATCATTAGGAAACCAAAAGTGAAATGAACCAATGAAAAGTGTTATTACCGAGTCACATGACCTGCTATGTTTACATTACGCGGTCGGCGCCGCGCCGCGGATCGCTTCCGGTTCGCGTACCGCTGCGCTTCCGGGTACGCGAACGTAGCACGTAATATGACGTATTACGCGAGAACGCGAAACGTCATGCTGACGCGAAGCGTCGCGATGTTGTTTTGTAACGCGAGAGGTGCGCAAAAGGAACGTTTACCAGTTCGCGTACCGGGTCGCGCCTCCGGATTGAGCTAACGGGAAGCTAACCGGTACGCGTACTGGGAGCGAAACAAAAAAAAATAAAAAAAAAATTGTATAAAAAACATGTAAAAAATATTTTTCTTTTTAAAGAATAATACATTGTAAAGGTTTTGATATTAGCTATTAAAAAACCAATGAAATTCACTGAAAAAACCATAGGTTATACACCATATATAGTTAGGAATTAGCATTTAAAAAACCTTATTTTACTCACACAAAACCAATGAAATTCCATATATAGTTAGTTGTACTAACTATATATCACGCACCCGCAATCCACTGCTGATGATGTCACATATTACATCATTCATGACATGGTCAGTGACATCACTGATGACATCACTGATGACATCTCAAATGACATCACTGATGACATCACTGATGACATCTCAAATGACATCACTGATGACATCACTGATGAAATCATTCATGTGATAATACGATGAACCTCTTCAGACTGTAATATAACCTTAGATACACTCAGTGTAAACACAGACTCACAGATTGTCACTCATCCATGAAGTTACACACACACCTAGACAGTCATGCAAACAATCAATCACACCTCCGTTTCCTTAACTATACAGTTAAACACACCTTACTTATTCAAACATATACTAAAACATATTTACTCACTTATACAATCCTGGATACAAGTTCACAATGATCCATACAGCCACTAACACATTCACTGGCTCTTATGCACAGTTATTTATATATGTCAACTCTCACATGTACTGTATTTTACATATGTACTTAATTTGACATGTAGCACTGAGATATCTATTCACTCACCAATACAGTCATGCACACAGTCAACCGCCCATACAGCTGTTTCCAACATGCACTTTTGAATCCATACATCTATGCACAGAGTCATACACTTCCCAGCCACCCACACACACACTCAGTCTCCCATACAAATGCTTGTGCAACCACAGAACAACAGACATAATGATGCACAAATTAAGACAGTTTAGTCACTAACCCATGCACTCAGTGAGACACATTTAATCACTCACTCATACATTCAGTCATGCACCTACTAAATCCTTCGTCCAGACACTTATACATCGACTCATTCATAAATATGTAAGACATATTTTAACTTTACAGAAAAATACAGTCACTGGATGTTGTCATCAGTGATGTCATCAGTGATGTCATTTGAGATGTCATCAGTGATGTCATCAGTGATGTCATTTGAGATGTCATCAGTGATGTCATCAGTGATGTCACTGACCATGTCATGAATGATGTAATATGTGACATCATCAGCAGTGGATTGCGGGTGCGTGATATATAGTTAGTACAACTAACTATATATGGAATTTCATTGGTTTTGTGTGAGTAAAATAAGGTTTTTTAAATGCTAATTCCTAACTATATATGGTGTATAACCTATGGTTTTTTCAGTGAATATATATATATATAAATATTCACTGAAAAAAACATAGGTTTCAGAAATGTTATAGTTAGAAATTAGCATTTAAAAAAGCTTTGAAATTCACTGAAAAAAACATCGGTTTCAGAGACGTTATAGTTAGAAATTAGCATTTAAAATACCTTAGAAATTCACACAAAAAAGCATAGGTTTCAGGAGTGTTACAGTTAGCTGGCCATTTCACTCGTACAAAACTATAGAAATTTCTCCGTCATAGTTAGTTCGGCTAACTATAACTTGCGCACCCGCAATGCACTGCTGATGATGTCACATATCGCATCATTCATGACATAGACAGTGACATCACTGATGACATCTCAAATGACATCACTGATAACATCACTAATGACATCATCCAGTGAATTTGGTTTAGTTTGAAATTTAAATATGAATTATATATATATATATATTTATATATATATATATATATTCACTGAAAAAACCATAGGTTATAGACCATATATAGTTAGGAATTTGCATTTACAAAACCTTGAAAATACACTGAAAAAACCATAGGTTAGAGACCATATATAGTTAGCTGGACATTTTATTGACATAAAACCAATGAAATTCCATATATAGTTAGTTGCACTAACTATATATCGCGCACCCGCAATCCACTGCTGATGATGTCACATATTACATCATTCATGACATGGTCAGTGACATCACTGATGACATCACTGATGACATCTCAAATGACATCACTGATGACATCACTGATGACATCTCAAATGACATCACTGATGACATCATCTAGTGTCTGTGTGTTTTTGTAAAGTTTAAATATGTTTTACATATTGAAGAATGAGTGGATGTATGGAAGGCTGAGTGTGTGTGTGGCTGGCTGGGAGGTGTGTGACTCTGTGCATATCAATGTGTACTTGTGTCAGTGATTGTATAAGAGAGTAAGTATGTGTTAGTATATGTGTGAAAAAGTATGGTGTTCTGTGTTTAACTGTATAGATGAGGAAATCAAAGTGTGATTGATTCTTCACAGGACTGACTAGGTGTATGAGTGCATATGATAGTGTTGTAATAATGAGTGACTGTATGTATGAGTGATTGTATGGGTGAATGAGTGAATGTGTGTGTAGACGTAGGAATCAGTGAGTGCGTATGTAGTAACTGGTATTGGTGTGTCATGATGTCATCAGTGATGTCATTTGAGATGTCATCAGTGATGTCATTTGAGATGTCATCAGTGATGTCATCAGTGATGTCACTGAAGTATGGTGTTCTGTGTTTAACTGTATAGATGAGGAAATGGAAGTGTGATTGATTCTTTACAGGACTGACTAGGTGTGTGAGTAACTCCATGGATGAGTGGCAGTGTGTGAGTGTCTGCATAGGTGTATGAGTGCATATGATAGTGTTGTAATAATGAGTGACTGTATGTATGAGTGATTGTATGGGTGAATGAGTGAATGTGTGTGTAGACGTAGGAATCAGTGAGTGCGTATGTAGTAACTGGTATTGGTGTGTCATGATGTCATCAGTGATGTCATTTGAGATGTCATCAGTGATGTCATCAGTGATGTCATTTGAGTAATATTTTTTTTTATTTTTTGCCCCGCGGGGCACTTTAATATCCCCCTCATCAATCCTAGGGGGTCAGGAGGGGTCTACCTTGCCCCCTTTCCTTCATTTCCCCTTTCGTTTTTCACCACATCTTGTCTCTCGATCCTACCGAGAGACAAGATGGCGGCCGCTCCGGACTGTTTAGAATGTTGACAGACACCGGAGAGCCAATCAGCTTCGCTTCGCGAAGTTCCGTTACGCGTCAGGTACGCGAACCGGGGCGCTAACCGGAGCGCTGTCACAGATATATATATTTTTTTAAACGTTAATTTCTCAAAATCCACTGGAGCACATATATTGAGACATAGCAAAGGCACGTCGGGCAAACCATATCTACAATTTTGCCAAGTTTCATGTAAATTTATTCAGCCGTTCGAGCTAAAAGTGAGTCCAACCGCCCTATGGAAAAATGAATGTGAAAAACGCGTTTTGGGACCCCCCTTTTTTCTCGGCCCCCCCTTGACGAAACCCCCCAAATTTTCAGGGGCTGCTCAGAAACAAAATGTGCCATTTTCCTGAAAATTTCAGCCAATTCCGTCCACAAACGCCAAAGTTATTAGACATAGAATTTTCAGAAATCCCATAGAGAAAAAATCCTAACTATATATACCCACTGGCTATCGCCAGTAGGTAATATACATATATAAACATATATAATCTGCATATCTATATAAATATAAATGCATGCATACATATACATATATGCATACATATGCATGTTATTTACATGAAAGTTTTAAAAACACTAATAAAAGCAAAGCTAAAAAGCCACCTCATTACAAACAGAATGGCTTTAACTTAAACGAGGGCGAGATCTATTGCATTTTCAATGCTTGTTTACTTTGGTTCTATCAAGAAGGCATTCAGATGTGTCACACATTTGCCATAAATTCTGAATGTTAGCACTCTAGTTGCTCATTAGATCACTGTAGTAAAGCTAGTGCTCACCAGGGAAGTCTGCTGCTAATCATGGTTTGCAGCCATTTTCCCGCATTTTTTATCCCGCAGACTTTCAGTCCGCATACCATTATCCCGCAAGGTCATTGACCTCGTATACCATTATCCCGCATTTTTTCAAAACGCATGTGCATTTATCGCGCATGCCTTTACAAAGAATTACGTTTTAAAGGCATGTATGGTAAATGCATTTGCATTGTGAAAACCACGATGACGAGAGAGGTAAGTGGGTTTGTGTTAATTTTTTCGTGGGTTAGTGATTGTGTAGTGTAGTGTTGTGTAGTGTCGTGTTGTGTTAGTGTAGTGTAGAGTTGTGGTGGTTGTTTAGTGTAGGGTCATGCTGGGGGTAGTGTTTTAGGGTTTAGGGTAGTGTTGTAGTGTTTGCGTAGTGTAGGGTCATGCTGGGGGTAGTGTTTTAGGGTTTAGGGTAGTGTTGTAGTGTTTGCGTAGTGTAGGGTCATGCTGGGGTGTAGTGTTTTAGGGTTTAGGGTAGTGTTGTAGTGTTTGCGTAGTGTAGGGTCATGCTGGGGGTAGTGTTTTAGGGTTTAGGGTAGTGTTGTAGTGTTTGCGTAGTGTAGGGTCATGCTGGGGGTAGTGTTTTAGGGTTTAGGGTAGTGTTGTAGTGTTTGCGTAGTGTAGGGTCATGCTGGGGGTTGTGTTTTGAGGGTTTAGGGTAGTGTTGTAGTTTTTGCGTAGTGTAGGGTCATGCTGGGGGTAGTGTTTTAGGGTTTAGGGTAGTGTTGTAGTGTTTGTGTAGTGTAGGGTCATGCTGGGGGTAGTGTTTTAGGGTTTAGGGTAGTGTTGTAGTGTTGGGTCATGCTGGGGTGTAGTGTTTTAGGGTTTTGGGTAGTGTTGTAGTGTTTGCGTAGTGTAGGGTCATGCTGGGGGTAGTGTTTTAGGGTTTAGGGTAGTGTTGTAGTGTTTGCGTAGTGTAGGGTCATGCTGGGGGTAGTGTTTTAGGGTTTAGGGTAGTGTTGTAGTGTTTGCGTAGTGTAGGGTCATGCTGGGGTAGTGTTTTAGGGTTTAGGGTAGTGTTGTAGTGTTTGCGTAGTGTAGGGTCATGCTGGGGTGTAGAGTTTTAGGGTTTTGGGTAGTGTTGTAGTGTTTGCGTAGTGTAGGGTCATGCTGGGGGTAGTGTTTTAGGGTTTAGGGTAGTGTTGTAATGTTTGCGTAGTGTAGGGTCATGCTGGGGGTAGTGTTTTAGGGTTTAGGGTAGTGTTGTAGTGTTTGCGTAGTGTAGGGTCATGCTGGGGTGTAGTGTTTTAGGGTTTTGGGTAGTGTTGTAGTGTTTGCGTAGTGTAGGGTCATGCTGGGGGTAGTGTTTTAGGGTTTAGGGTAGTGTTGTAGTGTTTGCGTAGTGTAGGGTCATGCTGGGGGTAGTGTTTTAGGGTTTAGGGTAGTGTTGTAGTGTTTGTGTAGTGTAGGGTCATGCTGGGGGTAGTGTTTTAGGGTTTAGGGTAGTGTTGTAGGGTTTGCGTAGTGTAGGGTCATGCTGGGGTGTAGTGTTTTAGGGTTTTGCGTAGTGTTGTAGTGTTTGCGTAGTGTAGGGTCATGCTGGAGGTAGTGTTTTAGGGTTTAGGGTAGTGTTGTAGTGTTTGCGTAGTGTAGGGTCATGCTGGGGTGTAGTGTTTTAGGGTTTAGGGTAGTGTTGTAGTGTTTGCGTAGTGTAGGGTCATGCTGGGGTGTAGTGTTTTTGGGTTTAGGGTTGTGTTGTAGTGTTTGTGTAGTGTAGGGTCATGCTGGGGGTAGTGTTTTAGGGTTTAGGGTAGTGTTGTAGTGTTTGTGTAGTGTAGGGTCATGCTGGGGGTAGTGTTTTAGGGTTTAGGGTTGTGTTGTAGTGTTTGTGTAGTGTAGGGTCATGCTGGGGTGTAGTGTTTTAGGGTTTTGCGTAGTGTTGTAGTGTTTGCGTAGTGTAGGGTCATGCTGGGGGTAGTGTTTTAGGGTTTAGGGTAGTGTTGTAGTGTAGGGTCATGCTGGGGTGTAGTGTTTTAGGGTTTAGGGTTGTGTTGTAGTGTTTGTGTAGTGTAGGGTCATGCTGGGGTGTAGTGTTTTAGGGTTTTGCGTAGTGTTGTAGTGTTTGCGTAGTGTAGGGTCATGCTGGGGGTAGTGTTTTAGGGTTTAGGGTAGTGTTGTAGTGTTTGCGTAGTGTAGGGTCATGCTGGGGTGTAGTGTTTTAGGGTTTAGGGTTGTGTTGTAGTGTTTGTGTAGTGTAGGGTCATGCTGGGGGTAGTGTTTTAGGGTTTAGGGTAGTGTTGTAGTGTTTGTGTAGTGTAGGGTCATGCTGGGGGTAGTGTTTTAGGGTTTAGGGTTGTGTTGTAGTGTTTGTGTAGTGTAGGGTCATGCTGGGGGTAGTGTTTTAGGGTTTAGGGTAGTGTTGTAGTGTTTGCGTAGTGTAGGGTCATGCTGGGGTGTAGTGTTTTAGGGTTTTGGGTAGTGTTGTAGTGTTTGCGTAGTGTAGGGTCATGCTGGGGGTAGTGTTTTAGGGTTTAGGGTAGTGTTGTAGTGTTTGTGTAGTGTAGGGTCATGCTGGGGGTAGTGTTTTAGGGTTTAGGGTAGTGTTGTACTGTTTGTGTAGTGTAGGGTCATGCTGGGAGTAGTGTTTTAGGGTTTAGGGTAGTTTAGTTGTTTAGTGTATGCTAAAGGCATATTCGTTCTAAAAGTTTTCGTTATTTTAATTTGCGGCCTAATAGTACATGCAGGATTTTTTTTGCGGACTGATGGTATGCGGGATTTCGTCATATATTCGCTAATCATACTTTCTATGGCAAAATGAACCCCCTCATTTTGTTCCTTTTTAAATTAAATGTTTTAAGAGTTACCACTTTATTCCAATCAAGATGGCTTCAGGTGTGCCATACCTTTGTAATAAGTAGGACTGTTAGCACTCTAGTTGTTCTTTAGAACACTCTGGGACATTCTGTCATTGGGCTATAGTTGGGCTACATCTGGCTGATATTTGGGCTACATTTGGTTTTTTTGTCTCTGGTGGCCATCTTTGGGCTACATTGGGCTACATTGGGCTACATTTGGGCTCCAACATATATATAGCCCAATGTAGCCCAATATATGTTTTTCAAAGTTAATTTTCGTAAAAACCACTGGAGCCTATATCTTGAGACATAGCAAAGGCACATCGGGCTACCAGTCCCTACAATTTTGCCAAGTTTGGTGTAAATCCATTCAGCCGTTCGGGCTAAAAGTGAGGCCAACCGCCCTATGGAAAATTGCATGGGAAAAGCACGTTTTGGGACCCCCCTTTTTTCTCGGCCCCCCCTTGACGAAACCCCCCCATATTTTCAGGGGCTGCTCAGAAATAAAATGTTCCATTTTCCTGAAAATTTCAGCCAATTCTGTCCTCAAACGCCAAAGTTATTCGACATAGAATGTTCAAAAATCCCATAGGGAAAAAATCCTAACTATATATCCCTACTGGCTATCGCCAGTAGGTAATAACAATCTGTATTGTAGATTGAGTGGATATATAACTGTCTGGATTAAGGAGTTAGTAGCTGTCTGACTGTTTAAGTGAGTAATTAATACATGGATTAGTAACTAAACTCTGTGAATGTGTGCATCACTGTCTGTTGTTGTATAATATGCTGCATCAGTTGGTCACTAACTACATGAGTGTGTATATTAGTTATTGATTAGTTGGGTGAGTATTTGTATGGGACACTGAGTACATGTGTGGTTGGATGGGGTGTGTGTAACTCTATGCATAGATGTGTGAATGGTTGATTGTCTAGGTGTATAGGTTTAAGAGTGCATGTGGAAACAGTTGTTTGGGTGACTGAGTGTATATATTTGTGTGTTGGTGAGCGAATATATGTTTTAGTTGTACATCTTCAACAAAGTAAAAAAATAAAAAGCATTGTATGTGAGAGTTGGTGTATATAAATTAGTATATGTAAGAGTCAGTGATTGTGAGAGTAACTATATGAATGAGTGTATAATTGTAATGGTGATTTTTTAACATATTAACTATGAGTTACTATGTGTTTGAATAAATGAGGCATTATTGGATAATTGTGTAAGTGAGTAAATGTAAGTGTGATTATTTTTTTGAGTAGGATGACTGCATAACCGACTAAGATGACTGCTGATGTGTCAATGTCTATATATGTGTATAAGTGCATTTTGATAGTGTTCTGTTAATTAGTGACTGCATGTGTAAATGATTCTGTTGTTGACTGGGTAGTTGTGTGTGTAGACTTAGGAATCAGTGAGTGGGTATGTAGTAACTGATATTGGTATGTCAATGGTTTCAAATATGGTACTCTGTATTTTACAGTGAGTGATGAAAGGTTATACTAGTGTATGATGAGATGTATCAGATTGTCATGTGGATGATGTCATCAGTGATGTCATCAGTGATGTCATTTGAGATGTCCTCAGTGATGTCACTGACCATGTCATGAATGAGGCAGTATGTGACATCATCAGCAGTGCATTGCGGGCGCGTGAGTTATAGTTAGCAGAACTAACTATAACAGAGGAATTTCTATGGTTTTGTATGAGTGAAATGGCCAGCTAACTATAATACTCCTGAAACCTATGTTTTTTTTCTGTGAATTTCTAAGGTTTTTTAACACCTTGCCTGCGGCACAGATTCTCCCCCGGTGCTGAACATTCCATTCGCGGGTGTGGTCATGATGGAACAATTCCGTTATGAGCATCGAAGGGGTTAAATGCTAATTACTAACTATAACATCTCTGAAACCAATGTTTTTTTCTCAGTGAATTTCAAAGCTTTTTTAAATGCTAATTTCTAAATATAATGTCTCTGAAACCTATGTTTTTTTCAGTGAATTTCAAAGGTTTTTTAAATGCTAATTTTTAAGTGTGATAGTAGGTATATCTATTTTTTGTACTGATTTTCTACAGTTTTTAACTGTTTATTTATAAATATTTTATTCATTAAATACCATTATATAGCTTTCTGAAAATTGCACAAAAAAAAATAATTCAAACTGAAATATTGATAATTTTTTTTGTTTTCATTTTTATTTTAATATATTTATAATATTTTCTTTAAAAAAAAAAATTCCAATTTTTTTTTCGAAGTTGCGCACTCAAAGCGTACACATCACGGTGGGTGCGTGGATTCTAGCCTCCAATTTAGAAAAGTCATGAAGGATCCGCGTACGGTGTGCGATGGCTGCGTGTTTTTCAGTTACATCATATACATTTCATATTACGTGATGTGCGCGATTGGTATGTGACCAGTCCGCGACTCCTGCACCGCCGCATTTATGATACATGCGCATTACGGTACAAGATGCTTGCGCGGTGGCGGGTCCCACGTGACGTCATATACATGCTGGGGTGCGCTGGGTGCGTAACTCCCGCAAAAAAATGTATGTTCTAAAATGATATGTATGTGTCTTTAATATACATATTAGGGCAAGAGATTATCTAAGATATTCATTAAAATAATATATTTGTACTTATAATAAACTTAGATTATTTTTTAATATGTTTTCGCGAAGTCGGGTGCATGAATCATGAGCACAGAGAACCAGGTTAGCAGAACTGCTTTAATGTCAAATGTCAAATGTCAAATGTCAAAGGCTTTTGTATAGCGCAACAATTCACCAAAAGAGGTCTCAGGGAGCTTTAGAGCCAGAGAACTAGGTCAGCAGAGCTGCTCTAGAGCCAGAGAACCAAGTCAGCAGAGCTGCTTTAGAGCCATAGAACCAGGTCAGCAGTGCTCCTCTAGAGGCAGAGAACCAGGTCAGCAGCACTGCTTTAGAGCCAGAGAAACCAGGTCAGCAGAGCTGCTTTAGAGGGAGAGAATCAGGACAGCAGAGCTGCTCATGAGCCAGAGACCAGGTCAGCAGAGCTGCTTTAGAGCCAAGGGACCAGGTTAGCAGAGCTGCTCTAGACTCAGAGAAAATAGGTCAGCAGTGCTGCTTTAGAGCCAGAGAACCAGGCAAGCAGAGCTGCTTTAGAGGCAGAGAACCAGGTCAGCAGAGCTGCTTTAGATCCAGAGAACCAGGTCAGCAGAGCTGCACTAGAGCCAGAGAACCAAGTCAGCATAACCGCTTTAGAACCATAGAACCAGGTCAGCAGAGATGCTCTAGAGCCAGAGAACTCTGTCAGCAGAACTGCTTTAGAGCCATAGAACCGAGTCAGCAGAACTGCTTTAGAGCCAGAGAACCAGGCCAGCAGGGCTGCTGTAGAGCCAGAGAACCAGATCAGCCGAGCTTCTCTGTAGCCTAAGAACTAGGGCAGCAGAGCTGCTCTAGAGCCAGAGAATCATGTTAGTAGACCTGCTGTAGAGCCAGAGAAACCAGGTCAGCAGAGCTGCTTTAGAGGGAGAGAACCAGGTCAGCAGAGCTGCTTTAGAGCCAGAGAACCAGGTCAGCAGAGCTGCTCTAGCTGACATTGACTCACTGACTGACACTGATTGCGTGACACTGCCACTGGCTGACACTGACTGACACTGATTGACTGACACTGACTGACTGACAGTGATTGACTGACACTAGCTGACTGACTGCGTCAATTTTTATCAAGGACCCCCTGAGTGCATGGAAATAGAGTTCCTAGACCAGGGAAAAGCAAATAATTTGATATGTATCAATCTAGGCAACAGAGCGTAACGAGAGGTCGAAATGAACTGAGCTAAAACATTGGTTTTTTGTAAAAAAGGGGAGTTCAATTTTATTCACAAATTATTAAAACACATTGAAATAATAATACACATTTACAATTTACATTAAACACATGTAACTCAATGAATTGAGAATACACAACAACACTGTTAAAAAGAAGCAAATAATTCAACGAGATGGAAGTTACATAAAATGAACACAATTTTTAAGAGAAAAAATGTGGCTAAATTAATCTCTACGCGCGTTTCGGCGAACCAGCGCCTTCTTCTGGAGCAGCCACGATAGTATCTACAAAAAGAAAAATATCATATAAAGAAACATTATATACAATATTACTCTTGTTGTGTAACATAAAAACACTTCAGAACAATCCAATGTTATTGTAGTAGTCTCAGACTTTCCATTTTATTTTGACCAAACGTTTTTATATTGTTATGTTATGTTATGTTATGTTATAATGGCTTTTGTAGAGCGCACGGCTACTCAAAAAGAGTGTCCCGGCGCTTTTAATTAACGAGGCTGCAGTAAAACTAACATAACACATTAAAAAAAGAGAATTGCAGATACAAAATAACAAAACAAGACACACAGGGGGCCTACTGGGAGAATAACCACGTTTTAAGGTCCTTTCTGAAGGCTAATAAACTAGAGGCTCCCCGAAGTGACAGGGGCAAAGAGTTCCACAGTTGGGGCGCCAGCAAACCAAAGGAGCGGCCTCCCAGGCGTGCTCGCTTCACTCGTGGAACGGTCGCCAGAAGTAAGGTGAGTCTCCTCTGGAGATACTTAGCCCCCATCACATGAAGAGCTTTGTAAGTCAGAGTCAAGGTCTTAAAGGCGATCCGCTTACGGATTGGCAGCCAGTGCAAGGTCTGAAGCAGAGCCGTGGCACTGGCACGTCTGTTCAATCCGTAGATTGCTCGCGCCGCAGCGTTCTGCACAACTTGCAGCCGCTGTAACAGGTACTCTGGCAGGCCCAGGTATAGAACGTTAGAATAATCCAACCTGGAGCCTATCAGGGCCTGCACAGTCAGCCTCCTGTGCTCCTCCGATAGTAGGGGAAGAAACCTCCGTAGCATCTTCAGGAGGCCGAAACACATACCCGACACTCCGAGGATCTGGGCCTTCATTGTTAACCCCGTGTCCATCTTCACACCCAAGTTCTTAGCCAGTTGGGATGAACACAAAGGGGGGGACATATTAATGGGCCACCAGGCCTGCCACTCTGGTTCCACATCGCACCCGAAGAAGAGTACCTCAGACTTATCGGGATTGCACTTGAGGCTGTGTAGATGGAACCATTGAAAACACAGCCCCAAGGCAATCCCGGATACTCTCCCCCTCAAAGTCCTCTCCTCTCTTACAAGAGAAGAGGAGCTGGGTATCGTCGGCGTACGATACGATCCGGGCCCCAAACGACTCCGCTAATGCCGCCAAAGGGGTCATAAAGATATTAAAGAGGGTCGGGCTCAAAATAGAGCCCTGAGGGACCCCGACTCCCAAAGGCGGCATCACGGCGGAATCTGGAGCGGCCCAGACCGTTTGCCGGCGGCCAGCTAGAAAAGAAGAAAACCAGCTGAACACCGTTCCCCGAAGTCCTATCTCATGGAGTCTTGTGAGAAGACCATCATGGGGAACGGTGTCAAAAGCCGCCGACAAGTCCAACATCACCAGCATGGCTTTGCCCCCTGAATCCAAGGTCCCCTTGATTGTTTCGGAGACCTCGAGGAGCGCAGTCTCCGTACTAAGACCCGGGCGAAATCCTGACTGGGTGGCATGCAGAATCTCATTTGACTCTAGAAAGTTGGAGAGCACCGTCTGCACGTGCTTCTCAACAACCTTCGTCAGAGCCGGCAGCAGAGAGATAGGCCGATAGTATAACATTACTATTAAGGATTTCATTTCCTTGCCTTGAAGGTAATCATACATGCGTAACTGTGGTAGATCATTGAACCCATAATCTTTTATCTGCACTAGTGGTCACAGAAAGAAGACAGTGTCTTATAATCATAGATTGACTATTCCCAATGTTGTAAGTTTAAAGGGTTTTTACATTGGATGGTTAATAAAGGGATTCTGATATTTGTATCTCTCTAGTTGAACCTCTAACTAGCGTGAACGATGAAGTAGAGAACACTAGAGATGGTCGCAGTTATCAGGAAGTTATTCTAGCAGGACCTAAATAATAATATGCAATGCATCTATATCATAAATAAGGTCACTTACTTTAAAAACACGAAATATATTGCTGTAATTCGATGACGCAATCTGGTCTGTACGTCCAACGAGTACCCTTTCTTTTGTTTATGTTATGTAGATATTCTAAACCATAAAGAAACAGTAAATGAACATTTGAGCCCTTATTGTTATAGCCTAGTCTTATGATTTCTTCATGGCCAATACTTAATAGACGAACAAGATTGGTGTATTACCTATTTTAATTGAGGTTTGCAGATGGATATTCCATAAACATTGATGTGATTCGTTGGTCTCGAATGTT
The DNA here is from genome assembly GCF_964261635.1 of Lissotriton helveticus. NCBI lineage: Eukaryota > Metazoa > Chordata > Amphibia > Caudata > Salamandridae > Lissotriton > Lissotriton helveticus. The sequence continues at coordinate 510,014,410 of NC_136059.1, forward strand.
GATTTAAATTTCTATATTTCCTAAAGAAATTATAGGATCTTTCAATATATTCGATCTTTCAACTTTTGATTTTTTAATTTTAACTAAACAATTAGTAAGGATATAGTTTTTTACTTTAGAAGATGAAGGTACCTTAATTAAGGAGTAGGGGTTCATTTAGACCCGCCGCCCGGAGTTAAAAAGTAGTGGCCGCAGTAATGCGTATTTATGTGAAACTGGAAAGGTATGATCCTCCTGATGTGGGGATAGTTAATTGTGATGATTGCCTACAGAATGGATAGAAAGAAAACTGGCATAAACATCTATACTATATAGTCACAGGGTAGCAATTTCTTAACTAAAACTCTTAAGGAGAGGAAGGACTGATGGTTACCTTTTTGGTTGCGCTCAGAGGCGGTTGATTCAGATGATTTTAAAATAACTCCCTGTCTGTAAAATAGAAAAAATGGTAGGGAAGTTATGTTACTCGCTCATTATTTAAAACTTGCGAGTCAACTAAAGAGTGACTAGATTGAAGGTGTCGCATTAAGGATTTCTCCCAGGACTCACCCAATAGATATCAACAGGGCTCCAAAAATCCGGCGGCGGGACACGGGGGTTCTATGCTCCTTCCACGAACGATGGCAACTGAAAGCTCTATCAACTGCTGTTATATACCCTACTTGATTGGATAAGTAAGTGCACCTGACCTGTGTGTGGGAATGGAGAAAGGACCACCAATTGCAGGGAAGTAGAAAGAGGACTCGATTCTCTAAAGGGATAACCAGGATGGCTTCCAAGTACACTGTCACTTGAGTAGACATAGATGATGGTGTGGAGCGATTAGACTCACCTAACTCAACAGAAGAGTAAAAACGGAGAAGGGAGCCATATTATCAAGGGGCACTAAGGTCAATTTTACCTATTGACCAAATACAAATTAGGAAACTCTATGTACATAGCGCAACAAGAATGATTCCAAATATAGCCATAGGCACGTTATGTATTGAGTAGCGATCTACCTAATAATTTGCAAAAGAAAGGGTCAAATCGTGCGGAATCTCATAAGGCTTGGAACTCTGTTTGATACCACTATACGTGTAAACTGGAAGAAACTCCAGATTTTCTATACTTTTAGTAATTATTAGATCAATGATTCCCAGATCTAATGTTGCTTAAATCAACATAAACGACAGTGTGGAACGCAAGGAAAATTCCACCTAGTCAGGATAATGGAAGATAACACGAGGAAGTTGCATCTTAGGTGGGCACTGAACTCAATTGTTATTGTTGTAAAAATCAAACCAGGGAATTATCAGTGACACACCGCACGTGTATGCGGGAATAAATCTGGACTCGTTATAAAGCGGTATGCGCTCTATTTTATGGATGTGAAAATCAAACCATAAAGAGAATAGTGCAACTAAATAGTATATTTGACAGAACCATAGATGTCAACATGATGGAAATCTATATCATTTACTATTTTAAAAGATTATACATAAATAATATGAATTGACAGAAAGAAGGAATGGTTATGGTAGTAATAGCTAGAAGAGGAAGAAAAGGGAACCCCAGTGTATGTGATATAATACGTGATATCACATGAGGAGAAATACTTTGGAGCTTCTTAATAATTATTTTACTCAGGACACACTATACATAACTGTCAATTTATAAACGGAATGGATCTTCAACATTACATCAGATAGAGCCAAAACAAATATTCCTGAGGTAGGAAAAATCTGCGGTTATTCTAGCAAATAGCGTGCTCCCATGGCAATTCACTATTCATTCCTTCCCGAAAGGTGTTAAAGACAAATATCCAGAACACCTCCCTCTTTTTTCTAATTGCACATCCACCATTGGAGTCTGAGATATGAATTTTTTCCAGCACTCTCCATTTGAAGTCATCTGCTTGGTGTCCCTTCTCCAAGAAATGCTTCACCATTGGGGCAGCAAGTTTGTGAGTTCTTATCGCCGAACGATGTTCGTTTAGCCGTGTTTGTATAGCGCGGGATGTTTCTCCTATATACCGGAGGAGACACGGACACTGTATGAAATAGATCAGATTTGAGGATCTGCAATTCCACATTTCTTTCGCCACTGTTGTATGGCCATTGTGTGTGAATTCTTTGCCTCTTATGATGTTGGTACAAGAGGAACATGAGGAACAAGGGAAGGTTCCTTTTATTGGATTGCCTGATACAATCGACCTTTGTACTGAATGATTTCTGTCAGATGTAGGTTGGAAGCGTGAACGAACGATATGTTCCTTAATATTTCTGTTCCTCTTGTAGGCAAAAAGTGGCTTAGCTAATTTCAATTCTGGAGTACAGTTGCTGTTTAAGATGTGCCAGTTTGAATTTATGACTTGTTTAATTTTAGTGTCCAGGGTAGAATGTTTAGTTACACAAACCACCTGGTCAGTAGTTTTTGCAGGTTTTGGTTGGAGCAAGTGATCACGGTCATAATAGCGGGCACGCTTATAGGAGTGTCTCACTAATCGGTGAGGATAGCCTCTCTCGATGAATTTGCTTCTCATCACCATTGCCTGTCTGTCGAAATCTGCAAGGCTTGTGCAGTTGCGCCTGACCCTTAGAAACTGGGAGAATGGGATTGAATCTTTTTGTGACCTAGGGTGAAAACTACTGTAATGCAGTAGGGTGTTTCTGGCTGTAGGTTTCGTATGCAGATCAACTTTTAAGATGCCCGCATCATTCATAATTTCAATATCTAAGAATTCCACCTTATCATCACTGATATGAGACGTAAAGTGCAGGTTGGAATCTGCTTCGTTTATCCAAGAGATAAACTCCTCTAATGTCTAGCTGACTGACTGACACTGACTGACACTGATTCACTGACACTGACTGACTGACACTGACTGACACTGATTCACTGACACTGACTGACTACTCTCTCTCTACTACTCACTCTCTACTACTCACTCTCTACTACTCACTCGCTACTACTCTCTACTTCTCACTCTCTACTACTCTACTATGCTCTACTACCCACTCTCTACTACTCACTCTCTACTACTCTACACTACTCACTCTTTGCTACTGACTCTCTACTACTCACTCTACTACTCTCTACTACTCACTCTCTACTATTCTCTACTACTCTCTCTCTCTACTACTCACTCTCTACTACTCTATACTATTCACTCTACTACTCACTCTCTACTACCCTTTACTACTCTCTCTCTCTCTAATTCTCACTCTCTACTGCTCACTTGCTTCTTCTCTCTACTACTCACTCTCTACTACTCACTCTCTACTACTCTCTACTACTCACTCTCTACTACTCACTCTCTACTACTCTCTACTACTCACTCTACTACTCTCTACCACTCAATCTCTACTACTCTACTACTCTCTACTACTCTACTACTCTCTACTACTCCCTCTCTACTACTCACTCTCTACTATTCACTCTCTACTACTCACTCTCTACTACTCACTCTACGACTCACTCTCTACTACTCTCTGCTACTCATTCTCTACTACTCCACTACTCTCTACTACTCACTCTATACTACTGACTCTCTACTACTCTCTCTTTACTACTCACTCTCTACTACTCACTTGCTACTACTCACTCTACTACTCACTCTCTACTACTCTCTACTACTTACTCTCTACTACTCTCTACTACTCACTCTCTACTACTCTCTACTACTCACTCTCTGCTACTCTCTTTTCTATTCTCTACTACTCTCTACTACTCACTCTCTACTCTATATTACTCACTCTCTACTCTCTACCTCTCTCTACCTCCCTCGTAATTTAGGTTAAAAAAATATATATATCTGGGCGGAGCCTAACCACACATCTGACCTGATTGGATGTCAGCACTTCATCCAAGAAGTGTTGGCAGCCATCTTGGGACCAATATACATGATAGCACCTCATTAAAAAGCATTGTAATTAATAGAGGGTTTTAGGACTTTAGTTACATTATAAATCATTTGTTGATGGTACCATACTCATTTTAGGAATTGTGGTGTGTTCTAAGGTGATTTTACCATGTGAAAAAGCCTTCTGCTGTGATATCATGAATCATGTTTGAAAGAAAACTAATATCTCATGATTTTCCCACAGTGGTTTGGAAGGGGATCTATACGATAAACTGAAAGCATATTTTCTGTAAATTCACATTATCTTTCTCAGTCATGTGAGAATGAAGTCTGACATTCTCAGTAAAACATGTACATCCAACAAGAACAGAGACTGTCAGTTGATTCCTTTGTGTTCTACTTCAGCCTCCTAGAGTGTTCTAAAGAACAACTAGAGCGCTAACAGTCCTACTTATTACAAAGGTATAGCACACCTGAAGCCATCGTGATGGGAATAAAGTGGTAACTCTTAAAACATTTAATTTAAAAAGGAACAAAATGAGGGGGTATATTATGCCATAGAAAGTATTATTAGTGCTGCAAAAAGAAATATTAGGGCACATTTTGAGTGACTTCTCAAATCCTCTTCTATTTCATTAAAAAATTCTGACATGCAGTCTCCCAAGATGGCCACCAGAGACAAAAGAGCCCAAATTTAGCCCAAATATCACCCAGATGTAGCCCAAGTATAGCCCAATGACAGAATGTCCCAGAGTGTTCTAAAGAACAACTAGAACGCTAACAGTCCTACTTAATACAAAGGTATGGCACACCTGAAGCCATCTTGATTGGAATAAAGTGGTAACTCTTAAAACATCTAATTTAAAAAGGAACAAAATGAGGGGGTATATTTTGCCATAGAAAGTATGATTAGTGCTGCAGAAAGAAAAATTAGGACACATTTTGAGTGACTTCTCAAATCCTCTTCAATTTCACTGAAAAATTCTGATATACAGTCTCCCAAGATGGCCACCAGAGACAAAAGAGCCTAAATGTAGCCCAAATATCACCCAGATGTAGCCCAAGTATAGCCCAATGACAGAATGTCCCAGAGTTTTCTAAAGAACAACTAGAGCGCTAACAGTCTTACTTATGACAAAAGTATGGCACACCAGAAGCCATCTTGATTGGAATGAAGTGGTAAGTCTGAAAACATTTAATTTAAAAAGGAACACAATGAGGGGGTTCATTTTGCCATAGAAAGTATGATTAGTGCTTCAGAAAGAAAAATTAGGGATCATTGAGTGACTTCTCAAATCCTCTTCTATTTCATTAAAGAAATTCTGACATGCAGACTGAAACATGCACTTTGAATACCAGCAGCAGACTTCCCTGGTGAGCAGTAGCTTTACTACAGTGATCTAATGAGCAACTAGAGTGCTAACATTCAGAATTTATGGCAAATGTGTGACATATCTGAATGCCTTCTTGATGGAACCAAAGTAAACAAGCATTGAAAATGCAATAGATCTCGCCCTCATTTAAGTTAAAGCAATTCTGTTTGTAATGAGGTGGCTTTTTAGCTTTGCTTTTATTATTGTTTTTTAAACTTTCATGTAAATAACATGCATCTGTATGCATATATGTATATGTATGCATGCATTTATATTTGTATTTATATAGATATACAGATTATATATGTTTATATATGTATGTATATACATACACATACATATATATAAATGCATATGCATATATATGCATATATATGTGTGCGTGTAGAGAGAGGTAGAGAGGTAGAGGTGTAGAGGTAGAGAGGTAGAGGTAGAGAGGTAGCGGTAGAGAGGTAGAGACTAGTAGAGAGAGAAGTAGAGAGAGGTAGAGCGGTAGAGAGTAGAGAGTGAGTAATAGAGAGTAGAGAGTGAGTAGTAGAGAGTAGTAGAGAGCAGTAGAGAGAGTAGCAGAGAGTGAGTAGTAGAGAGTAGTAGAGTGAATAGTAGAGTGAGTAGTAGAGAGTAGTAGAGAGTGAGTAGTAGAGAGTGAGTAGTAGAGAGTAGTAGAGAGTAAGTAGTAGAGTGAGTAGCAGAGAGCAGTAGAGAGTGAGTAGTAGAGAGTAGTAAAGAGTGAGTAGTAGAGAGTAGTAGAGAGTGAGTAGTAGAGAATGAGTAGTAGAGAGTAGTAGAGAGTGAGAGAGAGAATAGTAGAGAGTGAGTAGTAGAGTGAGTAGTAGAGACTAGTAGAGAGAGAGTAGTAGAGAGTAGTAGAGAGTAGTAGAGAGTGAGTAGTAGAGTAAGTAGTAGAGAGTGAGTAGTAGAGAGAGAGTAGTAGAGAGTGAGTAGTAGAGAGTAGTAGAGAGTGAGAAGTAGAGAGTGAGTAGTAGAGAGTAGTAGAGAGTGAGTACTAAAGAGTGAGTAGTAGAGAGAGAGTAGTAGAGAGTGAGTAGTAGAGAGTAGCAGATAGTGAGTAGTAGGGAGTGAGTAGTAGAGAGAGAGTAGTAGAGTAGTAGAGAATGAGTAGTAGAGAGTGAGTATTTGAGAGTAGTGGAGTAGGAGAGAGTAAGTAGTAGAGAGTAGTGGAGAATATTCCAAAGTTTGGCACAGCACCACTTGCACAATCAAATCATATCACTTAGAGTCCTTATTGAAGCGCTGAATCTTGGTGTATATTCAAATGCTTTTATTTTCCTTAAGTTTATGTACCACAGCCAGCCGAAACGTTTCGTTCTGTACAACAGAACTTCTTCAGGGCGTTCTTATTTCCTTCAAGTTATGTCGGTATCCTGTTGTCATATAACTAGATATTTCTTCCAAATGTTAGACGAGACCTAAGTACATTCTTATTCAAAGTGACTAGGTATCAATTTTACCCACACAATTCGGGCAGACTTGAGTAATTTATAGCATCCTCAAAGTCAGTCTTTCAAAAATTCCAAAGTATAGGACATGATAATCCAAATCCAAATGTTTCTCAAGAAAAGTCATTTTCAATCGTTCGGAATATCGGTGTTTGGGCAGATATGACCCAGGGACCCCCAGTATGCAAGGGGAATTAGTCCCCCCTCTGCAAACGTGCCAGTGGCCTGCGTTGCAGAGAGGTGTAAAAAGGGGCATAGCCTCATTACACCTCTGTGCAATGCAGCCCCCTGGCGCATACTGGAGGTTCCAGGTGGGCTAGTTGGCCCCCAGGGACCCCTAGTATGCAAGGGGAATTAGTTCCCCCTCTTCAAACATGCACGGGGGCTGCGTTGCAGAGAGGTGTAAAAAAGGGTGTGGCCTCATTACACCTCTCTGCAATGCAGCCCCCTGGCGCATACTGGAGGCTCCTGGTGGGCTAGTTGGCCCCCAGGGACCCCCAGTATGCAAGGGGAATTAGTTCATCCTCTGCAAACGCGGCAGGGGGCTGCGTTGCAGATGTCATGAGTGATGTCACTGACCATGTCATGAGTGATGTAATATGTGACGTCATCAGCAGTGCATTGCAGGCGCGCAAGTTATAGTGAGTCCAACTAACTATAACGTGGGAATTTCAATGGTTTTATGTCAGTAAAATTTCCAGCTAACTATAACTGGTGTCAAACCTATGGTTTTTTCAGTGAATTTAATAGGTTTTTTAAATGCTAATTCCTAATCGTAACTGGTGTGAAACCCTTGGTTTTTTCAGTGATATATATATAAATATATATATATATATATAAAAATATATATATATATATATATATATATATATATATATGTATATATGTATATATATATATACGTACCTTTATAAACATATATATATATATATATATAAAATGCATATCTATATAAATACAAATATAAATGCATGCATACATATACATATATGCATACATATGCATGTTATGTACATGGAAGTTTGAAAAACACTAATACAAGCAAAGCTAAAAAGCCACCTAATTACAAACAGAATTGCTTAAACTTAAACGAGGGCGAGACCTATTGCATTTTCAATGCTTGTTTACTTTGGTTCCATCAAGGAGGCATTCAGATGTGTCACACATTTGCCATAAATTCTGAATGTTAGCACTCTAGTTGCTCATTAGATCACTGTAGTAAAGCTACTGCTCACCAGGGAAGTCAAAATGTGCCCTAATTTTTCTTTCTGCAGCACTAATAATTTCTTTGGCAAAATTAACCCCCTCATTTTGTTCCTTTGCAAATTAAATGTTTTAAGTGTTACCACTTTACTCCAATCAAGATGGCTTCAGGTGTGCCATACTTTTGTCATGAGTAAGACTGTTAGCACTCTAGATGTTCTTTAGAACACTCTGGGACATTCTGTCATTGGGCTATACTTGGGCTACATCTGGGTGATATTTGTGCTACATTTGGGCTCTTTTTTCTCTATAGGCCATCTTGGGAGACTTATTTGTTATGAAGTTTCCTAATTCCCTCATTTACTATAGTCTCTTCAGTAGGAACTACTTTCGGTTTTTTACGTTGATTCCATCAAGAAGGCTTTCAGATGTGTCACACATTTGCCATAAATTCAGAATGTTAGCACTCTAGTTGCTTATTAGATCACTGTAGTAAAGCTACTGCTCACCAGGGGATTCTGCTGCTGGTATTGAAAGTGCATGTTTCAGTCTGCATGTCATATTTTTTAAATGAAATAGAAGAGGATTTGAGAAGTCACTCAAAATGTGCCCTAATTTTTCTTTTTGCAGCACTAATCATACTTTCTATGGCAAAATGAACCCCCTAATTTTTTTAATTAAATGTTTTAAGAGTTACCACTTTATTCCAATCAAGATGGCTTCAGGTGTGCCATAAGTTTGTCATAAGTAGGACTGTTAGCGCTCTAGTTGTTCTTTAGAACACTCTGGAAAGCTGCAGTAGAACACAAAGGAAACAACTGACAGTCTCTGCCCTTGTTGGATGTTCATGTGTTACTGAGAATGTCAGACTTCATTCTCACATGACTGAGAAAGATAATGTGAATTTACAGAAAATATGCTCTCAGTTTAGCTTATAGATCACCTTCCAAACCTCTGTGGGAAAAGCATGAGAAAATAGTTTTCTCTCAAACATGATTCATGATATCCCAGCAGAAGGCTTTCTCACATGGTAAAATTACCTTAGAACACACCACAATTCCTAAAATGAGTATGATACCATCAACAAATGATTTATAATGTAACTAAAGTCTTAAAACCTTCCATTAACTGCAATGCTTTTTAATGAGGTGCTAACATATTTATTGGTCCCAAGATGGCTGTCAACACTTCTTAGATGAAGTGCTGACAGCCAATCAGAACTCACGATGAGATGTGTGGTTAGGCTCCGCCCAGATATATATGTATTTTTTTCCTTTAAAATCTAAAAAACTACTGAACAGGTTTACGCCATGTAACAAAAAGGCACGACTCTGAACCATGGTCTAACTTTCTGCAAAATTTGGTGGAATGCCGTTCAGCAGTTCAGGCTGTAGCTGCGATTAAAGGTTCCTAATGAAAATTGCATGGGGAAAACACGTTTTGGGACCCCCTTTTATCTCGGCCCCACTTGAGGAATCATCCCGAGACTTTTAGGATAGGACTGGACCGGAATGCCCCACGAGTTTTGAAAATTGGGCGAAGATTCATCAGCCGGCACCACAATTCATTCCAAATAGAATGTTGCAGATTATCTATGGAAAATAAAATAGGCCTTAACTATAACTACCTACTGGCGACCGCCAGTAGGTAATACATATATATATATATATATATATATATGCGCGTGGAGGCCCATTGGTGGGTTTGAATCAGACAGCGGCACATAACTGAGGCACTCACTACAAGACCCACAAACCAACGCGGACTCATTTGAGTTGCCCATTGGAGGGCTCATATTTTTAAGTGGGAGGTGTGGCCTCTATGCCAAAATGACTGTTGCGCCGCTGGAGAGTGCAATGAGCACGAAACGCGTCCGGCGTGAATCGACAGGCATGCTGTAAACTGGATCCGCTCACCGATCTGGCTTTTACCTCCTGAGTGGATGTCAGGGTGCGTCTCCAACTGATGGGAACCTTGGAGCTTTGATATAAACGCGACCTCCCGGCCGCGGGAGATGCACCACCCGGAAATTTGGGGTCACGGAGCTCTGATCCTCAGAGTTTCAATGTGGAGGCATCCATGGAGGATTGACAAGCCGGATGTGCGCGTGGAGGCCCATTGGTGGGTTTGAATCAGACAGCGGCACATAACTGAGGCACTCACTACAAGACCCACAAACCAACGCGGACTCATTTGAGTTGCCCATTTGAGGGCTCATATTTTTAAGTGGGAGGTGTGGCCTCTATGCCAAAATGACTGTCGCGCCGCTGAAGAGTGCAATGAGCACGAAACGCGTCCGGCGTGAATCGACAGGCATGCTGTAAACTGGATCCGCTCGCCGATCCGGCTTTTACCTCCTGAGTGGATGTCAGGGTGCGTCTCCAACTGATGGGAACCTTGGAGCTTTGATATATATATATATATATATATATATATATATATGTGTGTGTGTGTATATATATATATCTTACCTACTGGCGGTCGCCAGTAGGTATATATAGTAAGGATTTTTTCTCTATGGGATTTTTGAAAATTCTATGTCTAATAACTTTGGCGTTTGTGGACGGAATTGGCTGAAATATTCAGGAAAATGGAACATTTTGTTTCTGAGCAGCCACTGAAAATTTGGGGGGGGTTTGTCAAGGGGGGGCTGAGAAAAAAGGGGGGTTCCAAAACGTGTTTTTCCCATGTTAATTTCCATAGGGCGGTTGGCCTCACTTTTAGCCCGAACGGCTGAATGGATTTGCACGAAACTTGGCAAAATTGTAGGGACTGTTAGCCCGATGTGCCTTTGCTAGGTCTCAAGATATGTGCTCCAGTGGATTTTCAGAAATTAACGTTCAAAAAAAGATATATATCTGTAAGCGCGCTCCGGGCAGCGCCCCGGTTCGCGTACCTGACGCGTAACGGAACTTCGCGAAGCGAAGCTGATTGGCTCTCCGGAGTCTGTCAACATTCTAAACAGTCCGGAGCGGCCGCCATCTTGTCTCTCGGTAGGATCGAGAGACAAGATGTGGTGAAAAACGAAGGGGAGAATGAAGGAAAGGGGGCAAGGTAGACCCCTCCTGACCCCCTAGGATTGATGAGGGGGATATTAAAGTGCCCCGCGGGGGAAAAAAAACAAAAAAAAAAAAAATTCTCAGTAGAGGCGCGTCCCGGTACGCGAACCGGGCAGCTCACCGGGCAGCTAACCGGGCAGCTAACCGGCAACGTAGCTGTCAACATTGTAAACAGTCCGGAGCGGCCGCCATCTTGTTTCTCGGTAGGTTCGAGAGACAAGATGTGGTGAAAAACGAAGGGGGAAATGAAGGAAAGGGGGCAAGGTAAACCCCTCCTGACCCCCTAGGATTGATGAGGGGGATATTAAAGTCCCCCGCGGGGCAAAAAAAAATAATTGCAATTTTTCGCGGTAGAGGCGCTTCCCGGTACGCGAACTGGGCAGCTAACCGGCAGCGTAACGGGAGTCCGCCATCTTGTGTTTTTGGAGCGTCCGGTTCGCGTACTGGGTAGCGTCCCGGCAAGCGTAACAAGAGGAACAGTAAAAAAATAAATAATGGAATAGATTATCAAGAAAACTTTGAAAAATTGTAGGGACTGTTTGTTTGATGTGCCTTTGCAAGGCCTCAAGATATGTGCACGTGTGGATTTTGGCTAATTAAGGTTAAAAAAGATATATATATCTGTAAGCGTGCTCCGGCGCGCTTACGTTACGGGTTTTGTTTGCGCTGCAGAGCCGATACGTCACGGTTATGCGACGTGTCATGAGGCGTCTCACGTGGCTACGTGATATGTCACATAATATATTTTACAGATGTAGATATTAGCTTTTAAAAAACCAATGAAATTCACTGAAAAAACCATAGGTTATAGACCATATATAGTTAGGAATTAGCATTTACAAAACCTTGAAAATTCACTGAAAAAACCATAGGTTATAGACCATATATAGTTAGGAATTAGCATTTAAAAAACCTTTTTTTACTCACACAAAACCATTGAAATTCCATATATAGTTAGTTAGTTGCACTAACTATATATCGCGCACCCGCAATCCACTGCTGATCATGTCACATATTACATCATTCATAACATGGTCAGTGACATCACTGATGACATCACTGATGACATCTCAAATGACATCACTGATGACATCACTGATGACATCTCATTTGACATCAATGACCACATTACTGATGATATCATTCATGTGACAATACAATGCATCTCCTCACATTTTAATATAACCTCTGTTACACCCAGTGTTAAATACAGAGTATAATTTTTGAAACCATTGACACACCAATACTAGTTACTACATACGCACTCACTGATTCCTACGTCTACACACACATTCACTCATGCACCCATACAATCATTCATACATACCATCACTCATCTTTACAACACTATCATATGCACTCATACACCTATACAGACACTCACACTCTGCCACTCATCCATGGAGTTACTCACACACCTAGTCAGTCCTGTAAAGAATCAATCACACTTCCATTTTCTTGTCTATACAGTTAAACATAGAGCACCTTACATTTTCAAACATATACTAACACATACTTACTCTCTTATACAATCATTGATACAAGTACACATTGATCTGCACAGAGTCACACACCTCCCAGCCAGCCACACACACACTCAGTCTCCCATACAAATACTTGGACAATCAATCAATAACCCATATAGTTAATCATATAGCTACTTATCAACACATGCAGCAGTTTACAGAACAACAGACATAATGATGCACAAATTAAGACAGTTTAGTCACTAACCCATGCACTCAGTGAGACACATTTAATCACTCACTCATACATTCAGTCATGCACCTACTAAATCCTTTGTCCAGACACGTATACTTCCTCTGTCATTTGAGATGTCATCAGTGATGTCATCAGTGATGTCACTGACCATGTCGTGAATGATGTAATATGTGACATGATCAGCAGTGGATTGCGGGTGCGCGATATATAGTTAGTGCAACTAACTAACTATATATGGAATTTCAATGGTTTTGTGTGAGTAAAAAAAGGTTTTTTACATGCTAATTCCTAACTATATATGGTCTATAACCTATGGTTTTTTCAGTGAATATATATATATATATATATATATATATATATATATATATATATTCACTGAAAAAAACATAGGTTATAGACCATATATAGTTAGGAATTAGCATTTAAAAAACCTTATTTTACTCACACAAAACCAATGAAATTCCATATATAGTTAGTTGTACTAACTATATATCGCGCACCCGCAATCCACTGCTGATCATGTCACATATTACATCATTCATGACATGGTCAGTGACATCACTGATGACATCACTGATGACATCTCAAATGACATCACTGATGACATCACTGATGACATCTCAAATGACATCACTGATGACATCACTGATGACAACATCCAGTGACTGTATTTTTCTGTAAAGTTAAAATATGTCTTACATATTGAAGAATGAGTGGATGTATAAGTGTCTGGATGAAGGATTTAGTAGGTGCATGACTGACTGACTGTATGAGTGAGTGGTTAAATGTGTCTCATTGAGTGCATGGGTTAGTGACTAAACTGTCTTAATTTGTGCATCATTATGTCTGTTGTTCTGTAAACTGCTGCATGTGTTGATCAGTAGCTATATGAGTAACTATATGGGTTATTGATTGGTTGCCCAAGCATTTGTATGGGAAACTGGGAGTGTGTGTGGGTGGCTGGGAAGGTGTATGACTCTGTGCATAATGTATGGGTTCAAAAGTGCATGTGGAAACAGCTGTATGGGTGGTTGACTGTGTGCATGACTGTATTGGTGAGTGAATGGATATCTCAGTGCTACATGTCAAAGTAAGTACATATGTAAAACACAGTACATGTGAGAGTTGACATATATAAATAACTGTGCATAAGAGCCAGTGAATGTGTGAGTGGCTGTATGGATCATTGTGCTCTTGTATCCAGGATTGTATAAGTGAGTAAATATGTTTAGTATATGTTTGAATAAGTAAGGTGTGTTTAACTGTATAGTTAAGGAAATGGAGGTGTGATTGATTGTTTGCATGACTGACTAGGTGTGTGTGTAACTTCATGGATGAGTGACAATCTGCGAGTCTGTGTTTACACTGAGTGTATCTAAGGTTATATTAGAGTCTGAAGAGGTTCATCGTATTATCACATGAATGATGTCATCAGTGATGTGATCAGTAATGTCAAATGAGATGTCATCAGTGATGTCATCAGTGATGTCATTTGAGATGTCATCAGTAATGTCATCAGTGATGTCATTTGAGATGTCATCAGTGATGTCATCAGTGATGTCATTTGAGATGTCATCAGTGATGTCATCAGTGATGTCACTGACCATGTCATGAATGATGTAATATGTGACATGATCAGCAGTGGATTGCGGGTGCGCGATATATAGTTAGTACAACTAACTATATATGGAATTTCATTGGTTTTGTGTGAGTAAAATAAGGTTTTTTAAATGCTAATTCCTAACTATATATGGTCTATAACCTATGGTTTTTTCAGTGAATTTTCAAGGTTTTGTAAATGCTAATTCCTAACTATATATGGTCTATAACCTATGGTTTTTTCAATGAATTTCATTGGTTTTTTAAAAGCTAATATCTATAGCTGTAAAATTTATTCTTCTTTAAATCCAAAAATATATTTTATATGTTTATTAATAATTTTTTTTAAATATTTTTTTTGTTTCGCTCCCGGTCCGCGAACCGGGAAGCTTCCCGTTAGCTCAATTTGATTCCGCGATCCGGTCCGCGAACCGGTAAGAAATCAACATAGTGACGGTATCGCGTTGCCGCGTAATGCGTCTTATGACGTACTGCGTTAGCGCACCCGGAAGTGCCCCGGGGCGCGGACCGAGGCGCGAAACGCAGCTCCCCGGAAGCGATCCGCGGCGCGAAAGCGCGACGTATCGCGTTGCCGCGAAATGCGTCTTGTGACGTATCGCGTTAGCGCACCCGGAAGTGTCCCGGGGCGCGGACCGGGGCGCGAAGCTTAGCGACCCGGAAGCTAACCGGGGCGCGTTCCGCAGCGCGTAACATGAGCGTGAGAGGTCATGTGACTTGTTAATAAAACTTTTCATTGGTTCATTTCACTTTTAGTTTCATAATTATGGAAGGCTAGGTCAGGTGACCTAAAAATAACACTTTTCATTGGTTGAGAAGTATTGTTTTTTCCAAATGATGAAAACCCCTCCTTCTTTCCTCACTCTGACTTTCATCATTGTGAGAGGAAGACCTATTTTGCTTGTTGGAAGACCTATTTTGCTTGTGTGAAAATGGCTTCATTGGTTGCTTCAGCTGGTGGACCCCCACCACCACCTCCACCTCCTCATGGGAAGAGAGGACCACCTCCCCAGGTGATTACCAACACTGAGGAGGAAGATGAAGAAATGGATGAGGAGGGAGAAGAACCACAATTCCTGGAAGAGTTGCCCCGGGTTTCCAGAAAGAAAGCCAGTTTCATCTGGCAGTTTTTTTCGATGCCTCGTGGACAAAAAAAAGTCAACGCGAGGTATGTCACCTGCCTCATATGCAAGGAACAATTGTCCAGAGGGACGGACAAAAAATACAGTTATGGTAATCACACCATGCATAGGCACATGACGAGGAAACATCCCCTAAATTACAGCCGGGCGGAATTAAGGGATATGCTGGACAATCCTAGACCAACTCCTGTGGCCAGACCAACAATACCGGTTTCTTTAACACCAGAGGAGGCACGGGAAACTGTGCCAAATATCCAAGAAAATTTTGGGCATATGATACATTTATGTATGCACTGTCGTGCATTATTAGCTTGTGGCAACATGAGCATCAATGCACTCAACCTTTCATATGAACACCATGATTGCCCTAACCGCCCCCAGTAATTTTTTTTTGCTCCTGTTGAGCCCTTTTCAACGCCTGTTTTTTGTTGTTTCCCCCCCCAAAAAAAACAAAAAAAATATAAAATCGTTCAAAAAATACAAAAAAAACAAAAAATGTTCAAAAAATAAAAAAAAATATAAAACAACAAAAATATAAAAAAAAAGTTCTTTTCAGAACTACCTTCCCTTTCAAAAAAAATTGCTACAATGTTTAGCACTCTGACAAGCTCTATTTCTTTTGGTTCGCTCCCGGGTTAGCTTCCCGGTACGCGGACCGGGAGCTAACCAAAAAAATTTTTTTTTTTAAAAAAAGTGTAAGTATAAGGAAAGTAAACAGAGAGTGATGTTAAAAGAAAGACAGCTATAGGGAGTAAAGAAGAGATACTGTTTAATAGATCTATTTACCGAAGAAAAGACAGAAGAGGGTATAATTGTGAAAAACAAAATAGATAACGAAGTGAAAGAAAAACAAGCATTGGCATAGCCAATAGGTCTCGCCTTTGGGACCTTCTAAGTATTTAGTTATGCAGCATAATATCCTTGGTGCAGCAACATCAACTGTTGCATGGCTAAACACGTATAAGGTCCAAAGGCGAGACCTATTGTCTATGCCATTGCTTGTTTCTTAAGTAGTATTGCAATACGTCTGACTCTTCCATGTGAAAAGATCTTATCTTGTGCTCTAAAGATTGCTAAAGTCTCGACAGAGAACAGGCTAGGCTGTAAGTAGGGTAAATTGCGCTTGGTGATCTGTTTGAGGGAGCGTCTGCTTTGCCTGGTGTCTTTGGAGATCAATTTTGATTGGTATACTGGACAATGTTAGTTTTATTGGTCCAGTAGACAATTAAACTGCTGCATGACCACACTGTGTGATCCTGGGCACACTTTACAAATCCTACCTACCATCCAGCGGCTGAAGTGCAAATTGTAAAACCTGATAGCTGGGCACAATTACAGTGTCATTGCAGGCACACCCTGTGTGATCTTGGACATTTATCACATCTCAAAGTACTTTTAAATGCTTGAGCTTGGGATAAACCCTAGAAAAGTACTCTCATGCATTTGACCTACCCAGGTGTTTGCTGCTACGTGCTTGATAAGAAATAATGCAACACACAATTGCAACTTCTGTGCCCCTTCCAAATAAACACTAGAAATCAGAGTTGTAATTAGTCTCTAGAATGAGTAAGATGCCCTCCAGCCTCCACTTGAAAGCAGGGGTGTATAGTTTGAGGGGAGTGAGGGGGGGGGGGGCGAGGGAGGCATGCAATACTTTAACGCAGGTAAAAGTGTCCAAAGTCACACCATCTGCCCACTAAAGAGCGGCTCGCAGTGGCCGGCTGGCCCGGCTGATTAGGGGAGCTGTTGGTGCCGAGCCTGGTGGGACAGGTCCCAGCTGTGCTCTGCCGGGCTGCAGGCCGCTCAGTTATTAGGCAGCTGGTGGCGTGGGGACCACTGCTATTCCGTCTGTAATGTGCCCGAGCCTCCCGGCAGGCGGGGGGATCACAAGAGCGACCGCTCCCACCCTCGGAGGCTAATTAATTGGCAGAACAAGAGCGCATTAAGGCGGATATAGGAGGGAGCCCTGTGCTGGCACCTTCTGAGTGTATGAGCTAAAGGCAGGTGGTTGTGTGTTTCAAATGCCTCTCAGACTACAAAACGCAGCGAATGCTACGTCCAAATCTGAAATTAGGAGTGCTCGTGTGCACGTGCCTAGGTATGTCTATCTAAGTGTGTGTGCTTCATAGTAATAGTCTATGTGTCACTGCATCTTAGACTGTGTGCCACTTTAAGCATGTAACAGTGTGAGGGTATGCACTACTGCGCTTGTGAGTCACGCTGTTTGCGAGTGGGTTTGTACCTGACAATTACTGACCTTGCAGTTGTGTGTGACTCACTCTGTGTCTGTGCCACTTTATGCGTGTGCATTTAACCTTGAGTGCCTGTGTATGTGGAGCGTGATGTACTGTGTGTGTGTGCGCGTGTGTGTACAGCGAGTTACTGTATGTGGCCTACTGTGAGTGTGCGTGTGTGAGCCACTGTGTTTGTGTGCGTGTCCCACGCTGTGCTGTGTATCTATCTATGTTTGTTAGTGTGTGTGTGCTGCTGTGTAGGTACCACTGTATGTGTAAGCGGGTGCTGGAGTGTATAGACAAACACACGTGAATCCTCAGTTTGTATGCAATGTACGTCACACGTAATTTACGGTCCTGTTCCGCTTTATTTTATTTTGATTGCAGTATAAAAAATGCTTGTTTATATTAGACTGGGGAATACAAACAGGAATCTAGTCTTCAAAGGGAGAGCTGCATGCCAATGTAGAACAAGCACCGGCCAGCTTATAACCCTACTCTGCGATGTTCTTGACTCCCATGCCATTGTTCACCATTTGAGTGAAGTCATGACCCCGCCTACCGAGCGGGGTAAGAAATGATGTTCACAAGTGTGGTTGTAGCTGTCTGGGCACTTAAATATGTTGCAGCTGTCACGTTACTTAAAAACATTGTGAGAGCCTAAGTAAAACTAGAGTGAATTATCGCATGGCATTTTATGTACAGCCCTAATGCTGCTGCGGCAGAATGTCACCATGTCCTGGAAATACAATAACAGAGACCAGAGCGTCTGTAAATGTCCATGAATCGGGCACCACGCTGAGCCAGGGAAACACTCGAACAATAACAAGGAGAAACACGAGAGATGGCCTGCGGCCGTCAAAGTGAAAGTACGGCCGGCGGAGGAGAAATGCGACACGGCGGGCAGGGGAGGGGGCGGAGCGGGGAGAGCGGCATGAGGGTGTGAAGCAGCAGGGGCCTGAGACGAGGCCGCCTTGCCTTTGATGTGGTAATGCGAGGCAAGCGGCTGGTGGCATTGTGCACGCACTTTCACGTGCACTGGAAGAAATCGCCTGGGAATTGCCTGATCTCGGTAAGCTCTGTTTAAGCTGCAATAGATCGAGCTCCCGATCTCAATGCGCACATGCGCATTGAGATAGGTCGCTCGACCTAAAAAAGAGAGTATAACATTAACAAAGAAGAGTTTCTTGGAGAATGTGAGTGAATGTTCAAAATAAGATTAAAACATGGGGAATAACAGAGAGAAAAAATAGAAAACAGAAAACAAAAAATAACAGAAAAAGATTAATTGAAACAGCAAAGAAATGTAAGTAACATAGAGCCATATCATCAACATAGGCAATAAAAGTTTTGCAGCTTTTATTGGCAGAAACGTGTCGCTAAAGCTGCTTTTGCGGCAGAAAACTGCCATTAAAACTACTTTTGCACCAGTTTTCTGCCAATAAAAACAGCAATAATTTTATTGGCTGTGTTCATAATATGCCCCTTAGTGTGCTTCAACTACACAGAGAAAGCATTATGAACAAATAGTGATACAGTGATCAGTCAAAGACACTAAGAGTAATAGAGACGGAGTGAGTGAACAAGAGTGAGGAACTATGAGAAGAGAGGGACTAAGAAAAAGAGTGGAAGGAGTTGAGTAAGTATGTAATAGAGAAAGGAATGAGGGAAGTAGCAAAGGCAGGAAACTGAGGATTAAAGAAATGAAGCAGTGGAACTAATAGTAGTTCAATGTGATAGAAATGAAACGAAAAGAGTACAAAATATTTACCTTATAATTGTCGTTAAATTACTCACTTTTTGTTTTTATACTTTCAATCTGTGAAAGAGAGAACAAACATTTGAAAAATATTAAAACATGTATTTAAAAATTACAAAAGACAAGGGCAAAGATTGAAGGACAAACAGTTTTTCAACAACTTTGACACTTACAGAAGCTTCTGCTTCTCCAGGCCCCCTACACAGTCCTAAAGATATACATTTTAAACTAACAGTATCTTGATGCAGATGAAGTGAGGCCTATCTTAAAACATGGTGCATATTTTGCATTGCTGTTGTTTCAGAAAAGTGTCGCAAGACACTAAAATTTTAAATAATTGCTTCAGGATGCCAATAAGATGTCTACTATCCAGAGTTTTGTTTCAGGTGAGGCCTACTCAGGGTTGCAGATGAAATTTCGAGTTGTTGAAGAGAATAGAGGACATAATACATGTGAAGGTCTACCAATGAAGTGAGTCATGTCCACTGCACTCTTCAACAAAGTCCAAACCTCCTATGTTTCCCTGGACAGACCTAAACTTGATCTGCACAATGTGATTCGTAATGATAGGAAACACAGGTGATCTAATTGAAATACATGCAATTTATTTTGCTCATTTCTCAATCACATCACTTGCGTTTCCTTTGCTTAGGTATCTCATTGTGCAGATGTAGTCTAGCATATGAAAGAATACGCAGAAGTGCAGCACTGCATGCAACAACTTTGACACTTACAGAAGCCTCACCTTCTCCATGCCTCCTACACAGTTCTACATATACATCATAAATGCAAACAGTACAGAATTAATTATACATGTTAAATGGTTTATTTTTGCTGTTCTCAGAATGTATCAAAATTCACTAAAAACAGTGACTTGAAGGTATTCATCATGTAACAGCGGGGAAAAATATGATTGTGTTTAAAAAACCCATACAACATCAGAAATCAAAATTCAGAACTCCTTAAAGTTAACTTACTTTCCATGACGTCCAAGGATGTCCTATGAACAGCTTACACTCTTTTGTGCTGTTATTACTTTCAGCCCGCCACTTTCTGAAAGAAAATCTCCATCGTTTTTAAAAACACGTTACATGCAATAAATGACTTCTTGCTCTCTACCACAATTTTCCACAAGGCCAAATCTTGTCAGAGCCATTTATAACTCTTGGATTTCTTGTAAGCCAATCCCGTCATTTGGCATTTCCGCAACTTTCAGAATTAAAATGTTGAAGATCATTTTCACAATCCTGGAATAGTAATATCTTCCCCTTCTTGCTCAGTCATGTTCTACTTTTCCTATGACACTGATACAAGCAGACTTACACTACCTCTATGACTACTACAATTATTTAATTCTCTACATCACTTTTAATCACAAAGCAATGTAAAACAGTAGACAGCATTGCAGACTTACATTCCCTCTACTCCATGTTTTGATTGGCTGCTTCAATTAGTTTATAAAAAGATACAGTTTTTCTGAACTCATTCAAAGTGCACGTATTTCTCCATAATGTCCAGTCCTATGGTTAGAAGTTATGTCTCTGAACTACACTTATCCTCAAGGCCAAATTGTGTAGGAGCCATTAGAACTTCTTGAAATTCCACAGAGCACATCCCGAGATTATTTCCCTAAAATTTTGGTTTTAAAAACACCAGGTAAGAGTTTTTAAGGTCATACGGCAATTTTGTTTTGAAAATTAAAACAGAATCATTGCAGAATGACCAGCCATTTCTAGACTTTAAATAAGCTGTGTAATGTCCTGATGTTATTGAAGGGCCGTCATGATATATAATTGCTGCAGTTACAAAAGTCCTTCCTGATATTGACAACTGCGAAGCTACAAAATTTTTAATTAAAGTTGTCAATTTTGTTCCATCAGGCCTACATCGTTGGAACATTAAAATGACATACTGGCCATATGTTCGTATAAATAATGTGGACATCATTTCAGATTTACATTGGCTACACTCCATGTTGTGATCAGCTGCTTTTACTAGCTTATTAAAGGAGACTGATTTACTGTCTGGCAAAGTTAAATATATAAATCTTTCTGAGTCTACACTAGTAGTACTTGATACCATACAGTTCTCACAGTCATGCTGCCATTGATAAGAAAGCCCAAACAGCTGATCTACATCTACACCTTCAGCATGTAATACATCAAGCATATACATTAAAAACTCCTGACAATCTTGCTGAATATTTTGAGAGAATTGTGTTTGGCCTGAACATCTGTCTAACAGATTTCGAATTTCAGACACACTTTCTATGTTTCTTCTATCAGTGGTATATTTCTCTAACACAGAATTTAACAAACTGCAAAATCTTTGATCAGAATTGACCACAATCTCTTCTTTTACATTTTTTAGAGAAAATAAAACATTAACCACTACATTAGCATAGCAGTTGACACCAGAACTGTTTTCAAACTGAAAACCAACAACATCTTCAACAGAATCCTTTTTGTTTCTGCTTGTAATTTTAGGTTCATTGACTTTTTGTCTTTTTGCTACAACCTCCCCAGTATTGTTCTCATTTCTTCGTTTCCGGCCTACCACACGTTTCTCAAACAAAGGATACTGAGGCAAATGTGGCGCATACTCTCTTCTTAACCTATTGTATTCCTTAACACAATCTAGATCCGCACAAATGTTTGTGACATCACACTCAATCAAGTACAATCCCGATAAAGTTCTAACTCGTGACAATGCCACATATGCCATACCCTCCTTGAACACAGAACTGCCAATATTCACCAATGCACTGTCTACACTTAAACCTTGCGATTTATGAATTGTCACCGCATATGCCAAGCAAACAGGAAACTGCTTACGGCGAACATATAAGTCTTTTACAAGCAAAAATCTAGCAGAACAACGAGCAATTAGCTGTACTTCCTCAATGCCATCAAATTTAATTTTTAAAAATTCAATTCCATCTCTATTTCTGTATTTCACAAAATCAACAACATTACCCATTGATCCATTTACCAGACCTCTTTCAACATGTAAATTCCTTCTTAAAATTATACGGCAGTTCAAGCACACATTCAGAGTCTTTTCAAAACCTGCAGTTTTAGATATAC
Source organism: Lissotriton helveticus (assembly GCF_964261635.1). Taxonomy (NCBI): domain Eukaryota; kingdom Metazoa; phylum Chordata; class Amphibia; order Caudata; family Salamandridae; genus Lissotriton; species Lissotriton helveticus. The sequence goes on from NC_136059.1 coordinate 510,036,909, forward strand.
TCTTCTCTAATGAATCCAATTTTGTTTTCAGATTCTCAGACAAAATAATTGTTGATCCCATATGCTCTACTCTATCAATAGCTTCCAGTTTCACAATCTCTTGCTTTTCTAAATGCAACATTTTGTTGTTAAATTTGGCACATTCTGCAAGAGTTGGCATCAAACATATTCCAGATTTCTTCTCAGTAATTTTCTGAAAAATATTCTCAGGCACAACATCTTGTTCTGGATATAAATTTGACAGTAATCGTGCATGTAAAGCTTCTTTCCCATGCTCGGTCACTTTTCCAATTCTAACATCTTGTAGAATAGTCTTGTAAACTTCATCCTTCGCCTGACGCATATTTTCATGCAGTTCAGCATAATTGAAGTTTAACCATATATTGACGTTGCCAATGCTGCCTAGGCACTTCCTGGTATCTTCATGCGTGAGCATTTTGAACACAGGTTGCCCTTTCACTGGTGTCAGCTGCAGAAGATCTCCGAAAACAATGATGTGTTTGCCACCAAATAACACATCATACTCTGTTTTGAGAACTTCTTGCATCCTCAAATGCACAAAGGCAAGCATGACATTGGAAACCATGCTTACTTCGTCAATGATAAGAAGTTTCATTTTCCTCAAGATTCTTGAAACTTCAAAACAAGCATCTCCAGATAGCTTGTGATATTGTAATTTGTTGTCATGCTCCACTGGCAGCATCAGTAAACGATGTAAAGTAATCCCTTTAATGTTATGTGCTGCCAGTCCAGCTGGAGCGGTGACAACACAAGACAGCGATGACTCTGTCCTTTCCTGCAAATAGCATGAAATTGCTTTAATGAGGAAACTTTTTCCAGTTCCCGCTTCTCCACTCACGTACAGTCGGACAGGCTTCAACGACGTACATGAGCACTCTTTCTTGTCATGACTTAATCCATGATCAATTTGCATGGTAACTTCGTCATATATTTTCCTCTGCTCAACGTTGAGTTGTCTTTCCAACTCTTCTAAGTTAACCGCATCCTCCTGAGCATGTGCCATGGCTCTTTCCACTTCATTCATAGCAGTGGCAGCTTCATTTTCAATAACAGGTCCTCCTAGTGGATCCTGACTCAATGAAGCAGAACTCTGACTGTCCTGAGAACTGTCTCTGGCAATCTCGGCTGCAATCGTTGCTTCCTGCTCAATTTCCGCATTCAACATTTCTACATATTTGGGAAAAGCAGGACATTCTATGGTCTCCTTGGCGGCATTGAAAGAGTCTTCGTAACAGAGGAAATCTCCAAGCAGTTCCTCTTCTGCACGCCAAGGCTTGAAAAGTTGCAAAAGTGCTAAATAGAAAAACTCCTTTTTTTCAGGAGATTCACCACTCAATTTTCGATGGTTTACCAAGTGGCATTTTCTTTGCTTGACCAGACATCCCTCACTTCCTATTACAGCATACACTCCTTTCTCAGTATCTTCTTTGATGTTCCTCTTGAATATGTAATTTTGCAGAACCTCATACAGACAAACATTCTCGAGGTGACTGCTTCGATTTGGATAATATGTATCCAACATGTTTGTCTTCAAAATGTTGGTACTGTTTGGCTCCTTTTCCGCCAAATACTCAATTTCCCGCACAGGTTTGAGAACTCGATTACGCGTTGCTGCAAGACCAAGACTCGCCCAAACGATACTCCTGGACTTGGCATAGAGACTTGCTGAAGACAACCGGTCAGAACATTCGTACGCTCCGATTTCTCGATGCGACAACATCTTCAGACTGAAACTGTACAACTTCTTGCTGAGGCTCTTTTCATGGGAAATGTCCTCCCACATATCCTTCAATTCTGTCTTCTCTTTTTTGGTGATGTAAGACATCACATACCGAGCCACAGCCATACAGTTATCAGCCACAAACTGTATATCCATGTTAGCATTCCACATGGACAAAATCACCGGGTTGTAGTCGTTGATGTACTTGGACTCTTCGTTCCTCTTCAAATTGTAAGTGTTTTTAGGTGATTTCTTCATGACATTGTGTCGCAGCGAAGACATCAAACTGTTTACTCTTCCTTTAGAAATCACCGGTCGTGGAAAGCCGAAACGACATTTAGTGTAGAACTTGTCTTTGTTTCGGAATTTACGACGGCAGTACTTTCCACATCGATGGCTTTGGAAACGCAGAACTTTTTCTCTTAGGTTTTTCTTCTCCTTTGCGTTTGGAACAGCACACGTACAAAACTGTTGGATGAAACTCATCACTGAGTCTTCTGGATCCGTTCCAAATTTAGGTGCATCCTTGATCCACAGCAACATATGTATATGAGGAGCACCTCTTGCTTGGTACTCTTTTCTCCAGAAGAAATCCAACACCTCTCCAAGAGGTGGATTCTTCTTATTCATGATGAAAGACATCATAGCTTCAAATCTATGATTGAAGTACCTACATACATTGACTGGATCCAAAGAGCACAGTTCTCCGGGTGTCTTGAATTCGATGTTATCTACGTTAGCATTTGCCTCTCGTAGAAATTCAAGTAAGTCTTCCCAGCCATACTCGGCACAGCTCAGAGTGAGGAACCATGTGGGAGTACCTAAGTTCCTCAGCATACATTTTAAATCACCATGACGACGGTACCAGTACTCATTAGTACCACGCTGACACGCCATGAGATTAATCAGGTGAGAATCCAAAATACTATCTTGGACATTGACTTTATCCATAAAGTCACTTGCCGAGATGTTTTGCATGTGTATACCACTATTCAAGATGTGGTTCACTGCATATGACAGTCCAGACAGATCGCTTTCAAACAGGAGATGAAACAAATAAGGAATGCATTGTCGAAACCTAGCATCTCCTGCATACAATCGCAAAGTCCGGTATTCAGAAGCAGGAATTTGATGAGGTCGCTCATCATATCTTCCTCCCTGACCTGTTGGAAAAAGCTGTGGGAAACACCGAGCTTCCAAACTTTCCTCCCAAACACTAATCGGACTCCCTTTGGCTTGTTTCATTTGAAACAACTCAATAGCATTCCCCATGACTTCCTTGGAATGCAAAGGATGAACACTATAATGTTCATATATTTCTTCACTAGTAGAGGGTTCTACTTTCTCAATTTGACCAGCACACAAATCGCTATCCTCTTCCTCACTTACTTCCTCTTCTGCAACATATACATTCTTATAGTATTTATTATTTTTTTTCAAATACAATGTTGCCTTTTTAACTTTCCTAACATCTACTAAATCTTGCCATATTTTCTTATTCTTTGTCGGAACCCCATTAACTAAGATAACCAGAGGTTCCTCTTCCACTTTTTCTACTCCAATTGTGTTAATGTTTTTCTTCAAATCTAGAGGCAAATAAACAACTCTTCCCTTTAATCCTCTCTGTAAATCTGATGGAGGCAATTTCCCTGTCTTTGGCTCCATTCTTACAATAGCCTGAAAGGGATGGATACTTTGAATCAAAATAGATTCATAAGTATTTAAATCCTTCAATTCAGAAGGAATCTCAACCAATTCCAGATTATTATGAACTGCTCTAGCAGGCATCTGGTTTTGATTTAATTTGCAAGAACAATAAGTACACACACGTTGATCCAATCCCAAATCAAAACAATTTTCTACCATCAAGTATGTTGCAAAATCCTTCCATTCACTATTATTTTCCCTTTCACTTTTTGCATATAAATCCACTAACTTAGTCTGATTCTTATAATAAGTGCGTCGACAACACACACAAGTGAAATTCGGCCTCTCACTTGATTTCACCTCAAACGTCGCAATTTCCCTCTGGAAATTATCTGTACTGGAAACCTGTACACTATCTTCCACAAGACCCTCTTCTTCTTGCTCAATTTCAACATTCTCCTCTTTACTTCCAAAGTAACAAAACTCAATTTCTTCACATATATTCTTCACATCTATTTCAGAACCATGCAAAAGAGCAGCGCATAATTGTTTAAGCATAATTGCTGGACTCTTAGCATAATACAACATTCTAACTAATTTCCTCACTTTGTTATGATGCACTGCTAGCATCCTGAAATGATGAAAAACACTCTGGCATACTCTCCTGGAAAGACAAGCCAGTGAATGTCCATGCAAACCTGTCACTTCTCTTACTCTGCAAGGATCTAATTCTTGCAACAACATCATTTTCTGCTTCAAACTTTTCTTATTAAATGACCGTACAAAATCACAAAGCAAATTGATGGAATCCTGTCGCACACTGCAAATACTACTACACTTCCAGGTGTACACAGGACCCTTAGCACGTCTTCCTAAAACCTCATTACCTAACACCTCTTCTGCCTCTGTTGTCACAAGTTTTTCTTTTTCAACTGGACAACCATCTTTCACTTCATAAGCACGACCACTGGTGTCAACTGCATGCACCAAATCATTATCCTGGAAATAACTCTCCTCATTAAAAAATGCCTCACAGCTTGAACTATGCATCCATTCTCCAGAAAAAACTTCACAAAAATTACTACGATTAACTATTCTCTTCCATCTACTATTTCTTTTGAAATCAAAAATTGCCTTGTTTAGCTTCCTAATTCTATTGATTATCAAAATAAATAACTTACGTTTAATTTCAAATGCCTGATCAATAACTTTCTCAACTTTTTTTTTTGTCTTATAAAAAACTAGTTTATGTTGACCTTTCTTAATATTTTTTAACAAATTGCCAATTATCCTGTTCCGGAACATTCGTTTACGAATCTCCCTAAACTGTTGTTTCCTTCTACTATCATGCACAGAGTTATCTCTTGCTCTAGCAGTAACATTTTTCATTGGCCTTTCTTTTCCATTTGATTTCCTTCTCGTTTTATGGACTGAAACATTTTCTGTAGTAATATTTTTTTTATTACACATATTTCTTATAAAGTGTTTTGTGCTCTTACCCGGTGCTTTCTTCGTGACTTGACAAATCTTTTTGTTAGAGGACTGCTGCGTATTATTTTTCACCTGCTGTCTTTGACGTTTTGCAGCCTTTCTCTGTCTTTCTATTGTAGGCATGGTGAAATCTTGAAATGATCTGCAGTTGAATCTGTGGAAAAATATAATAAATAATGTTATTAACCATTATTACCAAACAGTAAATCAGTAACAGTGATAAAAAACTTAACACACTACTTGACATTTTAATTAGAAGATTTTTTAGTCGTTGGCAAATTTACAATACAGAAATACCAGAAAAGAAATGACATTTATATTTATGTTACCTATGCTATTTTATATGTGAATCTGATCTAATTTTATGAGCATATTTTAATATTTTATTGAAGACACTACACATAACCTGCTTTTGAAGGTGTCTTTATTTTTAAATTAAACGGTTTACCTTTTTACTTTTTATTAATTATAAATTTTAAAAATAAATGTTTATAGTTCCAAAGGCTCAAGCAGGTCAGCTTCCCATCCTATATCATATAATTCGGACAAATCTGCATCCTCATCACGCTCTTCTTCATCCTCAGGATTTAAATCATCCAATGGATCAACATCCACTGATGTTTCAATTACAAGTTCAATGATGAGGTCAAAATCAACTGATTGCAGATTGTCGCTCATGTTGAGGTTGTCTTTATCTTTAAAGAAAGATAACAACAATGAGATGTTGCAGAGTAAGAGACAAATCTCACAGATTATAATAGTAAAATTGTTTAACAAGAGTAACATTTTGCAGCTATTATTTAGCCATGTCCAGCGATGCTGAGCAGGTGAAGCCTATGTCTAATTTTTCACTGAACAGGACTCATCTGTTCTTAACCTTGGATAAGCCTCACCGACTCTGTGTCCCCTGCACATACTTAAATGTAAAGGGGCAGATTTATGTTAAATGGCACATCCCCAGGCATGCACCAGTTAACGTGCACCACTGCTCTGCCACCCATGGTGTGCCGCATTTACAATCAGATAGGAGAAACCTGTGTCAAAACCCTGCGCCTGCTTGAAGCAGGCATAGGTCTTGACGCAACATTGTGGAGATGGTGCACCCCTGAGCCTTGCTGGAGCTGCATCGCACTTGCGATACAACTCCAGCAATGCGCCACCTTAACGGCACAGATGCGTCAAGCATCTGTGCCGTTTTTGCCCCATGCTGCGCCGCATTGTAAATGCAGCACACCATGGGTGGCGGAACAGCGGCGCAAGATGACTGGCACATCCCTGGTGATGCACCAGTCATCATAAATCTATCCCTAAGCTTCTTATCTTGTTAGAGATGAACTGCCATATGTATCATCAAAATATTTTGCATTTCCTAAATAGCGAATTTTAAGGAATAAATAGCGATTCTTTACCATTCCTAATTTGCGATGAGCAAATTGCTAATTGCAAGTTACCCATTCATTTCCATGGGCTAGGAGGCTCATAGGAATGAAGGTTTAATTTGGGATTAGCAATTTGCTCATCACAAATTAGGAATTTTTCCAAGGGTGCAGGGGTGTCTCAAGAACACCCTGCTGCACCCCTGAAAAAGAAATTTGGGGGCATATGGCACACATACATGCCCTAAGGGCATGTGTTGGCGTCATATGGGACCTTTTGTTTTTTAAAAAAAAAGCTTTTTGAAAAGAATTCACAAATTACCACCAATTTACCACAATAGTTTCCAAATCCTTAATGTCATTTTTTACATATTTTTTGTTTGATACATTGCATTTAAGTAGTCACAAAATTTGCAAATCCTTCAGTGCAATTGCAAAGTAAGGAATAGCAAATTTTGCTACTCCTTATTTTGCATCAAACTTGTTTGATACATACCATTTGTCTAATTAACATTCGCAAAGGCCAAAATTCGTAGAATTTTGATCTTTGCGAATGCTAATTAGCTTGATACATATGGCCCCAAGTGAGGCCTGTCTTACGACATGGTGCATCTTTTGCATCACTGCTGCATCGGTTTCATGTGGTACGTTTTTTTTACACCATGACATATCTGCTTAAATGCATCAATTTGTAATGTTGTCGCCTCATAGCAAATCTTTTGCACCACCGCTGCATCATAAAAGTGACGCACAGTGGCACAAAAGAGGCATACACCTATCATAAATCTGTCCCTAGCATTTTAAATGATTAATCCAGGATGACGATAAAGTGTGGCCTATCCAGAGGTTTGTTTAAGGTGAGGCCTACTCAGGATTGCAGATTAAAGTTACGCTTGATGAAGAATACAGAGGAGATAATACATGTAAAGGCCTACCAATGAAGTAAGTAATGTGCACTTTATTGCGCCAGTCATCATAAATGTATCCCTAAGCTTCTTATCTTGTTACAGATCAACCACCATATCTACCATCAAACTATTTTGCATTTCCTAAATAGCAAATTTTAAGGAATAAATAGCAATTCTTTACCATTCATAATTTGCAATGAGCAAATTGCTAATTGCAAATTAGCACCGCCGTTGCATCATAAAAGTGACGCACAGTGGCACAAAAGAGGCATACACCTATCATAAATCTGTCCCTACCATTTTAAATGATTAATCCAGGATGACAATAAGGTGTGGCCTATCCAAAAGTTTGTTTAAGTTGAGGCCTACTCAGGATTGCAGAGTAAAGTTACGCTTGATGAAGAATACAGAGGAGATAATACATGTAAAGGCCTACCAATGAAGTAAGTAATGTCCACTTTATTGCGCCAGTCATCATAAATGTATCCCTAAGCTTCTTATCTTGTTACAGATGAACCACCATATGTACCATCAAACTATTTTGCATTTCCTAAATAGCAAATTTTAAGGAATAAATAGCAATTCTTTACTATTCCTAATTTGCAATGAGCAAATTGCTAATTGCAAATTCCCATTCATTTCCATGGGCTAGGAGGCTCATAGGAATGAAGGTTGCAATTTGCGATTAGCAATTAGCTCATCACAAAATAGGAATTTTTTCAAGCGTGCAGGGGTATCTCAAGAACACCCTGCTGCACCCCTGAAAAAGAAATTTGGGGGCATATGGCACACCTACATGCCCTAAGGGCATGTATGGGCGTCATATGGGACCTTTTGTTTTTTGGAAAAAAATGCTTTTTGAAAAGAATTCGCAAATTACCACAAACTAGAAATTGGTGGTAGTTTCCAAATCCTTAATATCATTTTTTACATATTTTTTGTTTGATACATTGCATTTAAGGAATCGCACATTTTGAATTAAGGACATTTTAAGTCATTTCCACATGTGCAGTGTTTTCAAATTATGATTTGAAAATCGTTTTTGGGGAAAAGTAATGGTTTGGAAATTTATGACAAGGACATAATGGTGTATGCTTCTCTATAAGGCATTTCAGTGTCTCTGATGTCATTTTTCCCATATTACATTATAAGACCTTTCCCCATGGAGCACATTCCTTGTAAATATGCTCCCACCTGTGCATGGCGAATTTAGATTTTGACTGTTTGAGTCACATAGCCATGTTAAAAGTGACCCAAAACAATTGCAAACGTTTTAAAAAAACACATTCATGTGTCTTAAGGACATTTTAAGTCATTTCCCCATGGACAATGTTTTCTAAGTGGCGCAAAAGAGGCATACACCTATCATAAATCTGTCCCTAGCATTTTAAATGATTAAATCAAGATAACAATAAGATGTGGCCTATCCAGAGGTTTGTTTAAAGTGAGGCCTACTCAGGATTGCAGATTAAAGTTACGCTTGATGAAGAATACAGAGGAGATAATACATGTAAAGCTCTACCAATGAAGTAAGTGATTTCTACTTCATTGCGCCAGTCATCATAAATGTATGCCTAAGCTTCTTATCTTGTTAGACATCAACCGCCATATGTATCATATAACTATATTGCATTTCCAAAAAAGCGAATTTTAAGGAATAAATAGCGATTCTTTACCATTCCAAATTTGCGATGAGAAAATTGCTAATTGCAAATTACCCATTCATTTCCATGGGCTAGGAGGCTCATATAAATGAAGGTGCAATTTGCGATTAACAATGTGCTCATCACAAATTAGGAATTTTTCCAAAGCTGCAGGGGTGTCTCAATAACACCCTGCTGCACCCCTGAAAAAGAAATTTGGGGGCATATGGCGCACATAAATTTTAACAACATTCCTTTACCTCAAAAACGATTTTCAAATCATAATTTCAAAACACTACACATGGGAAAATGACTTAAAATGTCCTTAAGACACATACAAGCGTTTTTTGATTGCCTTTCCTGCATGGTTGGGTCACTTTTAACATGTATATGTAACACAAACATTCAAAATCTAAATTTTCCATGCACATGTGGGAGCATATTTACAAGCAATTTGCGCCACAGAGAAAGGTCTTACACTAAAATGAGAAAAATAACATCAGGGACAGTCAATTGCCTTATAAAGAAGCATACACCATTATGTCCTTGTCATGAATTTAAAAACAATTCCTTTACCCCAAAAACGATTTTCAAATCATAATTTCAAAACACTGCACATGGGAAAATGACTTAAAATGTCATTAAGACACATGAAAGCGTTTTTTGATTGCCTTTCCAGCATGGTTGGGTCACTTTTAACATGGCTATGTAACACAAACATTTAAAATTTAAATTTACCATGCACAGGTGGGAGCATATTTACAAGCAATTTGCGCCACAGAGAAAAGTCTTACATTAAAATGGGAAAAATAACATCAGGGACAGTCAATTGCCTTATAAAGAAGCATACACCATTATGTCCTTGTCATAAATTTAAAAACAATTCCTTTACCTCAAAAACGATTTTCAAATCATAATTTCAAAACACTGCACATGGGAAAATTACTTAAAATGTCCTTAAGACACATAAAAGCGTTTTTTGATTGCCTTTCCTGCATGGTTGGGTCACTTTTAACATGGCTATGTAACACAAACATTCAAAATCTAAATTTTCCATGCACAGGTGGGAGCATATTTACAAGCAATTTGCGCCACATAATTCATAATTTTCTCCTTAAAGCACACTATTCTCTATTTAAATTAAAGAAATATTTTCTCACCTTAGCAAATACTTTGAGTTTGAAAACAGTCTCAGAAACACACCAATTTGTCTTCAGCAGAGCAAAAGGTATGCACTCCAGAGTCTGCAGCTATCAAAAGCACAGAAATGCTGTAATTCTTCACACATATTTCTCATGTCACCCAATCAAAACTCTTCCCTCACTTTTTTTCAAATGAAAACCCTTCCCCCCTCTGCCCTTTCTGTCTTTTCTGCATGGCAACCACCTCTTGGAAGACTTCTGGTGTTTGCAAGTTCACACAACTTTGTTGCAATTGAACTCTGAACTCTCAGTGCACCTGCATATCCAGTGCATTCTTTCATTTAATGATTTTTTATTGACCATTCAAAATACATCTTTCAAAGAACACATCCGTGCACCCTAACTTTCTGTTTTCAGCAATCAAAATCCACCAATCACTGTTACTGCTTCATGAACACAGAAACTCCACAGTTTTTTTCATTTTAAACTCTCATTTTTTCAACTGCCATTTCATTGCCACACTTCATCTGACTGCAGGAGAACCTTCTCTCACCATGTTTTCTGTCTGGATTGTTGGACATAGTTATATTCACTGGGCTCAAAGGTACGTTGAAAACAGGAAATTACCTAACCTCAATTTACAAGATGTGGAAATTAAGTGGTTTGGCCACAGAGGATTAAAATGTCACCAATTGATACCATTGGTGAAAACCTTTATGCATTTGCCCAAACCTGACCTGTTAATTGTGCACTGTGGAGGTAATGACTTGGGCACTTTGACTGGTGTAGGTCTGGAAATGCTTTTAAAGGACACCTTTGAGCAATTAATGGCACTTTTTCCTCAGACTGCCTTGGTATATTCAAATATATGCCAAAGACAGAAATGGAGGTGGTCAAACCAATTTTGTCCACAAATTGAGAAGTCGAGGAAGCATGTAAACAAATCTGTTTCAGCTTACATGAGAGACCATGGAATGGGCTCCCTGTACAACAATAACTTGCGTTACTACATGCAAGATATCTACAGAGGAGATGGAGTTCACTTCTCAGATGAGGGCAACAGAGTTTTCACTCTGAATTTAAGAATGTGCATTGGTACCTACTTATAAGTACCTAAATGTACCATAAACCCAAAAGCTCTTCTCAGAGCTACCCTACATCTGATCACTCACAATTATTATTTTACTCTAACATTTTTCACTAATTTCCAACAAAATACGCTCCCTGGGGCGCTACCCGGTACGCGAACCGGGAGCTAACCTCGCGAAATTTTTTAAAAAAATGGTTTTTTCCGCACATATAAGCCTCCTCAGCCACCCTCACAAAACCTAGGGTGTCAAGATAAGTCTACCGTGCCCCCTTCTACCCATTCTGAACATTATTTGCCCTCCATCTTGTATCTTAATTCGACCGAAACACAAAATGGTGGACTCCCGTTACGCTTAAGGTTCGCGAACCGGGGCGCTCAACAGTTCGCGTACCGGGTCGCTCCCTGGGAAGCGCACCATCAAAAAAGGTGGGAAAGTAGTTCACAGAGAAGCCACTGGAGACAATTTCACCAAATATAGATTAGCTCATACTACATACCAATCCCTACCATTTTCACAAATTTGATTGGAATTCCATTTAGTCATTTAGCCTGTAGACCTCTCTAAATACCCTGAGGTAAATTACTTCACAAAACACATCTGAAGTGTTGGAATTGACAACCAATGAAAATGTTACTTTCATTTTCTATTTTTTTTACCTGACATTTCATTGGTTATATACCTGAATATATATAAAGGAAGAGAAGAAAACACAGCCATTTTGACTACTACTTCTTGCTGTACATTTCAATAGTATTTTCACTAATTCCTTCAACTTCTTTCTAAAGGTAAGTTTTTATTTTTAAAACTGAAGTATATTGTGCACTATAAGTTAATATGGTAAACTTTTTCTGATAGATATATACTATCCCTCTGTAGTAGTTATAGATTTAGAGAGACTTCTCTGTTATAGTTATGGATGGAGTTAGGCTTCTCTTGTATAATTATGAATTTACTTACGTTAAATCACATACACATTTTTATATTCCTACTTCCACTCTGATACTATACACTGCCCAAAGATAAATTCACTGATAAAAAATGCCTATCTAAAATTATTCCCAACATTGCCCTATCTCTACTAATATATATCTTTTTTAATTCAAATTTCAGGCAAAATGGAAGGCGAAAACCAAGTTTCTTTTGAAATGGACCTGCAAGAGAGCAGCCAAGAATTGATTGATACAATTGATCAAATTGACATTGAATTTTTCGATGAAACTTGGGACAATGAACTACTGCAATGTGTACAAGCAGTAGATAACCTCCTTGCAAATGAGGACATTTTACACCCTCAGAGACTACAATGTATATTCCATGATAATTATGAAATTTCTGACAATGAAATGTTAGAAAGTTTAATAAATTATGAAACCCAATCACATTAAAAAAAATGCTTAAAAAATAAAGAAAATAAAAAATAATCAACAAAAACAACAATCAATTAACATACAGCATTTGAAAAGTCTATCATTCATTTTTCATTGCAGTACGCTGCCCAGAACGCTTCCCGGTTCGCGGACCGGGCGCTCCCCACGGAAAAAAATAATAATTTTTTTTTGTTTTTTTTGCCCCGCGGGGCCCTTTTAAAACCTCCACATTAAACCTAGGGGGTCAGGGAGGATCTAGTATGCCCCCTTATGGTCATTTTCGCCTTTGTTTTGGCCTCCTCTTGTCTCTCAATCCTACCGAGAGACAAGATGGCGGCCGCTCCGGACTGTTTAGAATGTTGACAGACACCGGAGAGCCAATCAGCTTAGCTACGCGAAGTTCCGGTACGCTTAAGGTCCGCGGACCGGAGCGCTGCCCGGAGCGCGCTTACAGATATATATCTTTTTTTAAACGTTAATTTCTCAAAATCCACTGGAGCACATATATTGAGACCTAGAAAAGGCACATCGGGCTACCAGTCCCTACAATTTTGCCAAGTTTCATGGAAATCCATTCAGCCGTTCGGGCTAAAAGTGAGGCCAACCGCCCTATGGAAAACTCAATGTTAAAAACACGTTTTGGGACCCCCCTTTTTTCTCGGCCCCCCCTTGACGAAACCCCCCCAAATTTCCAAGGGCTGCTCAGAAACAAAATGTTCCATTTTCCAGAAAATTTCAGCCAATTCTGTCCACAAACGCCAAAGTTATTAGACATAGAATTTTCAAAAATCCCATAGGGAAAAAATCCTAACTATATATACCTACTGGCGACCGCCAGTAGGTAATATATATATATATATATGTATATAGTCAACAAAGGGTTACCCCATCGGAAGAGCCCACACAGGTAGGTATAAGTAATCGTATTGTAATGGAAGCTACAGCGGAGTTGAACAGGATGCCTCACATCAGTTAATGAAGCCAACGCATTTTTGTGGTCACCAGCACTTTGTCACAGGCATGAAACACAGCAAGGCAGTCAGGGCACCTGTTTTAACTTCTGATACCCGCCCCCAGTGGGCGTCACAGCCGCTTGGCCCTCTGGTAACCGTAGTGCTCATCGTTTTTCTCCAGTGAGTTGTCTTGCAGTACAATGTTAAAAAAATAAAAACCACAGTGGGTGATGCGAAGTCCCATTTCTACTGGGCTGCACCTTATGACTCCCATCCAGCCCTAGCAATAACACCAGCGAGCAATCATTGTTGCATTTTATGTTCTTTTGTGTTTTTTTCAGTTACTCACGCAGTTATTTTCAGAAACTATTGTTGAAAAACTGGGGTATAAGAAATATAGAGAAGCTTTGTTACATTTGCAACTACTGAACTCCCCCAAAACATATCTCTGGTTAGCACTTTTCTAAAATATGCTATAAGAGATAGAAATTCATTGGGCATGTAATTACGCACACTACATGTGTAAATATCTTTAAATATTTTAAAGAAAACTGTTTTTCTTGCTCAACTTGATACGGTTTATGTATTATCTAGCCACAGAAGTCTTTGGGGTGGTGTTGCCACTTTTCTGAATTTTTATTTTTTTATGCTTTTAGTAATTTTAAATTAATGTTTGAATGTATACGTTTTTTACTTTGTTTTTATGTCTTGTTCTTTTATGACCTATCATAGGTCGAATAAAGATTCTTTGACTGACTGACTTACTCTCCTACATGTCTCTGACAACTTGGGTGACGATAGATACAAGCTGTCACTGTTGTTTCTGGGACTAACTCTGGCAAAGTGGGCGGGATATAACGAGGGTAGGAAAGGCCAACACTCCACTATCGCTTGTAGTCTGGCAGTAGGGGATGGATCACTTTATGGGCCTGGAGGTGGCAGTATACATGGCAAAGGATTGTCCACAGGAACACCACAAGATTTGGCAGGCGTGGGAAGATTATAAATGAATTGTGCTGGAACCTGTCTGATCTTCGATACAATTGATAGATGAAATTTGTCAGTTTATGGGATGAAATGGGTATGGAAGGGTACGGAACTAGTGTTCGGAGTATTGACCTGTTATGCATCTTATTATTGTCCTGTGGGCGGGATTGGGCTACGTGAGCATGCATTTGCTTCTGTTTCTGCCTATTTTGTTTTCATTCCTTATTTCATGTACCAGCACTTAGGGCCATGTTTCTATTTAAAAGCAAATCAATAAAATCTATTTTGAAAAGAAATTCGCCAGCAGCAATACTAAACAGACGCATCAGCTTCCTTCTCTGGATGCGCTACTCACCATTTATGAACACAAAATTATATCTGATCTGTACCACAAGCCCGCAGATGCTCATTTGTGTCTAAACTGGACTTCATGTCACCCACACCACACTAGACTCAGCATCATCTAGAGCCAAACACTCAGAATAAGACACATCTGTGGCAATGAGGACACTTGTAAAGAACATACGCAGATGCTTGCTAGATCATTTCAAATGTGAGGTTATCCTCCACATATCATTCAGAAACAAATTGACAGGTTTTTGCAGTTACCCAGGGAAGTATGCATTTGGAATAGCAACAGCAGAAACAAAACTGACAGAATCCCATTTGTGGTTGATTATCATCCATCAGCTCCCAACTACAGAAAGCATAATGCAAAAACATTTCCCTTATTATCCATTTGTGACAAATTGCACAAGGTTTTTTCCAAAACCATCAGTCATTGCTTGCCGCAGAGCTCTCAATTTAAGCTCTATTATTGTGAGAGTTGAACTGAAGCAAGCTGTAATAAATGCAGGTGTTCATTGCTGTGATTCTGAAAGGTGCATCACATGTGAAACGCTTTTACAAACATCATCAGTTACTAGCTCTGATATGAGATGGACACATTCCCTTGCACACACAAATATACACACACACAACTCAACCACATACACCCCATATGCACAGTAACAGACACACACACAACTATACCCACTGACAAATGCACCCACAATGAGGCAATTCACCCTCGCATATTCACATACACACAAACAGTGACACACACTTCCACACATATTTAAATAAACACAACAACTATACTTACACAATCCCGTAAACTCAACACCAACACAATCACATAGACACACCCAAAAACCTAGGGGGACATAAACCAGCACACACCTACATATACACACACACCCCTACACACACTTCCTCACACACACACTCCTCCACACACACTCCATCACCCACACAGGCACACCGCTACACCTACACACACCCCTTTACACACCATGACACACATACACACATATACCCCCACATATTCAGTGACACACACATTCCCATTTGCACCTATAAACACCTTAAGACACAGTCCCTTGCACACATGCACATTATCACCCACACTAAACTACACGCACACCGTCACCCCCAAACACAATTGCATGCACACACCCATACTCTGGCATGTACACACCCAGACATGCACATACAGAAAACATCCCCAGACAAGTCTGCTCTCACAATCACACAAACACACACACACACTCAATTTCTCACAGATTTACACACACTATGTCATACACACGTGCTCTTACATACAAAGATATTAACTCACATGTACGTGGACTTATGCACAACTACACTGACACACACCCTGAATCACACACATACATCCCTGCACAATCATTGCTATACACACTCACATACACATCTACACACACCTCTACACACATTCACTTGTACTCAGACAGGCACACACACATTGTTGCAGGGTGATCTTTTCATACTATAAATGTGCTATCTAAAATAATAAGATACATGTGTGAAATGCAGGAACTGAGTCAGAGTGGCACTTTATTCGTAGAACAAGTTCAAACAGTAAATGTCAAGAACGACATCACTATTCAATAATGACATCACTATTCAATAATAAAGCTATGCAGTATTAGCAAAGAACGAGTGTCAGAGACATATTTGAAACGAAGAGAAAAACCATGCAATCTAGTAAGTTCTAAAATCATGGCAACGCAAAGTAAAGTTGGTTGGAAAGCAAGGGACTCCTATATATTAAATGTACAAGCTATACATAGGGAAATTCAACAATGAAAAAAGATTGATAGCTTGCCTGCATTTAGCTTGGACAATGCCAAAGACTCTGACGATCTCGTTACAGTAACCACTTAGATTATGAAGCAAACCATAACAGTTCTATGAAAATATGTTTTTTATTTATTAGTTTCTATTAATTCATCTTGTTGATTTTTTTGTTTATAAAAATTTTTTCCTTATGTAAACTTTGTTCATATTTTTATGAAAGATAAAAAACCACATACAATGATGACATATATGCATTAATCAGTGACAGTAGATAAATATAAATACGACAAACGGAAAGTTGATGAATGCAAAGCAGCAGATGTGGACTATGCGTGTTTCGGCATTTCATGCCTTCCTCAGGTAGCCGATAAATACTATGAAGCACACATGGGTAAAACCTAAATAGTGTCCCCAGGCTGCTGTTGTCAGTACGCGCGTTTCGGCATTTCATGCCTTCCTCAGGTAGCCGTCTATTGCTCTAGAATATAACATGTCATACTCAATTCCTATTGTCCTCGTAGATTGCATAACCTTTCCTTACGATAAATACTATGAAGCACACATGGGTAAAACCTAAATAGTGTCTCCAGGCTGCTGTTGGCAGAAATTTTATAACACGCTCTATGTGGCTGTAGCTTTAAAAGCGGATATAGAATACGTGGAGTCCCTTAATATCACCAACGGGATAATGCAGGATACTGTAGCACACTATAATTAGTCGATAGGTCCGATATACAGCCAGACCGTATATTTTCCCCAAAAATTTTGCTAATCTCATCAAATCAGTTAAGGGGGACAGTCAGTATTCTACAGATTATCGATTTCACAGATAGATAATTTGTGAATCTCGGCCCAGGCAAAGAGTAGTCAATGATCCTATCTGTTCCGCAAGTCCGAACAGAGATATGTCCCTGTAGGCAGAATGCCCATCAAGGAAAATCAGCCTCCGTGTGAGTCAATACCTCGACAGTACATGTTACGCAAAGGAAAGTGAAAGAGAGAGAAAAAATTAATTTCAAAATACAATAAGCATTATAGCCTCATCCGAAGATGCTAGTGAAGATGGCTGATGGGACACATCCAGGCGTTCATCGAAAGGACTGCGGGCAGCTCTTTTATACTCTTTTAATGAAGAATTATTGACCACAGAATCACAACATTAGCAAATGCTTTGACCGCAGGACATGACGCACTTTGGTCACTTATTGGAAATATTAGGAACACATAAGTGACACTACATTACAAAAGTTTACCAAAAGGTCACTTGATGTTTGACCGTAATCATAATTACATTGAACATTTATTGAAAATGATTTGCATCACTTCTCGGAAACGTTTTAAGAAAGCAGAAGAATACAACAGGTTTGAGGTCACTTGTAATTTCTAAAGCTGTGGAACGTTACTATTACTCTTGGCCAATTTTGTACTTCTAAATGACAGACACATCCTGTTATTGCTACATCTTGATGTTCTGAAAGATGTACATGAAGAGGTCATAGGAGAGATACATCTGAGTAAACAAGAGGGCCAGGGGCCTACTGCCTCCTAGATGCTCAATGCAGTGTGGACAATTTTAACACAACCCTGTCTGTGGGCTGGCAGGGACAATTGAGACTCTTATGCTTCAGATGTGGACAGAATGGGCCTGGGGTACTATACGGTAAAAACTAGACCCTACTTCAATCCTTCCTCTTGTTCATTCTTGAAATAAATTCTTACTGCATACCTTGCAGGCCCTTCTTCTTGATGAGGTATCCCAGGGGTGTCATTCACATTGGAACATTGGCACATTTGGAACATTGGTTCTCCTATGTCTTCCTTAACTCTATATACTCTCATTCAGGTATGTCAATGAGGGATGTATATGATGTCTGTGTAGGTGATGGTGGATCCATATTTAAATCCTATCTCAGTTAGCATCTACTGGTGGTCAGTTGGGGGCTAGTGACCTGTCACATGGTAATGGTAGTAGGCTGCATTGAATGTAGTCCTGTTGTTGTGACTTCTACTACTTCTATAAGTGCTAAGTTATTCTCATTCCCTATTCTATTCTTTTTCCTATATATAGCCTTTCTGAATGTTCCCTATTCCTACAAAATTCATACCTCCTAATTTACTATCAGTATTTCTAGCAAAATGAGAGAACAACTGCACAGTACAACAGAGGAGCATTCACACACGGAAAACCGGGAACACAACATTTTTATAATGGCAGACAGCCATGAAGGCATCCAGTCAAAGTTCAACCAATCAGTGGCTGTGTCTGCTATGGCACCTCCTCCAGCAATACTATTCTTTTCTATGTTGTTCAAGTCCTCAATGGCCTTGGTGATGGAGCCATTTTCTTCATCGTTGGCAATTTGCAGCACAGACTCCCTATCCAAAGGCATACCCTCCTCTTGGTCTTTCTGAAGATAGCTGGACCCTTTTCAATAGGCAGAACTCCTGTGGTATGTCTTTCAATGCTGTCTATCCATAGTACTCAGCATACCGCCAACCTTGTGGAGCAAGGTAACAGACCTGAGATGGGCATGGGTGATATTGTATGCTGAAACGATCAGGGAGACTTTGTGCATTGTTCTAGTGAGCACAGGCTGCTCCATCAAGGAGGCTGTTGGAGATAGAGACGTTCTCTGCAGGCCCAGTCGAAGTCCATTAGGCTGCAGGTGCCATATTGCATGTCCAAATTATAGATGATGCTGTTGCATCCAGAGTTGCATCCAACAGGTACCGTGCCATTTCCTAGAAAACAGAGAAGAGGTGACTTTAATTTGTAATCTTTAATACTTTTGGAAATTTTCTCCCCACCCCACGTAGACTTCCAGTCTATCCCATCTTCATAATCTTAGTCTACCCTATGTGGCACTAAGTACGCTGCTCTATACCGCAAGTAACCTGGGGCACTCCATTTGTCATGGACGTAAATTTAAGCAAATAAGCATAAAGCAGTTCTATTTTGGCATGGGCAATGTAGGGTGTGGGGCAAAGAGCCATTACAGTCGGGTAGTGATCCTGTTATCATAAACCCATTGTTCCTACCAAAAGCTATACTACAGTTGACATCAGGAACTCCTATCTAAAATATCTCAGTTACTTCTCCCTCTATTCTGGAATTGTCAGTGATAACCTCATGCATCATTGGGGTGTGGTCCTATACTGTTCTATTTACCAACACTTCAGAGATGTTGGCCTCAATAATCTGAACTTGCCCCTGTATCCTGCAGAGGGACAGGTGTAGGAGCTATTCTACAGTGTGTGGTAGTATTTCCCTTAGGAAAACCAGCCTATCTGCACCTACTGCTTGGGGAATATATGAGCCACATAACAGAATTCATTATTTTCCTGTCTCCCTATTGTGGCCATCTCATTTTACCACATATTGTTGTGAAGGGAGTCCTGAGCAGCATGCTGTCTAACTACTTGGGCAGTATTTACATTATTGCACTATTACTTACAACAGGGGAATGGGATGAGGACACAGGGTGCACAAAGGTATTTGGTATGCTGACTGTACTGGCAGAGGATGTTGAACCTTGGGAGGTGACATGTGGTGCACAGTGGTATAGGCAACTTCAACATTTTGGAACACAAGCCTTTTTATCAATGCAATGAGAAATAACAGCAAACCAATTAAACAGTCCCAGTGCCACTCCGACATTAATGTAAAATATTATGATACAAATACATAACTTCTCAAAGGACACTTCTGGGTGGCGGCGGCTGAGTCCATAGACGGATACATGGGTTCAGATAAATCTGGGCGATGGGTCACTCCTGTCAAGACGTATACCAACAGAAAAAGGAATTAAACAAGGATGTGTTTTAGCACCCACACTATTTAATTTATTTCTAGCAGACCTTATCCCACGCCTAAATAATTGTACCTCACATGCCCCAAAACTAGGAGGCTTAACACTGCCATGTCTCCTATATGTGGATGACATAGTCCTGATCAGGCAAATGCAAGTAGGCTTACAACATCTTTTAAACGTTACGCAGGACTAAAGCAAATGGTCGAATGATAAATCTCTGAAAAACAAAAACCATGACCATGACGGTCAGCAAAAAAAGGGAAAAAATCTGCAGCTTGGATAAATGAGGAAAGTGGTCAGTTCATGGGATGAGAGGGGGCTAGAGCGGTACAGAACTGGTGTTCAGAGTATTGACCTGTTATGCATCTTATTATTGTCCTGTGGGTCGGAGTGGGTTTGGGCTATGTAAGCAGAAACAAAAGTGACAGAATCCCATTTATGGTTGACTATCATCCATCAGCTCCCAAATACAGAAAAAATAATGTAAAAACATTTCCCGTATTATCCATTTGTGAAAAGTTGCTAAAGGTTTTTTCCAAATCCACTAGTCAATGCTTATCGCAGAGCTCCCAATTTATGATCTCTTACTGTGAGAGCTGAACTCAAGCAAGCTGAAACAAATGCAGGGGTTCATTGTTGTGATTCTAAAAGGTGTATCACACATGAAAAGCTTTTACAAACATCATCAGTAACTAGCTCTGACACATTCCCTTGCACACATACATACACACACACACACACATCTCAACCACATACACTTAGTCACATAAGCATACTCAACTACACCCACAGACAAATGCATCCCACACTGAGACATATTTACACACACATCCCGTACATTCACACACAGCTACACACACTTCCACACATATTCCCTCACACACATACATATATACACACACAAACACACACACACACAACTATACTTAAACAACTCCATAAACTTAACACCCACACAATCAGATACACCCCCACAAACATTGAGAGACATACACCAACACACACATGCACACCTACACACACACACATCTACACAAACACCTCCACACATTTCCACACACACTTTATCGCACACAGTCCTCCATACCCACTCGATCACACACATATTCATGCCGGTACACCTACATACACTCACCTTTACACTCGATCACACACATACACCACCGCATATTCAGTGCATGCACACACCCACAGATTCTGGTATGCACACACCCAGACATGAACATACAAAAAACATCCACAGACATTTCCTCTCACACAAACACACGCACACAATGTCTTACAAATTCTCACACACAATGCCATTCACACATGTGCCCTCACATCCAAAGATATTCACTCACACTTACATGGACTCATACACAACTGCACTGACACACACCCTCACACACTCAATCACACACCTACACCCCTGCCCAATCATTGCTATACACACTCACATGCACATCTACACGGATCTCTACACACATTCCCTTGCACACACATATACACACTGTCCTGCACCCGCTACCAGAAACCACCCAATACTGCGGGAGCGAAGATAAATCCCAGTCCTCCTCCTCAGCCCCTGTCCTCACCAACTATCATGAATACCGGTGGTGGCAGACAAGAACCACGGAAGAAGGTGGGGAGTGAAATCAAAACACAAGATCTGGACCAGCACTCATGGTGTAATGCTGCCTCCCTCTGTATGGACTGGGACCCCAGGGCTACCTACAGGAGCAACAGAAGACAGATTAAGACTACAGAACCATAGTCATATGCACATGATTAGGCATTACACTTGGATGACAGAAAAACAGTCTTACCCCTTATATAGTGTCCAACTGCTTTTCCTCAAGCTGTAGATACTGTCCCAATTAAGCGTCCTTAGCACAGTTTTCTGAAGCAAACTGCACGAACATGCTTCAGGAGAACTACCATTCCAGAGTCCATAGTCCAGATAATTAACATAAAAATAAAACTCCCAAAACAAAGAGCACCTTCTTTGGTAATCTAAAACAAGAATAGAGGAACCGGGGAAAAAGCCAAAAAACACGGCAAAAAACCCTTCCTGTATCCAAACAGTGAAAGGTAAAATACGAAAAGAGGCAAATACGCTGTCAACAATAACAAAATACCACTGCCACGCCACAAGAATAAGTATGAGGAGAAATAATGACTTATCTTTGACGCGGCAGCAATGAAGAAAGAGGAAGGACTACCGACGTGGGATTCCTTTATGCTGGTGTTATGGACTCTGATTGGTTACTGTATCACCATGACTACCGCTGCCATGTTGGTTAGGGTAGTTCATGGTTGATGGTTTTTCTCTTATCTTCTAACTTGCTGTTCAATAAAATGAAGAAAGGACTAGCAAAATCCTTGCCTCCGCTTCCTGACATAGAATTGATATTCCCTAAATGGGTGCATCCCTTACAGACACGAAATATTCCAATAGACCCTCAGAGCCTTTACTGGACAAAAGAAAAACTCTGGGCCAGGGAAAACAAGCAATAGGGAAAAAACGAGGATTTACACGAAATAATGTAGCCGCGTTTCGTCTCCTCTTAAACACCGCTACATTCACTATACTAGTATTGCAGCGGAACCTGGGCATAAAAATCACCCTCAAAATAACTTTCACTACCGCAGAAGAATCCACAACTAAATGTCTGTAGAGGTCAAAAAGATCCAATATGTACTTCATTCCAAAGTACCGGCGTGTAGCGTCCTGAATCCACCAAACCGGAAGCCGGGCAAAGATCAGGACAGGAAGTTCCGGGAAATCCAAGGTATCGGCAGATACCTTCCGGGTCACAGGACCGGGCAAGAAACCAAGCACTTATCAGGTGCCTGAAAGGAGCTCAAATACTCCGTAGAGACCCAGCCCACTTCCAAGTGTATGCCCAATCAAGCACGCATAGCAGGCAAACAGGACGACCAGTGGAGGTAAGAGAACACCGCTCTGTCAGTTCCCAGCACACACACACACACACTACTACTACTATAACCATACACATGGACATGTTATGTTATGTTATGTTAACGGTTTTTGTACCGCGCACAGCTGCCCCAGCAAAGGGGCGTCCTGGCGCCAAGGAAGGTATACACAACATCACAAACATATATACACCCATAAGAAACCATACACTCTTTCACACATGCACCTAGACATGCACATTCATCCAGGTCCACAGACATTTGCTCACACATCTCATGGGTTGGTTAGCAAAACTGGGTTTGCCGTCTTTTTACACCTCTCCCAAATGAATCACTCCTAACTCCAAGAATATCCTAAAGAAAGCATATTGGAACATTTTAGTGGCCCAGTGGCACCAGTCACCTAATTTAGGTTCTTTCTCACTCCAATTCCTGATCTGCAAACATGCTCCTAAATTCGAGGGCTACCTCGATGAGATTACCCCCCTTTGGTGAAAAGAATATATATCAAATTTCGCTTTGACATCTTGCCGTTAAGAAACTTCACCAGTATAAGGTCTCAAGATCTTTTTCTGATGACAGATTGTAATTTGTGCAGGCATAAGTGTGTGGACATTGATCACTTTATGTTTTTCTGCCCATTCTACTTCTGCCTTTGATGCAAAAGGATACGCCCCTCGTGCCTCATTTTTGGCATTGATAGATTTCTGATGGCTCATAGAATCTTCACAACTGATTCCTCGAGTAGTATAGTATTTACCATCAGCCAATACCTTTTTTTGCCGCTCAGTCCATATAATTTAGGTTTCTCCTCATCAATCTTAATAATTTATGCTAAATGTTTGGGTTTCAGTTGATTTTTTAATTTTTACTTTGCACATGTATTGATAGGCACCCTGTCAGACTATGTAACTGCGCAGGATCAGGAAAGTGGCATCCCTCTTTACACCTGATGCCCTCCTGCAGGTCATCATGGCTCTCGTCCTCTCCCGCTTAGATTTTTCTAACGCGATCTACCACGGTCTGCCTAAAACATCGGTGGCCAGACTGCAAGTGGTGCAAAATCAAGCGGCGAGATTGGCCCTAGGGATCCCGAAGTGGCAATCCGCCAGGCCCCTCCTTGTCAAACTCCATTGGCTCCCCGTCACCGCCAGGTCGACTTTCAAGATCGGCTGTCTTATTTTCAAATCACTAACCGGGCCTTGTCCCGCGTTTGTGAAATCTCTGATTATACCCTATTGCCCGCCCCGGAATCTGAGATCCTCTCATCTTCACCTTCTCACTGTCCCCTCTTACAAGCTCTGTAGATCTGGAGGCCGGAGATTTGCATACCTGGCCCCCAAGCTTTGGAATTCTTTTCCCTCTTCTCTTAAAGTCTCTAATTCTCTGACTCTTTTTCGTAAGTCTTTAAAAACCTGGCTCTTCCCTCAATCTGGCTAGTTCTTCTGTACTCTCTATATCCATCCAGCGCCAGGAAACCCATGGTGTCAGTGCGCTCTATAAGCACCCTTTACAATACAATACAATCTATGTACATTAATAATCTCCAAAGGACAGACCAGCATATGTAGGTTTTCTTTAGATCCCATTTAACCCCGTATCCTTAAATACCATGGCCTCCCAGGCCCTTGAGACGCTAGTCTACTATCTAGTTTAAATAAGAAAGTTCCATCCTATTGCTGCCCCTGAAGGCGGACAGGTTGGCCTCCAATCCTTAGCTGCTGGAAGGTAGTACACTCCAGTTTATTCACATAGTGGTCATAACTGGTTCCTGGTCTTTTCCCAAGTGTTGTTCAAGAATTTAGCTCTAATTACTATAATTGTAGGAGCACATAGCAGACCCTAAACTGAGATTTTTGTGATCCTTGAACACTCAACTTACTCAGTTTCAATGTTCTGATCCCCAGGTGTGCAAATTTATAATAACATCTTCATTAGTTTCATTTTTTTTCAAGTAATGGTTTAAATCAATTTGTATTGCAACTGTATTTTTTAACTTAGCAGGTATTGCGCTGTAATATATTTTCATCATACTGTGTACTGAATAGACACATGCATTTGGGTATATAATCTATTTAGATTTGATGTCCTGGTACTTAGGTGTGAAAATATACAATAAGGTTTTCTTTATTTTTACTTCATGTAATTCCCTAAATAAACTTGATTAGCAACTGTATTTTCAACCTTAGTGGGTGTTTCATTATAGTATGTCTTCATTTAAAGATGTATTGCATACATACATGTAGCTATGTCACTATGCTCTTTATCTGAAAAGTCTTTTTTCCCTTAATTTATTTTACATCTGCAAACTGTGATTCCCAATTATTGTGACATGCTCTTACTGCTGAATGCTGAAAAATATGAGTTTTTTGCATTTTTATGACCTTCTGGCACAATATAGTTTTTACTACTGCACACACATGCACCACACACACACACAACCACTTAGAAACATGTACACCCAAGCACAAACATTTTGTGTCAGAAACAAAATGTTCACATTCACAGACATTAACACACTAACAAATAACATGTAGACTTTCTATCTTTGAACCGTTCTAAAAAGAACCTTTTTAGGGCTCGCCTGCGGATGCGCTTGCGCATAGCTGGCGAAGCTCTGTAGTGGCTTATCCAGAGTTTAACCACTGGGGATTCCATGCAGTGCATGTGCGCTTTTTAGGTCATTGCGCAAGCGCAAGCCCTAAAAGGCGCGTGCACAATGCCACCAGCCGCCTGCCTGCCTCGCATTACCACTTCAAAGGCAGCCCAGCCTCCCTCCCACAAGCTTCTCAGCGTGCGCTCTGCATTTCTCCTCCCAGCGCATTTCTCATCCCCAAATTATTCACGGCCGGCCGGCCGTACTTTCAGTTTCACGGCCGCCAGGCCGTGCCTCCTTTTATGCTCTCTGATGCTGAAACATCAGTTGCATCATTGCTTCTCATTTAAAAAAAATGTTAGCATGTTGTACAGCATCTAGCTCCTGTATGACGTGGTACATGTAACATGGCCTTCTGGCAATGGTGGCAGCATTGCTTGTTTATTTAGCCTGTCGCTTTGCCGTCTCACACAAACACACACACAGCCTTTCCCTGTTTGCTTCCTGGCATCCCTGCTTCCGCCTGCTACTTAAAAAAAGCCTCTGTCTCTCACCCCCAAGTCTTCGTTGCACTTATTCACAACTGGCGGCGGAACTAGCCTTCCATCTCGGAGTCAGTTTTGTTAAGATACACTTTTTTCATCTCTTCCCTTTGACCGCCCACTTTACTAAACGTTTAATACTGGAGGTGTCTGCATTTCACTTCCGTGCTCCAAATGCATCAGCGCACATTTACTTATAAAAACATGCAGCCCCTCGCATCCGGAGTCTCTCTTCTGGGGCCCCTTCCTTCCAGCCCTCACAACATCCCCACACCACGCATACCTTATCTCCTTCATCGGGCCATACATTTTCACAGGCTGCCCATTTGCTTTGCTCTCACGTCCTCTCTCCCTCTGTCCGTGTGTTACAAATGCATGTTATTTAAAATGCAGAGTACGTTTTCATTTTTAATTTACCCAAGAGGATTCCTACAGCCCTTTTTATTTAAACTGACCCTCTCCATTTACCTTTTAAACTTTTTTGCAAAATTTTTCTCTCATTCTAGAGTCCCCTCCTCCTACTACTAGAGATACCCCTTTATTTTCATTTTTTTCTCTGCGTAATCTCTATTTTCATTCCTGCTTGTTTTAATGGCCTACACCCAGTGACTGCAACACTTTTAATGTTGGGCCAGGCTACATATTTTCCCAAGTTTACTGACAACGTGGCCTCTGTTTACAGTAGATGCTTGGCCACAGTTACTTCCAACACTTTGCACTGGCACTTCTTGGGTTGCCTTGTCCTACAGCTAAATTCGAACTGTTCTGAACTAGAGTCTCATCATTTTCACAATTTTGCAGTAAAACAATCAAAGAGGTACTAACTTAATTTCAACATCATTATTGAAGTGCAGTTTATCTTGTCTTCCTCAGTACTTCGTACATCTCTCTAGAGATGTGGCCTAACGACCAGAGCTGCCATCTATGTCATGTAAATACAAAACATGTTGCATTACAAATGCTATAGGTGTCACATTCGCGAAAGTTATAACTATTGGCATTGTAAATGACAAAGCTATCAATTTAGCTATTTTAAAAATCAACACATAAATAAAATATTTGTCATTTACAAGACCAATAACTCTAACTTTTCTAATGCGAGACCTATTGCATTTCCAATGCTTATTTTTCTAGAGGTTTACAATTTATGTTATATTTTTTAAATTTTTTGGGCATTTTATCAACCAGGATGAAAAAGGGAGTCAGAACGTGGGTGTTGCAAACTCTAAATGAAAATCTTGTAAAACGTAGTGTTAGAAGATTATTTTTTTAGAGTTTACAAACCCCAAGTTCTGACTCCCTTTTTCACTGCTGCCTTCATTAAACAAGGCACAGACATCTCCCCAAACGCTTACACCTTTGCTTCAGAAAGAGCAGTATGCTACCATCTTTTGTAGCAGTGGAATCCTTTATTGGCACACCTTATGTGAGATGGTTTGGCACCAAGCTGGGTGTAGTTTGCAGAGTTTTGCTACATGGAAATCCGCGAAGTCACAAAAAAACTCCGCAAAGTTCAGTGAGTGGCGGAGTGCAGTGCGAACTGCAGTTTGTGCTGGTATTCCTGCCGCTCAGGTGAAATTCTACCGAGCGGCAGCTCGTGCTCACAAATTTACCATTTGCGATAGCGAACTTACTGTTTGCGATCGCGAGTGGGAAAAAAACTCCACTGCACATCAGGAAGCAGAGTTTTCCGCACTCCGCGAGCTCCACGGAGTGCGAAGTGCAGAAAACTCCACACACTCCGCAAACAAAGCGAAGTTCACTGCCCAGGCCTACGGAGTATTTCTTCCCTTGCCATGCAAACGTTTTTTCTGGCATAGTATGCCTGGCACAAACTTGGCCACCATCTTTTTTCTTTTTGATGGTGAAAAATTCCTCACACCCAAGATATCTTCTTGTGAGGGGGGGCTATTCCTGGGCTTCTGCCTCCTCCTTATGTTCCTTATCCTCTCTGGAAGGCATTTTAATGGTGGTTGTTGAAGTGCAAATACATTTGCTGAAAAAAAATATGGAAGGCCTAACCACACAACTGTTCCCTAGTTAGTGACACACTCAAATGGGTAAGCTAGGGTGGGAACTTCCTGAAAAAAAGATGAAGACTGCTTTCAACCAATCAGAAGTGTTCTTTGGATGTGTTCTTGAAGGCAAAGCCAATTCACGGTTCTGCCATGAAGGGTTTGTGGATTCATAAAAAGTTAGGAAAACCAAAAGTCAACCACTTATGGACCCATGATAGTGTAGTTTGAAGAGCATAATAGTAAATATCTTGTGTCAATAACGAGTGATGTCATCTTATATATAATGAACGCAATAAAACACAACAAATTTCACATCCAACTCTGTTGAAGAGAGGGGACCGCGTGGGCCAGGCATTAGACTTCAGAATAGATCAGCAGATTTAAAATGGAGCATGAAAAAAATATGTTTTATTTTATAGCTAAAATGTTATTGTTGTTTGCTAACAAAAATTGTTAACAAATATTGCACCATTCTTAGCGTAATTTATGAAAGAAAATTGTATTTTAAAATGAAAAAGAAAATATTAGCAGTAGTTTAGGGCATAGTACATAATATGCTAAAATTGAATAGGAAAAAACCTGATGCAATTGAAAATGTCATGAGTGATGTTATAGTTAGATCTGTGAACTATAACTGGTGAATGTAAGTGTGTTTTATGATTAAAACATAAGGTTTGACTCACATATGTACACCGAACTATAACATTCCTTTAACCCCTTGCCCGCGGCCGGAATTCCGCTCCTGTGCTGGACATTCCGATCGCGGGCGTGGTCATGACGGCCCACAGCCGTCATCAGCACACGAGCACTGTGTGCCATGACGGCTGGGGGCCGTCATCAGCACGGAAGGGGTTAAGCAATAGGGTTTTTCTGTGAATTTCCTTTTTTTTTCTTTTATGATATAAAGACATTTTTAATGTACACCTAACCACCTGTAACGTCTCTTTTTCAATATATATATGTGTGTATATTACCTAGGCAGTTATAGTTAGGAACAATGTTTTCATTGGTGTTTTTTGTTTTGTCAATAACTTTGGGGCCTCTTGACGAATTGTAATAAAATTTCCCAAAAAGTCCCTGTTTTGGTTCCGCTGCTGTGTTAAAAGTTTCAGTGTGATCCATCAAGCGAGGGCAGAGAAAAGGGGGGCCCCAAAACGCAATTTCCCCATGTTATGTCTACAGGGATTTTTCATTTTTTTAAAACAACTACAGCCTGAACCGCTGAACAGAATTACACCAAATTGTACTGAAAGCTAGATGTTGGCCCAGAAAGCGTGCTATTTGTGATTTTGTGTAAATAAATTCAGTAGTTTTAGCTCGAGGACTATTGGTATGAAGACTTCGGAGGCCATGCCTTCTTTCTCTACCACTCTATACCCACACCTACTGTGTGAATGGTTCTATGGATGATGTCATCAGTGATGTCATTTGAGATATCATGAGTGATGTCACTGACCATGTAATGAGTGACATTATATGTGAGATCATGTGCAGTGACTTGCAGGGGCGTAAGTTATAGTTAACTCAGATAACTATAACTGCTGAATTTGACTGGTTTTTGTACAGTTTCTGAGGCGGTCTGGGGAAAAACCAAACCACCTGGAAAAAACAAACTTCTTCTACTTGCGATCTGATTTGAAAGACTACAGTTTCCAGAAGTCAATAGGATAGTGCGTGACTTCATTGGAGCACAAGTTCCCCCAAAATAGATCCGGCTTATGCCTTGTAGAGGTGGGCACTAAAACTCTAATTAAGTCCGATGTAGATGTTAGTTTCGGTCCTCCTCAAGTCCCCATCGCTTTGCCTCCATCACCTATGCCAACAGGGTCACGGAGCGGCAGAACAGTGCCCACGCTCCCCCGTCAGATCCGGGTTGCTCTTAGCAAACAACCACCTGCTTGGCCGGTTTCTGAGGCGGTCCGGGGAAAAACCAAACCACCTGGAAAAAACAAACTTTTGCCAGATATTCCCTCGGACTCTTTCAAAATGGGTCCTTTTCGCACGCTACTGGCCCACGTGCGTTAACATATCAGCAAACGGTATCTTCTGTTTAAGAAACCAAAAGGACACAGCGGGGATGAAATGGAAGACCACTTTAATGATAAAGTTTGGCATGATTCATTTCGACTTCACAGTCTTCTTCAGCTGCCTTGACGTCGAGATTTAGAGTCCCACCCTTATTTGTACCTCCTTGGTTCCACCCCATACTTGGAGTGCAGCTGCCTCTGATACAGAATTAAAGTCTTCCACTTGCGATCTGATTTGAAAGACTACAGTTCCCAGAAGTCAATAGTACAGTGCGTGACTTCAATGGAGCACAAATATACACACACACACACACAAGTTAGACTAGATAGAGATTAGCTAGTGCCGAGCTGAAAAATGACAAAAGCCTTTCACCACTCCAGGCACAGTATTTCAGCTTTGGATTGGTAAAATTGGATCCAAGCCAACCTAGAATTAATCAAAGCAACCGCTGACACATGTTTCACTTTTGGTATGAGTTCTTCAGTGAGGTAGAGCTTTGTTCAGTATAAGTCAACACAATACCCTTTCAAGCTTAGTGTGCTATGTAACTTATACAAAAAAGGGAGCAAGGAACTGTGGCTAGTTCCTATGTTTAGGTGGAAAGCAGCTCCTATATAGAGTACCCTATGACTAGCGGCACTCTAAATCTGCCCACCTCAAATGTCTGTTTTTCATGCAAAGTTTTAAGACATTGGATTAGAGCAGTGTCATCCACGCCAAGCTACAAAGTGATAAAGGATCTGATTACGACCCTCACAGTGGCAGCCCCACCACCGCCACAATGCGGGGCCGCCCACGGTATTACATGTGTGGCAGTCGGACTGCTACATGACCACTCCTTCTGCCAGGCATCCAGGATCCCATGACGGTCACGCAGCGGTCAGGAACAGCAATATGCTGGCTGTGCCGGTGCAGCACCACCGAGAATATTCTGAGTTGCCTTTTCACCACCCTTTTCATGGCTGTGAGATCACCATGAAAAGGGTATCAGAGAGGCATCCAATTGGACCCTAACATGGCCCACTGCCTCTCCTGGGCCTGTGAGTACATGCAGGGAGCACAACATATGCCCCCCTGGATTTGCACTCCCATGAATGCCATACCACATAGGAACATTCAGTCAGCACTCTCATGTCTGCGGTCTGCATATTATGCTCTCTCATGAGCATAACAGACCAGCGCTATCAGACCGCTGATGGAAAACCCACCCGACCCGGATGCCAGTGGACCACAGCTTTGGTGGACCACCAGCTGATGGCGCAATGGTGGTGCCGCTGGAGGACTGCCAAATTCATAATATGGCCCAAAGTCTTTTGCCATTTTGAGGCATAGGATTAAAGAACAATTTAGCACTTATTAAATGTAATAAGGCAACTCAATGGTATCCTAGGAAATGGTAGGCCTCACAGTGGTGAAAATGTAAGAATTTTCCAATAACAGGATATGTAAAACTTTGAAGTAAATATCCAACCTTTTATTTACAAGGCAACATGCCTCTGGTTTACCTAGGACAAACCGTAGCAATTACTTCAATGTAATAAAAGGGGAGTTTAAGGCTTGGCAAGGTGGTCATATTGCCAAGTCGAATTGGCAGTTTACAATTGCATTCAGGCTGCAATAGCAGACCTGGGACATGTTTAAAGGGGCTACTTAAGTGTGTGGTACAATATAGTATGCAGCCCCAGTAGTAGCATTTAATTTACAGGCCCTGGGTATATGATATACTACTCTACAAGGGACTTATAAGCAAATTAAATATGCCAACCTAGTGTAAACCAATTTAACCATGTTTAGAGTAGTAATCATAAGCACTTTAGCACTCGTCAGCAGCAGGGTCCACAGAGGACAACAAGGAAGAATTTCTGAAAAAAATGAAGGTAAGTAATCAAACGTTTGGGGGACGAGCACCCTAAGTCTGACAGGTCTAACAGTAGATATACTAATCTTTAAAATTGTGTAACAGTGGAGCTTGAATGTAGACAATGGAAGCATTCATGTTCCCAAGAGTAGATTATAAAAAAGAGGACACAACTCTGTGAGTTTCCGTAGCTATCATTTCTAGAACAGCCATACAGAATTCTTGACCATCTTGTTGTTCACTGATAGAAAATTGAATAGCACCTCTACACATTTCTACCGTATCTCGTATGGCACTTATTAAGTGACATATGTGGCTATGTGACAGAAAGTTTTCATGAAGATTTACCAAGGTTTTGCAGAACGGTTAACATATGCTGGTGGATTATTTCTTTGACAGATGGCAGGTACATTAAAAGATAAAAAATGACATTGCTGTAGCAATTTATATCATTCTGATTTTCAAACTGAAGTCCTGTCATTTCCATTTTCGTGGCTTCTGTTTTTTATTTAGGCACTTCAATTACCTCTTTGGCATTGCAGTTTGTTTCAATTTTCTTTTTAAATTCATTTTAGGTTTCAACAAAATGGGATATTAACCAAGACGAGGAGCCTATCTGTTTCACAAATGATGATATTCTGCTACACAGCTACTGTCTACATTAATGTGTGTGAAATAGAATATATACAGTCCTGTAAGTTTTTTAACGTGGGAAAGAGCAACCTATGCCATACCCTTTTTGAATAATGTTGAGCCAATGATTATAATCTTGTAGTTCAGTACTCATATGCTAAAATTTGGACTCAGTGATCATCACATCATCCACATTTTCCAGTGGGGAATAAATGTGGATATTATCTTGCTTCTAGGATTTTTTTTCTAGACACTAACAAGCTCTCCTTTAGCTTCCTTCATCAGATACAGCTCTCAAGCATCACCCATCATGTACCTCAAGTGTACTGGGTGCATCCTGTAATGCTCATACATTTGTTCAGTTTGTTCCTGGGTAATCTGTTCAAAATGTCCTCTTTGAGTTTCTTTTTTTAATGTAAAGTATTTAGCGCAATGTAGTTTGCAATCTCAAAATATTTATAGTATATGTTGTTTTTCTGTAGGTAATGTACGGCCATATGCATCAAACGATTTTGGGGTCGCAAACGGTGCTAATCGGAAAATTCAGCCGTTTGCGATTCCAAAATCACTTTTTGGTATGCATGAAACAATTTTTGAAAAACCTCAATTTTTTGAAAATCCTAAAAATGAGATTGCATTTAAGGAATCACATTTGTGCGATTCCTTAAATGCAATGCATGAATGTTTTAAGAAATGCGAATTTGCAAATAGGAGGAGCAAATTAACACGAGGTTGACCCTCGTGTTAATTTGTGAAATCTTTCAAAAAAACTCAAAAAAGCATTTTTGAAAGTGTCATGTTACACACACACATGTCCTTTGGACATGTGTGTGTGAAACATGCACTTAAAAAACATTTCAAGGGTGCAGGGGGGGTCCTTTGGACCCCCCTCAGCACCCTTGAAATGCATCAACAAATTGTGTTTCGCAAAATAAAATTCGCAAAAAGCTAATGCCTTTCCATTGATTCCTATGGGCCTCTAGGCCCATAGGAATCAATGTAATGCCATTCCTTAATTGCGATTCGCAATTAAGGAATCGCAAATACAGAAAATTAAGAAATCGTAAAAAAAATTGAGATTTCTTGATGCATAGGATTTTGCAATTCTTAAATTGCGATTCCTTATTTTTCGCAATTTAGGAATCGCAAGATCCTACAATGATGCATGTGGCCAGTAGTGCTTTCCGAATTAATTCTTGCTAAACCTATTTGTCTTTTGCAGGTACTCCATTGACTACAACCATTGAAGGTTTTTCTATTTTACGTACAATTCCAAATGTGATTATATTTTTGTTGAAATCTAATGGGAGAAAAACAACTGTTCCTTTCAGTGCATGTACTATTTTATATAGCTGAAATTTTCCAGATTTTGGTTGCATTCTAACAATGGTTTGGAAAGAGGCACCATTTAAATTAAAGTACTATTATGTAAATTCAGTTGCTGTTGTTCTGAAGGGATTGGATATATTTTCAAATTGTTATGAATGCCACATAAAGGCATGAAGTTATTGTCTAATTTTCAAAGGCAGTAGTTGCAGATTACATAGAATTCGCTGAGATTGTACCTCTCTTCTGTAAATAGAAAGAGAGTTAGATTTCTCCATGCCAAGTCCTCCTCATTTTTGTTTTTTTCAAGTTCTCAAGGTCTCTAATTTTTACTTGCTTCTAGTAATGGGCTTGTTCTTCGGTAAAAAATGCAAATCTTATTAAGGATTTTAGTAATTGTTTCTTGAAACTCAGGAATATCCATTTTGTAATAGGCTAAGTCCACTATTATATTTTTTGATGCATTCTGAGTAAAGGCCTCCTGTGGACAATTATTGTTCTGAGAGAGTGCATCAAAGTATTTAGATTAGATATAGTCCAGAAAATAGGTTTTTTTAAATGATCTTTTTTTTTTTAACAGAATCAAGACAAACAGCTTTTCACATGGAAAGTATACAAGACATCAATTAACGTGGCATTTAATTTGGGATTATTAGTCAATTACAGTAATACAGCACTTGGGTATGGAGAACGGTTAAGGGGATACAGGCTCATCATCGATGGTATCTGTCGGTGCTACACATATATCTCCCCTGTAAGTGTTCCATTTGACCCACACACAAGACCGCTTTTGGGGGCAGCCTCTTGCCACGTCGACTGTCTTTTCCAACATGCACCAATCGAGATTTGCCTTCCACATGGCAAGAGTAGGGGGTGAGGTCCCCCAGCAGCTGGACAATGTCTCTCTTAGCGACAGCAGCTCCCAGAGTGACCCACAATCTCTCTGCCCCCGTCAAGTCAGTGGGCTCCCACATTGAGCAAACATCTCTTAACCTCTGGGCGAATATCTTTAAGAAGGACTTCTCTCATGACTACATGAATACCCCGCCAATATCTTTGTACCTGCTCACACTCCCAGAGAATATGCATGAGGGTGGCGACCTGCCCACATTGTCATTCGCAATCTGCACTCTCTCCTCGTCCCATGTGGACTAGCTGGGGCCCGGTGATGTAGATTCTGTGAAGAATTTTCAATTGCACCAGGCGAAGATGTGCAGAGATTGCAACCTCCGGAGGCGAGGCCACTGCCTCTCTCCACTCCTCATCGTCAAGCAGCAAGCCGTCCCTCTCCCAAGACTCATGCAATGTAACTCGGGGTCAGGTGTGTTATTGACTAGCTTTTTGCAGGCTAGTGAGATGGTTTTCTGTGGAAGCAGCCCATCCATCAACCTGTCTTCCAGTGGGGAGCATTCGGGGAGGGAGGAGCCCTTCTTTAAGGTCGTGATTAGGGCATGTCTGCAGGTAGCGTAAGTAGTCAGTACCCGCGATCTCATACTGTTGTTATAACTGGTCAAAGCTAATCACATCACCCTTCACCCAGAGATCGCCAATTCAAGAGATACCAATAAGGTCCCATTTATCGAAACCCTTGGAGGAGTATGCACTACCAAGCTGCTCTGAATCACATAGTGGGGTAGCTAGTGTCAGCTTTCGGTCCCAACCTAAACCCTTGTTTACGGAATGCTAGACCTGAGCCGAGTGCATGGTGGGGCCAGTTAAGGGGAGTTTTTTGGGATTCACATATAGGGCTGTATTGTATGTTCCATCCAGCAGCAGCCACTTGTCCATGGCATAGCCCGGATCTCCCGGTGCACGGTACATGCCCTGGTTGATGTCAGCAAGGTGGGTTGATACTGCGTCGTACCAGTTGAGGACTAGTTTATGAAGTGCTATTCTAGGTCTCCTATCCCATAACAACTGCTTCTGTAAATCTTCAATGTCTTTGAAATACCGTGGCCGGCCAAGCAGTGAGAGAGAGAGCACTCTCCAGTTGGTGACATCACGACACAGGTGCTATAGGGGCAGGAACAGGTTATTTTCATAACAGAGCTTGGGATCTGCGGTGACCAACATCCCCAAGTAGCGAAACCCATCTGCCACCACCTGTATTGGACAACCTCTGGGGAGAGCTGGAGCCTCGTCACTCAGTGTGCTAAGAAGGATTTATTCCAGTTGATAGTAAGCCTGAAAACCTACCGAAAGCTGTAAAGATGTCTAAAACACATATGAGAGACTTCTTGGAGGAGGTCAAGTAAAGGGGAATGTCATCCACGGAAAACGAGATACGATCCTCCCACTCTGCCGACCACCGCAATCCACGTATGGCTGAGTCGTGCCAGATCCAGGAGGTGAGATGCTGCAAGAATAGGGCGAAGAGCAGGAGTGACAGCTGGTCCCCCTCTCTGGTACCCCGACTAAGAGTAAAGGAGTCAGACCGTTTGTTGTTAACTATCACCTGCGCCAGGGGTGCGGAATAGAGGAGTCGGACGGCAAAAAGGTAGGGCCACTCGATATTATCAAACGCCATGGAGGCATTTAAGGACAAGCCCGTCCTATCACTCCATGCACTCTCTGCACATTCAGGGCAGAATTGCATTGGGGCATAAAGCCTGACTGGTCCCGGTGTACCAAGGCACTAATCACTCGCGATCAAAAGTTTGGTGAGGATATTCGGTTCTGCATTGAGCGGCGGGATGGCTCGATAGGAAGCACATCTGTCTCTAGGTTTTACCTCCTTAAGGACGACTACTATCGTCACTAGTCGTTGGTCATGCGGCAATTCTCCCTCCCTCCTACTCTCCTCAAACATAGCCCTCAGGTGCGGGGCAAGCTTGTCAGGACACAGTTTATAGAGCTCAATGGGTAATCCATTGGGGTCCATTGCCTTTTCCAGTCGGAGCTGCCTGATTGCCTGCTTGATCTCATTGTTCGTAAAGTCGCTATCTAAAAAACTCCTGTGCTCCTCAGAGAGTACTGGAAGCTGGATGTCTCGGAGGAAGTCAGCAGGCCCATAGGGATGACTGTGCCCGATATACGGCTCTGTAGTGTGCAATGAACTCAGCGGCAATATGAACGGGATCTGTGAACTTTACACCCGAGTCAGCTGTCAGTTCTGGCACCAGCCGTTTGGCCCTTTCCTTGTCCAATCAGGCAATAATTTCCCCACTTTGTTGCCCCATTCATACACTCTACCATCTCTCTCCCTCCCCCAGGTTTTGGCCCGATCTGTGACAATGGCTTTATATTCATCTGTTTTCAGTTGCAAAAAGGTACAATGTTTCTGGGGTGTCCCCCTCCCATTTTCTGCCTCTAACCAGAGGATCTCTTGTTCAACTACTTCAAGCTCTGTGGAGTTTCCCTTCCTAACTCCTGCTATGAGAGAGAGGGCTGTCCCTCTAATAACTGATTTGAACGCTTCCCAAAGTGTTTTGGGGGAATCAACAGAGCAAAGGTTCTCCTGGAAGTAACAGTCAATTGCCTTCAACAGGTCTTTGTGAACATTGGGTTTCACAAATACCAGGGATTGATGGGCGCCACCATGTCAATTCGTCAGTCCCCTAGAACCAGCCTGGCCCACACCGGGGTGTGGTCAGATATGCCATATGCAAGGTGTTGAACCTCATGTATGTGCATGAGTTGAGAGGCGGGCAGGAGTCAATAGTCAATACGAGAGGTGCTACGATGAGCACCCAGGAAAAAGGTGTATTGCAAGTCCCCGGGGTGAAACGCCCTCCAAGTGTCCGAGAGGCTGAACGTCTCCAGGAAGACAACTACTTGAGGGGCCCATCGCACAGGGGTTGGCAGTCCAGTGTATTGGCTGCAACAGCATTGAAGTCGCCTCCCACCAGCAGCAGGCCCTCTGGTAGGGAGAGAAGCTGAGTGTCCAGATCCGCAAACGTCTGACATTGCAGCCCAGGCGGGACACACACTGACACCAAAGTCAAAGCCCTTCCCTCCAATTGTCTCTTGGTTGCGACACACCTCCCACTTTCATCAGTGTGCGAAAACTGAGACGAAAAGGGGAAGGAGTATTTAGCCATGATTCTCACTCCACTAGACCCAGAGGTGAAGCTCGAATGTGCCAGGAGCCTTTGCCCCCATCTATTTAGAGCTTTACACATATTACCGATAAGATGTGACTCCTGGAGGAAGACTACATCTAGGGAGTGCCGCCTTATATATTGCAGGACAATAGTGCCTTTTCCCCAGCCCATTCACATTCCAACTTATTAGGGTGAAGCTTTTGTCCCAGTGCATAACCGTGATGGCGGGTCATATGCGAGACCATCTCCTAAAGCCATATTAATCAGTGAAGCCGATGAAACAACAACTAACAACCCATTGCCCCCAACCCCCAATCCAACACCCCCCTCCCTGCCCCCCTGCACCCTGGGCGTTAACCAGCCCATTGAACAAACTGTGCAGAGTGCCTGTCGCCCCTGAAAAATCCAAACAGTAGTCGAACCCTCCACCCATCCCCTAAAAGAAAGGAAGGAAAAACTAAAAATTAGTCCACGAATGGGAGACCACCAGAATTCAACAGCCGAGAATAAGGAGTCATTGAACCCAGCGTGCACAGTTCTGCACAGAAGCGCCACCAGCAGAGCCCGGGGCCAGAGTAATCAGCATTCAAAGGAACACCAGAGTGGGTCTAATCAAAACAGGGTCCGACATGGCAAGTGGTGCCACTCAGTGCAAGAATCAGCATGGGTTATGCTCCCCGGCATCTCTCCAGCCCTCCAGCCAATCGGCCACTGCCTCCGGATGTGCGAAGAACCAAGCCTTTCCATTCGCCTGGAACCGCAATCTATCGGGGAAGAGCATAGTGTATTTCATCTCTCTGTCTCTCAGAGTCTTTTTGACAGCCAAAAACGCCCGCCGCTGCTTCTGCATGGCCTGTGTGAAATCCGTGAAAAGGGTAACAGTGGAATTCTCATACTTGAGCGGTGGTGAGCTCCTGGCATTATGTAATATCACACCCAGGTCTCTGAAGTTCAGGAGTCTTTCCAAAATTGGACGAAGGGGGGGGGGCAGGCATTGGGCACCCCCTGGGACTCTGTGGGCCCTCTCAACTACAAAGAACTTTGAGAGGCCCTCGGGTTGAGGTGATTGAGCACAAGGTCTTTCAAACAAGTCTGGCATCTGCCCCTCCGACTTCTCCGGAACACCTAGGATGCGAACATTGTTCTGCCGAGAGCACCCCTCGTAATCATCCAGATTGTCTTCCGGAAGTTTTTTAAAGGTTTGGTGGACCTGAACTTTGTTTTGGAGTTGCGAAACATCATCTACTAGACTTTGCGTTGTTATTTCCAGCTGCTTGACTTTTTCATGCGTTTTGGTGAGATCTGCCCTGATTAAAGTCATTTCTACTGTGATGGCGTGAGTGTGTTGCTCCATGGAGGTGTGCAGACCCGCAATCTCCTCCATGATGTCCCTCAGGGTAAGTTCAGGGGTATCACTCTCTGCTGTGGGGGCCCCTGCCAACCCTTTTACAGGATGTCTTGCCTCGATCAAATGGGGACCGGGCCCCACACTGATAGTGAGTTCATCACCCCCAAGAAGCCGGAGGCACTGCTGGTCAAGAACGAAACCTCCCTCTCAGGTCCCACGGGGTCTGGTCACACCACTGTCGGGTAGTTCTGGCTGCCCGATCCCTCAAGATCTACTGTCTCCTCCTGTCCGTCTGATGGAGGGAGCGATTATAGAGTTTCAGGGTGGCACGAATTGCACCGATTCTCCCCCCAGGGCAACCGGACTCATTGCACAGGAGGTAGGCACTGCAGACTCCCAGGAAGAGGAGAGATCACCTTCGTAGCTGCTGCAAGCCGTTCGAGACCTTGTGGACCAGGCCGCAAGCCGCAATGTAGATTTGTGGCACGCCTGCACTTCAGCGCAGTCACGACACAGACTCAGGGTGTGGGAAGGCCCCTGGCCATGGCAGGCAGCCCTCCATCAGCCCAAATTCAGCAGGGCTGGAAAGCGGGTCGGCAGCGTCACAGTCGCTTTCGGTGGCAGTCCCTAACCTCGGGGCGTGGATAATTGTGGCGGATTGATGAGTTTGGGTTGGAGGGCCCGGAGCTGTCTCAAAATGCAGCCATTATGCTGCCAAGCGTAACCACGCCCAGTCCATAAAATTGTTGGCTTGTGATGGATTAGAGTTAAGTAGAGCATAATTTAGTTCTTCCAATTGCAATCATGGATTTTTGAATGATGGAGTATAATGTGCTCACAAGATTTTCTACCATTGAATGATGTATGTGGAACATTTTGATAGGATGGAAAAGGGTGTCACACAAGTGAATTCTCATGTAACCTAAAGAATGCCCTATGAGGTTAGTAATGGTCCTAAATGGGCAGATATCTAAGTTTTATAGAATGTTTTTAAGTATTGATGACATTTTATATGTAATTAGAAATGTCCTTAGCTTCAGAATGGATGTAAATAGAAGTGCAATTCCATTCATATACAGGTGTTTTCCCTGAAAATCTTCTGTAAGTATTATTTTTTCTTTGAATTGTTTTTTTCTGTCCCACTGCATTTCCATAAAAGACTTCATAACACAGTAAACACACAATTAATCTGTTGATGGTAACTCTCTTCATAAATGTATAGTTTAGTGCTTGTTACAGACGTTTAGTCTTGTTAGTTGTTTCTTCTGTATTTTACAGATTAAAATCAAATGGTCCATGATTTTGACACAATTCATTATGGAAATAAAGCGTTTTCATTTCATTTGAAATGCGTTGTCAATAATATCCAGAGAATACACCTTGTTTCTGTATGGGTTTCTCTGTCTTTTTCCTTATGAAAGGAGGTGTTTGAAGCAGATTTTTGAGGACACATTTTATAATGCTTGCAGTTATATTTATCATTTTGTCTTTTCTTGCGAAAATGTATATTGTTCATGAATAGGTACCATTTTCCTTATTGGAATGGACAGCCGTTTACGGGGGTCTCTGTGTCAATGTCTTTCTATTTTTCTTTTGATCAATAAAATTAGGGTGTATAGAAACAAAATAAATGAAAAGTACAAATATTATTACTATACTATTGTTTTTCTATCGCTGTTCAATAATTTATTTCCCTTCTCTCAGTAATACAATTAGCATTTTTGCTGCTCCAGATATTGTTTTGTAGGTGTTGTGTTCAATGTAGGTAAATCTATTTGAGAAAAGTCATAACAAAGTATTGGTAACAGTAGTTATTGTCCGAATACAATACTTTTTTTCAAAATGTATTTCCCTGTATTTGTTTTAAACATTATTCCTCAAAGAACTATATTTGCTTTATGTAGAACTGTATAGATGGGGGTGATGCTGTATAATTTGCAACTTCTCTGTAATATCGTTGAAGAAATAGAGATCTATAGCTTTCCAAATATCAGCAGAGTCTCTAGGGTTGTTGGTGGTATTTAGCAGTATTAGGTTATGTTTATAGCCCATGGTCTGTAAATAACCAGTTACATAATGTATTACTTCTTCATTTCATTTTTGATGTAGTTTTCTATTACTTTTCATTGTCATGTGACCAAACATTTGTGTTTCAAATGATTTTGTAAGACTTGTTAAACTCATTGCTGCAGACTAGTTTATTTTGTTGTCTTATCTTGCTTTTTGATAGCATTGTGCTACATTAGTATCCTAAACAAGTATTTCATTCAATAATTGTCCTCCTATCAAAATTAATGTGTTGATATAATGTACTTTCCTTATAGCCAATCATCTAACTCATTACATATATGTTTTTTTCTACGCCTGTGTTCCTCATTCTTGTCTGTCAGTCTATGTGACAGTTTGGCATGCTGGCACAGTTTCCTGTTTTGCGCTACTCAGTATGCCAAGAAAGGAGGTGTTAAGAATGATTCAGGCTTGAATTGAGTTGAAAAATATGGATTGGTGAAAGAGGAATGGAATCAGTTACTCTCTCTACTTACCACTGTTAGTGAATGTGACCATCCCCACTTCATGGTTATCCACTGTGGTGGCAATGATATAGGCCACTCAACTGGAGTTAGATTGGAAATTGAGATGAAGGAGACATTTTTCATTCTAATATCTATGTTTCCGAACACACATTTTGAATTCTCAAATATTTGCCTGAGACAAAAGTGGAAGTGGTCTACTAAAAATGCTGTAAAGTTTTGAAAAGGCTTGAAGACATGTCAAGAAGATAGTGTTGGCATTCCTACAATATATGCAAACGTATTCCATTTTTCACTTGAATATAAAATATTCCAATTCAGCACTCCATTGCCCTGATGGTGTACATTTTACAACCTACGGAAACCATCTATTTATTTTAAACCTAATAACTTGGCTTTAAAAAAATAAGAAAACCTCTTTTAAGAGGCACCCTTACTTTTTGTCTAAATGTATTTTTTCCTTTAGGAATTCCTTTTTTGACATTTCAACAAGTACCCCAGTATTGTACTCTGTAATCCTTTTTTAAAATATATGAATCTACTTTTCCCTGCCTCTACAGAGTTAGCTAAAGTGCCTAATTGGTCCATGAACATTACACAACAGTAAAGCCCTATATTTTACTTTAAACCACAGAACAAAGACAAAAGGCCCAATTGTGATTTCGGGTGGACTGCCACTGACAGGTTATTGGTGGCGGTCCACCCGACATCTAGGGCTGCGGTCTGACTGCTGGATGATGATTCCGGCGGTTGGAGCACAGCAGGCAGGAGGAAAGACTGCTTCCTCCATCAGGCTCAAGGTGCCCATTGGGATGGCGGTTGGAGCCTAATCCTTACAATGGGGGCGGTGCCAACAGAGGCACCACCATAAGGATTAGAATGTCAGTTTCCGACGGCCTTTTCATGACTGTCTGGCTGCAATCAAAAAGGTTGTTGGAAAGTGACTTTGTAGGCCCTAGGGGCCCCATCCCCCATTGCTCTTTGCAATATGACCCGGGGGGCACATGTGGTGCCCCCGAGCATCCATGCCATGTGTGCCAGGCACCACATGGTGCATGGATGTTTAAAAAATATCCCTTTTTCTATTGTGACTTGTGCTGCAGCCCTTTTCTGGGTGGCAGCACAAGCTGCAAAAGAAAAAGGAATGTTTACGACGACCTGCAAGGCAATTGTATCCTAATTGGGCTGTTGGGACCTTTGACTCCTTGTTGGACGGGCTCGATCCTGAAGCAATTGTGGTTGAACACTCATCCGACAGCCATCATAATGAAGTGTGATTCAAAGTATATTGCTGTCTTTTTTATTTTGTAAGGGATTTTATTAACCAATAGGATTGTGTGTTGTCATTGTGATGTACTGTGGTATACCACAAAGGTACTGTGGGATACTATGGCCCAATATATCACTAAGATTTTGTCCCTTATACTTCAAAACTACAAAACCAATTCACATCTAATAGCAAAAAGCATCCTTTCCACACCATAATCTATATTCCTACCAAATGTTATTTAAATCCCCTTAA
Source organism: Lissotriton helveticus (assembly GCF_964261635.1). Taxonomy (NCBI): domain Eukaryota; kingdom Metazoa; phylum Chordata; class Amphibia; order Caudata; family Salamandridae; genus Lissotriton; species Lissotriton helveticus. Next base: position 510,080,576 of record NC_136059.1, read on the forward strand.
ATCATTATGCCTGGGTAAAATGCCTATGGAAAATGCATTGGTGGTAAAAGTGTTTTAGGATCCCCATAAAATGTGCATCATCACACAATGTAGAAAAAGAAATAGGTCTGAAAAGTTATCACCAAGAAAAGTTATTACCAAGCAAAATTCAGAAGAACTCTTATTTCATGGAATCCCAGCTATAACTATAAATACCACCATTCTTGGATATATATATATATAGTTTATATAGGAAGATTTTTTTTCCATTTGGCAATATTTTTGGCGTTGTTTCATAAATCTTCGTGAAATGTTCAAAACTAATACCCTACTCTCTTCAGCTGGTGTGTTGAAAGTTTAGGGGTGATTCGTCAAGTGGCGGCCGAGAAAAGGAGGGGTTCCAAAAACGCTTTTTCTCCATCTTAAATTCCATAGGAAAGTTTAGACACGGTCCAGCCAAAACTGCTGAATGGAATTAAACCAAATTTAGCAAAAAGGAAGCTCTTGGTCCAGAAAGCACTCTTTTTGTTAAAAACCGTTCAGTAGATCATGAGATCAGAGGGTTGGAAAGTCAAAAAGGTTTTCACCAAAGACAGCAATTGGTGCAACTTTAATCCTCTCTATGGAAACCATTTAATATTCACATTTTGCAAACCCAGGTCTTTGTGAATTCCTCTGTTCAGCATACCTTTTGCCCCTAGAAAATATAGCTGTGTCCAACAATCCATACTGTAAGAATTCTGAAGGGATGTACGCCAGGTATCAAAAGAGGTCTGTAGCTGAGTAGGTCACTTGGTATAATAAGAGGTATCTAAAATGGTGGACAAAATGTTGTTTAACAAAAAGCAGATAAGTCATTGGCTGTTCATAAGTTTTGTGTACTTAAAAATAGGCTGCATGTTAATTTGGGAAGCAAGTATTCTTCTGATTGGTTATGGCGAAAGGTTTGAAAGGAACAGTAGACTGCATCAGCTAGTATTTTGCAAAAGTCAACCACACCTGTTATTTGGATTTGGAAGCTAGAATGCTGCATTAAAAAATATGGTGAACTTCTGACCTACTGGTACAGTTGAATGTTGCAGAAACTGTTACTATGGAACCTAAGATGAACCACTATAGGGGAATGGTTTAAAGTAAACTGTGGATTTAAAATATAGAATGGAATGTTATACATATGTTATATGTTTGTAAATATTTTTTCCCAAATCAGTAGTATGTTTGGCAGTGGTGTGTTCTTAAAGAAATATACTATTAGTATTGGAAATGGGTTTTTGAACTCCTGTAAGGATTCGTGAATCCGACGCGAGGTTACAGTGGGGCGCCGCATTGGAATTGCGACTCCTGTAAATTACAGAAGCAGATTGGGCTCTTTAAGAAGAGAGTATAGACTTGGTTAAATATCTTATTTTGCTTCTAGAAAGCAATTACACAGTCATAGGTCTCTAGAAACAAGCTGACATTCACAAGAGTGGCATGACAGGATTCAGTCTTACATTTTGGCTTAGGCCTTGTTTTGCGAGTTCTCTCTCTCTTATGAAAATGGTAGAGAAAAGTGAGGTTTAAAGCATGTTTCCAGATGTATTAACCTCTATTCTAGTCCATATACCTTTTTTAATAGGTGAACTGGCAGTAGGCCCTAAATAGTGAGATGTGTGCTTCAAAGTGAAAGTGTACTCTGTCAGGTTTGAAGTTGGACCTGTACCATGTCTCAGGTATGTCTGCATTTGAACATGTAGTCTATGTGTGGTGCAGCTGATTGGCCTAACTTAAAAACTATACAGGCTATCACCTCCTTGCACAAATCTTGTGAGGCTTACTTTAGCATTGAGTCACAAAAGCACAGATGTCTTAGCTAGGCAGGGATCACGAAATCTGTAGAACACACACCTTCATACCTGGCTGCCCTCTGTAATGAGTAGAAAGTGATTAGTGCATGATTTTGTACAGACATTTAGAAAGCATGTGGTCTGAAAGTGAGATAGTGTTTCACCTATAAGCTTTTTTACATATGTTGTGTCACCTGTAAATGGTATACACACATTTACTAAGGTGTTTAGAAAAATGCTGAGACTCACAAGAGTGGCACGACAGGAGTTGGCCTTACATTTTGGGATAGGCCTGGCATTGTGAGCTCTGATTTTTTATTGAGAGGGATACAGAAAATTGAGGTTTAAATGATATTGGCAGATGTATTAACTTCTATCCTAGTTCATATACGTCTCTGCAAATGTCAACTTCAAGTAGTCCAAAGCTAGTGAGGTGTGTGCTTTAAACTGAAAGCATACTCCGTCACGTTTGAATGTATGATTGCTATCATGTTTCATGTATCATGTTTCAGATATGTCGGTACTTTTACTTGTAGTCTGACGTGTGTGGTGCAGCTGATGACCCTAAGTTAAAAACGATGCAGTCTTTCATACTCCTGCACAAATCATGTCAGAGCATTAAGTCCCAGAACCGTATATCTGTTAGGCAAGTAGGTGTCACAAAAGCACTCAAACACTCAGTTGCATTCTGGCCTACCACGTATAAGGAGCAGAAAGTGGTGCATTCTGCTTCTTTCACAAACATTTAGAGAGTGTGCAGTGTGAAGCAGAAGTAGTCTAATATCTTTAGGCTTTTTTACATGTGTTATCTTACCCCTAAAAGGCACATACACAGTTATTGAATGTTTAGGAATATGCTGACATTCAGAAGAGTGACATGAGAGGAGTTAGCCTTTCATTTTGGCGTAGGCCTGACACTGTGAGCTTCAACTGTAATGAAAGCGATAGAGAAAAGTGAGCTTTAAAACATGTTGGCAAATGTATTAACTTCTATCCCAGTCTATATGACTGCCTGCAAATGTACAGTTCAAGTAGGCTGTAGATAGTGAAGTGAGTGCTTTAAATTGAAAGTGAACTCTGTCAAGATTGAATGACTGAGAGCGAAAATGTCTCAGGTATATGTGTACTTCTAAGTGTTGTTTGAGACGTGTTGTTCACCTAATGAGCATAATTTAAAAACTATGCAGTTTATCATACCGCTTCACAAATCTTGTCAGAGCTACTACAGCATTCAGTCGCAGAAGCACAGATCCCTTACCTAGGTAGGCATCACAGAAGCACATGAGTACAGAGTTCACTATACGTCTGTCTTGTAAAATGAGCAGAAAGTAATCCATACATTATCTTCTACACAAATTTTGAGAGCATGTGGTGTGAAACAGAGGTATTCTAGCACCTTTAGACTTTTTTAGATGTGTCATTGCACCCCAAAAAGGCACAGACTCACTCATTGACATCTTCAGAAAGATGGTGAGACTCACAAGAGTGGCATGACAGGAGTTGAACTTTCATTTTTGCAAAGACCTGATATTCTGAGCTGTCACTCTATAATGAAACTGCACAAGAAAAGTGAGGTTTAAAACATGTTGGCAGATGTATTGATCTATATATTAGTCTATATGAGTCTCTGCAAAGGTACACTTCAAGTAGGCTGTATAAATGTAGGTGACTGGCTTAAACTGAAAGTGTACTCTGTGAAGTTTGCATTTCTGGTTGTTGTCATGTCTCTGGGACGTCTTTACTTCTACATGCATTTTGACACATGTGGTGCAGCTCTTAGTCTATATGAGTCTCTGGAAAGGTACACTTTAAATAGGCCAAAGATATTTAGGTGTCTGCTATAAACTGAGAGTGCTCTGTGAAGTATGAATTTCTAGTTGCTTTCATGTCTCATGTATGTCTGTACTTCTACATGTATTTTAAAAATTGTAAATCCAGTATTTGTAAAGCGCACAGCTACCTGGAGGCGCTGGGGACCATTGGGAAGATTAAGCGAGCTATTGCCCAGAGTCACATGGTGATGGGCAGACCACTGCCGCCGGAGCCGGGGATTAAACCGTGACCCCCAGCGTCCGGTGTCATTCGCCCTGGCCGCGGTGCCACACCTCTTTCTCTATTTTGACAAGTGTGGAGCAGCTCATGACTCTAATTTAAAAACTATGTAGCTTATCATACAGCTGCACAAATCTTGCAAGAGCTACTACAGCATTCATTCGCTGAAACACAGATCCCTTACCTAGGTAGGTATCACAGAAGCGCTTGAATACAGAGTTCAATATGAGTCTGTTCTGTATAGTGAGCACAAAGTAATCTATACAGCTTCTTTTACAAATATTTTGAGAGGATAAAGTGAGAATCACTATCTGCTTCTTTAGGTGTCTCATGTCAATTGTAAAAGGAGGAGAGATAGTTATTGAGGTCTTTAGAAGGACGCTGAGACTCACAAGAGTTGGCATTTCCTTTTGGTATAGGCCAGGCATTCTCATCTCTAACTGTCTAAGCAGGGTGCCAGAGAAACGTAGGGTTTAAAACATGTTGGCAGATGTATTAACCTGTATTCTCGTCAACATAAGTCTATGCAAAGGAAAATCCCTAGTAGGCCATAGATAGTGAGGTGTGTGCTATAAATTGAAAACCTACCCTGACAAGTTTGAATGTCTGACTGCTACCATGTCTCATGTATGTCTGACGTGTGGTGTTGCTGATGACCCTTACTTAAAAACGATGTACAAATGATCTCAGAGCTACTACAGCATACAGTCGCAGAAGCACAGATGCCTTATTCAGACAGACATAATGATAACACTTGAACACACACCTTCATACCCCGCTGCTCTGGGTAATGAGGAGAAAGTAATAGCTTCTTCTACAGACATTTAGAAAGCATGTGGCGTGTAACAGGAACAGGGGTAGTCCAGTACATACAGGGTTGTTTGAATGTATTTGGTTCCTCTTGAAAGTCACTGACATACTCATTCAGGCCTCAAGAAACATTTTGACATTCATCAAAGTGATATGACAGGAGTTGGTCTTTTCTTTTGGCTTAGGCCTGGCATGGTGACTTCTGCCTCTCCGATTAAACTGCTAGATACACATAAGTTTTATGCGTGTTCATTGATGTAGTACCTCTATCCTAGTCCATATAAGTCTCTGCATAGTTATTCTGGGAGTAGGCCCCAGATAGTAAAGTGTGTACTTTAAATTGATAGAGCTTCTTCTAACACACATGTCTCTGTAGTAGTGCAATGCTAGTATGTTGTAGATAGTGAGATGTATGCTTTATACTGAAAGTATACCGGGAAAATGTGAATGTCTGACTGCTACCATGTGTTAGGTATGTCTCTTCTTCTCTATTTAGTTTGACAGGTATAGTACAGGTGATTACAGTAAGTGAAAAAGTATACAGTCTATCATACCCATGTGAAAATAAAAGTAGTTAATATTCTAGTGCATCAAGGATACATCTGTTTGCTAGAGAGGACTGATGTAAGCATTTGATTACACAGGTTCATACCTGTCTATACTGTAAAATAAATCGAAAGTCATTGATGTTGAAAATAAAAAGGTATACCAATTTATAAAACTTTTCTGACATATTTTCAACCATTAACAGCTTTAATAACGTGCATAGTTAGATATCCTACACATGTATTGCTAATGGAGACAATGGCAATGTGATTGTAAATAACTGGTTAGCGATTATTATCAATAATATTATGTAATTGATTTAAAATTATTAATTTATGTACATACTATTTAAACTGTTGTTTGTTTTTTACGTTTTTACTTTCCTCAATAAAAGACTTGAAGCTGGCAAGAAAACATGAAACGAGAAGAGAACAAAAAACAGTACTATTTAAAGAAGATTAAAAAGAATTAGATGAAACACACTATATTATAGTCAGAAAAAAATATTCTGGTAAGAGAGCTAAACAATTTCTTAAAACACTATTACGAAGATGGAAAACTGAGAAAAAGTTTGAAAAGAAAAAGAAAAGTTTAACATCAAATGAAATACAAAAGAGAATTGGTCATGTTGAAAGAACTTTAAATTATAGAAAAACAACACATCGGACAAGTAGGCAGAAACAGCAAAGGATTTAAGAAGAAAAATGTTTAGAAGTAGACTAATTTAAAATGTATTAAAAATAAATAAAAAAATATTAGTGACGTTTAGCAGCTTATAAGAACAAGCATTTACAATGCAATAGGTCTCGTCTTCACAAAAGTTAGAGCTATTGGCATTGTAAATTACAAACTTTTTATTTTTGTGTTGGTTTTGAAAACAGATAAATAAATGGCATTGTCATTTACAATGTCAATAGCTTAATCTCTCGCAAATACGAGACATATTGCATTTGTAATGCCATAGGTCTCATATTTACGCGAGTTTGAGCTATTGACATTGCAAATAACAATGCGTTTTATTTATGTTTCAAAAACAAAGACATAAATAAAAGGTCTCTCACACGGCTGTCTCTCACACACTTCTGTCTCTCTTACACACACTGCTGTCTCTCACACTGCTGTCTCTCTCACACTGCTGTTTCTCTCACACTGCTGTCTCTCTCACACACCATGCTCTCCCTAGAACACACACTGCTGTCTCTCACATTGCTGTCTCTCTCACACACTGCTGTTTCTCACACACTGCTGTCTTTCTTACACACAATGCTGTCTCTCACACTGCTGTCTCTCATACACACTACTGTCTCTCACACTGCAGGTGTGGGATGTGGGTTTCCAGCTCATGTCTGAAGGGTGGGCGCTGCTGTGTTTCATGGCCAATTTTTTTTACATACTCCCCAGGGCATTAGTGGTAGCTTCAGAAGCTTTTGTTTTGGGGGGAGGGATGTTGGGGGTCAGATCTCAGCCCAAAGCCCCGACCCCTCTTCATGACCTTGTGCCCTCATGCCTCGTAAACGCCATTGGCTTATGATTTTGTCCCTTCATAGACACATCCCCTATAAGATCCACTCCCCAAGCTCCCTCCCCCATTGTGAAATCTATCTGCAAGTTGACATGCCTAGGCAGTAATTTTGTGGCAGCCAATGGATCACTGCAAAAATGCAGCATACAATTAATTCATTTTCTAGTCCACTGCAGGCAAAATGCGGATCATGTAAAAACTGAGATTTTGCACCTGATTCACATTTGCATACTACGGCTAAGAAAAAGAAAATAATTGCCCATGCAAACTGAGCCACACACACACACAGAGCCACACCCACATACAGACACACACAGAGCCACACACACACAGAGCCACCAACACACACAGAGCCACACACACACAGAGCCACACATAAACACAGAGCTACACACACACAGAACCACACACACACACAGAGCCACACACACACACACAACGCCACAGACACAGACCCACACACACACACACACACACACACACAGTCACACACAGAGCCACACACACACACAGAGCCACATACAGATCCACACATACACACAGAGCCACACACACACACACACAGAGCCACACACACAGAGCAATGCATACAGAGCCACACACACAGAGCCACACACACACAGAGCCACACACACACACACACACAGAGCCACACACACACACAGAGCCACACATGCATTTTGTTTTTAAAACACAGCTTCCTAGTATGGAGCTGAAAGAGACAAGCTGTGAGTACCGAATTGTTTGCGCTTGCATTGGAAGCTAGCTATCGGTCACGTCAGATGTCTGTTGTCATGCCATCAGGCTAATGGCGTGTGTCCACGTTAAATGAAGCACTCTGGTTTTGCAGCTTCCATTAACTTCAACTGCTTTTCTTTATGAGTCTTGTTTATTAGCTCCCCCGGGGGCAGAGCCGCGATCTACGTTCTGGTATGTTTTTATTTTACACAAATACTCATGAAAATATGGACTCTCATAAGCCATATATTCAGATGTGCAGATTGTAAGGTGTGCTGTTATTACCATTTTACGATGCTTCTGTGCCTAACATAGCACCTGCTGCAACAGGTGCACGGTAACTAGGTCTACCGAAACCCCCTTCGGGCTCCCTAGGGTCCCACAGGTGGTGGGAACAGGCAGTGTTTTTTGTCTTCTTGTGCTGGAGGGCTGCGTGGAGAGGATCCCGGGTGGAGGGGCGGGACAAGGAGCCTCAGCAGGCAGAGGGGCCGGCAGGAAGCGGAGAGGCAGGTGCTGAGTGTCTGGGCATGCTGCAGAGCACCGGGGAGCTCCACTGCACTATCCAATCTGCTGAGGACTGCCAATTGCGCTGCCTTAGGACCTACTAGAGATCCCATACTTCCTGGGATTTAACAGCCAACGTCTATTGTGAGACCAGCGAGAAGCACCCTATTGCTAACAGTTGGAGGTGCCGAGAGGCAGACTGGCTGCTCGCCTGCTGTGGTAGCAGCCGGGACCACCTGCCTGCCCCTCTGCTGCCCGTGTAGTCCGGGGCTGCATGTCAAGGAGGCTTTGTAGCCGCTTCAGTGGAGCTGGGTTGCACTGTACACCAGAAGCATGTCTGTGCCGTGCTGTGTGGGACAGGTAAGGAGAAACCGTGCTGCTGCTGTGTTTGTAAACAACACGCATGGGCAGCTTGGAGTGGCGGAGCTCCTGGCCGTTTTAATCATCCACACTAATGCAGTGGGGTTGCTTTAAAAAAGCGTGTTTCAAGATCACTCATGCTTTGTCACGTAACACACATGCACGTGTTTTGATGCTGTGGTACACCCAGGCACTCTATTTATTGGTGACAAATGGTCTTCCAAGATTCTGATAAAAAGCCACATTGTCACTGCTGTAGAAGCTATAAATAATTCCTAAGATGAGACGGACTATGTGACTACATTTTAAACATTTACAGCCATGACGTACACTTTTCTCTTTTTGTCTGTCCCACTTGGACGGCCTCGGCCTGCTTTAATTCTGGCGTAAAAGGTTTTTATTATCTTTAAGGGGCCATGTGTTTAGCCCCGATAAGGATAACAAACCTTTTATGCCAGAAGGAAGTCAGGGCAGTCCATCCAAGTGGGACGGACAAAAACGAGAAAAGTGTACGTCCTGAACACCTGGTGACGCTGGCCAATGGGAAAGAGGGGCGGGGCTTAAAGCCCGCTAGAGAAAGCTCCTCAGATCATAAGATCTCGCCAGCAAAGCTGCGCATGTGCGCAGTCTTACGCTAGGCTTCGACCTAAAAGCAACAGATTGAAAGTTTAGTAGATAGAGCTTTTGAGTTGAAACAAACAATAATTATCTTAATATTGAAGAGAATAAGAACTTTAGATAAAACAATGGTATTTATGAAGGAGAAAAGCAAAAGAAAAAGACTGGTTAATAGAATTAACTTTTGTAAAAATGTTACTGGTGCATGGAAGCACTCTTCCAGTACTGAGCCTTTCTTTAATGATGAAAGCTATTTTCAAGAGAACACATTAGTACATTCAGTTGATACTAGTGGTCAATGTTATGAGGTGAAAAATGGCTGTCCATTCAAAAGGAAAAAATGGTTTCTAGGAATGTAGAAGAAGTAATAGCTGAAGAAGTTCTAGGAAGGCGTACACAAGCTCCTGTATATAGGTGGGATTGTAGAAGTATTTGCAGTATTTGGAAGTACTCTAGTGACATATTACAAATTCTTTTACACAAATATGCAAATAAAAATGTTAAGTGGAAGATTAAGATGTTGCACTGACTACATCCATGTAAAATAAGAAAAAATATACTAAGTTGAAGAGTCATTATCTGGCTTATTCATCATTTAAGATTGTTAGCTGTACATTACTCTGAAATGCGGAAGTTAGTAAAAAGACTACTATGTAAAAACTCTTGCATTAGGTTTAAGTGAAATGAATACAGCTCTTTTGCACAGTTGTGTAGCAGATGTACAGAAAGTTTGTGATTATGTACAGTTTTGTTTTGTTTGTTCTGAAGATGAGTGTACAGAAACTGAGGACTTGATAACCTTAGGTGTAGTAGAACAGGACAAAGAGATTAGTATTGATGATTTTGCAGAAGAAATTACAAAGTTTAACACTGTTTCCTCTGAAAAATCAATCTATATTTGTATTTGTTGTCGACGTACTCACTGTAGTACTCAAACTAGGAATGTTGATTTACATTTAAAAATTGAAAAATAAAACAATGATAAGGGAAGCAATTTGTTCTTTATTTGTTTGTAGGAGGACAATTTGAGTTGTCCGGCGATCAAATTATACGTAGGTACTGTTAAAACAAATTAGAGGAAAACAAAATGCCAGCAAGAGCAGTACTTAACAACTTAGAGTAGATATCTATTCCTCAGGAACTGGCAGATTTAAATGTATATAAGTCTATTCCTATCCAATCTGTACACCCATTCCAGGCCATAGTTTGTATTGAGCTTAAGACAGGTAAGCTGCCACCAATAGATTTACAAAAAGGACTTAAAGGAAGAGTTGTGTATTTACATTTACATTAAAAATATATATATATTAAAACTGTTGGTGTATACAGAGAGGTAAATGAAGCAGTAGTTATTCTAGTAAATTGCGTACCAACAAAGAGTAAAAAAATCTAGCAACAATTTGTAGATATTAATAAACTTCGAAATGCTACATTATACCTAGTACAGGATAATATTTATTATAAGAATGTAATACTAATCTCAAGTTGCCCAATTGAGAAAGTGAAAATATACAGGAGTGAAGAGATTTACGAACATTATACCATATATCCTCTCCATTTAATAGAAATCATAGGAAACACTATTGAATTATTTCAAATAAAAGAAGCAAAAGGAGCTCCCATGAGTATATGGGAAAAAACTTTAGAAGCTTGTTATTTTCCACAGCTATTCCCACTGCAGAAGGTGGACGATTTGATAAGCGAGCTGTATGGATTCCAGCATCAGAATACCGATCAACACGATAGTACTCTGAAGATGCAAGATTTCTGCTGTGATTCCATATATATTTCATCTTTTCTTTGAGAGTGATTTGTCTGCACTTTCATATGCAGTGAACCATATATTAAAACAGGAGTTCATCTTCAACATGTTTCTGCAAAAGAGTTCATGGAAAAACTTGAAGAAAGACATGAAAATTTAGAATCTCAGGTAACCAATTTGATGGCGTGCCAGCATGGCACCAAAGAACATTCGTATCGCCGTCATGGTGAACTTAAGTGCATGTTAAGAAGCCAAGGTACACCTACATGGTTTCTAACACTTAGGGGCTGATTCCGATGACTGACGGACCAGAGTCCGTCCGACATCGGTCAGGAACCGTGACTGACTGACCTACTATTGTTGGTTGTGGCCCTGCAAGTAGAATCGCATTGTATGTCACACAATGGAAGCATGCATTCCGGGCAGAATGCATGCCCGCATTGTGAACTGGAGTGGTGCAGTCCATCCCTGCACCCTGTAGCCGGCACCCCTAGGTGCCTGCCACCGGGTGCAGGGATCTACAGAGGGGCACCATAGGTGCCCTCAGGCTGCCATTCGGCGACATTGCACCCATGGGGCCCCCAAAGACATTTTCCGACTGCCCACCTGTCCTACTAACATGCTTCATTTGAAGGAAGCTAAGCTGAAATGTTAGTTATTTGAAATTTCTTGAAAAACAGAGTAGCTATATATAAAATCGATGTTCCTATCCAGCCATCAGGATCCTGGAAGCCTGCCATCCACTCTGCTATCTTAGGCTATAGTACAAGTGTTAATGTGTATCTTTCCAAAGTACACTGCATGTCAGTTTATTCAAAGTCACTTGCCTGTATTTGTCTATTATAACACTTGGAGGGACCCCATTCCTATTGAGAACTGATACCAAGTATGATATTGATACCATGTCAGCAGAACTGCTTTAGAGCCATAGAACCGGGTCAGCAGAGCTGCTTTAGAGCCAGAGAACCAGATCAGCAGAGCTGCTCTGTAGCCTAAGAACTGGGTCTGCTGAGCTGCTCTAGAGCCAGAGAACCAGGTCAGCAGACCTGCTGTAGAGCCAGAGAAACCAGGTCAGCAGAGCTGCTTTAGAGGGAGAGAACCAGGTCAGCAGAGCTGCTTCAGTGCCAGAGAACCAGGTCAGCAGAGCTGCTTTAGAGCCAGAGAACCAGGTCAGCAGAGCTGCTTTAGCTGACACTGACTGACTGACTGACACTGACTGATTGACACTGACTGACACTGATTGACTGACACTGACACCGACTGACACTGTAGTGTAGTTCCTATCATCCCAATAGGCTCTGCGCATTGGAATAATACCTACAGCAGTAAAGGCCTAGACCAGACGTTAACTAGGTCTACTACTGTCGATACTAGACTTAAAGTTTTGGGTTTGCCAGCTTAGCTCAGAGTTCACTAGAAACTTTCTCGAATGTTCAAGAGGAATTAACTTCCCTGATTAGACAAGAAGGGATTTAGTTTCTGACAACCATAGAACATGACAACTTTGCTCTCCCCTAATCAAGAGTATATCTCGAGAGTCGTGTGAACAAAAGGCAAATTATTTTACTCAGTCAGTACGTGCATTCTTAGTCTCAACAGATTGTAGAGAAAAGGAAGAGACGGGCGTGTTCAATAAAAAGGTGTTATTTATTGAGCAGTCTCTTTTCTCATACAAGAGAAATGGATCGATATTATTGCAATACTTATAGTTAAGGGACGACGGTGGCAGCATCTCCTGACCCCGCTTGGCGCCAGAAACAATTTTAGAGCGGATGCTCTGCATGTAAACTGTTTTAACCTTTGACAATTGCCTACTTTTAAAATTGATTACGAATTTTAAAAATAACACTTTTAATTGAGCCTAGCACTTTAGCACTAACGGCGGATAGCAGCTAAAGTTGATTAAGAATTTTAACTGTACCTTGCACTCTGCATTGCCATTTGCACATTGCACTTCGCCGGTGCAGCTAGGGCTCACAGAACACTTCCCAGCCTTTGAGCTCAATACTCCAGCCTGCCCGCCCCGGTCCGACTCGGTAGCCAATACCGTTGTGCGGAGGGCGGGGCAGGCAAGAGCCAGACGCCCACAGGAAGTAGAGCGGTTAGCGCTCTAGCTGATCACAATCTGAGGGCTATTTAGCCCCTCGTCGGCTCGAGCGCGCAGCGGGTGCGCGCAGCGGGGCGCCCTGGACGGCGCCTAAGACAAGCCAAAGACCTGCCCGTCTGCGCCCGTCCGCGACAGGACGGGGCACAGGGGCCATGGGAGCGGCATCAATTGATCTCCCAGGGCATCCCCCACAAGGGCTCAAATACACACCTCAGGTACTGCTGCAACTCAAATCTGCCCCACTATTGGGATGCAAACAGGATATGTTCCCTGAGATAGAAGGCCCTTTTTCCTGCTTTCATTGCCACAGTCAGTTTAGTACTCAAATAAGAGACAATATTGAGGCTAAACATCACCAACCATGTAAATCGCCTAGCAATATTGAGAATGACTCTACCCAGACTCCCCCGGGGAGGAAAAACGTCCTTTGCAATATTAGGTCACTCTCCAAACACACTGCCGAAGTATGGGACCTAATTTCCTCAAAACAACCCGACCTGTGCTATCTCACAGAAACATGGTTAAAACCACATTCCACCCCTGCTATAACCCTAGGAATCCCAGACGACTACAAAATAGTCAGACTGGACCGGCCAATAAAAACTGGTGGTGGGATAGCCATTGTGCACAAACAAGATATTAGCATCAAGATACTAGATGAGCTGAGCACCCCTGAAATTGAACTACTCATTTTCAAAATCGTATTGTCCCCCAAAGAAAGTCAAAAAGGTGCCCTAGTATACCGTCCTCCTGGGCCCTGCACAAACTTTTCCAATAAGCTGATTGAGCTACTGGCCCCTCATATAAATAATGAGAGCAACTTCATACTAGTAGGGGATTTTAATGTACACAGCGAAAAGCTGGATTGTAATGAGGCGCAGACCCTACTAACAGATTTATCCTTATTAGGACTCATAAAACGTAATTCTGGGCCCACCCATCAGGCAGGACACACTCTTGACCTGATTTTATCTAATTTCCTGTCAGTTTCATGTTTACCTGGATTTCAGGTTAACTGGACTGATCACTTTATAATGGAATTCTACACCCCGTATGCTAACCCTACCCCTGTAAGCACTATCTCCCTACCTAGTGTACGCAGACAATGGCACAAAGTTACTGCTGACTCCTTCAAGGGAAAGTTCAAGCCCTTCGCCATCCTCCCCACTGATAACGCTGAAATTGCACTTGGAAAATTTGAACGCGCAACTAGGGATGCGATAGATAAAATTGCCCCCATGAAGCAATTCAAACCCCGACCTGCTAAAAAACAGGAAATCTGGTTCTCGGACCATCTAAGGACGTTAAAACTAACCGCCAGGAAGTTTGAGAAGAAGTGGAGAACTTCTCATTTGGTAGAGGACAAGAATAAATATTGGGATTCACTATCCATCTACCATAAAGCCATCCGGGTAGCACGAAAAACCCATATTACTGCACAAATCACAGCTGCAGGGAATTCACCCAGGGTCCTCTATCAAATCCTTCAAACATTTGTCAAACCTACAGCATGTGAAACATCTGAGGTAGCATCACAGCAGCTGTGCAATGAAATATCTCAAATTTTTACTGAAAAAATAGATAAAATCTATGAGAAAATAATCTGCGCCAATAAGACCATCACTACAGATACAGCGCCTCTCCAAATAGATGCTGACCTGAAGCAGAATACTCACTCTCTTGATACTTTCCCTCCTATTTCGTCTGATAACATCCTCTCTTTGATATCACAGATCAAAAGTGGTAGCCCAGACGATACTATCCCAGCGAGGATAATGCCCGCCCTAGCCGAACAACTCTGCCCCATGATTGGAGAAATGGTAAATCTCTCTCTGAGCACAGGCAATGTCCCTAGAGAATGGAAACGAGCCATTGTTAGACCAATTAGGAAAAACACTGCGACTCCGTGGACCAAATTGGCTAATCTGAGGCCCATCTCCTTACTACCTTTCCTAGGAAAACTGACTGAGAAGCATGCCAACCACCATCTCTCCAGCTATATCGAACTTGCTGGGGCCCTGGACTACTCTCAGTCAGGTTTCAGACCCAAACATAGCACTGAATCCACCCTTCTGTCAGTCACTGATGACCTGCACATGTACCAGGACAAGGGCATCTCAGTAATCTTGGTTCTTTTAGATCTGTCAGCAGCGTTCGACACCGTGTCACATTCCATCCTGACTGAGCGGTTGTCGAACGCTGGCATCAAGAACAAAGCCCTTGCCTGGCTAAGGAGTTTTTTATCCGATCGCACCCAGACTGTCACCATGGGTGCATATCGTTCAGCGGAGGTGGAGATATCAAAAGGGGTGCCACAGGGTTCGTGTCTAAGCCCGACCCTCTTTAACATTTATGTGGCACCCCTGGCTAGAGTGATGCGTAGGTACGGGTTCATCCCAGTATCCTACGCTGATGACACCCAGCTCCTCTTCCCCTTTAAAACCCTCTCCGCTGAAGTAAGAAACTCCTTCTCATCAGGCATGAAGGCAGTGGCACACTGGATGTCCTCCAACTGCCTTCAGTGCAACGTCAGCAAGACGGAAGTCATGCTGTTTGGAGAAGCCAGGATGCTATGGGCCCCGGATTGGTGGCCACAGGACTTGGGAGCAGCCCCCGAACCCAAACAGATAGTGAAAAACCTGGGGGTCCGTTTGGATCAAGAACTATCACTAAAACAGCACTCAAACTACATCTCGGGTTCTTGTTTCCATACCATCAGCCTGTTGCGTAAGGTCTTCCCTCTACTGCCGGATTCCTTTAGGAGGACGCTAGTGCAGGCACTCGTGCTAAGTCGGATCGACTACTGTAATGGCCTGCTGCTTTCTGCCAATGAAGGCGTGTTGGCTAAGCTCCAGGTCATTCAAAACACAGCGGCTCGCCTAGTTCTGAATGCTCCGCCAAGAACTCCATCTAAACCCCTCCTTGAGCAATTACACTGGCTCTCGATCCGGCAAAGAACAAAATTCAAGATAGGCTGCCTGATCCACAAATGTCTTCATGGACAAGGGCCTGCATATCTTGAAAACAAATTTATTCCCTACATTCCATCTCGTACACTAAGATCAAGCAATAATCTGCTCCTAGTGGTGCCCCGTGCCAGGAAAGCGAGGCATGGGAATAAAGCGTTGTCAATTGCAGGACCCACATTATGGAATAGACTCCCTCTGTCCCTAAGACAGTGTACTGAGCACTTAAAATTCAGAAGGCAACTGAAAACCGTTCTGTTTAAAAATGAGATCTAGCATCTGCTCCAATTTACATCTCCTGTTTAGTCGGCACCAAAAGCGCAGAGATACTCCATCTGGAGTCGATTCAAGCGCTATAAAAACCAGCAAAAAAAAAAAAAAAAGTAAAGTTTATACATTAAAAGCAATAGTATAAAATAATACTGTAAAAACATTGATATGGTTTCTAAGCCATATGATGTTTTAAAATGAATAAAATATATTACATACACATATGCATTTGACTAAACGTACTCAACTGGTGTTTCTAAATACGCCTACCCCGTGTACCTGACCTAAGCCTAATACGTGGGCGGGAATAGAAAGTTACAGTTTAAGTTAAGTTTGTTTTTGCCAAGTGAAATAACTAAAGAATTCTCTGTGAGGGGTTATTCAGTTCTGTACCTGGAAGTTAGGATGAATGAGGAATGGTATCTCTCTCTCTGGTCTCGATATTCCAGGCTGCCTGCGAGGGCTGCCCAGAAACGCCGGTGCTGGATTCTCGGCAGGAGAAAGCAGCGCGTCTCTCAGCGCGTCAGGAAGGCGGGGCTGCTGCCAGCGGGGTCTGCTCTGCTCTTGGCTTCGGCAAGTATGGCTGCTCCGTCTCGTCACCACGCGTGTGTTTGCATAGGGCAAGATCGGTAATATTTATACCTTTAAGGTGCCGAGATTGACGTAAGGATGGACATAGATACGTCAATAAGGATGTCATACGACTTGCTCGTTAGCACATTCTTTTACTGAAGTTCTCGGTGAAATCAAAACAATGGCAGCAGGGTTTTGCCCAGTTTGTCATAGGTTTGATTTGTTATGAGAACTCCGTATGCCTTATCAGGGGCTGGAGGAATATCGCTTGTCTAATTAGATCGCAAGCGTTATGACCTAATCAGATAACACGTTCCTGTGCCGTAGTGTGACTGCGTCAGATAACGGTATCTGCATCATGGGGGTTTTCTGCCTCATGGGCTGACTGCTAGTTAACTTGTTGGTTTGTTTAACTAGAATAGGGTCAGGAATAGGGGGATCGATTCAGAACCTATAGGAATACATCACACCCCCTCCACGCTAACTATGTACATATTTACTAATCTATGCATAGTATAACATAGTACAACATACTATAGAGTATAGTGTATACCTTACCACCCCAAAATACATAAATGCATTTTGAAATTTTTCAAATATACGGAAAAATTGCAGACATATGTATTGTATGCACTCAAGCTGTAGAAAAATGCCAAAGTAATCGCATTTGTATACATTATTGCTTATTTGGTATATGAGAATTTACACATGAAATGGCTTCTTAATACAGAAAAAAAATTCGAGACCATTCCATCACAGAATAAAATATTTGTAAACGTATCAGCGGGCAGCTAATGTCTATAAGCTATCTAAAATTTAGCAAACTTAGTTCTCTAAGAATAGTTCTTACTTTAAGCAGAAGATAGTGTCCCGAAAAATATGCAAAAATATTTGGGGCTGCTGAAAAATTGCTGTCCGTGAACTGGAGGGAAAATTGTTCATGTGACTTTATTTTTAAAGTTGAAGGCCGAATTCAGGGAACGCTTGCTCAAAAGTCTCTATTTCTGTTCTGGAGAGAACATCATATCATTCAGGCTTTCGAAAAAACTGTCAACAGCTTCCTGGGAAAGTTCCACTAACTCGGAAATAGGTGTAATCATGCATTCTTGTGCATGATTGTCTCCATTGACATTCTGATTTGTATTACTGACAGAAGGTCGTACATGTTCGATGCTGCTTTCATCTTGAACTTCACTACCCATCAATCGTAGTGGTGAAGCTTCCACGAATGCCGTCATCAGGATTGGTAGCCTTTGAGGGCAGCACAAAGCATGAACCTCATCAATGTTTCTGCATCCATTGGCGCATCCGATTGTAGCGTCAGACAGGTGTCTAACACGCATTCTTCTCCGCATAGCAGACACCTCAATACAGGTAAAACACATCTTTGCCACATTGGTCGAAATGATAGAAACCAAGTCATGTTCAGGTCTCTAAGCCGGGAGAGTCCCAGGATTTTTGATATCCGGTCCCGGTATCCAATGGCTAGGATTGTTTCTTCTCTTGTCGCCAGAGTTTTGTCTGTGACATGGGTTGCCATAACGAAAAATAAGGACTAAGAATAGGATTCCTGCAATTAGTCCCAGGATCAGGGGAAGTCCGCCAAAAATCGAATGGACGAAATCTGGAAAAATACCCAGTATGGCTTTGAATGGTGTTAATGCTATCGAAAATACTGTCTTAAATACCTTTGAGACCCCATTGGTATCAGAAATATTTAAGATTTCATTCAGGATTTCCGCAAAATGTACGGGGGAATTAGTTGATAATAATGTATGTATCTCTGCAGTCGTCCTTGCGACTTGTAGATCATACGTTTCTTTTGATGACGAAAGCCTGGTAGGCGTCTGAAGAAGCACTGTTTTCATTCTGCTTAAAGTATCTATTCGAATAGAAGTAATTTTCAAATCGGGCCATGCCCTTGCCTCCTTGTCTGGGAAGGAGCTGGGGAACAATGAGCGTCCACAGCACTTGACCTTCGCAGTCGTAGTTACTAGATAAGGAGTCCCGGGCATAAGACTACAACATCTGCGGTCTACAATAAGAATGTAACTCCCATTATAGAGTCTTTGAAAGAATGGTTCTATTTCTGTTGCAGGTGCGCCTTGTTGGTGACATGAAAGGTTGTATGAATTCCCTTCACAGGCTCCATGCAAACTAATTCCGTTACACAGAAGTGTGCCACTTAGTGACATCGCACAATTGTTGCCACTAAGAAACACTTTCTGTCCTTTATTACTGACACATGCATGTGAATAGGGCAGGTTCCATGTTGTTTTAAGGTACCCCTTTCCCAATTTCTCGTACATGCCAGCCTGTATATATTTTTGGCAGTATTGAAACCTGAAGGTTGAGATTGGAATATTTATTATCCCATGTATTATCCATTCACTGACAGGTCGTTCTGACATTGTCACTGGTAATCTTTCGAGTTTTTCAATGCTCAAGATTGTATAATCAGCACCCTTTTGTGCCATACTGATTTGTCTATCAGTAAGGTTAAAGATTTGGAATAGTGACGTTGTGTTGATTAAACGCCAAGGCACATAGCCTGAACGCAGATTTTGTAACGTCCAGCCAAGCTGTACAATAGAGCGCAATTGTGACTGACCGTGTTGTAATAACAGTAAGTCTTGCGATAATATGTCGATTGCTGAAGACACTATGCTGTCCAAAGAAAAAATTCTGGAGGACAGAGTCATTAACCCATTGTCCACTACAGAAAGTGATTTTTCCAAATTAATACGGTCAATTTCCCGTATTTTCTCTGCTGTTTCAATTTGAGTAACCTTCCAGGCCTCATTGTATGCTGCATATACAGAGACTGCTATGAAACGCTTTTGACGCTGTTTGCGTGGTCCCAAAGTGAAATCACGCAAGTCAGCACCATCAGTAAGTAAAGTTAGGTGTTGCTTAATTTCTGCCAGTGTGGAAGTTTGCAGCCATTGAAGGCATAATTTGCCCACACTGTAGGTGGTTATTATCCCTGGGTGATGTCTTTGAGGATATCTAGGGTCTGGCCTGGTCATTTTGAACCCCTGTGTTTTGTTCAGGAATCTGTCTTGACAGTTATTAGTATCTGTGGGCCAGATCAACCACTGTTTCCAATCAGGATGTGTTCTGTTTTGGTTTAATATTTGGTTTACCTCTATCTCTTCATCTGTAGAAGTGTTGCTAAACATTGTTGGCTTTGGAATAGACGGTTTATTTAAATCTTTGATTTTGGCTAGGCCAAGACAGGTGGTTTGTTGAACAGTGTCATTTAAAAATATCATTTGTTCTGGGATCATGCAGGCTCTAAACAAAGCTTCTATACCCTGTACTTGCCATTCTTTTGTACCCCAAACACTTTTCAATTCAACATTTTTGTCCCAATAATCAAAACCAAAAGTATTCATTTTTTCAAAGAATGAGTCTGAATATAACAATTTTGTGTTGGTTATCATGGTCTTGGTCCCTGTTTTGTTTGACAATTTAAAATAAAATGTTTCAGCATTACTTGTGTTAAAACCTGAAAAATATGAATATTTGTCGTAAACGGTTCTTGAGCTCCCTTTTGGAGGTGTTGCACAATGTTCCCATTGATTATAATTTAAAACATTTCTAGGTTGTGCAGATCTATGTAAAAAATGGTTACCATAGTGGTTATAACAGTACATACTATCATAATTTGTAGAACCCTGCAAATAATCATGTTTGGTAAATTTAGCAGACATTACTAAGTCAGACATCATATTATTAATGCTTTCGAAGTCCCAATCATCAGCAAATGAGTTTGGTTTTACAAAGTCACTCAAGGAGATCTTAATTTGGTGTGGATATTTCAGGATCTCGACCGGACCATAAATTTCATAGTCAGTGTTGTCCCATGCTACCCCACCAGGTATCGGATTGGCTGTGAAGTTGGCTGAGGAAAGTTCTCTTTTCTCGACGTGTGAAGATGTGTGTGGTTTGAGGATCAAGTTGATTTTCTGACTTGCTGTGTCCATTTTTGCATATTTTCCCTCAACGAAGCGTCCCAAAGTAAGTACCATGATGAGCCAAAGTATGAGGATAAATGCACCAAAACCCACCCAAAATTCAATCCATGGAGAAATCAGATATGTTTCTTTCAGTTGTTTCAAAAGTTCCTTAGCTTTATCTTTAAAGGTTTTTGATGATGGCTGTGTCTTTGATTCGCTGAAGCCCTCAGAGGAATCATCGAAGTTTATGAAGTAGCCGGATGCAGTTCTGTCAATTGTTCCAATTGCTTCAGGATTTCCGTTTCTTGCATTTTCACTTGTTACTTCATTATAGATTGGTGTGTCTCTGCTAAATGTTTTTATTTGGGTTTTCAGAGGTCTTAGTTCTATTGCATTGTTGCATAGTCCATGTTGTTCTTCTGTAGGCGTTTCGAATGTGATGAGCCTCTTTGTTAGGACCTCTGTACTGGTAGCAAACCTTGGTGTTCTGCTACTTATTGGGAGTCCACTTGGCCTACTGTTTGTTATCGGCCACATGTTGTGGTTTTACCAGGTCGATGGATACAACTCGGTTCTCCTTTTTACCAGCAAGTGGCGGTAGTACAACTGATCTTGTCCCGTTGACAGACAAGACAGGAACTGCTTTTCTGTAAGAAGGCCCAAATTCCTTCTTTACCGCGATCTTTTCCCTGACTAGATCCCCGACTTTTGGAATCCAGACAGGTCTTGCTGGGACAGGTGGTGTTTCTTCAGTGGTTGTTGGCTGTTGTTTCAACTTTATGTTGCTCAGGTCTTTTCTTGTTTTGTTTAAGTCCTGCAAAATAGCCAAACGGTCTTTGATATCAAAGCTTTTTTCTTTCACCACTGAAGTCTGACTATCAATGTCAGAGATCATCATCCTAGTTCCAAATAATAATTTGTACGCACTGAATCCCTTCAGAGAATTTCTTGGCAAGTTATTGAGACTACGTTGGACACTTATTAGATGTTTGACCCACCCAGCTCCCGAACCTAATACCTTCTCCGTTATAGATTGCTTTATGTCACGGTTTTTTCTTTCAACAATTCCGTTCCCCTCAGGGTGAAATGGACAAGAGTACCGCAATTGCACGCCCATGCTGACCATGGCCTCCTTATAAGCCCGAGAGCTAAAAGCAGGACCGTGGTCTGAATGCAGCATGCCAATTGCGTATGTGCCGATAAAGACTCGCAAATCTTTTATAACAGTTCTGGCGTCAGCCGTTCGCTGGGGCCACATCCATATGAATCTCGTGCATGAATCCACTGCGACCAGGATATATTTATAGTTACCATCCCTTTGTAAGGGACCACAGTGGTCTAGGTAAACACAGGCTAATGGTTTATCCGAGATTAGAAGGGGCGTCTGAGCTGGGCGTCTCACAGTTGATACTTTCGTTTTTTGACATATCTCGCATTCTAGAACATAGTTCCTTGTTTGTCTTCTCATTTGTGGCCACCAGTATCTCTGTTTTAATAATGATACTGTGGCTGAGACGCCAGCATGGATAGAAGCAAGCCCTTCGTGTGCCGCTATTATTAGTCCTAACCTATGTTCCATGTTTGGAATTGCCCTATCCCCCACTCCAGGGATTCGAGCAAAAGGAACATTGTTTGCATCAGTTATGTATGAGTATTTTACTGGAAAGCCTTTCGGGAGTGTTTCTATCGAATCCTTTTCTGAAGCGCTGACAGCTTGTAATATTTCGCTGTCTATTTTTGTTTTTGACCGGGTGATGGCAGCTACGGAAGCCGTTTGCACAGCTGCCTTCGCGGCCTCATCAGCCAATGAATTCCCTGCAACGTGAACGCCATCACGTTGATGACTCAGTGTATGTATCACGTGAGTCTTTGTTAGTTCTTTTTGTAAAAGAACTACTTGTTCCCAGAGCATTTTATGCTTGATTGTGCCACCTTTCGCATCCTTGAAACCATTCTTAAGCCAGATCTGCAAGTATTCATTGTAAGACTGAACGCAATAATACGAATCGCACACTATGAGTGTGGGGAATTCTCGATCGGTATTTTCAAGCGCCATCTTGAACGCCAGTAGTTCAGCTCGCTGAGCTGTACAATCTCCTAAAGATTGTGTTTTAGTGATTGCTGGTTTAAATTTTCCTTCGTGCCAGCGACCTTTAACGATCGCGCACGCAGCACTGTAAGCTTGCTTACCCCCCACTGCGGGTTGTGCTGATCCGTCTGTATATATTATACAGCCGTACTGGTCTAGAGGCAGAATTTCGGTCGGCGGAGGACATTCAAATTCATATTGGAGAAATTCTTGTGTTTTTAAGTAAGGATCAAATTCGTACGACACGTCTGTTGCAGCAAGAGAATTAGCCCATTGTATCCATCTCGGATGGAGTGCTTTAGCATTTGGAATGCTTGCCTTTGTTACCGCCTCTAGGGCTGGTATTGGTGTCACGATTATTATTCATTTACCTTGTGCCAGGGCTCGTTCTTTTGCTATAGCTGTCTGTGTTGCCGTAAGAATTTTTTCCGTTGGGCTAAATTTCATTTCAGCCTTAGTGTACAAGTGTGATTTGAATGCAATTGGTACCTTTTCTCCCTCATTAGAGGTCAGGTATGTGAATCCGCATCTCCCTGGGATGACTCGAATCACAAGATTGCGTGTGTTATCACGTGTTTCTAATTTTGTTTTAATTAGCATGTCTGTTTGTAGGGATCTCAAAATTTCTGTGTGTATTTGAGTCCAATTGGATCTTTTAAAATCTGGTTTTATTAGATCATAAAGGGGTTTGACCCTTTCTGCGTAATTTGCAATGTATGTTCTTCCGAAATTTAGGAAGCCTAGAATCGACTGTAGGTTTTTTAGTGTTCTAGGTGCTTGGATTACGGCACATTTCTCTAGGAAATTGTCGGCCAGGCTTTTGCCTTCACTTGATAATTCATATCCTAAGAACAGGACTTTCAGATGGGCAATTCTGGATTTTTTAAAGTTGAATTTGTAACCCTCTGCTGCGAACCCAAGTATTATGGTGTTCACTCTCTTCAAGTGAGTCTCCAAGTCATCATCTGTTAAGTAAATGTCATCGACATAAGATAATGCTTCATCATCATATAGTTGTAGTAATTCTGTTACTCTCGCTGAGAATACCCCCGGGCTGTTCTTGTACCCCTGGGCTAACCGACAGAATTGTTTTTGAGTGCCATTTATTGAGAACGCAGTTAAATATCTGCTCTCTGGTGCTATGTTTTGACAAAAGAATCCATTAGAGATGTCTAAGGTTGTTTTGTACTTTTTGCTCACTATGTTATTCATTAGTGCAGCACTGTGTGAGTTTTGCACTGCAAAAGTTTTGCAACATGTGTTAAGGTGTCGGTAATCCAAAACTAGACGATATGAATTGTCTGGTTTGGAGACCGGAAACAAAGGGTTGTTCATTTGTGAGGTGCAAGTTTCAATCACCCCCTGGTATTCTAGCTGATCTAGTATTTCATTTACCTGTTTTTTAGCTTCTTGCTTAATTGGGTACTGCCTTTGCGCAGTAGGTTGTGATTTTAACTGGATTTTGTGAGGAGGAGAGTCCTCATCCCATCCCACGTGATTTTTATATAAAGCTGGAGCTAGAGCCACTGCCCACTTTCTAGCAAGTGTGTACTTTTTATGAATTGGAATTTGATTTGAGAAGGCAGGCATAATTACTTCTTCGCCATGAGGGCACTCCCTTACAAACTCTGGTGGCCAGTCTTTTTCAGCTAGAAGGATATCATAGCCCTTGGAGAGATTATCCCAAAATAGTCCCCTTATTTTTCTAGTCTTATCCCCCTCTATACGCAATGTTATTTCGTATATTTTGTGAGGTTTGCTAACTCTGGTGTCCGCAGTTTCCACTTGAAGATATTCATTCGTGTCCACTGTCTCCAGATGATTCATAAGGACTTTGCGAGCTATGCTCACTTCTGCTGCGCTGTCTAGCATTGTCTGAGCCCACTCTCCGTTTTTCAGTTGTGTCCTCAGTATTCTCTGCATTGTTAACTACCTTGATACTGGCTACCTTCTTTTTTGGAAATTGTAATTTCTTTTTTAGTTGAGCAGGTTCCTTGTCTTTGGACTTGGCGTGCTCTTCTCTTTGTTCTGATCGTCCTCTTCTTTCCGATTTCTGCGAGGAAGTCTGAAAAGATTGAGAGGGACGTGTATCAATGTCTTGATATCTATCAGGCTTTTTAATATTATCCCTATTTCTAAGGTTATATCTTTTCCCAGAGGGGTCACTCTGAGGTGACCTGTGTCTTTGGTTCGGAGATTTTTCTCTTCGCCTAGGAGACCTTCCTCGGGACTGGAATTTCTTTTCTTTAGGATTGGATTGTTTGTTTCCATCCCAGTTCTATTTTGGTGATGTAGAATTATTATTAAAAAATATTTTTTCAGGACTTTCAATCAGTTGCGGTTTTACTGGTATTCCACCTAAACTATCTCTACCTAGTTCCTCATAGGATTTTTCTATGATTCTGGCAATTTCAGCTGGTTGGTCTGCTATATCTGTCTCTTTTAACCTCTGGCGGATCGCCACGTTTGCTGCTTCACCTTTTATGTTGGCTAATAATATAGCCGAGACCTGCTTGAAGTCTTTCAGTAATTTCATACCAAGAGTTAAAGCGGGTTCAGGTCCATATTCATCTTGAATTTGTTTTAGCACATCTGGTATTACCGAAATGGATGGAACACCGTGCGTTTTTGTGTAGATGGAAGCAAAGACTGTACCTCAAGTGTCACAGTCCTCAATGTGTGGTGCGATTCCCATTGGAAGGCAGATAGTCAGAATCCTGTGCTTTTCTAGCGGGGTGGTGTCAGGAAACACCGCCTCTATTTGGGTGATTTTTTGCGCTAGCCAGAATGGTATTTGTTCCCGTTTAGCCGGTACTTTACCTAGGCAGGACTGGATGTTCTGTGGTGTAATTTTATTTGTGTTCCCCTGGTGAGGGGTCAGCTGTGGGAGTTTAATCGCATGCTGAATTGTTGAAGTCCGCATCACATACTGGACTAATTGTCTATGTATTTTTATTAATTGTTTTAGCTGTGTTAACAGCTCTGCTGCTGGCATCTCATTGATGTCTGGATGTGGTGTGTATCCGGCTAGGACCGGCCACGTTGCTCCTGGTCTACCTAAAGGACCGAGCCTGGTGATGTGATTATTATGTTTTAGGGCGCCATCAAATAAGAGCAGATGCTCTTGAAATTTGAGTGGTACTTCCACCTCCTCGAAAGGAGTGTACTCATTAGGAGGTTCCTCTATTTTGTAATAGTGGAAGTACTTTGTTACAGCATTTGCTGCTGGAAAATGTATCCATGAATAGTATACCTCTGTCTGCCGATATTCGTGTGCCTCAATTACGAATATGACTGTGCCACCTCTAGGTGTCAGTCCATTTTCTATAAGTTTTAGAGTTATAGATCTCCTTTTGATGACCGGGATGAGTATTATATCCTGGTCTGCTGCCTGCATGGTAGCATCAGCTGCTGCGAGTTCAGTTGCTAATCTAACTGCCTCTCTTTCATCCTCATTCTCTGACATTTTACTGACAGGATGGTTATTTCTTTTGTTTGCAGATCAGGTTTCTTATGGAAACAAAGGTTAGATGCACAATATTTTGGAACTGTTTATCCTTCAACGTTGACTATACCAAGAACCATACATAGGAGTTCCCTCCTGCGAGGTCTGGCGGATATAACCTTTCACCCACTCCAGACGTCTTTGGAGTATTATGGGAAAAGGGGTCTGAGTGAGAAAGCACGACTAAGTTACTCTAAATGTCTTACGTTAGTTTTATCGCCCTTTCCAAACGCGTTGGGCGCCATGTAGTGTAGTTCCTATCATCCCAATAGGCTCTGCGCATTGGAATAATACCTACAGCAGTAAAGGCCTAGACCAGACGTTAACTAGGTCTACTACTGTCGATACTAGACTTAAAGTTTTGGGTTTGCCAGCTTAGCTCAGAGTTCACTAGAAACTTTCTTGAATGTTCAAGGAGGAATTAACTTCCCTGATTAGACAAGAAGGGATTTAGTTTCTGACAACCATAGAACATGACAACTTTGCTCTCCCCTAATCAAGAGTATATCTCGAGAGTCGTGTGAACAAAAGGCAAATTATTTTACTCAGTCAGTACGTGCATTCTTAGTCTCATCAGATTGTAGAGAAAAGGAAGAAACGGGCGTGTTCAATAAAAAGGTGTTATTTATTGATCAGTCTCTTTTCTCATACAAGAGAAATGGATCGATATTATTGCAATACTTATAGTTAAGTAAAGTGCATACATTAAAAGCAATAGTATAAAATAATACTGTAAAAACATTGATATGGTTTCTAAGCCATATGATGTTTTAAAATGAATAAAATATATTACATACACATATACATTTGACTAAACGTACTCAACTGGTGTTTCTAAATACGCCTACCCCGTGTACCTGACCTAAGCCTAATACGTGGGCGGGAATAGAAAGTTACAGTTTAAGTTAAGTTTGTTTTTGCCAAGTGAAATAACTAAAGAATTCTCTGTGAGGGGTTATTCAGTTCTGTACCTGGAAGTTAGGATGAATGAGGAATGGTATCTCTCTCTCTGGTCTCGATATTCCAGGCTGCCTGCGAGGGCTGCCCAGAAACGCCGGTGCTGGATTCTCGGCAGGAGAAAGCAGCGCGTCTCTCAGCGCGTCAGGAAGGCGGGGCTGCTGCCAGCGGGGTCTGCTCTGCTCTTGGCTTCGGCAAGTATGGCTGCTCCGTCTCGTCACCACGCGTGTGTTTGCATAGGGCAAGATCGGTAATATTTATACCTTTAAGGTGCCGAGATTGACGTAAGGATGGACATAGATACGTCAATAAGGATGTCATACGACTTGCTCGTTAGCACATTCTTTTACTGAAGTTCTCGGTGAAATCAAAACAATGGCCGCAGGGTTTTGCCCAGGTTGTCATAGGTTTGATTTGTTATGAGAACTCCGTATGCCTTATCAGGGGCTGGAGGAATATCGCTTGTCTAATTAGATCGCAAGCGTTATGACCTAATCAGATAACACGTTCCTGTGCCGTAGTGTGACTGCGTCAGATAATGGTATCTGCATCATGGGGGTTTTCTGCCTCATGAGCTGACTGCTAGTTAACTTGTTGGTTTGTTTAACTATAATAGGGTCAGGAATAGGGGGATCGATTCAGAACCTATAGGAATACATCACAACACTGACTGACACTAATTGACTGACACTGACTGACTGACACTGACTGACACTGATTGACTGACACTGACTGACTGACTGACAGTGATTGACTGACACTGACTGAATGACACTGACTGACACTGATTGACACTGACTGCCACTGATTGACTGACACTTACTGACTGACTGACACTGGCTGACTGACACTGACTGGCACTGACTGACTACTCTCTACTACTCACTCTCTACTACTCTCTACTACTCTCTCTACTACTCACTCTCTACTACTCACTCTCTACTACTCTACTAATCTCTACTACTCACTCTTTACTACTTTCTACTACTCACTCTCTACTACTCTCTCTCTATTACTCTCTACTATTCACTCTCTACTACTCACTCTCTACTATTCTCTAGTACTCTCTCTCTATTACTCACTCTCTACCACTCTACTACTCACTCTCTACTACTCTACTACTCTCTACTACTCTCTACTACTCTCTCACTAGTACTCACTCTACTACTCACTCTACTATTCACTCTCTACTACTCACTCTTTACTACTCTCTACTACTCACTCGCTAGTACTCTCTACTACTCACTCTTTACTACTCTCTACTACTACTCTCTACTACTCACTCTCTACTACTCTCTACTACTCACTACTACTCTCTACTACTCTCTACCAGACCCCCTCTACTACTCTACTACTCACTCTCTACTACTCTCTATACTCTCTCTCTACTACTCACTCTCTACTACTCTCTTTACCACTCTCTACTACTCACTCTCTACTATTCACTCTCTACTACTCACTCTCTACTACTCACTCTCCCTACTCAATCTCGACTACTCGCTCTCTACTACTCACTCTCTACTACTCTACTGCTCTGTACTACTCTCTCTACTAATCGCTCTCTACTACTGGCTCTCTACTACTCACTCTCTACTACTCTCTACCACTCACTCTCTACTACTCGACTACTCACTCTCTACTACTCTCTCTCTACTACTCTCTCTACTACTCTTTACTACTCTCTCTCTACTACTCACTCTCTACTACTCACTCTCTACTACTTTCTACTACTCACTCTCCACTACTCACTCTCTACTACTCGCTCTCTACTACTCTCTCTACTTCTCACTCTCTACTACTCACTCTACTACTCTCTCTCTACTACTCTCTACTACTCACTCTACTACACACTCTACTACTTGCTCTGTACTACTCCCTACTACTCACTCTACTACTCACTCTCTACTACTCCACTACTCTCTACTACGCCACTACTCTCTACTACTCATTCTCTAATACTCTACTACTCTCTACTACTCTCTCTACTACTCACTCTCTACTACTCACTCTCTACTACTCTCTCTCTCTACTACTCTCTACTACTCTCTACTACTCACTCTCTACTACTCACTCTACTACTCATTCTACTACTCACTCTACTACTCTCTCTCTACTACGCACTCTCTACTACTCACTCTCTACTACTCACTCTCTACAACTCTACTAATCTCTACTACTCACTCTTTACTACTTTCTACTACTCACTCTCTACTACTCACTCTCTACTACTCACTCTCTACTACTCTCTCCCTATTACTCTCTACTATTCACTCTCTACTACTCACTCTCTACTACTATCTAGTACTCTCTCTCTACTACTCTCTCTCTACTACTCACTCTCTACTACTCTACTACTCTCTACTAATCACTCTCTACTACTCTCTACAACTCTCTCACTAGTACTCACTCTCTACTACTCACTCTCTACTATTCACTCTCTACTACTCACTCTTTACTACTCTCTACTACTCACTCGCTACTACTCTCTACTACTCACTCTCTACTACTCTCTACTACTACTCTCTACTACTCACTCTCTACTACTCTCTACTACTCACTACTACTCTCTACTACTCTCTACCAGACCCCCTCTACTACTCTACTACTCACTCTCTACTACTCTCTATACTCTCTCTCTACTACTCACTCTCTACTACTCACTCTCTACTACTCACTCTCTACTACTCGCTCTCTACTACTCTCTACTACTCACTCTCCACTACTCGCTCTCTACTACTCGCTCTCTACTACTCTCTACTACTCACTCTCTACTACTCTCTCTACTTCTCACTCTCTACTACTCACTCTACTTCTCTCTCTCTACTACTCTCTACTACTCACTCTCTACTACACACTCTACTACTTGCTCTGTACTACTCCCTACTACTCACTCTACTACTCACTCTCTACTACTCCACTACTCTCTACTACGCCACTAAACTCTCTACTACTCATTCTCTAATACTCTACTACTCTACTACTCACTCTCTACTACTTTCTACTACTCACTCTCTACTACTCTCTCTCTCGACTACTCTCTACCACTCACTCTCTACTACTCACTCTACTACTCATTCTACTACTCACTCTCTACTACTCTCTTCTACTACTCTCTACTACTCACTCTAATACTCACTCTCTACTACTCTACTACTCACTCTCTACTACTCTCTACCTACTCTCTAATACTCACTCTCTACCTCTCTCTCTACTACTCTCTACCTCTACCTCTCTTCCTCTACACCTCTACCTCTCTACCTCTACCTCTCTACCGCTCTATACAAGCACACATATGCATATATATATATATATTTTTGATTATGCGAATGGACAGGTTTTTACTTTTGCTAAAAAGTATGATGCAGTGAAAGCCAAAGCGCGTTCCAATTTGACTAATCAACAAGCAAGGGAAGATACCCTGCTCCCTGCAACATCTTTTTCCAGCTTAAGCTTAGCGGTGGAAAGTGATCCGGAACTGGACCCCAGCCGTGACGCAGCTTTGGGGTTTACCAAACTTTCCCTGGCACAGGAGGTGGATTGCCTATGTCAGGATCGGCGAGAAACTCTTCGATCACACAAAGCCCGCGCACCAAAAAACAGCGGGCAAACCACAAACGCTGGCAACGCCGGAAATGCTGTTCCAGGAACATCAAACGACAGCAATCAGGGCAACCAAAATTACTGGAAGCGCAACCCCAGACGCAATCGCAAAACCAAATCAAATCAGTGATCAACCTCACAAACCTGAAGCTAACATCTGCAGAAACAGCTGTACTAAATTTGGGACTTTCATATTGCCCACCTTGCAATATGAATTATGCTGATACAAGAATGGATCTTTACAAATTTACAAGGAAGTTAAAACTCAAGAAATTCTTTGTGTTACATCCTAAAGATCCTAATCCACCAGCAACAGTATCTAGTCCCACCTTCTCCAGTACTCAAAGCCAGGCCACCTTTAATACTATCTGGGACTTACAACAACAATCATCAGCGGGCAACTTGAGGGAAGTCCCTCTTGAACATCCTGGGATACAAACTACATCGTTTAAGCCCAAATCAACTTTCCAGCCTATTATGGCTCATGACAATTTGGATTCCTTTCAAGAGATTGTAGTGCGTGATGTCAAACAACTGTACACCGCCACCAACAAAAGGAAATTCTATATCTCTAAACAGAATCAATGTTACTACCACTTGGTCAAGAAACTGAAATCAGATCATAACATCATTGTAAAAGAGGCCGACAAGGGCGGGAACGTCGTCCTTTGGCCGAGAGCTATGTACCTTGAACAAGCGGAACTGCAATTGAATGATTCATCATGTTATCGCAGAAGTAACATACAAATTGTGAAAAATACTTGGACCGAGCAAATCAACAAGCTCCAGATTTGGCGAAGTGCAGGGCTTTTATCGCATGAGGAGTTCAGATACCTCAAAAAAGAACATCCGGTAATTCCCTCCTTCTACTTACTTCCCAAAGTTCATAAGGATATTGTTACACCTCCTGGACGCCCAATTATCTCGGCAATAGACAGTTCCTTGGAACATGTTTCTAAATACATTGATTTCTTCCTTCAGCACCATGTCAGGAACCTGGCTTCATTCGTCCAAGATTCCATTGATTTCCTTGAGAAAATTGCCAATTTTGCATGGGATGACGATATGGTGCTTATGACCTTGGATGTCTCATCCCTCTATACCTCTATTAGGCATGTGGATGGTCTCAAGGCCTTGGATCATTACCTGAACAAAGATTTGCCTCACCCAACAGCACATAACAAGATGTTGATCGAAATGACCAAAATGTGCTTGGAACAGAATTTCTTTTTTTTCAATGGCGTGATTTATCACCAGATAAGGGGTGTGGCTATGGGGGCCTGCTTCTCACCCAGCTACGCGTGTTTACACGTTGGGCTGTGGGAGGAGCAGGTCCTTGCCACCCAGCACCATGAATCGGTGTGCAACCACATCGCCCTTTATCTTCGCTACATTGATGACGTTTTTATTATTTGGAGAGGCAATCAGGATAGTGCCAGGGCCTTTGTGAACTTGATCAATGTGAACAATGTTAATCTTAACTTTACTGCTAATCTGAGTTCGGAAATGATTTGTTTTTTGGATGTGGAGATATTTGTGAGTGATTCTGCCCTGAAAACCCGGCTTTATCGAAAGCCCAGTGCTGGCAATACTATATTGCATTCCAACAGTCAACATCCTGCCCATTTGATTCGAAGCATTCCCTTTGGGGAAATGCTTCGAATCCGGCGGATTTGCAGCACTGATGCCGAATGTGCAATTGCACAGGAGGCATGCAAAGCACGTTTCCTAGAAAGGGGCTATTCCTCAGAAATTATCATGACAGCCATTAGACGCTCTAATTCCATAAGCAGGCAAGAAGCATTAATCCCCAAATCAAAGAAAATTAATCTACTGGACTCAACAACAGATAAGGGACAAATGAGTGCACCACGACTCATCCTAGCATTCAATCGCCAGCATGGTGCATTACGTAAAATCGTAAACAAGAATTGGAATTTGGTCCAAAGTGACCCTATAATTGGTCACAAAATGGGTACCAAACCAATCTTGACCTTTAGGAAATCCCCTTCTATGTCCAAATCCTTGGTGAGTAACACCTTAGAGCCCAAGGTCTCTTCTACTTGGGGGGCATTGAAAAAAGGCTTTAAAACATGCCCTCAATGCAAAGCCTGCCGTCATGGCATCAACAGAACCCACTTCCAAAGCCCCTTTCAACAACATCCGACTGCCATCACAAAATGGTTGAACTGTAAAACCGAGTTCGCCATTTATGTGTTGGAATGCCCATGTGGGCTTCAATATGTGGGCAGCACTAAGCTGCCCGCTCACAGGCGCATACTCCAACACATAAGGGCAATAACGGGGCATGATCAGAACTATCCGGTTGCCAGGCATTTTCAGGAGAAACACCTTGGTATCCCTGACAAACTCCAATTTTTCTTAATTGATTGTGTTGAGCCGTCAAGGAGGGGAGGTGACCGTGAGGCCAAACTCCGCCTCCTTGAGACGAGATACATCTTGGAGCTCAACACCAAGAACCCTAATGGCCTCAATGATAGAGAGGATCTCTATACTTGCCTTTAGAATTTTGGAGTTTCAAAAAATTAAGACCTGTCCGGATGCAGTAATCTCCATTGATCTTGATATGTTCTCTCTCTGTATGGTATATTTGTATATAATGATGAATTGATTCTATTGCAATCTGGGACATTGTGGCATATGTTTTTAACATTTTTTATATTTGAGACATTTTTCATTATATGCACTTTATTGGTATTTGCACTATTGCCTTTTGCACTTTTTGGCTATTCAAGTTTTCTTGATGTGACTTGCCCACTTGGGCTTTACTTTTGCGAAACAGTTTCATAAGACATTGGATAAAACGCTGCTATTGTCTATCTTTGAGCTATTCACTAAAGGGTTTTACATGAATATGGAGGAATCAAACATTGTTGCCACATAGATAATATTGATTGTCATGTAAATACTTTGTTTAGTTTTCATGTATTTTTGCCCGACGAATAGGCTCTTTTCCCATGAATTCTGTGTTATTGGAAATTATGGAGTGTGCTCTTTTCAGCTATATATATATTTTTGCTGTATTTTAGGCATTAGTTTGGTCAGTTTGCACACTAGCGGCGTTTTTACTGAACAGTACTTTGTCCATGTCTATGATTTAACCAAATTGCACTGTCACTTTAAATAGCCTCACACACCATGTGTAGTTTGTCATGTGATCAAGCCTCCCTGGAGGCGAAACGCGTCATGGCGGCAGCGCTGGCTTCACTGGATTAAAATTTGAATTTGCACCAGCATTCTTTGGGTCGGCTCTTTGTTGTACAGGATTTTATCAGCAACAACTTGTGGAATATATATATATATATATATATGCATATGCATTCATATATATGTATGTGTGTAAATATATATACATACATATATAAACACATATATAAAATGCATATCTATATAAATACAAATATAAATGCATGCATACATATACATATACGCATACAAATGCATGTTATGTACATGAAAGTTTGAAAAACACTAATACAAGCAAAGCTAAAAAGCCACCTAATTACAAACAGAATTGCTTTAACTTAAACGAGGGCGAAACCTATTGCATTTTCAATGCTTGCTTACTTTGGTACCATCAAGAAGGCATTCAGATGTGTCACACATTTGCCATGAATTCGGAATGTTAGCACTATATTTGCTCATTAGATCACTGTAGTAAAGATACTGCTCACCAGGGTAGTCAGCTGCTGGTATTCAAAGTGCATGTTTCAGTCTGCATGTCAGAATTTTTTAATGGAATAGAAGAGGATTTGAGAAGTCAAAATGTGCCCTAATTTTTCTTTCTGCAGCACTAATCATAATTTCTGTGGCAAAATGAACCCCCTCATTTTGTTCCTTTGCAAATTAAATGTTTTAAGCGTTTCCACTTTATTCCAATCAAGATGGCTTCAGGTGTGCCAAACTTTTGTTATAAGTAAGACTGTTAGCTTTCTAGTTGTTCTTTAGAACACTCTGGGACATTCTGTCATTGGGCTATATTTGGGCTTGGGCTCTTTTGTCTCTGGTGGCCATCTTGGGAGACGTATTTGTTATGAAGTTTCCTAATTTCCTCATTTACTACAGTCTCCTCAGTAGGAAATACTTTCAGTTTTTTACTTTGATTCTATCAAGGAGGCATTCAGATGTGTCACACATTTGCCATAAATTCAGAATGATAGCACTCTAGTTGATTATTAGATTACTGTAGTAAAGCTACTGCTCACCAGGGAAGTCTGCTGCTGGTATTGAAAGTGCATGTCAGAATTTCTTAATGAAACAGTAGCGGATTTGCGAAGTCACTCAAAATGTGCCCTAATTTTTCTTTCTGCAGCACTAATCATACTTTCTATGGCCACTCACTTACTCGTATTTGAAACGCGTTGCTCGCGTTATCCAGGGAGAAAGCAGAACTCTGTGCACTTTTGGTTCCTGTTCCCTCTGCGTGCCGCCTCCCCTCTACGAGGACTCGCTGGTGTGAGCGAGCCCTGCAATCGGCAGGGCCAGCACAGCGCTCCCAGCTTGAGTCCCCTGGGTAGAGGCTAGGCAGACTTCAAACACTACTAGCAAGCCGGGGGACTGCGAGGACCAGCAACCTCTACGTTGCACAGCTGGTTCCTCTTCCCCCGGTGGACACGCCCACGGACACGCCCACCGCCCATAAGCATTTAACTTACATCACTCCCCCCGCGCAGCGGGACGCGCGCGGGGCGCAGCCCGGGGCGAAGACCGGGCAAAGAGCGGGCCGTTTGAGGCCGTTCGAGAACGTGAGGAGACCGGGCCGGGCCCTCCCTCCAAATTCTACGGTCCTACAATTTAATACAAACTACTACCTTCGTCACAAAACTTGGTGAATCCCTACCTCTGAAAATGAACACCAGGAAATCCAAAAAGGGTGGAATTGGAGAACAGCTGTTTGGGCCAATGGACGATTTCCTTTCTAAGGCAAATACCTTCATAGACCAAAGCATTAGTTTAATAGAGGGAAGAGTATCCACAGACCTCGCGAATGCGCGACGATCCTCAATGGGTTCTCTGGCCACAGCAAGATCACCAGAGCTAGTGAGTTCCTTGGCACAACCACCGCAAGGCAATAATAGACTTAGCCTCCCGAACATTGTAGATCTTTCAGCCTCCCAACTTTCCCTATCACTTACAACTTCTGACTTAGAAAAAACACCGGAAATTCTACGTGAACACACACCAGAAGAAGTAAGACAAGCAAGAGGGAGGAGGGAGGGGGCTGTTAAGAAAAGAACAGGGAAGGGAAATGTAGATAAAATCATAGACAGCGACACGGCTGACACAACCGTCCCAAGTACGCCCTTAAATTTGGAAGGACCCCCACCAATAACGACTGATACTACCAACCATCAGGCTTTAGTACACCAATCTCCATTTAATAACATCTCAAGTACTATTGTCTCAGGTTCACCTGCTATAATTTCTCACAGAAACGAACCAGACTTTCTGGATCTGGTAAACAAAATCACTACAGTATTAAAATCACTCTTCCAACCTCTTGAAATTAGATTAACTAACATCGAGAGCCAATTGATAAAAATAACTAAAACTATTCAACCCAACCAAATCTGTGAATCTCAAAGTAAGAGAATAGAAAACCTACCTACACTTACGCTACAAACAAAAAACACAAGTCAAACTCGTCCCGCAGTGAAGCCACAATTAGTAGTAAAAGATCCTTTAGCGGGAAAATCGCTCCCGGAAACCACAAAACCAACTCCCCATATCAATACAGCCCCAAAACCCCCTATCACAAATACAATAACTACAACAACGCCAGCCCCCAAAACACCAGCCGCCACAAATGTTGCTCAGAATTTCCCAATCTTAACAGCGAATAAAGGAACCACGAGAGGAGTTCCTGAGGGCAGACCTTACATGAATCTGCCACCTGAAGCAAAACCATTTGTGGCAGTGATGACGGGGGTGCCTGAATTAACGGGGGAGACAAAAGAGCCCAATTGGTCCTTGAAAAATAAGGTCCATTACTGGCTCAATACAAATCGCCCTTCTCCCCCTAACCGGTCCAGTAGAATAGCAACAGTATGCAGGACTCCGTGGGTGGGACACACAAAAAAAGTAATACAGGGAGACTGCATCGTGATCAGCTTTGAGGATCCCTGAGTTGTCGAACATATATTCTCCTGGGAACATCATAACATAAGTGGGGGAATCGACATAAAGCCTCTTTCCTTTTTTTATCCCAAAAAGCATTATAACAACCGCTTTAATGAATCCGACAACTTGTGGCGAAAAGCAGTCCCACAGCCCTGGGAATTTGCTATTCCTAGACCGAATATGCCTCTACAACATAACGACCATGAACCTTTATGGCGACCGGCTGATCCCAATCATCATCAACAGGATGGCCCATGGCAAATCATGGGCCCTCGTAATAGAAGTAGAGATTGGGAACAATGGGGTGTACCATTACAGCGACCATTTAGATCTACTTATAGAGAGGCACCATATTGGGAAAACTGGCAGGGCATACCAACAATGAACCGGTTTGGTAGCCTAGAAATGGTAGACTGACCATCAATAGATTCCCCAAGTGACGAACAGATCACACCATCCTTGGATGCGGAGGGGAAAACGACCACACTCCAAGAGAATAGGACCCAATCTTTGTCCATTATTTTTTGGAATATAGCGGGCCTCCGATCTAAGATAGAGGACGGTTCAGCTGCTCAGTTTCTTGAGGATGGCAAAATAATATGCCTCCAAGAAACATGGGCCAAAAAAGAGCTACACATCGTAGGCTATAAAACTCTCTTCTCCCCAGCCCTTCCTAGCAGTGCGGGTAGGCCCAAGGGGGGTTTGACTACTTACATAGCGAACACTATTCCTAACTTGAAATTATTAAAAATAGAAAACACTCCAAATTTTCAAATACTTTCTCTATCAGTCGGTAAAGAAGTTATTATCATTGTAATAAACTTTTACAATAACCTAGAGGGGGATCAGCTCATTAAAACACTCCTGGCAATTCAGGAAAAAATCGATAAATATAGCCAACTGTATAGGAAAAGGACAACCCCCCACTTATTATGGGGAGGGAACTTCAATCTACACCCCTGCCCACACTCTAACAACCAGAACTGTGGAATAGTGGACGAGCATGACGATTCTCTTGTCCACTTTACCCACGATGGAATAGGGGAGGTGATGAACAATCTACTCACAGACATGCAATTGTCAATAATCAACAAGAAAAACTCATTCAGCAATACCTTATACCCTACATATTTAGCTAGAGGTCATGAGACTACTGTCGATTACGTCCTTTCATCGGATGAGTTGAGTCATCAAATTAGGGATTTTTCTCTACTGGCAAATAGTCTGAGCGACCATTCGGCGCTTAGAGTGGACATAGATCTTCCAAATCAAATAACGCAGATAACAAAAATTGCACATACCCTGTCCCAAAATCGCTTGGAAATGGGCAGAGTAAATGGACTCACGCTAAAATGGGGGAAAATAGATCAAATTCTATTAACCAACGATATAATAAAAACTTTAAATCCTAACATAATAAAATGCCTAGGCTTGGAGACAGATGACAATACCATCCTTGAGAATTTCAAGACCATTCTAGACAAAATAAAAGTCATGCTGACTAGGAAAAATAACCTAAATAACACCAAAACCCCAGGTTGGTTTAACCATGATTGTACCATCTTATTAACCAAGCTAAAAGAAGCCCTCAGACAACCAGAAAGAGATCAACAACTGATCCAACATCTAAGACTCCAGTATAAAAAAGTCAGGAGATTAAGAAAACAGGAGCTGAAACAGACTCTATGGAATGATCTACATGAAAGCACACTGACAAGGAATAGCGCGACTTTTTGGCGAATAGTAAAGACCCCCTTTCTCTCTGACTCCAACAGACCCCAGATTGACGTAGCAATTGAGGAGGAAACTTGGGTGAATCATTTCTCTCACATCTTTAAATTAACTTCACCAATGGAAAAAACAATCTACTCCTCCCCTCCCGTCAACTTTCCAATCAGCATACAGTTCGATATTCCTGATGTTTTGCAGGCTCTGAACTTAAGCAAAGGGGGCAAAGTGCCAGGACCAGATGGGGTCCCTGTTGATCTTTTTAAACAACTTCCGGATCTCTGGGCCCCCATACTGACCAGAGTATGCACCGCAACTGCGAAATTGGGTCTGATAAAGTCCTGGTCCAACTCTATCATGGTACCTATTTTTAAAAAAGGGGATCGCCAAGATGTTAAATGTTATCGTCCGATTTCCCTGCTAGATTCCGTGGGAAAAGTAGTTGGCCGAGTAATTCTGGAACAACTCCAACAATGGGCAGACGAGAGAAAGATCTTATCGGACCTGCAGTTCGGGTTCAGAGAAGGGTTCGGAACCGTTGAACAGGCCCTCAATCTAACTCTGATCACGTCAAAGTACATCCATGCGAAGCAGGGGACAATGTATATGGTATACGTAGACTTGTCCTCTGCTTTCGATTGTGTCTCCCACGCGAAGCTATGGACCCTCTTGCGAAATATGGGGTTAGACCTTCCACTCCTGGATTTCCTACGGGAATTATACACGGACGCTTCTGCGAGTGTGCGCTTTGGGACTAAAGGAGAGCTTACCGCGTCATTCAAAGTAGAGCGAGGAGTCAGGCAGGGCTGCGTCCTAGCCCCCTTCCTCTTCTCCCTGTATACAAACAGATTGGAAGAGAAGATGTTGAGGGGGGGCAGGACCTGCCCAGACTAAAACAACGCCTGATTCCTGCACTGCTCTACGCGGATGACGCAGTCATTCTGGCGCGTACACCAATAGAACTCCAGAAATCCCTGAATAAATACGCCGAATTCATGGGCGCACTAGATCTGCACATAAACGTTAAGAAAACTTTTGTAATGGTGGCAGGTGGAGGGAGAAAACGAACAAAGAACATCATCCTAAATAATCAAAAAATTGAGAGGACTTCACAGTACCCCTACCTGGGCATAACGATTGATGATAGGTTAAACTGGAAAGCAGCTATCGAGTCCAGGTGACATCTTTTTAAGAGAGCCATTATTGCTCTGACGAACTTTTCACAAAGACTTGGAAGGAGACCTCCAGTAGAGATGTTAAAAATGTATTCTGCTAAATGTCAATCCATCGCTCTATATGGGGCCGGCGTCTGGGGACACGCGGACGTTAGATCTCTCCAGACAGCCGAGAACTCGTTCTTGAGATTCCTTCTATCTACCCCCAAGTGCTCATCCACATATGCGTGTCATTTGGAACTGGGAATTCCCTATATAGAGGACCTAATAAAAATTCAGCCACTGTTACTCTGGAGGCGCACATGGTTATCTGATAAGAACATGCTGACCAAGGCCATTCTAGAGGACTCAATGGCACTAGACCACGCGCACAGAATACCCTGGCTTACTTACGTTAAACAATTTTTTGCAGACCTGGGTCTGGAAAGACACTACCTCACTCCAGCAACTTTGATTGAGATAAGCAAGAAAGAGCTGAAACAGAAAGCAATGAGTCATCTTGAGACCCTTAGAATCACCTTGCTCTCAAACAAGCAATCTGTTCAACACGCAAATATGGTACAGTTAACGCCACAAATCCAGCCTTATCTTGTTTTAGAAATCAGTACATATGATAAAATGCTTCTGACCTGATTCAGACTTAATCTCTTTCACAGATTAGTGGCTTTCCCACAAACGAACACTTGGGAACCAAAATTGACATTATGCCCATGTGATGAGACGTCTCCACAAACCTGCATGCACACGATAGTGTTTTGTAAATACTTCCATCCTCATAGAAAGATTTGGTTATTCCCATTACTAAAACTCTGGGGTTTCAGACAATGTCGTCCGGCCATGATTACTTTGCAGATGTTAGACTCCGAGCGCACCTGTTATCATATATTGAACTTTTTAAAATGTATTATTAGGCATCGGAAGAACCTTTAAAAACTGAGTGAATGTATTTTTCTCCCAGATATCTGTTTTTTTCTCAAAATGCTATGTTGTAAATTTTATACTGTGGCTTTTATGGTTTTGCAATGACGAAAACCGAATAAAGTATTTATTATTATTACTTTCTATGGCAAAAAGAACCCCCTCATGTTGTTCCTTTTTAAACTAAATGTTTTAAGAGTTACCACTTTATTCCAATCAAGATGGCTTCAGGTGTGCCATACGTTTGTCATAAGTAGGACTGTTAGCACTCTAGTTGTTCTTTAGAACACTCTGGGAAGCTGCAGTAGAACACAAAGGAATCAACTGACAGTCTCTGCTCTTGTTGGATGTACATGTTTTACTGAGAATGTCAGACTTCATTCTCACATGACTGATAACGATAATGTGAATTTACAGAAAATATGCTCTCAGTTTAGCTTATAGATCACCTTCCAAACCTCTGTGGGAAAAGCATGAGAAAATAGTTTTCTCTAAAACATGATTCATGATATCCCAACAGAAGGCTTTTTCACATGGTAAAATCACCTTAGAACACACCACACTTCCTAAAATTAGTATGGTACTATCAACAAATGATTTATAATGTAACTAAAGTCTTAAAACCTTCTATTAACGGCAATGCTTTTTAATGAGGTGCTATCATGGATATTGGTCCCAAGATGGCTGCCAACAATTTCTGGTTTGGAGTGTTGACAGACTGTTGACAGCCAATCAGCATGCAGCTCGTGCTTGGAAAGCTAGATATATATTTTTTTTCTTTTGATTTTCTCAGGAACTACTAGAGGGATTTACACCATTTAAGCAAAAGCGTGATATGCGAATCATACTCTACCATTTTGCCAAATTTCTTGTAATTCCGTTCAGCAGTTCGGGCTGTAGCCATGTCTACTCGTCCTATGGAAAATAACATGGGGAAAACACGTTTTGGGACCCCCCTTTTTTCTCAGCCCCCACTTGACAAATCCCCCCAAAACTTTCAGGGAAGGAGCGGAGCGGGCCATCTTCTTTGAGAAATTCGCGAAGATTCGTCCACCGGCGCCAAAGTTATTCCAAATAGAATGTTGTGGATTTCCTATGGAAACTAGGTCCTAACTATAACTAGCTACTGGCGACCGCTAGTAGGTAATATATATATATATAAATTCATAAGCAAGGATTGGCATAGCCAATCAGTCTTAGATTGTCTCTAGACTTGTTAACTTCGCTTCTTTCTATAAAAAATGTTTACACAAATTTTAATCATAAGTGCCTGTGCATGCATATGCATGTGCATGCACAGGAATCTATCTTGGAATGGTTTATATAGTAAAGTTTTACGAAAACAATTCAGGGAGAGCCTGTTCATCTGCACACATGCACAATTGGCCAATTTGGAATGCTTTTTGTGATAGGTTTTAAAAAATAATTACAAGGTGGTAGGCTGCTGTTGAGTTTGCACACATGTGCATACATGGATGGGTATCTTGGAAAGATTTAGTAAGCCTGTTTCCAGCAGTTGCCGCTGGTGCATGTGTGGGTTGCAACACACTGCAAGTAGCAGCAAGGGCTTGTTAGTTGTTTCTGCGAAGCTGCCAGACCATCAAACAAGGGGAAAAAAAGTTACAAAAGCCAAAACTGTTATTCTTTTATAGCAATCGCACATATTGGGCAAGCAGTCCTTGGCACTAAAGAGAGCATGAATAAATTGTTGGTAAGACAATGGACAATGAGGAGGTTCAGTGGATTCATTCAATTCTGTGGCTGCAACGTTTACCACATAATTATAGATCTACCATATTTTCAGCAGATAAGTTGCATAAATTGAAGTTTCCACAAAACTGTTATTTCTAGCTCAATTTCTTATTTTTTTTATTTAAAGAAAAGCTCTAAACTAAAGCCTGACTTATCGTGCCAGTAACCCTACTCAGGAGCTACATGTTTGGTATTTAGACACTCAGAGCCGCAGCTATCTCTGTCCACCTGTCCTGCTAACATGCTTCATTTGAAGGAAGCTAAGCAGAAATGTCAGTTATTTGAAATATCTTGAAAAACAGAGTAGCTATATATAAAATCGATGTTCCTATCCAGCCATCAGGATCCTGGAAGCCTGCCATCCGCTCTGCTATCTTAGGCTATAGTACAAGTGTTAATGTGTATCTTTCCAAAGTACACTGCATGTCAATTTATTCAAAGTCACTTGCCTGTATTTGTCTATTATAACACTTGGAGGGACCCTATACCTATTGAGAAATGATAACAAGTATAATATTGATACAGCGCACCGAATTCAGAAGAATTAATATCTGGTTTCAAGTTCCCCATCAACATTTTCTTTTCTGAGCTAGGAAAAGGAAAATGACATCTTTTATAAACGTTATCAGGAGGAAGGAAAGCTGCCACTAATCGGTATATTTCTGCATGCATGTACAATCTAATAATATATATTTTTCTACGTTTCCTAATAGTACAGCGGTTGATATTCTATGTGTTACTAAATAACAATGCAGCACAAACAGTGTTTCTGCCACACGATAGGATTTTCAGCTGCAGCGAGACCGAGAGCTGTTTTATCCGCCTGCAGATTGTTCAGTGGATTCATTTAACCCGATATTTCTCTGAGTTAGTGCTTTATCTTCAGATAGTACACTTCAGAAACTTTAGGAATGGGATGTC
The DNA here is from genome assembly GCF_964261635.1 of Lissotriton helveticus. Taxonomy (NCBI): domain Eukaryota; kingdom Metazoa; phylum Chordata; class Amphibia; order Caudata; family Salamandridae; genus Lissotriton; species Lissotriton helveticus. Next base: position 510,123,957 of record NC_136059.1, read on the forward strand.
TCTTTATGTTTTCAAGCTGTAGCATCTGAAAACAAAAACACTAACTCTGGAGGAATATCAGGTTAAATTAATCCACTTTACGTGCCGACGCATAACACAAGCTCTTGTCTCTGCATAAGAAATGCACATTATGATATGGCCGCTAGTTCTCTATCATCATTTGCGCTCACTTTGGGGCATATTATCAAGGGGCTTTATCTCCGCTTTTTTGGCTTTAAAAGCCAAGAAAGCGGAGATAAAATTATCTCCCTATTACCAAGCTGTCGCTAACACCAGTTAGCGACAGCTAATAGGAGATAGTGACCATCTTGGGCCCCGCTTTGCATGTCAGTGATATTTATCACTAATGACATGCAAAGTGGGCGTGCCAAGATGTTAGCGACTGAAAACAGTCGCTAACATCGCTATCTCCTATTACCAACTTTTGGAGATATTCGCGCTAAGCGCGAATATCTCCAAAAGCTAACACTTGCCCAGGAGCAGTTCTTAGCCATGTTATCCAATGGGAGGTGGATAACATGGCTAAGAGCATTTGCTCGATAATGCATGAATATCGCTGACTTTTCAGCGATATTCATGCATTGCGGCCGTTTTTTATCTCATTTGCGATAAACCTTGCTAATAGCAAGGTTTATCTGCGATAAAAATCGCCGATATGCGGCGATAATTTTTGTCTCTAAACAAGTTAGAGACAAAAATTATCTCTATTGGTTGGTAATATGCCCCTATGGGGCAGATTTATGAAGGCCTTGCGCCACGTTTACGCCGCTGTTGCGTCACGCAAGGCGGCGTAAACGTGCCGCATCCCTACGAACGATTTACAACGTGACGCATCTAGGCAGATGCGTCACGTTGTAAAGCCCTGCGCCGCTTGTGGGCGTTCCGGCGCAGGGTGGGCGTTCCGGGGCAGGTGCGCCTCGCAAAAGTGGCTGAGTGAAATCTATAAGATTTCACTCAGTCACTTTCAGGCCAATGCTGCGTCAAAAGCCTGCGCCTGCTTGAAGCAGGCGTAGGTCTTGATGCAGCATTGGTCAGATAGGGGCACCCCCGAGCCTTGCTGGAGCTGCGTCGCGCTTGCGACGCAACTCCAGCAATGCGCCGCCTTTACGGCACAGATGCGTCACGCATCTGTGCCGTTTTTGCCCCATGGTGCGCCGCATTGTAAATGCGGCGCACCATGAGTGGCGGAGCTGTGGCGCACTGTGGCGCACATTAACTGGCGCATCCCTGGGGATGCGCCAGTTAACATAAATCTGCCCCTTTGTTTTTATGCATTTGCGGTACCTAAAGAGCATGCAGCATGCACATGCATTCATCTCTGATTGCCGGCATGCACTTGATAGAGATGGTTTTGATTTTTTTAAATGATGTGCCTATCGTTTTGTATATTTTTGAACTAAAACAAAAAACATGCATTTTGAGAAACTGTAGTTTCTTCTGCCTAATCGAAATATGCACGATCTAGGCCTAAACTTCATCGTGAGTGCTTTCATTTCTCCTCTCATCACAAGTAGCAAAATGGACGTCTGAATAATACTTTGGATTGACAGGTTGACCTCAAGGAACTCCAGAGGAAGCCTTTGCAACAATTGAAGGCTCTTCTTGCCTGTGTTACTGTAGGCCTATTAATTTATGAGGGTCATTGTTTTGAGTGTAACTAGATTTGCACTGTCACATCCGATGACATAAGGTCAAAGGGACGGTTTAATATTCATTTAGGGCATGTTTTTGAATAGTATTAGATGAGGCTGCATTACATTTTGTATTCTGATTTGTCATTTTTGTGCAATACAATTATCACTTTATCCTGATATTTCGATTTTCACAGTGAATTTCATTATACAAGGAGCTGTTTGTTAGTGGTTCAGGGAGCGAACCCACATTTTCTATCTCTTAGAATATTTCTGCCCTTAGACTTGACTTCATGTCAGACTTTTTGCTGCATATGTTTGAACCTTTTGTGAATTTCTCAACCGACCTTATTTTTACCTTTTGTATTACATATTAAATTATGTAATAACATTTCACAGATAGAGTGAGGGCGATAGATAGGTAGAGTGAGGGTGATAGATAGATAGAGTGAGGGCGATAGATAGACAGATAGATAGATAGATAGAGGGAGATAGATCGATAGATAGATAGATAGATAGATAGATAGATAGATAGATAGATAGATAGATAGATAGATAGATAGATAGATAGATAGATAGATAGATAGATAGATAGATAGATAGATAGAGTGAGGGCGATAGATAGATAGATAGAGATAGATAGATAGATAGATAGTTAGAAAGATAGATAGATAGATAGATAGATAGATAGATAGATAGATAGATAGATAGATAGATAGATAGATAGATAGATAGATAGATAGATAGATAGATAGATAGATAGATAGATAGATAGATAGATAGAGTGAGGGCGACAGATAGATAGAGTGAGGGCGATAGATAGATAGAGTGAGGGCGATAGATAGTTAGAGTGAGGGCGATAGATAGATAGAGTGATGGCAATAGACAGATAGATAGAGTGAGGGGGATAGATAGATAGATAGATAGAGAGACATAGATAGATAGATAGATAGATAGATAGATAGATAGATAGATAGATAGATAGATAGATAGATTAGATAGATAGATAGATAGATAGATAGATAGATAGATAGATAGATAGATAGATAGATAGATAGATAGATAGATAGATAGATAGATAGATAGATAGATAGATAGATAGATAGATAGATAGATAGAGGGCGATAGATAGATAGATAGATAGAGTGAGGGCGATAGATAGATAGATAGAGTGAGGGAGATAGATAGGTAGATAGATAGATAGATAGATAGATAGATAGATAGATAGATAGATAGATAGATAGATAGATAGATAGATAGATAGATAGAGTGAGGGCGATAGATAGATAGAGTGAGGTAATCTTTCATGCACATCCACACACACATGCGTAATACTTGTAGATACCCAATGTACATGATGCAATTCTGTGGGAAGTACCCCGATTCACCTGAATGTAGAACCCATGGAAGGTGGAGCACAGGGAGGCCCCTGTAGTCAAACAGTCATCAAGTGGAACTACCGACAAACAACCTACTTGGCATGCTTCCTCTGAACATTCAGCAGAAGCACGACAAGCGGATATCATCAAGTAGATATCAATCACCACTATCCCCATTTGTCATTTTGTTTTTAATATTCGGCTAAATATAAAGAATAAATACATTATAGGTTTATCAAAAGTGATTTTTAATTGCAACTCCAGGATGCCTTATCTCATGAGTAAGTGGTATTCACACTCTAATAACTAAGTACTCCCTGATTTATCAGGGAGCTCATCCACCCCCCAGACTACTGTCAGGTGACAAAGCAATGAAGTATGCCAACTAGGTTTGGTGGGTGAGGGTTCGTATTTTTTTTATAAGACTCCATTTGAGACACAACTTACGTAGGAGTGTCACCTTAAGGTAATTCCTTGTGAAACTCTCATGCCTTGAAAGTCATTTTATTTGTCTTTTACCTTTTGTATTACATCTTAAATTATGTAATAACATTTCACAGTTTCTAAACTTAGTCGACTTCAGCCTTTTTGATTTGAGGCGTATTTGATGAACTATCCTGATGTATTTCTGTTAAACTGTGATATGTTGAAACACATTGCCCTATTTGTAATTGAGATTAACACCTTTGCAATCCATCCTCCAACAGTGCTTTATCTTAATACTGTCATATAAGATAGCATCAAAACGCTGCAGACAGCATAGTTTGGAAAAGGGTGAGCAAAGCTCTGAAACAGAGAGATGTAATCTCTCTGTTTCAGAGCTTTGCTATCTGAAAATCAAACAACACATCAGAGAAATTCCGAGTTTAATATATATGCTTTAGACAGTGGGAATGCATTACAAGCATTTGCAATACAATAGGTCTTGCATTAATTAAGTTTGAGCTTTTGGCATTGCTAAAAGTCTATAAATTGTAGGCCAAAAAAATGTGTATTTATTTTTGTAGCAATGGTGGCATGCTGCGCTTTAGATGAATATGTTTAAAAATAAAGGAGCGCCATACTGCGATTGCTACAATAGTTAATTGTGGATGCGTTAACAATTGATGTGTGCACTGATAGATGGTGGTGTGTGTGCCTGTAGAAATTGTGCACTGATGGCTGGTGGTGTGTGTGCCTGGTGGAAGTGTGCACTACAGGCTGGTGGTGTGTGTGCCTGGTGAAAGCGTGCACTGCCAGCTGGTGGTGTGTGCCTGGTGGAAGTGTGCACTGCCGGCTGGTGGTGTGTGTGCCTGGTGGAAGCTTGCACTGACGGCTGGTGGTGTGTGCCTGGTGAAAGCGTGCACTGACGGCTGGTGATGTGTGTGTGCCTGGTGAAAGCGTGCACTGACGCGTGGGGGTGTGCGCCTGGTGGAAGCATGCACTGACGGTTGGTGGTGTTTGTGCCTGGTGAAAGCGTGCACTGGTGACTGATTTTATCTGTGCCTGGTGAAAGTGTGCACTGACGTGTGGTTGTGTGTGTGTGGTTGTGTGTATGGTTGTGTGTGTGTGTGTGTGGTTGTGTGTGTGTGTTTGTGTGATTGACTGTGGTTGTGTGTGTGTGTGGTTGTATGTGTGGTTGTGTGTGTGGTTGTGTGTGTGGTTGTGTGTGTGGTTGTGTGTGGTTGTGTGTGGTTGTGTGTGTGGTTGTGTGTGTGGTTGTGCATGTGGTTGTGTGTGTGTGGTTGTATGTGTGGTTGTGTGAGTGGTTGTGTGTGTGTGGTTGTGTGTGTGGTTGTGTGTGCGATTGTGTGTGTGGTTGTGTGTGTGGTTGTGTGTGTGTGGTTGTGTGTGTGCGTTGTGTGTTGTGTTTGTGGTTGTGTGGTTGTGTGCAGTTGTGTGTGGGGCTGTGTGTGTGGTTGTGTGGTTGGGCGTGGTTGTGGTTGTGTGTGTGGTTGTGTGTAGTGGTGTGTGTGGGGTTGTGTGTGTGGTTGTGTGTAGTGGCGTGTGTGGTTGTGTGTGTGGTTGTATGTATGGTTGTGTGTGTTGTTGTGTGTTGTGTGTCTGTGTGTGTGTGTGGTTGTGGTTGTGTGTGGTTATGTGTGTGGTTGTGTGTGTGTGGTTGTGTGTGTGGTTGTGTGTGGTTGTGTGTGATTGTGTGTGGTGTGTGTGTGGTTGTGTGTGTGGTTGTGTGTGTGGTTGTTTGTGTTTTGTTTGTGGTTGTGTGGTTTTGAGTGGTTGTGTGTGTATGTGGTAGTGTGTGTGCTTGTGGTTGTGTGTGTGTGGTTGGGTGTTGTTGTGTATGTGCAGTTGTGTGTGTGTGTGGTTGTGTGTGTGTGTTGTGTGGGGTTGTGTGTGTGGTTGTGTGTGTTTATGCGTGTGTGGTTGTGCGTGTGGTTGTGTGATAGAGTGAGGGCGATCGATAGATAGATAGAGTGACGGCGATAGATAGAGTGATTGCGATAGATAGACAGATAGAGTGAGGGCGATAGATAGAGTGAGGGCGATAGATAGGTAGAGTGAGGGTGATAGATAGATAGTGTGAGGGTGCTAGATAGACAGATAGATAGATAGAGGGAAATAGATAGATAGATAGATAGATAGATAGATAGATAGATAGATAGATAGATAGATAGATAGATAGATAGATAGATAGATAGATAGATAGATAGATAGATAGATAGATAGAGTGAGGGTGATAGATAGATAGATAGATAGATAGATAGATAGATAGATAGATAGATAGATAGATAGATAGATAGATAGATAGATAGATAGATAGATAGATAGATAGATAGATAGATAGATAGATCGATAGATAGATAGATAGAGTGAGGGCGACAGATAGATAGAGTGAGGGCGATAGATAGATAGAGTGAGGGCGATAGATAGTTAGAGTGAGGGCGATAGATAGATAGAGTGATGGCAATAGATAGATAGATAGAGTGAGGGGGATAGATAGATAGACAGAGAGACATAGATAGATAGATAGATAGATAGATAGATAGATAGATAGATAGATAGATAGATAGATAGATAGATAGATAGATAGATAGATAGATAGATAGATAGAGTGAGGGCGATAGATAGATAGAGTGAGGTAATCTTTCATGCACATCCACACACACATGCGTAATACTTGTAGATACCCAATGTACATGATGCAATTCTGTGGGAAGTACCCCGATTCACCTGAATGTAGAACCCATGGAAGGTGGAGCACAGGGAGGCCCCTGTAGTCAAACAGTCATCAAGTGGAACTACCGACAAACAACCTACTTGGCATGCTTCCTCTGAACATTCAGCAGAAGCACGACAAGCGGATATCATCAAGTAGATATCAATCACCACTATCCCCATTTGTCATTTTGTTTTTAATATCCGGCTATATATAAAGAATAAATACATTATAGGTTTATCAAAAGTGATTTTTAATTGCAACTCCAGGATGCCTTATCTCATGAGTAAGTGGTATTCACACTCTAATAACTAAGTACTCCCTGATTTATCAGGGAGCTCATCCACCCCCCAGACTACTGTCAGGTGACAAAGCAATGAAGTATGCCAACTAGGTTTGGTGGGTGAGGGTTCGTATTTTTTTTTTATAAGACTCCATTTGAGACACAACTTACGTAGGAGAGTCACCTTAAGGTAATTCCTTGTGACACTCTCATGCCTTGAAAGTCATTTTATTTGTCTTAGAGTGAAGGGTAGCTATCCTTAGCAGGCTACAGTCTTGGAAATGTGTCCAAAGTATTCACTAGAAGTACTCCATATGTTCTATTATAGTGATCACTTCTTTGGATAACCACAGCTCCCAAAAACTGCTCCTTTTGTGATCGCTGTTGCCGGGAACCACTGAAGCTATACAATGTGAGTTGTTCACAGTAATACTATGAACTTCCAAAATGGCCTCCATCGGATTCGACTTCAGATTAAATACCTAATAATAATGGCACCTCAGCACCGGTGATGTGTATGCTCGTAGGATATTTTTAGCTGCTGTCCCTTCTATTGGATACTCTATTTTGCCAGCTCACTGTAACATTGAAACTGGTTGGTTTAAGTCGAACAAAAAATATGATAAAGCTGCACATGCATTTTCTTTTTTAAATGTGATGCGGACGAAAATTATCCAGGCCCAATAGGACCCTCTCAGCACTGCAAACCGAAGTTACAAATATCTCAGTCCGTTCAAAACGAAGACCACAGTTACAAACGGCAGCACCATTCTCAACTTCAAGAAGGTGACTCTCAAGTTTGGTTCTCTGTTTCAACTAGAAAGCCAAAGTGAGAAAAATGAAATGTATTCTTCTATTAGTCACAGTGGCTGGGGCTGAGCCGAATGTAATCTGATGCAAAAACGAAGGATTTTGCATGTATAAGAATGAAAACACTTGCCATCTTGCATTATAATCGTTAATAAAGAGGGACAGAACACAACTGTTTTTGTCCTCTTGTATTGAAATAAACATTGTAAAAGGATGATAGTCTTGCGGTAAGCTACACAAACTTGATTCAGGTTTGCTATGCCGAACTAGTGTGATGAGGGAAGGCTAGGCCTGCTGCTTTTGGTGCTGTAATGTGACGTCCAAAAATATTAGTACCATTTAGAACAAGGTTTAACGAATCATTAACAAAAAAGGAGCATGTAAAAATAAAATTGTTCCTATGCAACTTGTTCCTATCTAATAGCTTAAACACTATTAAAACATGCTCCCTAATTGCAAACAGAATCATTGAAATACTAGGACTAATCAATAAAGAGACCTGGAGCACGTTCTATGCAAGATGGACAGATTGTGGCTGGATATTTCTTAAAGGGAATGGGCAGACATTTTCTTTCCAAACAGCTTTGCACGGCCCATATGTCCAAAGAAATAAATCAAAGATAAGACCGGCTGATTGTACCAGCGCTGGTGGGATTCGGAGGCAGTGGCACAGATGCCGCTGATATGCTTTTCATTTAAAAGTAAAGCTTTCTTTTTGTAAAAATGATTTAAGATGCCAGTGATAATGGGATGAGCTGGATGAGACTACATTTGTTCTGTCGGGGAGGCGGGGTTGGGATTTAGGGTTGTGCGCTGACAAATCTTTATCAGCTACAAGAGCAAGCAGGAAGTGGGGGGGGAGCGGATTCCTTTGAAGTCTGATGCCGACTGCAAGCAAACCAGCGGAGAGAGGCTCACAGGTTGCCAAATGGTATGCGATGTGCATGCGCCCGCACACATGCAGTGTAGGCAATCCGCCTGGAAAAGCCTTTGGAAGCATTTTTGAAAGCCCCTTACTTAAGTCTCGCAGACAACGCATGTGCGTTGGCTCAGCGAGACCTAAGAACAGTAGATCGGGTCTGTGCTGACCCAGCACAACTGTTCATGATAGGGCCCCAGGCCCATTGAGGCTTTCAAGACGCAGAACATGAACACCTAAGTAGGTTACTAGATTTTTTCTATAACTTAAAAGAAAGACAAAATGTAGAGCAATTTTATTAAACTCCTGAGTTTGAAATCAGATTTGCTGAGGGCTCCACGTTTATATAGCCCTGTTTAGGCAAACATAGAAAAACATGATGTGTTCACTGGGTATCATACAGGGAAAGGGAGGGAAACATGCTTGTCTAAGCTTGAGGACATATCATGATGGGCTGAGTGTCTTTTTTATGTTCATGCTCATTGTTCATGACTTTTTCTTTTTAAAGTTTATGCATTAACTCAAAGAAATCCCGGTTATATGTCTTAACTTTAGACACCTCGTACGCAAAAAAAAGGAAAACATGCATTCAGTCCTTTATTATTTGGTTCACTGTGACATTGAGGGGGAGTGAGCTTGGGTGAACATACCATGGGAAACATTCAGAAGTAAAATTTATACAAGTAAATGAAAAATAACAGCTGACTCTCATGCCTAGCTGCTTGAATTCACTCTTATTGCATAATGATAGCAGGTCCCAGGCCCATCTATCCCAATGATATTGCATCGCTTTTGCTCCTGTCTTCTTTTTGCTTCTTCCCCATTTTTTTCAAGTGCTTTCTCCTTGCTTTTCCTTCATTTTTCATGGCTTTCTCCTTCCTTTTCCCCAGTTTTTTAAGTGTCTTCTCCCTGTTTTTCCCTAATTTCTCGCTGCTTTCTCCTTCTCTTTTCCCCCTTTTTTAAGTGCATTTCCCTCATTTTCACTTCTTTCTCCTTCCATTTCCCCAGTTTTTTTTGTCCTTTCTCCTTTATTTTCCCTCATTCTCACTGCTTTCTCCAGCCATTTTTGAGTGCCTTTTTCATGCTTTTACCTCGTTTTCACAGTTTTTTCCTTGTTTGTTCCTCAGTTTTTGCTGTGTGTTCTCTTTCCTTACCCCTTGTTTCTATTACTTTCTCCTTGTTTTTTGGCTCATTGCTGCTCCCTCCTGCCAACCGTTTTCCCACCTCCCAACTAGCCCCGGCCACCACCTCACAGCATCCCTCTCTCCTCCGCAGCTGCTTTCTCCTTCCTTTTTCCTTGTTTTGTGAGTGCCTTCTCCTTGCTTTTCGCTCACTTTTCACTGCTTTCTCCTTGCTTTTCCCCATGTTTTTGAGTGCCTTTTCCCTTCTTATCCCTGGTTTCTCCTTCCTTTTCCCTGCTTTTAGAGTGCCATCTCCTTGCATTTCCCTCATTTTTGACTGTTTTCTTCTTGCTTTTCCCTCATTCTCACTGCTTTCTTCTTGCTTTTCCCCCCATTTTTGAGTGCCTTCTCCTTGCTTTTACCTCATATTCACTGTTTTCCCCAGTTTTACGAGTGCCTTCTCCTTTCCAGGAAAGGACACACGACTTGGCTGTTCGAATGAACAGATCACCATGAAGCATTCAGCAACTCCAGCACCTTGAGATCCTCATTGGTGATTTGCTGCGCTTTGTAAATCCTTAATTGATTGAAAAAATGAATTATTTAAAACGTTTTCTCTTTTGATAGTTCTTATGGTGATAATAATTCTAAGATGCTCATTTTGCTAATGGAACTTCAATTAGTGTACTATTGTGGCAATGAACTGATTGCTGTTTCAGCATAATCAAACAATGAGAACAATGAGATATAATTTCTGAATTATTGCTATGCCAAAGTGAGTTGAAAGCAATTGTTTTGCCCCCAGAAGATTTCGCAGATCAGGCATTTATCTTGTGGGTCATGGTGATAGGATACTTAGGAGCTGATATATATTGGCTGATATAATATGTTGGCAGGAGGAGGAGCTGTACATCAAACTTTTTTTTTTCAAAAAGAAAATCCTAAAGCAGGATTTTCTTTTTGAAAACAAAAAATGCCCCCCTCAATATGGGAGTTATGTCCAATTACGGGGGCATTGCACAGCTTTCACTGACCCTGACTTCCTGGATTTTCCTGCAAGTGATAGGCTGCGAAACTGACCTTTATGTCTGCTTATCTAAATTAGGTGGGTGGACATAGAGGTCAACCTACGATAACCCTTATTCCATTGGGCTGTCGATGGAACCATGGCAAAGAAAGAATAGTCTCTGCCGCGGTTACACCATAGGTCCACCTGCATATAAATTGACCGAGTGGACCATTATGTTGTGAGTAAGGATACTCCATTGCCATTACATTAGAGTATCCTTGCTACCAGCATATAAATCAGTGCAATCAAGACTGACTTGCTGGTAGCTTTACCATTAAAACCTTGAAATTCCTCTATGCATGGATACACAGAACCGTTGCAGACTTGAAGTCAAATAGAAAAAAAGAAAAGTAAACTGCAAAATAGCAACAGTTTCAACCTATGTATTCTGGCAACATTCAAAATACAGTGCTGGCAAAAGTTAATACTACCTGGGATCTTAAAGCACTGAGAAGGCATTAGTGGAGAAATATTAACACAGCGGGTGTTTTACAACACTAAGAAGGCAGCTCTAGAGGAAGGTTATACTGCTAAGGCCCCATGTTACTGAACTTGCACTGTGAGACAATGATTTTATTCATCAGAAAAATAATGTTTGAATTAGACATGATTTTTTTAGCCTGACTAGGCCTCTGTCAGTCTGCATTTACAACTGTTCCTGTTTACAGAAATAAATGTGCACTTTTATTTTATGTGACTGGGCCTCTCCATGTTTATGTGCTCTGTGAGCTTTCTCGTTTCAGAAAATCCCCGTAATAGCTTTGTTTGTGGTCTCTGTATCAATAAATTGGAATTAATTGTTATTCTGCAGACAAAGCCATGTTTTGGATGTTTCTGTCTTTGCAACATTCAAGGTCCTTTGATCGGCTATTTCTTAGATTCATTTATGAACTTAAATGACAATTGTTGGGGGTTAGAGTTGTGGACAAAGGGGAAGATTTATGTCGGACTTGCGCCACGTTTACGCCGCCATTGCATCACGCAACGGCGCGGAAACGTGGCGCATCCCTGCGACCTATTTACAAAGTGACGCATCTAGGCAGATGCGTCACGTTGTAAAGCCCTGCGCCACATGAAACCTGCGTCAGGTTTCATGTGGGCGTTCTGTCGCAGGGTGGGCGTTCCCTCGTAGGAAAGCCCCATAAAACTGAAGCAGTGAAATCTACAAGATTTCACTGAGTCAGTTTTACGACGCTGCTGGGTCAAATCCTTACGCCTGCTTGAAGCAGGAGTAAGGAGTGACGCACCACGTTATGTATGGGTGGCCTCTGTACATTGCAGGAGTTGCGTCGCACTTGCGACGCTACTCTAGCAATGCGCCGCCCGTACACCACAAGATGCGTCACGCATATGCCCTTCCTTGCACCATGGTGCGCCGCATTGTAAATGCGGCGCATCTGTGGTGCCGCAAGGAGGGAATTGCGTGACGCATCAGTTCTGGCGCATCCCTGCTGATTTGCAGAGATGCGCCAGAACTCATAAATCTGCCCCAAAGTCTTTTATGGGGAAGCGAAAAAACACCCTCGCATCATCCGATACAGTGGTACATTTGAGGCGAAGTATTGCACATAATAGTTAACTATCAAGCATCAGAAGCCTTTAAAAAAAAGATCTCTACAGCTTGAAGCTTATTATTCCTACTCTATACCCATACTCCTGCCCCGTAAGTGGCAATAGAAAGACATTTCGCATTATAAAGAATTAACATCTCTTTTACTGGTTTCTGTCCCAATTTGGTTGAATAACGAAAACGAGCATCCATTGATCTAGTTATCTTTTGCAGTAAGTATGCCTCTAACTCATTTATAAATAAGAAATAAACATGGAGCCAAAATACAGCTATGGCAAACCCCCTTAGTCGATAATATTGGCTATGTTTTCCCACCACCAGTACCGTAGCGTATCTTGACCATTGTGTTAGAGTCTAACCTGCGTAAGATGATGACTAAAGCTTCTTCTACTCCCATATCTCCCATCATAGCCCACAATCTGTCATGGTTGACAGTTTCAAAAGCACTAGATAAGTCCATGAAAGCCAGATGTAAAGAGCTCTTCATGGATTTGGTGCACTTACTGACAATCAGAGACATATTAAGGCTTTTTTCTGTCCTGCCCATTCCCTTCCTGAACCCATATTGTGTCTTTGATAAAAATGTGTTAGAGGCTGTCCAATCTTCAAATTGTGCCACTAAGACCCTGCCTAAAATTGTTACTGTGGCATTGATCAGTAATATTGGGCTGTAACAGACCGGGTCAGAAGAATCTTGCAGATGCATTTATATTCTAGATTCAATCAATCAATCAATCAGGCATTTTTGAAGCGCACTATTCACCCATGAGGTTCTCAAGGCGCTGGAGGGGAGGAGGGGCTTCGACAGCTCCGTCTCATCTAAAGAGCCAGGTCTTAAGGTTCTTCCTGAAGACTTGCAGTGTGGGGGTTCATCTGATGCTGAGGGGGTCTTCGTTCCAGATCTTGGCTTTGATGTAGGAGAAGGATCGCCCCCCTGCTCTGGTTCTGCAGATGCATGGGATTTTGGCAAGGGCAAGATCGGCGGAGCGGAGGCTTCTCTGGGGTGCGTAGGAGGAGATTTTTTTGTTGAGGTATTGGGGTCCGATGTTGTGGAGGGATTTGTAGGCGTGGATGAGGAGTTTGAAGGTCACTCTCTTTTCGTCGGGGAGCCAGTGGAGTTCTCGTAGGTGCTGGGTGATGTGGTGTTGTCGTGGAATGCCGAGGATGAGTCTAGCTGCAGCGTTTTGGATGGTCTGGAGTTTGAGGAGTAGGGATTTGTTTATTCCGGCATAGAGGGCATTCTCGTAGTCCAGTCTGCTGGTTATGAGTGCGTAGGTGGCGATCTTTCTGGATTTGGGGGGGATCCATTTGAAGATCTTGCTGAGGACACGCAGGGTGTTGAAGCACGAGGAAGACATGGCGTTGATCTGTCGGTTTATGATGAGGGAGGAGTTGAGTATGATGCCAAGGTTGCGAGCGTGGTCTGTGGGAATGGGGGTTTCTGAGGGCGGTGGGCCACCAGGTGTTGTCCCATGCAGAGGGGGTGGATCAAAGGACAAGGACTTCAGTTTTCTCTAAGTTGAGCTTTAGGCAGCTATTACTCATCCAGGAGGCAACGTCTTTCATTCCTTCCTGGAAACGTTGTCTGGTGATGTCGGGTTCGTTGGTGAGGGAGAGGATGAGCTGGGTGTCATCAGTGTAGGATATTATGCTGAGTTTGTGATTTCTGACTATGGTGGCGAGATGGGCCATGTGGCTGTTGAAGAGCGTGGGGCCCATTGAGGATCCTTGGGGTACTCTGCAGCTGATCTCTGTAGTTTCAGAGAGGAAGGGCTGATTCTCTGGGTTGGGCTAGTGAGGAAGGAGCAGATCTAGTCAAGGGCGGTTCCTCGGATGGTGGTTAGTGTGTGGTGGGAGACGGTGTCGAAAGCTGCTGAGCGGCCTAGTAGGATGAGGGCAGCCATGTGGCCCTGGTCGAGGAGGGTACGGATGTCGTCCGTGGCGTCTAGGAGGACGGTCTCGGAGCTGTGGTTGATTCACCACAGAGTAGCATTTATTAGTTTTTTGAATTTCTAAAAACATTGATAAGCATTTTTATGTGGGATCAATTTTTGCTGAGGGTTTGCTATGATCTCTTTTTATTGTATATTTATGTATGCCTGAGCTTGCTGATTATACAGTTTTGATCTATTTTTTTAAATAATAGTATTTTTATTGTGTATTTTTTTTAAATGAATGTGTATTTGATCAAGTGCTTTTATGATTTGCTCGCTGAATTTAATAAAGCTTTTTGGACAATTGTTGCATTACATAAATGTAATGTTATTTCCTTTTTTATAAAAAAAAAATTGAGTATTCGATGAGGTAGTGCTATTATATATTTTTCCACATAAAATTTCATGAAAATACATAGAAGACACAGTGGTACATTTGAGGGAAAGTATTGCGCACAATACTTTGTGCTTTCGGCAGTTGGCTCCTGCGCTGGGACACTCCTGAGTATCTGTGTGCATTACAAGTGCTTTATAACATAACATAACAATAGTTACTTATTAAGCATCAAGAAGCCTTCAATGGGGTCCCTAGAAACTGGCAGCTACAACTCTGAGAAGCGTTGTCTCCTGGCATCGTACCCAAGAGAGAAACTTTAACTGTCAACTTTGGATTTGAATACAAGAATGTGGTGTGGGGTGGGGCGTATGCTGCAACAGCATTGCAGCTGACAGGGGATACAGTCACTGGCTTAGGGGAGCGTACTGTGATGTTTCAGTGACCTTAACAACAGCAGATTCAGAAAAGGGGGTGGTGATGAACAGAGTGCCTGAATTAAGCAGACCACTCTTACCCAGTCCAAAGATCAGGGCTTGATCCATCACCGTTTTTTAGCTCACTGCACCATCCCAGCTCAGAACTTGGCTATATGCAAATTAGTCTGTTCCTGTCCCAGTGCATGATGGGAACAGGGCAAACCAAACTACCAAGCCAATTCTTGTACTGGGAAGGAAACAAGCTTCCGGGGACCGGTTTCTGCCATTTCAGGCGTCGTCGGCCCGGCTTGTTTGAATCCTGATGGTGCAATGAGCAAGGGACTCACATCTGAGTATACCCTTCCACGCTTATGGTGGACAAAATGATTCAGAAAAGGGGGTGGTGATGAACAGAGTGCCTGAATTAAGCAGACCACTCTTACCCAGTCCAAAGATCAGGGCTTGATCCATCACCGTTTTTTAGCTCACTGCACCATCCCAGCTCAGAACTTGGCTATATGCAAATTAGTCTGTTCCTGTCCCAGTGCATGATGGGAACAGGGCAAACCAAACTACCAAGCCAATTCTTGTACTGGGAAGGAAACAAGCTTCCGGGGACCGGTTTCTGCCATTTCAGGCGTCGTCGGCCCGGCTTGCTTGAATCCTGATGGTGCAATGAGCAAGGGACTCACATCTGAGTATACCCTTCCACGCTTATGGTGGACAAAATGATTCAGAAAAGGGGGTGGTGATGAACAGAGTGCCTGAATTAAGCAGACCACTCTTACCCAGTCCAAAGATCAGGGCTTGATCCATCACCGTTTTTTAGCTCACTGCACCATCCCAGCTCAGAACTTGGCTATATGCAAATTAGTCTGTTCCTGTCCCAGTGCATGATGGGAACAGGGCAAACCAAACTACCAAGACAATTCTTGTACTGGGAAGGAAACAAGCTTCCGGGGACCGGTTTCTGCCATTTCAGGCGTCGTCGGCCCGGCTTGCTTGAATCCTGATGGTGCAATGAGCAAGGGACTCACATCTGAGTATACCCTTCCACGCTTATGGTGGACAAAATGATTCAGAAAAGGGGGTGGTGATGAACAGAGTGCCTGAATTAAGCAGACCACTCTTACCCAGTCCAAAGATCAGGGCTTGATCCATCACCGTTTTTTAGCTCACTGCACCAACCCAGCTCAGAACTTGGCTATATGCAAATTAGTCTGTTCCTGTCCCAGTGCATGATGGGAACAGGGCAAACCAAACTACCAAGCCAATTCTTGTACTGGGAAGGAAACAAGCTTCCGGGGACCGGTTTCTGCCATTTCAGGCGTCGTCGGCCCGGCTTGCTTGAATCCTGATGGTGCAATGAGCAAGGGACTCACATCTGAGTATACCCTTCCATGCTTATGGTGGACAAAATGATTCAGAAAAGGGGGTGGTGATGAACAGAGTGCCTGAATTAAGCAGACCACTCTTACCCAGTCCAAAGATCAGGGCTTGATCCATCACCGTTTTTTAGCTCACTGCACCAACCCAGCTCAGAACTTGGCTATATGCAAATTAGTCTGTTCCTGTCCCAGTGCATGATGGGAACAGGGCAAACCAAACTACCAAGCCAATTCTTGTACTGGGAAGGAAACAAGCTTCCGGGGACCGGTTTCTGCCATTTCAGGCGTCGTCGGCCCGGCTTGCTTGAATCCTGATGGTGCAATGAGCAAGGGACTCACATCTGAGTATACCCTTCCACGCTTATGGTGGACAAAATGATTCAGAAAAGGGGGTGGTGATGAACAGAGTGCCTGAATTAAGCAGACCTCTCTTACCCAGTCCAAAGATCAGGGCTTGATCCATCACCGTTTTTTAGCTCACTGCACCATCCCAGCTCAGAACTTGGCTATATGCAAATTAGTCTGTTCCTGTCCCAGTGCATGATCAAACTACCAAGCCAATTCTCTTACTGGGAAGGAAACAAGCTTCCGAGGACCGGTTTCTGCCATTTCAGGCGTCGTCGGCCCGGCTTGCTTGAATCCTGATGGTGCAATGAGCAAGGGACTCACATCTGAGTATACCCTTCCACGCTTATGGTGGACAAAATGATTCAGAAAAGGGGGTGGTGATGAACAGAGTGCCTGAATTAAGCAGACCACTCTTACCCAGTCCAAAGATCAGGGCTTGATCCATCACCGTTTTTTAGCTCACTGCACCATCCCAGCTCAGAACTTGGCTATATGCAAATTAGTCTGTTCCTGTCCCAGTGCATGATGGGAACAGGGCAAACCAAACTACCAAGCCAATTCTTGTACTG